>NC_053389.1:148278813-148878813 GCF_905171765.1 Bufo bufo | reverse complement strand
ACACTGGCCTGAAAGTGCTAAAAATGACCCCTCTTCCTCCTGGGCCACCTCCTCTTCCATCATCGCCCTAAGTGTTTTCTCAAGGAGACATAGAAGTGGTATTGTAACGCTGATAACGGCGTCATCGCCACTGGCCATGTTGGTGGAGTACTCTAAACAGCGCAACAGGGCACACAGGTCTCGCATGGAGGCCCAGTCATTGGTGGTGAAGTGTGTCTGATCCACAGTCCGACTGACCCGTGTGTGCTGCAGCTGAAACTCCACTATGGCCTGCTGCTGCTCGCACAGTCTGTCCAGCATATGCAAGGTGGAGTTCCACCTGGTGGGTACGTCGCATATGAGGCGGTGAGCGGGAAGGCCGAAGTTACGCTGTAGCGCAGACAGGCGAGCAGCGGCAGGGTGTGAACGCCGGAAGCGCGAACAGACGGCCCGCACTTTATGCAGCAGCTCTGACATGTCGGGGTAGTTGCGAATGAACTTCTGCACCACCAAATTCAGCACATGCGCCAGGCAAGGGATGTGCGTCAAACCGGCTATTCCCAGAGCTGCAACGAGATTTCGCCCATTATCGCACACCACCAGGCCGGGCTTGAGGCTCACCGGCAGCAACCACTCGTCGGTCTGTTGTTCTATACCCCGCCACAACTCCTGTGCGGTGTGGGGCCTGTCCCCCAAACATATGAGTTTCAGAATGGCGTGCGGACGTTTACCCTGGGCTGTGCTGAAGTTGGTGGTGAAGGTGTGTGGCTGACTGGATGAGCAGGTGGAAGAAGAGGAGGAGGAAGCTGAGTAGGAGGAGGAGGAGACAGGAGGCAAAGAATGTTGCCCTGCGATCCTTGGCGGCGGAAGGACGTGCGCCAAACAGCTCTCCGCCTGGGGCCCAGCCGCCACTACATTTACCCAGTGTGCAGTTAGGGAGATATAGCGTCCCTGGCCGTGCTTACTGGTCCACGTATCTGTGGTTAGGTGGACCTTGCCACAGATGGCGTTGCGCAGTGCACACTTGATTTTATCGAACACTTGTTTGTGCAGGGGAGGCACGGCTCTCTTGGAGAAGTAGTGGCGGCTGGGAACAACATACTGTGGGACAGCAAGCGACATGAGCTGTTTGAAGCAGTGTGTGTCCACCAGCCTAAATGACAGCATTTCATAGGCCAGTAGTTTAGAAATGCTGGCATTCAGGGCCAGGGATCGAGGGTGGCTAGGTGGGAATTTACGCTTTCTCTCAAATGTTTGTGAGATGGAGAGCTGAACGCTGCCGTGTGACATGGTTGAGATGCTTGGTGACGCAGGTGGTGGTGTTGGTGGTACATCCCATGTTTGCTGGGCGGCAGGTGCCAACGTTCCTCCAGAGGCAGAGGAAGAGGCCGAGGCGGCGGCAGCAGCAGCAGAAGAGGCCGAGGCGGCGGCAGCAGCAGAAGAGGCCGAGGCGGCAGCAGCAGAAGAGGCAGCAGGGGGAGCCTGAGTGACTTCCTTGTTTTTAAGGTGTTTACTCCACTGCAGTTCATGCTTTGCATTCAGGTGCCTGGTCATGCAGGTTGTGCTAAGGTTCAGAACGGTAATGCCTCGCTTCAGGCTCTGATGGCACAGCGTGCAAACCACTCGGGTCTTGTCGTTAGCACATTGTTTGAAGAAGTGCCATGCCAGGGAACTCCTTGAAGCTGCCTTTGGGGTGCTCGGTCCCAGATGGCGGCGGTCAGTAGCAGGCGGAGTCTCTTGGCGGCGGGTGTTTTGATTTTGCCCACTGCTCCCTCTTTTGCTACGCTGTTGGCTCGGTCTCACCACTGCCTCTTCCTCCGAACTGTGAAAGTCAGTGGCACGACCTTCATTCCATGTGGGGTCTAGGACCTCATCGTCCCCTGCATCGTCTTCCACCCAGTCTTGATCCCTGACCTCCTGTTCAGTCTGCACACTGCAGAAAGACGCAGCAGTTGGCACCTGTGTTTCGTCATCATCAGAGACGTGCTGAGGTGGTATTCCCATGTCCTCATCATCAGGAAACATAAGTGGTTGTGCGTTAGTGCATTCTATGTCTTCCACCCCTGGTGAAGAGCTAGGTGGATGCCCTTGGGAAACCCTGGCACCAGAGTCTTCAAACAGCATAAGAGACTGCTGCATAACTTGAGGCTCAGACAGTTTCCCTGATATGCATGGGGGTGATGTGACAGACTGATGGGCTTGGTTTTCATGCGCCATCTGTGCGCTTTCTGCAGAAGACTGGGTGGGAGATAATGTGAACGTGCTGGATGCACTGTCGGCCACCCAATTGACTAATGCCTGTACCTGCTCAGGCCTTACCATCCTTAGAACGGCATTGGGCCCCACCAAATATCCCTGTAAATTCTGGCGGCTACTGGGACCTGAGGTAGTTTGTACACTAGGACGTGTGGCTGTGGCAGAACGGCCACGTCCTCTCCCAGCACCAGAGGGTCCACTAACACCACCACGACCATGTCCACGTCCGCGTCCCTTATTAGATGTTTTCCTCATTGTTCCCGTTCACCACAATTTTGAGAATGGCAAATTTGGGAATAGTTTTTCAACCCAGAAAAAAAAATGTGCTTTTACGGTCACTACAAATAACTTGACCAGCTAAAACAGTACAGATTTGCTTGAATAGAAATGTGAGACCTGTTTTTTTTTGCACTGTGTGACAGGTTAAGGTTTAATCTCAGAATCAGACTTCTATCTGCACGGTAGCGTGTGTCTTAGGTTTTTCTGAATGACACTATCAGTACCTTCAATGTAAGATATCCTTTTTGGGATAGATTTCAAGTAGGCCTCAAATACCAGAAACTAGTTATTTTGAGAATGGCAAATTTGGGAATAGTTTTTCAACCCAGAAAAAAAAAAGGGCTTTTACGGTCGCTACAAATAACTTGACCAGCTAAAACAGTACAGATTTTCTTGAATAGAAATGTGAGACCTGTTTTTTTTTGCACTGTGTGACAGGTTAAGGTTTAATCTCAGAATCAGACTTCTATCTGCACGGTAGCGTGTGTCTTAGGTTTTTCTGAATGACACTATCAGTACCTTCAATGTAAGATATCCTTTTTGGGATAGATTTCAAGTAGGCCTCAAATACCAGAAACTAGTTATTTTGAGAATGGCAAATTTGGGAATAGTTTTTCAACCCAGAAAAAAAAGGGCTTTTACGGTCACTACAAATAACTTGACCAGCTAAAACAGTACAGATTTGGTTGAATAGAAATGTCAGGTCTATTTTTTAGGCGCTGGGTGACAGGCTCAACTTGCCCCTGATGTAGTATATGGCCAAAAAATAACCACACTGTTGATGGTTAAATGCACTTGGGTGACACAGGCTCAGCCTGCACCAGATGTAGTATATGGCCAAAAAATAATCAGACTGTTGATGGTTAAATGCACTTCGGTGACACAGGCTCAGCCTGCAGCTGATGTAGGATATAGCACAAAATAACCACACTATTGATGGTTAAATACACTTGGTGATAGCTTGTGCTGGCGCACCACAAGTCACAAAATGGCCGCCGATCACCCCAGAAAAAAAGTGATCTAAAAACGCTCTGGGCAGCCTCAAAAAAGTGAGCAAGTCAATATTAGCACTTCAATGATCCACAGCTGCAGATCGATCACAGAATGAAGTCTTTTGGAGGAGTTAATCACTGCCTAATCTCGCCCTAACGTCGCAGCTGCAACCTCTCCCTATGCTTCAATCAGCAGAGTGACGTGCAGCGCAACGTGACCCAAGCTTATATAGAGGCTGGGTCACATGCTGCACTGGCCAATCACAGCCATGCCAATAGTAGGCAAGGCTGTGATGGCCTCTTGGGGCAAGTAGTATGACGCTTGTTGATTGGCTGCTTTGCAGCCTTTCAAAAAGCGCCAAGAAAGCGCCGAACACCGAACCCGAACACGGACTTTTACGAAAATGTTCGGGTTCGGGTCCGTGTCACGGACACCCCAAAATTCGGTACGAACCCGAACTATACAGTTCGGGTTCGCTCATCCCTACACAGGACCTAAACTCTAAAATAAAAAAATAAAAACGGTGTCAAAAAAGCAATTTTTTGTTACCTTACATCTCAAAAAGTGCAATAGAAAACGATCAAAAAGTCCTATGCCCCCCAAAATAGTGCCAATCTAACCATCATCTCATCCTCCAAAAATTATTTCCTACCTAAGAAAATCGCCCAAAAATGATATTATTGTATCGCCACGTCCGTAACGCCCGGCTGTATAAAAATATTATATGACATAACCCCTCAGGTGAACACTGTAAAAAAAAATCTAATAAAAACTGTGCTAAAAAAAACATTTGTTTTGTCACCTTACGTCACTAAAAGTGCAACACCAAGTGATCAAAAAGGCGTATACCCTCCACAATGGTGCCAATATAACCATCACCTCATCCCGCAAAAAATTATACCCTACATAAGACAATCGCCCAAAAAATAAAAAAAACCTCTGGTTCTCAGACTATGGAGACACTAAAACCAGTTTTTTTTTTTGTTTCAAAAATGATATTATTGCGTAAAGCCTAAATAAATTAAAAAAAGGTATACACATTAGGTATTTCCACGTCCGTAAGAACCTGCTCTATAAAAATATCACATGACCTAACCCCTCAGGTGAACACTTTAAAAAAATAAAAATAAAAACGGTGTCAAAAAAGCTATTTTTTGTTACCTTACATCACAAAAAGTGTAATAGCAAGCGATCAAAAAGTCATATGCACCCCAAAATAGTGCCATTCTAGCTATCATCTCATCCCGCAAAATGATATCCAACCTGAGACAATCGCCTAAAAACTGAAAAAACTATGGCTCTCAGACTATGGAGATACTAAAACATAATTTTTTTTTGTTTCAGAAATGATATTATTGTGTAAAACCTAAATAAATGAATAAAAGTATACATATTACATATTGCCGCGTCTGTAAGAACCTTCTCTATAAAAATAGCACATGATATAACCTGTCAGATGAATCTTGTAAATAATAAAAAATAAAAACGGTGCCAAAACAGTAATTTTCTGGCAAATTTTCCATTTTAAGCAATTTTTTCCAGTAACAAAGCAAGGGTTAACAGCCAAACAAAACTCTATTTATTGCCCTGATTCTGTAGTTTACATAAATGCCCAATATGTGGTCATAAACTACTGTATAGCCACAGGGCAGGGCGCAGAAGGAAAGGAACGCCATATGATTTTTGGAAGGCAGTTTTTGCTGGAATGTTTTTTTGACACCATGTCCCATTTGAAGCCCCCCTGATGCACCCCTAGAGTAGAAACTCCAAAAAGTGACCCCATTTAAGAAACTACACCCCTCAAGGTATTCAAAACTGATTTTACAAACTTTGTTAAACCTTTAAGTGTTCCACAAGAGTTAATGGCAAATGGAGATGAAATTTCAGAATTTCTATTTATTGTTACTTTGCCTCACAAAAAGTGTAATATAGAGCAACAAAAAATCATATGTACCCTAAAATAGTACCAAAAAAACTGCCACCTTATCCCGTAGTTTCCAAAATGGGGTCACTTTTTTGGAGTTTCTACTCTAGGAGTGCATCAGGGGGCTTCAAATGGGACATGGTGTCTAAAAACCAATCCAGCAAAATCTGCCTTCCAAAAACCAAATTGCGTTCCTTTCCTTCTGCGCCCTGCTGTATTCCCGGTACAGCAGTTTATGACCACATATGGGGTGTTTCTGTAAACTGCACAATCAGAGTAATAAATGTGGAGTTTTGTTTGGCTGTTAACCCTTGCTTTGTTACTGGAAAAAAATTATTAAAATGGAAAATCTTCCAAAAAAGCGAAATTCTGAAATTTTATCTCCATCTTCCATTAAATCTTATGAAATGCCTAAAGGCTTAATAAAGCTTGTAAAATCAGTTTTGAATACCTTGTAGTTTCTTAGATGTCATCACTTTTATGAAATTTCTACTCTAGGGGTGCATCAGGAGTTCTTCAAATGGAACATGTTGTCAAAAAAAGGCCATCAAAATCTGCCTTCCAGAAACCGTATGGCATTCCTTTCCTTGTGCGCCCTGCCATTTGGTCATACAGCAGTTTCCGACCACATATGGGGTGTTTCTGTAAACTACAGAATCAGGGCAATAAATATTGAGTTTTGTTTGGCTGTTAACCCTTGCCTTGTTACTGGAAAAAATTGATTAAAATGGAAAATTTGCCAAAAAATTGGGTTGTTTCTATAATGTAACCTCACAAAGTGACTTCAGACCTGAACTGGTCCTTAAAAAGTGGGTTTTTGAAAAACTCTGAAAAATTTCAAAATTTGCTTCTAAACTTCTAAGCCTTGTAACGTCCCTAAAAAATAAAATGTCATTCCCAAAATGATCCAAACATGAAGTAGACATATGGGGAATGTAAAGTAATAATTATTTTTGTAGGTATTACTATGTATTATAGAAATAGAGAAATTAAAACTTGGAAATTTGCAAATTTTTCCTAATTTTTGGTAAATTTGGTATTTTTTTATAAATAAAAATGATTATTTTTTTTTACTCTATTTTACCAGTGTCATGAAGTACAATATGTGATGAAAAAACAATCTCAGAATGGCTTGGATAAGTCAAAGCGTTTTAAAGTTATCACCACATAAAGTGACACTGGTCAGATTTGCAAAAAATGGCCTGGTCCTTAAGGTGAAAATGAGCCAGGTCCTTAAGGGGTTAAACAGGTCTATCCCAATGTCCAATGTCCTTAGAAAATGAATATGTTTGCCTAGTTATTTGACATAAATAAGCGAATCATCAGCCAGCGCCTTGTTTACCGTTTTGAATCATCACAATTAGTTAAAATTCAGAATCGGGGCTTCCGACCTTTGTGAATATGTAATTCGCTCGCAGAATGTATCGCATCTCTGTTATTACAGTAATGTTTGATTGCACATTCTTCAATACACAAGTTAATTGAGGAACCAGGTTTTATTTTCTGGCGTTTACTTGTGTAAACTAATTATTTTGCCATCATTATACAAAGAGATAAAGACAAAGAGAGATAATTACCGGAGAAGATTAGAAATGCGTCGGGGAAAAAATTACAGAGATGTTCATTTCTTAGCAGCAAAAGTTCTGCTTTATGGGTGACATGATGTAGCTGGGAAATTGGACAGATCCATTATTTAGGAGGGGATTGGGTTTGCATTGTAAAGCTGTTTTTTTCTCTATTTTATGTTGTTCGACTAGAAAATACATTTTTGTTCCTGTGCAAATTTTCAAGCTTGTTATGTGGCAGATAAAAAAATGAGTAAGTACAAGTAACAGCTATTTATCAATGTAGCAATAAGGCAGATTTTACAAGGGTACGTTAATACCAGAAAGCTTTGCTCACTCTGCACCAGTTTTAATATTTTCTTCTCTTTTCACATCAAAGTAAAATATCTGCCGGCTCTGCTTTTAAGCAGATCATGGTTTATGTAACCTACTAAGAATTTTTTACACAGACAAACTGTCTTAAATAAGTGACATTCAACGATACAGAACGATGATCAGCACTCGTTTGCTTTCATCTTCATGTTACAATTATCAGGAGGGGTTTGGATGAATGATCATTAGTGTGATCATTCATTCCCCCCTTCTCTCAGACAGTTACATTAGTGTCGGCAGCACATTATCTGTGTACATGACTGATTGAGCTGCCAACAAACAATCATTTTTAAGCCTAAAAGATGCAGTGAATGATAAAAAGTAATTTTATCATTTGACATTCGATCGCTGTGCAGTAGTCAGGGAATAAAAAATATTTATATGAATGATGGTTCTGCTGATCGTCGCCCCTGTAAAAGCTCTGTGGAACATTTATTAAGGCTGGCGTTTTAGACGCCAGTCTTAATAAAGCCCCATAGCTGGCAGTGGATCCCCTGCAGTTATGAAGAGGCGCCGGCCTGTCCCTAACTTAGGCACATCCATCACCAGTCTAAATGTAAGACAGCTTGCTAGCTGGTTTACATTTAGACCATTTTCTATGCCTAAACCAGGCGTAGAAAATGATGAATGAGATGGGCATGCTGGCCTGTCCCCATCCCCATCACAATTTTAGACCCGATGTAAGCGGGGCGAAGTCTCAGATAGCGAGGCAACTAACCATTGCGCTGCCATCTGCTCCTAAAATATATCTAATTAAGGCCTATTTTAACTTAGCAAGTTACCCCCTAGGTATTTGTAACTGTGATCTGAACCCACACAATGCACTGCACCCTTGTAAAAGTAAATGAGCAGGGTATTGTATTTCACTTTAGATGTGATAAGACCTCCATTATAAGGTATTCTGGAATATTAGTGAATAGGGATCTTAACTGTAGTATCCATTGCCAGCCAACGGTTGCCAAGGTGATAGGAAATTAATTGAACTGTATCAAAGCCTTGAAACAAATAATGAAAACATATTTACATAGTTGAAAAAGACACAGGTTCATCTATTCCAACCTATAATGCTAATATGTTGATCCAGAGGAAGGCAATTAATACTAGTGGAAAAAATCCCTTCCTACCGTCAAACATGGCAATCAGAATAAATTCATGGATCAACATCCCATATCCAAAAATCTAGTATCTATAACCTGTAATGATGTATTTTTCAATTAAGGCATCCAGACCTCTCCTTGAAATTTTTAAATTAATCAATTATCAGAACCTTGTTTGGCATAGAGTTTCTTAGTCACTGCTCTTACAGTAAAGAAGCCCTGTCTATGATGATGGTGAAACCATTGTTTTTGTTAACTTGGATGATGCCCTCTTGTCATGGTTACGGCTTATGTTTAAAGCAATCTTTAGAAAGATCTCTATACTGATTATTCAAATATTTTACATTTTAATTAGGCATTAAAAGAAGGTCCATACAGGACTAATCTTAGTTTGGTTGGTGCCCTGAGCAATGTTATAGAGGTGGATGTGAATTTGGTGTGTCACTAAGCAGATTTGACATATGTTATCTAAGTGGCCCCTTGGTCTTAACTCATTAGCCTCTATACAGTGATCCGGACTCCGATGCAGGGGAAACACCAGGCTGCTACGTCTTGAAGTAGTCTCTGTTTAGTCACTGCTGACCCATGGGGGTCAAGAGGCAATCGATGAGTCAGGCAAAACCATAGTCAGGAAACAAGCTGAGGTAAGCGTAGGCAATGTACGAGCAATCCAGTGGAAAGTCCAAAGATCAGGACAGGCAGTGAAGGAAACACACAGAGTTAAGTTCATGGGCAGGCCTACAAAACTAAAGTGCATCTTTGCAGGAGAACTTATTGATCAGGCACTCCCCACTGGGCAAGGTGCTTTTAAGGATATGTACACCTTTGGGGGCAATTTGTATGTATTATTGCATTGTTTTCATTTTTAGCTAAAAATCATTTTATCAATTGGTGTTCATTAAAAATGTTGAGTCCTTGTCTCTTTGCAGATTTAAATTTCTCTAGTAGCAGGCTCCGAATTTTCACTCTGTTCCATCAGTCAGCTCTGTTAATGGCTCAACTGTTTGTCTAGCTTTGTGAATCATAGTTTTTACTTTCACTTTGTGGCGGTCATCTAATAAACCTTATCTCTAATTTACTAAGAGGTCAGAAACACTTATTTAAGCCACATTCTTGTCAGTAAGATAAGACTTCAGCTATAATGAGTGTTTGTAAAGTCAGAAAGCTGAGATAAGGAGCCCATCAGTTGACCTGGCTGATAGAAAAGAGAGAAAATTCAGATCCTGCTACTAGAGCACCTCCGCCCTGTACAGAAAAAAAAGACTCCATAATTAAAAAAAAAATGATTTTTAGCTCAAAATGGGTACAATGCAATAATAGGCTGGTGAAGATTAACCCCTTAAGTACTGGCCCATTTTCATTTTCACATTTTAGCTTTTTCCTCCCCACATTCCAATAGCCACAACATTTTAAATTTTCCATTCCTATGGCCATGAGGTTTATTTTTTGTGGGATAAGTTGTATTTTTTAATGGCAACATTTAATTTACCATGTCATGTATTGGAAAATGGGAACAAAAATTCTTTGTGGGGTTAAATTGAAAAAAAAAAACACACAATTCCGACATTTTTGGGGGGCTTCGATATTAGAGCATTCATGAAAAAATAAAAATTGTCTTTGCATAGCCATTTTCTGATAGCCATAACTTTTTTATATTTCCATCCACAGAGCTGTATGAGGGCTTGTTTTTTGCAGGATGAACTGTAGTCTTAATTGGTACTATTTCTGGGGTGCATACAACTCTTTGCTCACTGTTATTAAATTTTTTGGGGGGTTAAGGTGACACAAAAATGGCAAATGGCAAAAAAATAATTACGGCATAAACCGCGCAGGAAAATATTTTAATAGTTCTGATATTTTTGGATGTGGCGATACTTTTTATGTGTATTTTTTATTCTTTATATATATTTTAAATGTAAAATTGGGAGGGGGTGATTTAAACTTTTAAGATTTTTATGTTTTTTAAACTTTTTTTCACTTTTCTAGCAATAACTTTTACTCTGCTTAGAGGGGTTAGAACCTGGGATCTTGTGATCCCTTGTCTCATTTACCATAATAAAAATCTATTATGATGAATGGGATTCTGTCGTTCCATCTGTTGAGTTGTGCCTTGTGCACAGCTCAGCAGGCAGACGACAAGCTTGGGAAGTTTCAGCAGAGCCCAGGCTGTCATGGTAACTTATCAGAGCCCCGAGATTTCTTTGCAGGAGATCCAATCGGAAGGCAGAACGAGCTGCATCCCTCCACCTAACCTCACAGATGCTATGATTGCTGTTGAATGCGGCATCTGAGGGGTTAAATAACTGGTTTTGGCGGCATCGCTGATCCCAGTCATTGCGGCCAAGTGCCTGCTGTGTTGTACAGCTGGCACCCGCCGCATATGGAGTAGACTCACTATATCAACCCGCTCCATACAAGACCTCCTCCACTGTGATGTACAGGTACGTAACTGTGGCTGAAGGGGTTAGGGTGTGCGTTTGCTGTCTGGAGAGTTGGAGGGAGCAAGCAAGGGCTTAGACTACTTGGGATGCCCATATATGAGCCAGAAAGACGGAGAGACACTTTGTGAGTGCAGCTCCTGCTGTGAAGAACTCAGCTTATGAGAAATGTCCGACAATACGTACAGTACTGTGCAAATGTTTTAGGTAGATGTGGGAAAAAAATGTTGCCCCACCTGAATGCCATCAAGTCTGTCTGGTTTTATGTCAAGAGACAGAAGGATTTCTGCAAGCTTACATCCACAGAAGATACATGTTACTGTGCGGTTCATTGTTACAGTTGTGGCTGTGTAGGCTGGCTGCAGGCTCTCTTGCGTACTGGCTGCAGGCCACAACCTGTGTATGCTGATTGTTTGGGGCTGCAACCTGGCTGCGGTGTCTTGTGTGTACTCCCCGTGTCTGCATCTCTGGGCAGTTCTTGTCACTGTTGCTGTGTAGGCTGTCTGCAGGCTCCCTACCGTACTGGCTGCAGGCTGACTCCTGTGCATGCTGGTTGCTTGGGACTGCGAGCTGGCTGCGGTGGTGTGTTTGAACTGTGGTCTGTGTTTGTGGCTCTCGTGTCTACATCTCTGTTGCTCCTGTCTCTGGTGCTGTGTAGGCTGGCTGCATGCGCTTTGTGTACTGGCTGTGGGTATCCCCATGTATGCTAGTTTTGTGATGCATGCTGGCTTCGGCCTTGTGTGTACTGGGTCTCAGTATGGATGCATTTCTGTTTGGGTCACTGGTTGTTTGTGCTCTGGCATACTGGCTGCGGTGGACTCTATGTATGCTGGTTGTCAGGGGTAATATCCAGTACTGCAGCCTGTGTGTTCACTTCCCTTTTCATGCAGGCTCCCCTCCCTGTTTGGTTCTGATGGGGTTAACTTCCCCTTGTCCATTCCTGGGTGTGGCTTATCAGGTGCCGTCGTTTATCCAGCTATTTCTACCTGTGAGCTGTGGGGCTTGTGGTCAGTCTGTCTTGTATCTTACTGGGTGTAGCTGACCCAGGGGGTTTTGCCATCTGCTCTTCATGTGGTGTCACCTGGTAATGCATTGATGTTATGTCCTTGTCTGATCTTCTGTACCTGTCCTGTATGATGTTTATGTTGTTATCCTTGTCAATGCCTTGCCTGATCTCCTGTACCTGTTCTCTGTCTGGATCCACTCTGTTCCTTGTGTAGCCTAGCAGTGCTCTACTTGCATCTGAAAGCTTGGCAGTGCTTAACTGCTTCTGACCCTGCCTGTTACATGTCCGGCCTGGCAGTGCCTACTGCTTCTGATCCTGTCCTATGTCCAGCCAGGCAGTGCTAAACTTCTTCCGATCCTATTTGTTCTGTGTCCAGCCTGGCAGTGCCTACTGCTTCTGATCCTAGTCTGTTCCTTGTCTTGCCTGCAGTGCCTTACTGCTTCTGTTCCTGTGTTTGTCCTGCCTTTGTGAGAGGGTCCCTGGGTTCTCTGGAGGGAGGATCTCTAGTCTGTGTGAAGCTCTGCCTGAGATCGTCATGCCTCCGTTCCGCATGGGGTCCAGGTATCTGCTTCTGTGCTGGTTCACGTTTGTATTGTCATCTGATCCATGTCCTGTGTTTGTTTGGGTTCCAGTTCTGTTGTCTGTTCCACTGGTGGTTTCACCAGTGTGGTTCTCTGCAGTTAGGCGCCATGTGTACCAGGACCTTCCTGGAGGTGTGACCAGTGAGCCCTCAGCCCAGTTCATCCCCACCACCAGGGGCTTTGTGAAGAACGGGGCTCACTGGGTCTCCGCTCTGGGTTTTGCCTCTGGTCTGCCGGTGCACTTGGTTCTGTGGACAATAAAGTTCTCCGAAATATTTGGAACAACCTCCTTGCCTACTTCCTTCAAAAACTGTGAGCAGGTGTACTGAGAAGAATTCATGCTGTTTGTGTTCATACAAAATATTAACTGGATTTAGATTTCCTTTTAGTTCATTCACTTTGCATTGTGTTAATTGTTATAAATAAACTATCTTAAGGTGGCTTATATTGAGAAAAAAGGGTGGTCTTTCACTACAGGGAACTATTGGGGGATGACACAAGGTACACGCTATATTCCAATTGTGATCCTGGTCAGCCAATCAGAAGCACTTTAGAAGGTCGTGACAATTTCCTTCCTTATTTGAGTTAGTCAGTTGGGATATTTGGGTTCAGGGGATGAATAATAAAGGGATGTCTTGGTGCAGAGCATTGTGGCAACCATCATGTCTACCTGCATGACAATGTCCCAATGTTTAATGATCAAGGCTTGGGATAACGACAAATGACAGAGATTTACAGCCCAGCCAATCAAGATTTGTGGCTAAAACATTGAAGGTTACTCTAGAGCGCACGTCAGATAAAGTTGGGGACAGTCATTAAAGCTTTTCATACACCCACTAAACATTCCTAATAATTTACACCCTGTATGAAATTAGAAGGATGGTGGCACAGATGCAATCCATCCCTGGCAATCTCCAGTCGAGTTAAGTCAGTTAACTATTTTCCTCTCTGTTTATGACTACAGTACAACAACCCCCATCTTAAGTTCCACAGTGTGACTTTTCTTACAGTAAAAACTCCCTCTTTAGTGATGGTGAAACCTTATTTATTATCTTCTTGTGGTGTGATGTGTGGTGCCTATTTATTTCAGACAAAATCTTTAAATGTGCACTAGTTTACAGGGGTCTCTCTTAGTTACAACTAATACTACAACCACCTCCATCTTCTTCTCAACAAAAAATGTGAGGAATGTGTTTATTGCATTATTTTGCTATACTTGTTATTGATTATCCATTAAAGTGGTTGTCCAAGATGATAAAAACAAAACAAAATGCAGGGATTTAATAAAATAACAAAAACGTATATACTCACTAGTTCAACCCCCCACTGCTCCAGCACTGACTCTCCAGTTCTCTTCACTTGGCTTCATTTACATGGCTGCAGGGGTGACATACCTATATACCCCATGTAACATCTGCAGCCAATTACTGGGCTCAATCTTATATGGCACAGGATTGCTGAGTCAATGATTGGTGGCAGCAGTCATGTGTAGTATACATTGCGGCCATTTAAATAAGGCCTCTTGGGGAGGTCCGGAGCAGCGACGAATAGAAGCAGATAAAACCGGTGAGTATTTTAACAAATTCCATACCTTTAGCCCATTTTTTTTACTATCTTAGATATTGCTTGTAAATCAGTTTTGTATAGCAGCTGGTGTATTTGTGAAGTTTAGTGTATATGTGGTGTCCCATCGTTACAGCATCATTCCAATGGGTTTTGTCTGCATTTTCTATAAGAATGCTGCTAAAAGATTAAAAGTGTGATTCATTGTGTATCTATACATTTTCTGTGTACCGAACAGCTAATAAATAGGTTGTAGCAACCGATTGGTAGGTGGGGCTGTTGTCATCCTCCCCATACGGAGTGGTTAGAGCATTCAGTGTAGAGACAGTGGATGTCTAGACAGTGAAGTGTGCTGAGTCAGTAGAACACAGCTCTAAAGAAAGCTTAACACCAGCTAAAGTGGAGAACAAAGTGTGAAAAGAATTCCAGTGTTCAGAGAAGGGGCAGGTAGAAGCTCTGTTCAGATAAACTGCTTAACCAGAAGCTTTTAGTCTCCATAGCCGACATTGTCCCAAAAGTGAAAGGCTTCCGGCCGTGGACAAGCTTAAAAAAGGCAAAAACTGGATATACCCACCATACTACATACCATAGTAGAAACCTGTAGTAACATTAATGTAAGTACGGTATGCTGTGAAAAAGGCACAGAACTTCGTCTGACATTGGGGTCTGTCCTATGGTTACATAGAGAAAGTGAGAAGTGTTGCACCTTTATTTCTGTATGCTTATGCTAAAGTCAGATAGACAAATGGAGTGCATTTCTGGACAGCTGACACCTGCTGGCCCTATTCACTATAATGGGGTCTGGTGGAGATCAACAACCCGGCCAACATGTGGAGAAGCGGCCAGACTAAAAACTACATGCAGTGGTATTTGTCCGGACAATTCTCGGCACATTTGCAGTGTTGCGACAAATCTACAGCGGTCCACATTATAGTGAATGGGGCCGGACAGCGATGCTGTTGCTCCCAGTAATCTCAGAACAGTAGTGTGAAACTAGCCTAAGTCAATCAATGCTTGGCTTAGCATTGGTTCAATAAAGTTAGACAAAAGTGTCTAGCTAGGCGCAAAATTTATCATACTGCATGAGCCACAGTGATAAATTGGTTGCAGCCTGTCTAAATCTACTATGGGATTAATAAAGTTGCCCAGGAAACTTTTGGGCTTTGAGTGAGATATTTTTTTACTAGCCTCACACAGGGCAACAAACTTATGGTTACAAAAGCCTTTTGACAGTGTTTACAGCCTTTGACTGAGGGCGCAGGTTTAGTTAGAGGCAATAGGTTAATTAAGTGCATTGTCTCTTTAAGTGACCCCAAAAAAATATTACACAATCCCTTTAAGGGGCAGCAACTCACTCTCACTCTGGCTTGAGTTGCACCCAACATCCTGGGTGTTGGTGCTCTAGCACAGGTCTCAGATTGGTAGCACTGAAGATTTTTGTATCTGCAGTTATCACTGTGGTCTTTTCACCACCCGATGCAGCACCACCCAATCTGCATAGCCTCTAACAGGCACTTCCTTATCATCCCTTTAATTTCACACACTCTTCAAACTGCTCACATAAAGCATTGCACATACACAAAGATTGCAAGCACAACCACCGCTGCTGGATTTAAGGATGGTAGTAACCATGGAAATGAGCAGTGTATAATGTGATGGAAAAATGAATCCAGACAGCAAAGGAAGCAATATGGATAATAACAATACATTAGTAAGTGACATATACTGTATTACCTTCCTCTACATAATAAATGTTATTTGCTGAAGTGATACAACCCCTTTAAGGACCTTTTTCAAATTAAATCAGATGTTCAAAAAAGTATTTTTCAGTCCCACATATTGTCTAACAGTAATAACACAATTGGTCACTAGAAAGCAGAATAACCTCTGTGTTGCTTACAATACACATATTTAAAGTGCATACATTTATATTTGTCTGTCATCGCTGACAGGATGCCATTTTTCTACATTAGCACTGTTATCTGTGTTCACTGACTATACTAAATTACCACTCTCAGTTCTGCAAGTAAACAGTCCTTAACTCCTTCTGTAATAACTCTATGAGTATTTAAGGACCTTATACCTTCCTTGCCTGATCAACAGGTTCTCTTAGTTGCTGAAATGGTGGGACTGACTTGGATTGCCATGACATCTTCCACTTGGCTTTGACCCTTATCTGCTTGAATTATCATATTGCATAAACTCTTCCAGCCCTGATTTTAAACTTGGATTGACCTTTTCCTTGATTGACTACTTATTCTGTCTCCTGATTTTGCTACCACAAACTGGTTTCTACTCATGTTAGCCATTGCCCATTGATTCACAACCAGGAGCGCTGACCCCATCTATGAGCGCCCTGAGGATACACTACCCAGTTAGGCATCATGTAATTATTAGTGCAATGCAATACACATTAAATCACACAGCAGAGTATATCCACAGGACATATTGCACTCTCCATTGTGGCTAATCTATGAAGTCCATCTCTTTCCAACCTAGTCTCAAGAGATGTGCCCTCCCCCCCCCCCCCCTGCTACTTATCGTGTCCTTGAATCCTGTCCAAAAATGCAAATGAGCAGTCAGATATGTAACATATCGAGGATGGAGTCCTCCGGATATGGAGCTGTGCCTACATAATGGTTCTCATGTGATTAACAGAGGAGGATCTCAAGCATAAGCCACCTCTATGTCTTCCATAACACCTAATAAGGCATATGGACAGAGGTTGTTGTCCTTATACAATGTCTTTATTATCTTTATTAAGCCCCTGTGATCTTTTACAGTATAACGGTAACTGTTTTCCTCAGAGTGCTGCCATACCTTTGTACACTGCCGTATTTTCCTTCTTTATAATTGAAGGTCTGCAGCAACATCTACATAGATATATCTATTTTTTTCCCTTTTGGAACAAGAAGATGAATTTCTGTGGTTTAATTTTCTTGTGTTGAAATGTAGATTCATATCATACATCTTACCCGTCAAGGCTCATTGCCTGATCACATCTCTGCCATAAGACTGCATATAGGGATAATTCAAAAATTTTATGAAAAGCTCAGCATGAAGCTCGTAAGCGAAACCTAGAGAAAATCTATATGGCACAAAAATAATTCTCTGTACCAGGAAACTATTAATCTCCTTCTTCTTGTTTCTGTAAATGAAGTAAATGCTTTGTTTGGAGAAATGTTTATGTAGAAATTTGGTTTCCAATCATTTAAGCCTTCAGCGAAATCATCATAAGAAAGTAGAAAGATGTTCTGAAACGTTGCAAATGTAAATTACAATAAGAGGGGAGTATGGAAAGATTTGTATCTGGAGGCTGCAGGCAATAAAACTAGATCACCTAAATCTTCATCCTGAATTAGGGGAATGGATGACTGGGTGTCAGATTAATAATGCCAGCTAATGATGCTCAACACAACCGAATGCATGTGCTGCATAGGGGCCCTAAACAGAAGGGTGCCCCCCCCCCCCCTCAGGATAGAGGTAATTGACATTAAGAAATTCAACACTCTTATTAACATAAATCAGTCTCCTGTCCCACCTTCAAGATTATCCCACTGTAATCACAAAGCATGGATTGCCTGTCAAATGACAGCAGCTCTGTTTCTAAGTTCTTGTGCTGAGCCAATGACTGGCTGAAGCAGGTCACTCAGCCAATCACAGGCTGAGGTGTGTCACCACTGCGGACATTGATTGGCTGAGTGGTCATTTACTGTGTGTAGAGGGAACTGAAGGTAGAGCCCAATGGGGGATACAGGAAGCATCAGGACTGGAGTGGTGGGGGATCGTGAAATGAAATGACAACCTCTTTAACCTTCTGTTTTGCCCAAGCTCAGCTCTGGTGGTGGGAAAAGTACTTAATGAGCTGGGCTTAGGCAGAAATAGAAGGGGTGGGGGCTGCTTTAGCTGCAGATATCTAATTATTGGTAGCAGCTAGAAGCATGGACCTGGTCTTGTTTGAAAGCTGGCATTCCAAAATGACAGCATTAGCCCAAGATAAGCAGGAGATATCACAGTTAGAAATAGAGTTGGGAATAATTATGGTAAAACCTGCTTTTACTTTCCCCTTCAGCTTCATTCACTGCATCCCGATTTCTGACAGTGATATCTTCTCATGTAGTGAAGATAACGCTGTCGTTCTGGTATTCTTTGAAAGCTTGGAATGCCAGCCTTAAAATAATACAAATATCTCTAGATGCTACCAAATCAGAAATATGAGCAGCTAAAGCAGCCCCTCTCCCCTTCAGTCTGGAGGGGGATGGGGAGCAGTTGCAGAACTAACAGCCTGCAGGAGGAAAGGAAAAATATTAAGAAATACATAGAAATGTGGCATTATCATCATTGTAGTGACCCAGATAATACAATTATGTTTTATTTATGTTATATTTACTACACAATGAACGTAGTAAATAAATTCTGCTAAATAATTTTAAAATTGCAGTTTTTTTAATCTTTACCCTTTACAAATAAAATAATAAAAGTTATTTACTACAGTATATATACACCCCACAATGGTTTCTAAAAAACCTACAACTGATCACACAAAATAAAAAAAAGAATTTAGAAGAAAAAATTTAATAACCCCCTCCCACCCCCTCAAAAAAATAAAATAAATTGAAACTGAATTGTGTGTTTATATAGATAATAAACAAAAACAAAAATAAATAAATTAAATATATGAGATGAACTGACACAGAGTTCTCACTAGTATTCTATATGCTATGCTAAACTGATGGTAGTGCGTTGTATAGTTTTAGTTTATCCCCCCACAAAAAAAAGGATTTTTGTGAAAATGGGGGGGAAAATTATAAAGTATTTCCTTACAGGTAGCTGCTTTCAAGGTTTGCTGCAACTGCAGTTCTGCTAGGAAGCACAGCCAGCCTTTAGCTTCTTACTCGTGTATCCCTGGCTGACTGCTTCCATGCCTCTCTATGCTACACACACACAATTCATCTTCTTCTTTGTAATTCTAGCTTTTCCCTTCACTCACCCTGGCAGTAGAATACAAGATTGATTAATTTCTGAATGTCCCTGATTGTTTTTTTTAACTCTCCATGACTGCCTACGATCGTTTTCCTGTAAGACCCAACGACCCTTATTCACAGCCCAGCACAGAATGACGTTCTGCTAGGGCACCTCCCTGCCCGCGGCAGCACTGATTAGCTCATCCAGGCTGTCTGTTGGCCTGGGAGCCAATTAGGGCAAGCTCCCCCCCCCCCCCACACACACACACACTTTCTCTCAGGGTCATTTGAGAACCCTTCTTCCTCCCTAGTGCTTTTTACCCACCAATGTATGCACTAAAATGGCGCTATGTTTTGTGCTGTGTTTTAGAAAACCGAGTGGTAAAATGTCAAAACAGTGTCTATTAGCAATAACAGAAACAAGATGAGTCAGAACAAAAAGAGACAAAGATACGGATACATAAAGGCACGAGAATGGTCACTAAACAGTCCAAATTGAAACACAGCAGCAATCAAGGTAAAAAGCGTATTCAGATAGACAATCTTAGTCAAAATCACAAGAATACTCACAATACTCACTTTGCTGCCAGAGAAGTGGTTCCCCTTCTGATATACTGTGGACTGTATTTATCCTGGACCTCTGCTGTGACTCACCAGTGCGGTAACTGACACAGAAAGAAGTGGCCAGAGGAACTTATGACGCAATTTGCCCCTTGAGTAGGTCTCCTATAGGCTGCTGACTCAACTCCTCCTCTTCCTACACAGCCCTGCAAGCATGATGTGTAACAGTATATCCTTCTGCTGCTGGGGAGCGCCAACAACTGTGCTGTGATCATCTGAGAACTAGGTGAGTATTTAATGTTTTTTGTTTTTTTTACTTCCTGTGAAGGGGGCACATGTGGGCATACCTATTATGAAGAGGGCATATCTGAGCAAAGGTACTATGAAGGGGGTATATGTGGGCATACCTACTATGAAGGGGGCACATGTGGGCATAACTTTTATGAAGGAGGCACATGTGGGCATAACTGTGATGGGCAAGGGACGAGCCTCTCTATCGTCACCCGCGATGCTAGGGAGGCTCGTCCCTGCCTGCCATTGGCTGCTCTTCCCCGACACCGTATGTTTTCATCCGCACTGTGAAATCAGCAGTGGCAGTGCGGGGACCAGGAGCGGAGCAGGGAGCGGAGCAGGGAGCGGGGACCCAAGTAAGTATATTCAGTGTGGGGGGCCCGGCATATGGGGAGCTTTTTATAGCATTGGGAGTGGGTGTGTATCGTTATACTTTGTGACCTAGTATTCAAAAAATTGCACCACGCATCGTCCCAATTGGTAGGGAT
The DNA here is from genome assembly GCF_905171765.1 of Bufo bufo. Lineage (NCBI taxonomy): Eukaryota > Metazoa > Chordata > Amphibia > Anura > Bufonidae > Bufo > Bufo bufo. The sequence goes on along the minus strand of NC_053389.1, from coordinate 148,858,456 downwards.
GATATTGTATGAAAACCTAGTTTAGAACTGAACTGTGTGTGCAGTTGTAACCTGTTTAAAGGGAATGTGTCATCAGGAAACCTATTGTTTAAATCTAATTTTTTATGTTAAACATATTTTTATAATATTGGTGATTTTTTTTTTTTTTTTTCCATGTCATTATTTATATTTAAAATTTTTTTATACAATATTCACACAGACCACTAGGTCTAATAATAGGTCTTGGTTTCCTGTTCTGTATAGGTAACTTTTCACCACAGAATTACAATGAGAAGTAACACCTCTGTGTTGATAGATGACAGGACCCACCCTTCACAATAGGTGATATCTTAAAGGGGTTGTCCGGGTTCAGAGATGAACCCGGACATACCCTTTTTTTCACCCAGACAGCCCCCCTGGGGCTAGCATCGGAGCATCTCATGCTCCGATGCGCTCCCGTGCCCTGCGCTAAATCGCGCGGGGCACAGGCTTTTTTGTTTTCAATAACACACTGCCGGGCGGTAACTTCCGCCCGGCAGTATGTTCGGTGACGTCTCTGGCTCTGAGGGGCGGGCTTTAGTTCTGCCCTAGCCGTTTTACTGGCTAGGGCAGAGCTAAATCACGCCCATCAGTGCCGGTGACGTCAAAGGGGTTCCTATCAGCCCCATGGAGAGCCCCGGTACGTCACCGGAACTCCTAAAAATGCCTTTGCCCTGCGCAATTTAGTGCAGGACAAAGGAGAGAATCAGAGCATGAACTGCTCCGATGCTCATGTCAGGGGGGCTGCCAGGGTGAAAATGGAGGGATGTCCGGGTTCAGTTCTCCTTAGGGACCGGGCTCATTTTCACCTTAAGGACCAGGCCATTTTTTGCAAATCTGACCAGTGTCACTTTATGTGTGAATAACTTTAAAACGTTTTTTCGTCACATATTGTACTTCATGACACTGGCAAAATGGAGTAAAAAAAATTAATTTTTATTTATAAAAAAATAAAAAATGTACCAAAAATTTAGAAAAATTAGCAAATTTCCAAGTGTTAATTTCTCTACTTTTATAATACATAGTAATACCTCCAAAAATAGTTATTATTTTACATTCCCCATATGTCTACTTCATGTTTGGATCATTTTGGGAATAACATTAAATTTTTTGGGGACGTTACAAGGCTTAGAAGTTTAGAAGCAAAAACTCACTTTTTAAGGTCTGAAGTCACTTTGTGAGGCTTACATAATGGAAACCACCCAAAAATGACCCATTAAGGTATTCAAAACTGATTTTACAAACGTCGTTAACCCTTTAGGTGCTCCAAAGGAGTTAATGGCAAATAAAGGTAACATTTCAGAATTTCAATTTTTTGGGGCAAATTTTCCATTTTAATCCATATTATCCAGTAAAAAAGCAAGGGGTTAACAGCCAAACAAAACTCAATATTTATTGGCCCGATTCTGTAGTTTGCAGAAACACCCCATATGTGGTCATAAACTACTGTACGGGCACACTGTAGGGCGTAGAGGGAAAGGTGCGCCGTGTGGTTTTTGGAAGGCAGATTTTGCTGGGCTGGTTTATTTACACCATGTCCCATTTGAAGCCCCCCTGATGCACCCCAAGAGTAGAAACTCCATAAAAGTGACCCCATCTAAGAAACTACACCCCTCAAGGTATTCAAAACAGATTTTACAAATGTCATTAACCCGTTAGGTGTTCCACAAGAGTTATTGGCAAATGGAGATGAAATTTAAGAATTTAAATTTTGGGGCTAATTTTCCATTTTAATCCATTTTCTCCAGTAACAAAGCAAGGGTTAACAGCCAAACAAAACTCAATGTTTATTGCCCCGATTCTGTAGTTTGCAGAAACACCCTATATGTGGCCGTAAACTACTGTACGGGCACACGGTAGGGCGTAGAGGGAAAAATGCGCCGTGTGGCTTTTGGAAGGCAGATTTTGTTGGACTGTTTTATTTACACCATGTCCCATTTGAAGCCCCCCTGATGCACCCCAAGAGTAGAAACTCCATAAAAGTGACCCCATTTTGGAAACTACGGGATAAGGTGGCAGTTTTGTTGTGACTATTTTTAGGGTACATATGATTTTTGGTTGCTCTATATTAAATTTTTGTGAGGCAAGGTTACCAAAAATAGAAATTCTGAAATGTCATCTCCATTAGCCATAAACTGTTGAGGAACACCTAAAGGGTTAATAAAGTTTGTAAAATCTGTTTTGAATACCTTGAGGGGTGTAGTTTCTTAGATGGGGTCACTTTTATGGAGTTTCTACTCTTGGGGTGCATCAGGGGGGCTTCAAATGGGAAATGGTGTAAATAAACCAGCCCAGCAAAATCTGCCTTCCAAAAACCACACGGCGCACCTTTCCCTCTACGCCCTACAGTGTGCCCGTACAGTAGTTTATGACCACATATGGGGTGTTTCTGCAAACTACAGAATCGGGCCAATAAATAGGGGTGCTTCAGGGGTTCTTCAAATGGGACATGGTGCCAAAAAAAACAAGCCATCGGCCTTCTGCGCCCTGCCGTTTGGTCAAACAGCATTTTACGACCACATATGGGGTGTTTCTGTAAAATGTAGAATCAGGGTAATAAATATTAAGTTTTTTTTGGCTGTTAACCCTTGCTTTGTTACTGGAAAAAACTGTTTAAAATTGAAGATTTGCCAAAAAATTGCTGTTTTGGCACCATTTTTATTTTATTTTATTTTTTTGACTGTGTTCATCTGAGGGGTTAGTTCATGGGGTATTTTTATAGAGCAGATTCTTACGGACGTGGCAATACCCAATATGTCTACTTTTTTTTAATTTTATTTAGGTTTTACACTATATTATCCTTTTATAAACAACATTTTTTTTTTTATTATCTCCATAGTCTAAGGGTCAGTTTTCTTTTGAGTTTTTAGCTGATTATCTTAGGTAGGGGCTCATTTTTTGCAGGATGAGAGGACGGTTTTATTGGCACTATTTTGGGGGTATATGACTTTTTGATTGCTTACTATTACACTATTTGTGATGTAAGGTGACCAAAAAATACATTTTTTGCACTTTTTTTTATTTTTTTACCATGTTCATCTGAGGGGTTAGGTCATGGGGTATTTTTATAGAGCAGATTCTTATGGACGCAGCGATACCTAATATGTATACTTTTTGAAAAATGTATTTAGGTTTTACACTATATTATCCTTTTATAAACAAGGAAAAAAACATTTTAGTATCTCCATAGTCTAAGAGTCATTTTTTTTTTTTACTTAATTATCTTAGGTAGGGGCTCATTTTTTGCAGGGTGAGATGATGGTTTTATTGGCACTATTTTGGGGGTATATGACTTTTTGATCGCTTGATATTACACTATTTGTGATGTAAGGTGACAAAAAAATACCTTTTTTTTTTTGCACTTTTTTTTTTTACCATGTTCATCTGAGGGGTTAGGTCATGAGGTAATTTTATAGAGCAGATTCTTACGGACGTGTTGATACCTAATATGTCTACTTTTTAAAAATTTATTTAGGTTTTAACTATATTATCCTTTTATAAACAAAAAAAATAACATTTTAGTATCCTTTTTTTTAGTATCTCCATAGTCTAAGAGTCAGTTTTCTTTTTAGTTTTTAGCCGATTATCTTAGGTAGGGGCTAATTTTTTGTGGGAACAGAGGAAGATTTTATTGGCACTATTTTGGGGGTATATGACTTTTTGATTGCTTGCTATTACACTATTTGTGATGTAAGGTGACCAAAAAATACATTTTTTGCACTTTTTTTATTTTTTTACCATGTTCATCTGAGGGGTTAGGTCATGGGGTATTTTTATAGAGCAGATTCTTATGGACGCAGCGATACCTAATATGTATACTTTTTGAAAAATGTATTTAGGTTTTACACTATATTATCCTTTTATAAACAAGGAAAAAAACATTTTAGTATCTCCATAGTCTAAGAGTCATTTTTTTTTTTTACTTAATTATCTTAGGTAGGGGCTCATTTTTTGCAGGGTGAGATGATGGTTTTATTGGCACTATTTTGGGGGTATATGACTTTTTGATCGCTTGATATTACACTATTTGTGATGTAAGGTGACAAAAAAATACCTTTTTTTTTTTGCACTTTTTTTTTTTACCATGTTCATCTGAGGGGTTAGGTCATGAGGTAATTTTATAGAGCAGATTCTTACGGACGTGTTGATACCTAATATGTCTACTTTTTAAAAATTTATTTAGGTTTTAACTATATTATCCTTTTATAAACAAAAAAAATAACATTTTAGTATCCTTTTTTTTAGTATCTCCATAGTCTAAGAGTCAGTTTTCTTTTTAGTTTTTAGCCGATTATCTTAGGTAGGGGCTAATTTTTTGTGGGAACAGAGGAAGATTTTATTGGCACTATTTTGGGGGGCATATGACTTTTTGATCGCTTGCTATTACACCATTTGTGATGTAAGATGACAAAAAAATACCTTTTTTTGCACCATTTTTTTTTTTTTTTTTTGACCGCGTTCATCTGAGGGGTTAGGTCATGGGGTATTTTTATACAGAAGATTCTTACGGATGTGGCGATATCTAATATGTCTTCTTTTTTTATTTATTTTAGTTTTACAAAATAATATTTTACATTTTTTTATTTTTTTTTAGTGTCTCAAGTCTGAGAACCATAGTTTTTTTTTCCGATTGTCAGTGGCTAAATATAATTAAAATTGGGGAAGGGGATTATAAATTTTGTACTCCATGGAAGTATGGTACTCCCTGAAGCAACCAATAATGCAGAGGCCTGGATGATCGGGGCATGTGTCACACTGAGTGGTGGGGTGCTACCGTATCCCCCTCCTGTGACACACTCTGCACCTTTTTTGGGTCCGTCCCTTCTTTCTAGTATGGGGGAACCACACCTGGAAAGTGTTGGCCAGGGAAAATCCAGGCGCCTCCAGTTCCCAAGGTACTCCGGCCTGCTCTTTCACGGTCAGAAAAAATCAGGGCCTTGAGGACTGCCTCATAGAACTGGAGGAATTTCCCTGTGTTGCCAGCACTCCGGGACAGCACAAAAGAGTTGCACAAGGCAACCTGTACCAAGTAGACCGCAACTTTTTTGTACCATGCCTGTAGTCAACGATACAATCAGGCTTGAGGACCGTTGATACGGTATCTCGCACAGTGACAGGGGTGATTCCGTTACCGTGAATTGTGGACAGTACAAGGACATCCCTCTTGTCCTTATATCTGACCAGCAACAGGTTTCCACTGGTAAGGGCACGGGTCTCACCCCTGGGGATAGGTACCTGGAGGGGGTGGGTAGGGAGGCTGCGTCGATTTTTCCGCACGGTCCCACAAGCGGACGTGGATCTGGCTGCAAGGGACTGGAACAAGGGGATACTAGTATAAAAGCTATCCACGTACAGGTGGTAACCCTTATCTAGCAGTGGGTGCATAAGGTCCCACACAAGTTTCCCCCAGAGTGGGGGTACATTCTGGGGGTTCAATACGGGAATCTCGCCCCCCGTACACACTCTCACAAAGTTTGTACATTTTCATGCCATACCTCGCCCGCTTAGAGGGAACATACTGGCGGAAAATGAGTCTCCCCTTGAAAGCAATGAGAGACTCATCAACCACGACCTCCCATCCAGGTACATAGGCCTCCAAAAATTTGGCCCCAAAGTAATCGATGACCGACCTGATTTTGTACAGGCTGTCATAGGCAGGATCACCTTGGGGGGGACATGCTGCATTATCTGCATAATGCAGGCATTTCCGGATGGCCTCAAACCGGGTACGTGTCATGGCCGTACTGTAAAGTGGGGTCTGGTAGAGGACGTCCCCACTCCAGTAATGCCTGACACTGTTTTTTTTTACTAGACTCATGTGCAGCACGAGGCCCCAAACTGTCCTCATCTCGGCTGCACTGACCGGAATCCAGCCACCGGCCCTAGCCAAAAAGGAGCCCGGGTGTTGAGCAATGAACTGTTGGGCGAACACTTTCAGATTCTTTGCTCCACCATCAGATTCACAAAGTGGTCACTGAAAAAAAAGACTAAAATAGTCATATTTTGTGAAGCCCACTGTAGGAATCTGGATTCCTGCTTGGCCAACAAAATCAGGAATCAAAATGCTCTGGGGTACACCATGCAAGGTCACCGGTAGGGGCCTTCGGTGGACTTAACTGGTGGGCCGGAAAACTAGTACGAGCCCCAGAGCTTCTCGTACTAGTGTGGGCCACAGGGTCCCTAGCATGGCGGTCCCCTTGCTCCACCTGGCGGCGTCTCCGCCGCCTTGGGGGCTCATCATCATCACTAGATGATGATGAGGAGGACAAAAATGTGTGTGGGGGAAACAGGCTGCAGCACCCCTTGGGGGTCTAGGGTCACACAGCTGTGCTGTGGACACCAGACACCTGATTAGGGTGATGCAACAAAAAACTCTTTTTTTTTTCCACTAAACTTTCCCTGAATATCCCTGCCTAACCTAACCTGCCCCTAACCTTTCCCTAAATACCTTTTAGTGCCAGATGGCACCGTGGAGGGTCAGAAGGGGGTGCTAGGCACAGATGGGGTGCTGGCTCTGGATATCCGATCGCAGGCTCCTCTCTCCTCGCTCCCGGACACAGAGAGGAGAAGGAGAGGAGCGCTGCAATAATTCAATCCTCCCTCCCGCCCTCCAGCCAATCAAAAGCGATCCTGAGAGGTGATGTCACCATCACCTTTCAGGATCGCAGGATGGTGATTGGTGGTGTATTATAACACCACCGATCACCATCCTGTTCCGGGTTATCGAGTCCCCAGAGACCAGAATAACCTGGAAACGCAGCAAATCACTGATACGGGGGGGTGGGGGGGTCACAGGACCTCCCCGCGCATTGTCCCAGGGTGCCTGCTGATTGATTTCGCGGCGATGGTCGGAACTACACATGACGTACCGGTACGTCATGTGTCCTTAAGTACCAGGACATCATGACGTACTGGTATGTCATATGTCCCCAATAGGTTAATCAGCAGCTGTTTATGGAGTTTTTTATTTTATTTCTAGAGTCTATAATGTACGTCATGTGTATAACATTGGGAATTATAGAGTATTTATGTCATTAATCATGTTTTTTATGTTGGATGGAGATGCCCTTTAAAGGTCAGTTTACTATAAATATCTCATGATTCTGCAGTTTTCTCAGCCTGACTGGTTAATTGGTTACATTGTGCAATTTCATTGCTCTGTCTTGATAGAATGTCAAAGTCAGGCTGACATGATGAGGACACCAGACTTGGTTGTTATTGTGTATTGAGGGCTCAGCTGTGTCTTATGCAGCCTCTATTATACTGAGAAATTGTCTCTTCAGTTCGAATAATAGCAAAGTTCATGTAAGAATGGAGTCAGAAGTTACTGAATGGCACAAAAAAATCTACTTCTGAGGGTATATAGAGTACAGACCAAAAGTTTGGACACACCTTCTCATTTAAAGAGTTTTCTTTATTTTCATGACTATGAAGGCATCAAAACTATGAATTAACACATGTGGAATTATATACATAACAAACAAGTGTGAAACAACTGAAAATATGTCATATTCTAGGTTCTTCAAAGTAGCCACCTTTTGCTTTGATTACTGCTTTGCACACTCTTGGCATTCTCTTGATGAGCTTCAAGAGGTAGTCCCCTGAAATGGTTTTCACTTCACAGGTGTGCCCTGTCAGGTTTAATAAGTTGGATTTCTTGCCTTATAAATGGGGTTGGGACCATCAGTTGCGTTGAGGAGAAGTCAGGTGGATACACAGCTGATAGTCCTACTGAATAGACTGTTAGAATTTGTATTATGGCAAGAAAAAAGCAGCTAAGTAAAGAAAAACGAGTGGCCATCATTACTTTAAGAAATAAAGGTTAGTCAGTCAGTCGAAAAATTGGGAAAACTTTGAACTATTTGACCATGAAGGAGAGTGATGGGGTGCTGCGCCAGATGACCTGGCCTCCACAGTCACCGGACCTGAACCCAATCGATATGGTTTCGGGTGAGCTGGACCGCAGAGTGAAGGCAAAAGGGCCAACAAGTGCTAAGCATCTCTGGGAACTCCTTCAAGACTGTTGGAAGACCATTTCAGGGGACTACCTCTTGAAGCTCATCAAGAGAATGCCAAGAGTGTGCAAAGCAGTAATCAAAGCAAAAGGTGGCTACTTTGAAGAACCTAGAATATGACATATTTTCAGTTGTTTCACACTTGTTTGTTATGTATATAATTCCACATGTGTTAATTCATAGTTTTGATGCCTTCATAGTCTTGAAAATAAAGAAAACTCTTTGAATGAGAAGGTGTGTCCAAACTTTTGGTCTGTACTGTATGTATACAGAAAGTAAACAAGAATCCAAACTTAAAGGGGTTCTCCAGACTCAAAATATTGATGACCAATGCTCAGGATAGGTAATCAATATCAGATCTGTAGAAGTCCGCACCCCCACCAATTAGCTGTTCGTAGCACAGTGGATAGAGCTAGAAGTAGATAGCTCCTTCCAGTGTGTACTTGCTGTTCTGGGCTACTTCTGGTGCTGGTGGCTGCTTACAACAGCTGATCACTGGGAATGCCTGGTGTCGGACCCCCACTGATTGGATATTGATGACTTATCCTGGGGGAAACCTGTATCATTGAACATGGCGTCTTAGCTGCAGGCAGCAAGTTACAGAATGATTCTGGTCAGATTGATAGTTTCTTTTATTTAAATACTTGCTTATTCTTGGATTTGGAGTCCAGTGGGCAGTTCTATCAATGATTGACAGCTATTTCCTAATTTTCATATCGGGAAGGATGTCAGGGCCTGAGTAGGGCTGCCCACTGGACACCTAAGCTGAGAATAAGCAGGAATTTAACTACTGTATAAAAAATATTTTTCCAAGAGTTTTTATACTGTCGACAAATCCTCTGGATAGGTCATCAGCAGGCTTGGAGTTTTTTTTTTAGGATTACTATAATTGTAATAGATATGTTCATGTAGTTGCTTTCCTCATTTGTAGTTTCTCCATTTTTCATTTTGGACTCTCCTGAGTCACCATTTAAACTAATCACCCATTTGTTTCCATCCTTTATATAGCAATTTTTGTTGCTGCATTCAACTAAACCCATGATGCACTTCTCCTTTCTCTGCCATAAATCCAGCTTTATTCCTAACACCCAGCTAGTTTATAGCTCCCCCACCCAGTTACATAGATACACCCCTAACAATGCCCTCTAGTGTATAGCTCCTCCCACACAGCTAGTTACATAGACACTCCCCTAACAACACCCAGCTAGTTTATAGCTTCTCCCACCCAGCTACTTACACAGACACTTCCCTATCTCCATCCTGTCCATGGACATAATATCAGATGAAATAAGAAAGAGCTGCAAAGACTTGGTCATGTGACCACAGTCCAGAACGGAAGACAGGCGCAAAAAAGGTAAAAGAAATACATTTGCAAGAAAAAGTATGTTAGCCCTTTGTAATTATATGGATTTCTGCACAAATTGGCCATAAAATGTGATCTGATCTTCATCTAATTCACAACACTAGACCATCACAGTCTGCTTAAACTAATAACACACAAATAATTAAATGTTACCATGTTTTTATTGAACACACCATGTAAACATTCACAGTGCAGGTGGAAAAAGTATGTGAACCCCTAGACTAATGACATCTCCAAGAGCTAATTGGAGTGAGGTGTCAGCCAACTGGAGTCCAATCAATGAGATGAGATTATAGGTATTGGTTACAGCTGCCCTTCCCTATAAAAAACACACACCAGTTCTGGGTTTGCTTTTCACAAGAAGCATTGCCTGATGTGAATGATGCCTCACACAAAAGAGCTCTCAGAAGACCTACAATTAAGAATTGTTGACTTGCATAAAGCTGGAAAGGGTTATAAAAGTATCTCCAAAAGCTTTGCTGTTCATGAGTCCACGGTAAGACAAATTGTCTATAAATGGAGAAAGTTCAGCACTGCTGCTACTCTCTCTAGGAGTGGCCGTCCTGTAAAGATAACTGCAAGAGCACAGCACAGACTGCTCAATGAGGTGAAGAAGAATCCTAGAGTGTCAGCTAAAGACTTACAAAAGTCTCTGGCATATGCTAACATCCCTGTTAGCGAATCTACGATACGTAAAACACTAAACAAGAATGGATTTCATGGGAGGGTACCACAGAGGAAGTCACTGCTGTCCCAAAAAAACATTGCTGCACGTTTACAGTTTGCACAAGAGCACCTGGATGTTCCACAGCAGTACTGATAAAATATTCTGTGGACAGATGAAACCAAAGTTGAGTTGTTTGGAAGAAACACACAACACTATGTGTGGAGAAAAAGAGGCACAGCACACCAACATCAAAACCTCATCCCAACTGTGAAGTATGGTGGTGGGGGCATCATGGTTTGGGGCTGCTTTGCTGCGTCAGGGCCTGGACGAATTGCTATCATCGAAGGAAAAATGAATACCCAAGTTTATCAAGACATTTTGCAGGAGAACTTAAGGCCATCTGTCCACCAGCTGAAGCTCAACAGAAGATGGGTGTTGCAACAGGACAACGACCCAAAGCATAAAAGTAAATCAACAACAGAATGGCTTAAACAGAAGAAAATACACCTTCTGGAGTGGCCCAGTGAGAGTCCTGACCTCAACCCGATGAGATGTTGTGGCATGACCTTAAGAAAGTGATTCACACCAGACATCCAAGAATATATTTTGAACTGAAACAGTTCTGTAAAGAGGAATGGTCAAGAATTACTCCTAACCGTTGTGCTTGTCTGATCTACAAATATAGGAAACGTTTGGTTGAAATTATTGCTGCCAAAGGAGGTTCAACCAGTTATTAAATCCAAGGGTTCACATACTTTTCCCACCTGCACTATGAATGTTTACATGGTGTGTTCAATAAAAACATGGTAACATTTAATTATTTGTGTGTTATTAGTTTAAGCAGACTGTGATTGTCTATTGTCGTGACTTAGATGAAGATCAGATCACATTTTATGACCAATTTGTGCAGAAATCCGTATCATTCCGAAGGGTTCACATACTTTTTCTTGCAACTGTACATTGTAAAATTACAGCTACCTTCATGAATGATTAATTTAACCACTTCCAGACATATGACATACTATTATGTCATAGCGGGAAGTGACTTCCCGCAATTTGACAAAATAGTACGACATGATGATCGGGAAGGCATGGGAGCTGTGCTCGCCAGATCAATGCAGGGGCCCAGCTGTGACTGACAACTGGGCCCCTGCTGTATTCGATGCCAGCTGATTAACCCCTTCTATGCCGCTGTCAGTGCTGACTGCGGCATAAAAGGTGTTTACTGAGGGTACAGGTCCCCTGGGTCTCACAGGCAGGTTACACTGGTAACACACTGACAGGCAATGCATTACCATGCACATATATTGTAATGCATTACAGAGGGGATCAGACCACCAAAAGTTGAAGTCCCACAGTGGGACAAAAAACAAACATATTAAAAAAATTCCAAGTAGAAAAAAAGGTGCCCTTTTCCCATAATTAAGTCACATTAAATAGTAAAAAATAGGAAAAAAGGAAAAATATACATATTAGGTATCGCCACGTCTGCATCAACTGGCTCGGCTTTATAAATAAATAAAAACTGTGCCAAAATAGCCATATTTTGGTCACCTTGCCTCAAAGAAGGTGTAATACCAAGCAATCAAAAAGTCATATGTATCCCAAAATGGTACCAAACTGTCATCTCATCCCACAAAAAATGAGCCCCTACCTAAGACAATCACCTGAAAAATTAAAAAAATATGGTTCAGAAAATGGCAAGACAATTACAAGATTTTTTTTCTTTTCAAAAATGCTTTTACTGTGTTACTGTGAACAACAAAAATAGACATATTAGGAATCACCGCATCTGTAAAAACCAGCTCTATTAAAATATCACATGATCTACCCCATCAGTCATTTTTTTGTCACCTCATCTTACAAAATGCGTAATAGCGAGTGATCAAAAAGTTATATATACCGCAAAATGGTACCAATAAAAATGTCAACTCCTTCCACAAAGAATTAACCCCCACATAAGACAGTTGCCCAAAAAATAAAAACATAATGGTTTTCAGAAAATGGTGATTCAAAAGCAGGATTTTTTGTTATACAAATGCTTTGTGAAAAAGTGGTAAAACGTTTATTCTGACCAGCAGAATAAAGATACTGTGTCATTTTTTAGCAACAAAACTAAAAAACCAAAGACAAAATTGCTGTATTACTTTATCCTGCTTAGCAAAAAGTGAAATAAAAAGTGATCCAAAAGTTGTATGTGCCCCAAAATAGAACCAATGATCATGGCAAGTCATCTTGCAAAAAATATATCCTCACACGAAGAATAATATATGGTTGTTAGAAAATATGTAGCTATATGTAGCAATACCAACATGGTGCCCGTAAAACAATCCGTAAAAATCTGCACTGCAAAAGCCATATGGCGCTCCTTCCCTTCCGAGTCCTGTTGTGTGCATTTACAGTAGTTTACGACGACATATGGGTTGTTGCTGTGTTCAAGACAAAATGGATAACACATTTTGGGGTGCTTTTTTTCCTGTCACCCCATGTGAAAATGAAAAATTTGGGGCTACAGCAAAATTTTATTGGAAGAAATGAAAGTTTTCATTTTCACAGCCAAGTGTTTCTAAATTCCGTAAAAAAACGCCTGGGGGGTAAAAGTGCTCAGTATATCCCTTACTAAATTCCTTGATGGGTGTAGTTTACAAAATAGTCACTTTTTGTGGGTTTCCACTGTAAGGGTAACTCAAGGTCTCTAAAAATACAACAGAGTGCCTAAAGTCCATTCTAACAAAATCTTCCTTCTAAAAACCATATGGTTCTCATTCCCAAGTATTAAAAAGTGAAAGTTTGATTTATGATTATTATTCTGTCCCATTACTTTTGGTCCCTTAACAAGTGGAAGGCACATATGCAAACTGTTGTAATTCCTACCCCGTTCACCTGATTTGGATGTAAATACCCTCAAATTAAAGCTGACAGTCTGCAGGTAAAGCAGATCTTGTTGGTTTCATTTCAAATCCCATGTGGTGGTGTATAAAGCCAAAAATGTTAGAATTGTGTCGATGTCCCAATATTTATGGACCTGGCTGTATCTGTCTTAACAGTAGAAAAATTCAAATTTTGAATAATCAATAAAGGAAGAAAATATTGACCCAAATTTACCGCTAGCATTAAGTACAATGTGTCACCAAAAAACAATCTCAGAATCAGTTAAATAAGTAAAACCATTTCAGAGTTATTATCACATATCATGTCAGATTTGTCATCATTCATGACATGTCAGATTTGCAAAAGTAGGTCTGGGCAGGAAGGTGAAAACTGGCCTGGGGTAGAAGGGGTTAAAGAAGGTTAATGCAAACTGGAAAAAAACTTGTTAAAATCTGGAAACCATGATGTAATGCCAGATCCATTGCTTGACATCAGGCATTATAGTGGTGCTTGATAGCTGTTCTATCACATATTTCAGCGGCAGGGAGAGGTGCTTATTCAATTGGATAACCTGGCGCCAAAATGCTGATTTCGTGTAGGCCTGTGTTATGACCATCGTCCTCTGTAGAGAGGTTGGGTCCCTTGGGTGTGATGCTGAGACAATAGTGTAGAACCCAAGGCATAGGGCCGGCTGGAGAGCTGACGGAAGTGTTGTGCTCTAACTCCGCCCACTTTTCTCATCTCTTTCGAAAGGAGAGAGCAGTAAAGTAGCACATTTTAGAACAGTCCCAAAATTTGCTTCTCCACCTAGGGCAGGCTTCCAATGAATGTCAGTTCATGGTAGATGTAGTTTTGAACCAGCTGGGCAACCATAGCCCTAGAAACTAGAAAATGTACATCATATTTATTTTTAACCTCTGTATACAAACATTCACTGACAGCAAGCAGTGGAAAATAGTGAGAAATGGTGAGTTGTAAAATTCTTCCAGAAGCAGTGCCACATCTGCCCTCAGGGTCTGTCTGGTATTGCAGCTATGTACTCTAGTGAATAGGCGCAGTAAACACACACAGGTCTAGCTCTGTTGGAGGGAAGCAGCCGTGTTTTCTAATGTTGGAAAATATATATATTTTTTTAATTCTAACCTTTATTCAGATCAAGATGAATATACAGATTCATTACACATAAAAGGAAACTAATTGACATCTTATATCATCAGATATCATTTTCATTACAAAAGTACTTCCTAGGTTGATACTGTATCTGAAGTCACAAATGATCTTTGACCATCAATTGGTCCAATTAAAGAAGAAAAAGCAAAAAAGACATCCTGATTCATTTTTACTTCATTTTTTAAAGAAAAACATAACTCCTTCTCCCCAAAACCAATCCCTTGCACCGTGGATTCCCATCGGACCCCCAGTCACACCAATAGTATGCCCAAACGATTGGCCTGCTGTTCCCTGAGAAACCATGTCATCCCCATAAAAGGTATGACTACTTCTTGAATCTCATATTCTATAGGATATGACTCAATAAATGACCGCCATTTTTTAAAGACCTTCACCGTGGCTTTTTCCTTATTTCTTTCAGTACCCAACTTGTCCATGTACAGTTGAAACCAGAAGTTTACATACACTATATAAAAAGCCACGTACAGTATGCATGTTTTTCTACATATCATGAAATCAGAATAAACCTTTCCTGTTTTTGGTCAATTAGAATTACCATAATTATTATTATTTGCCAAATGCCAGAATAAGAGAGAGAATGTTTTAATGCATTTGTATTACTTTCTGCAATGTCAAAAGTTTACATACACTAAGATTACTATGCCTTTAACCACTTTCCCCCTTCCTGACAGAGCCTAATTTAGCAAATCTGACATGTGTCACATTATGTGGCAATAACTTTGGAACGCTTTTGCTTATCCAAGCCATTCTGAGATTGTTTTCCCGTGACACATTGTACTTCATGACAGTGGTAAATAAGAGTCGATAAATTAGCAATTTTCAAAATTTCAATTTCTCTGTCTGAAGTCTTTGTGGGGCTTACATAGTGGAAACCCCCCATAAATGACCACACTGTATAAACTACACCCCTCACATTACTGAAAACTGATTTTAGAAACTTTGTTAACCCTTTAGGTGTTCCACAAGAATTAAAGGAAAATGGAGATGACATTTAAAAATTTAGCTTTTTTGGCAGATTTTCCATTTTAATCCATTTTTTTCTTTAACACATCGAGGGTTAACAGCCAAACAAAACTCAATATTTATTACCCCGATTTTGCAGTTTACAGAAATGTGGTCGTAAACTGATGTAAGGGCTAGTGATGAGCTGCAGGTGCTATATTCAAATTCGCAATATTTCACAAATATTTTGTAGAATATTTATCATATATTCGAGAATTCGAGATTATTTTATTGAATGCGATAAATTGGCAATGTAAAAATCGCGTAATGCGAATTCATAACGCAAAATACAGGCGTGGGTTACTTTGGGTACATTTTTCAAGCTGGTATACGTTTCCTAAAACTGGAGAAAATGGTTGGCACGGCAGAACATTAGTGATGTCGCGAACATAAAATTTTCAGTTCGCGAACAGCGAACGAGAACTTCCGCAAATGTTCGCGAACTGGCGAACCGGGCGAACCGCCATAGACTTCAATAGACAGGCGAATTTTAAAACCCACAGGGACTCTTTCTGGCCACAATAGTGATGAGAAAGTTGTTTCAAGGGGTCTAACACCTGGACTGTGGCATGCCGGAGGGGGATCTATGGCAAAACTCCCATGGAAAATTACGTAGTGGACGCAGAGTCGGGTTTTAATCCATAAAGGGCATAAATCAACTAACATTCCTAAATTGTTTGGAATAACGTGCTTTAAAACATCCAGTGTGTGTATACGATCAGGTATGATGTTGTATCGATCAGGTAGTGTAAGGGTTACGCCCGCATCACAGACATTGACAGACCAAACTCCCCTTTTAATGCACCGCAAACAGTTCATTTGCACAACCGCAAACTCCCCATTTGCACAAGGTTGGATACCAAGCTAGCCACGTCCCGGTGATGTCATTGAAGGTTTCTTCCTCCACCCAGCCACGTACAACACCAAGGGTCCCCGAAAGGTCAATTGAATTGATTTTTCGAACGGGGAGATGGTTAAAAAAACGCTGGCTCCCTCCCCTTTGTTTTTATCCACGGTGACTGCGTCTGCGCCGTGCAATTTACTGTCACACCCGATATGAGTGGTATTTTCTGTAGTACTATTCTCATCAGTTTAATCCCTCTAACGTCCCCAATCTGGGTGCCATTTATTGAATAGATTTTTCGAACGGGGAGATGGTATCAGTGGTTGGCACTGGCAGTGGGCACACTACAGTCAGTAGAAGCGGGCCTGACACACACTGGCAGCAGGCAAGCAACTGAAATTACACTAAAGTGTAAAAATTAAATGCCTTATTTATCGGCAAGCTACTGTGCCACCCGGTATGAGTGGTTGGCACTGGCAGTGGGCACACTACAGTCAGTGGAAGAGGGCCTGACACACACTGGCAGCAGGCAAGCAACTGAATTTAGACTACTGTCTAAAAATTAAATGCCTTATTTATCGGCAAGCTACTGTGCCACCCGGTATCAGTGGTTGGCACTGGCAGTGGGCACACTACAGTCAGTGGAAGCGGGCCTGACACACACTGGCAGCAGGCAAGCAACTGAATTTAGACTACTGTCTAAAAATTAAATGCCTTATTTATCGGCAAGCTACTGTGCCACCCGGTATCAGTGGTTGGCACTGGCAGTGGGCACACTACAGTCAGTTGAAGTCGGCCTGACACACACTAGCAGCAGGCAAGCAGCTGAAATTACACTAAAGTGTAAAAATTAAATGCCTTTTTTATGCAAAGTTCTGTGCCAGCCGGTATGAGTGGTGGGCACTGGCAGTGGGCACACTACAGTCAGTGGAAGTCAGCCTGACACACACTGGCAGGCAACTAACCTTAGATTAAAGTGTAAAAATTAAGTGCCTATTTTTTAAGCAAAGTCCTGTGCCACTCGGTATGACAGGGGTGGGCACTGGCAGTGGGCACACTACAGTCAGTTGAAGTCGGCCTGACACACACTAGCAGC
The DNA here is from genome assembly GCF_905171765.1 of Bufo bufo. Classification (NCBI taxonomy): domain Eukaryota; kingdom Metazoa; phylum Chordata; class Amphibia; order Anura; family Bufonidae; genus Bufo; species Bufo bufo. The sequence goes on along the minus strand of NC_053389.1, from coordinate 148,841,389 downwards.
AGGCAAGCAGCTGAAATTACATTAAAGTGTAAAAATTAAATGCCTTTTTTAAGCAAAGTCCTGTGCCAGCCGGTATGAGTGGTGGGCACTGGCAGTGGGCACACTACAGTCAGTGGAAGTCAGCCTGACACACACTGGCAGGCAACTAACCTTAGATTAAAGTGTAAAAATTAAGTGCCTATTTTTTAAGCAAAGTCCTGTGCCACTCGGTATGACAGGGGTGGGCACTGGCAGTGGGCACACTACAGTCAGTGGAAGTCAGCCTGACACACACTGGCAGGCAACTAACCTTAGATTAAAGTGTAAAAATTAAGTGCCTATTTTTTAAGCAAAGTCCTGTGCCACTCGGTATGACAGGGGTGGGCACTGGCAGTGGGCACACTACAGTCAGTTGAAGTCGGCCTGACACACACTAGCAGCAGGCAAGCAGCTGAAATTACATTAAAGTGTAAAAATTAAATGCCTTTTTTAAGCAAAGTCCTGTGCCAGCCGGTATGAGTGGTGGGCACTGGCAGTGGGCACACTACAGTCAGTGGAAGTCAGCCTGACACACACTGGCAGGCAACTAACCTTAGATTAAAGTGTAAAAATTAAGTGCCTATTTTTTAAGCAAAGTCCTGTGCCACTCGGGATGACAGGGGTGGGCACTGGCAGTGGGCACACTACAGTCAGTTGAAGTCGGCCTGACACACACTGGCAGGCAACTAACCTTAGATTAAAGTGTAAAAATGAAGTGCCTTTTTTTTAAGCAAAGTCCTGTGCCACACGGGATGACAGGGGTGGGCACTGGCAGTGGGCACACTACAGTCAGTTGAAGTCAGCCTGACACACACTAGCAGCAGGCAAGCAGCTGAAATTACACTAAAGTGTAAAAATTAAATGCCTTTTTTATGCAAAGTCCTGTGCCAGCCGGTATGAGTGGTGGGCACTGGCAGTGGGCACACTACAGTCAGTGGAAGTCAGCCTGACACACACTGGCAGGCAACTAACCTTAGATTAAAGTGTAAAAATTAAGTGCCTTTTTTTAAGCAAAGTCCTGTGCCACACGGAATGACAGGGGTGAGCACTGGCAGTGGGCACACTACAGTCTGTGGGCCTGCAGCTCCTCACACACAGGCAGGCCAGGCAACTGCAATATGTATATAAAGGAAAAAAAAAAAGCAGACTAATGTTGCAGCCCTAAAAAGGGCTTTTTGGGGTGCTGTCAGGACGCTGTCCTTACAGCAGAGATCAGATGAGTCTTTCAGGACTGGAGTGGACACTGAATTCACTAGCCTAGCTATCGATTTCCCAATTAAATCAGCAGCAGTTACAGTCTCCCTCCTCTCACTAAGACTGCAGCTTCAGAATGAATCTAAAATGGATGCTGTGCAGGAGGTGGGAGGGTCTGGGAGGGAGGGTATGCTGCTGATTGGCTGGAATGTGTCTGCTGACTGTGAGGTACAGGGTCAAAGTTTGCTCAATGATGATGTATAGGGGGCGGACCGAACATCGCATGTGTTCGCCCGGCAGAGGCGAACGCGAACAAGCTATGTTCGCCGGGAACTGTTCGCCGTCGGATAGTTCGGGCCATCTCTACAGAACATTAGAATAGCTTTATATGCAGATAGAGTCAAGTGCTCCATTATATTCGCGATTGGGCTAATCGGCAGTGATTAGAATATTTTATCGCACTTCACATTTTAGCAGGTCTGACTACAGATTACTGATTGGTGCTCTAAGTATTGTTGTGAACTTGACATTGCTTCCTTCTGATTGGCCCACAAGCAAGAAGAAGAGAGGAATCATATGTTCAGATGGAAAAAAAAATCGGACTATTCGATATAACAAATATATATCACTATATTCTAAATATTCGCGAATTCTCGAAGTGGCGATATTCGCAATAAAAATTCGCTATTAAAATATTCGTGCTCAAAACTAGTAAGGGCACATGGCAGGGCGCAGAAGAAAAGAAGCGCCGTATGGTTTTTGGAAGGCAGATTTACCTGAACTGGTTTTTAGATGCCATGTCCCATTTGAAGCCCCCCTGATGGACCCTTACAGTAGGAACTCCCAAAAGAGTGACCCCCATTTGCAAACTAGGGTATAAGGTGTCAGTTTTATTGGTACTATTTTGGGGTACATATAATTTTTTATTGCTCTATATTGCTCTATATTGTGAGACAATTTGCAAAAAAGTTTGCTTCTCACCGAGCAAGCACTCTTTGGGGTAGATGAGGGAGAGGGTGACAGAGAGGAGGCTGAGGAAAGTGAGGTAGCTAGCTGGGTAACATTTAGAAAGCGGGGTAGAGGGAAGAGTGCCAGGGAGGCTAGCCCTGATCTGACACACCCCAACAAGTTTGCACGTTTGGCAGATGAGGGGGATGTCAGTCCAGGGACGGCACTGCCGCAGCCGGACACTTCCTCTGCCAGTCAGGGGAATGTCAGCTCCGGTAAGCAGGGGACCAGGAGAGCAGGGCAGGCCAGACAGGTGCTGGTAGTGGGAGACTCAATTATTAGGGGAACAGATAGGGAAATCTGTCACAAAGACCGTGATCGCCGAACAGTGTGCTGTCTTCCTGGCGCTAGAGTTCGACATATCGCGGATCGGGTTGACAGATTACTGGGAGGGGCTGGAGAAGATCCAGCGGTCATGGTCCATATCGGAACCAATGACAAAGTTAGTGGTAGGTGGAGAGTCCTTAAAAATGATTTCAGGGATTTAGGGCAAAAGCTTAGGGCAAGGACCTCAAAGGTAGTATTTTCCGAAATACTACCGGTACCACGGGCCACACAAGAAAGGCAGCGGGAGATTAGGGAAATTAACAAGTGGCTCAAGAACTGGTGTAGGATGGAGGGGTTTGGGTTCCTGGAGAACTGGGCCGACTTCGCTGTCGGCTACAGCCTCTATCGTAGGGACGGGCTGCACCTCAATGGGGAAGGAGCAGCTGTGTTGGGGAAGAAGATGGCTAGAAGGTTGGAGGAGTGTTTAAACTAGGGACTGGGGGGGAGGGTAATTACACTATAGAAGGGGAAGATAGTGCAGATAGAGACCGGGGGCAAGGTAGTGGGACTGGGGGAGAAATGGAAGGAGGGACAAGAACAGTTCAGAAGGAAAGGTGTAGGGTAAAAAATATACATAAACCTCTCATATGTATGTATACTAATGCCAGAAGTCTGACTAATAAAACTGGAGAACTGGAATTAGTGATGTGTGAGGAGGACTATGACATAGTGGGAATAACTGAGACATGGCTGGATGATAGCTATGACTGGGCAGTTAATGTACAAGGTTACAGTCTGTTCAGAAAGGATCGTCAAAACCGGAGAGGTGGAGGGGTCTGCCTTTATGTAAAATCTTGTCTAAAGCCCACACTCCGTGAAGATATAAGTGAGGGACATGAACATGTGGAGTCACTGTGGGTAGAGATACATGGAGCTAAAAACAACAATAAATTACTAATAGGAGTCTACTATAAACCACCTAATATACCAGAGTCCACAGAAAATCTACTACTAAACGAGATAGACAAGGCGGCAAATCATAATGAGGTGGTTATTATGGGGGACTTCAACTACCCAGATATAGACTGGGAAACTGAAACTTGTATATCTCATAAAGGAAACAGATTCTTGGCAATAACCAAAGACCATTATCTCTCCCAACTGGTTCAGGACCCGACTAGAGGGACGGCCATACTGGACTTAATATTAACCAATAGACCTGACAGAACAACAGACGTGCAGGTTGGGGGACACCTGGGAAATAGTGACCATAAAGTAATAACCTTCCAATTATCATTCAAAAGAGCGTTTCTACAGGGAGAAACAAAAATACCAAACTTCAAAAAAGCTAAATTTAGCCAACTAAGAGAGGCCATAGGCCTAACTAACTGGGACAAAGTCCTCAAAAATAAAAATACAGCCAAAAAATGGGATATCTTTAAAAACATCCTAAAATCTCATTGTGAGAGGTACATACCGTATGGGAATAAAAGGTTAAGGAACAAAAAGAAACCAATGTGGATAAACAGAACTGTAAAGAAAGCAATAAATGACAAAAAGAAAGCATATAAAACCCTAAAACAGGAGGGTAGCACGGAAGCACTGAAAAACTATAAGGAAAAAAACAGAACATGTAAAAAACAAATAAAAGCGGCCAAACTAGAGACCGAGAGATTAATTGCCAAACAGAGTAAAACTAACCCTAAAATGTTCTTCAATTATATAAATGTTAAAAAGTATAAATCTGAAGGTGTCGGCCCTTTAAAGAGTAATGAGGGGGGAGTCGCAGAGAGCGACGAGGAGAAAGCAAAGCTGTTAAATATTTTTTTCTCCAATGTATTCACTGAGGAAAATAAACTGTCAGATGAAATGCTGAATGCTGAAATAAATTCGCCATTAAAAGTGTCCTGTCTGACCCAGGAAGAAGTACAACAGCGACTTAAAAAAATCAAAATAGACAAATCGCCAGGACCGGATGGCATACACCCCCGTATCCTAAGGGAATTAAGTAATGTCATAGCCAGACCCTTATTTCTGATATTTGCGGACTCTGTACTAACAGGGAATGTCCCACAGGATTGGCGCATGGCAAATGTGGTGCCAATATTCAAAAAGGGTCCAAAAACAGAGCCTGGAAACTATAGGCCGGTAAGTTTAACATCTGTTGTGGGTAAACTGTTTGAAGGTTTTCTGAGAGATGCTATGTTAGAGCATCTTATGGGAAATAAGCAAATAACGCCATATCAGCATGGCTTCGTGAGGGATCGGTCATGTCAAACTAATTTAATCAGTTTCTATGAGGAGGTAAGTACTAGACTTGACAGCGGCAAATCAATGGATGTCGTGTATCTGGACTTCTCCAAAGCATTTGACACTGTACCTCATAAAAGGTTAGTATATAAAATGAGAATGCTCGGACTCGGAGAAAACGTCTGTAAGTGGGTAAGTAACTGGCTCAATGATAGAAAACAGAGGGTGGTTATTAACGGTACATACTCAGATTGGGTCACTGTCACTAGTGGAGTACCTCAGGGGTCAGTATTGGGCCCTATTCTCTTCAATATATTTATTAATGATCTTGTAGAAGGCTTGCATAGTAAAATATCAATTTTCGCAGATGACACTAAACTGTGTAAAGTAATTAACACTGAAGAGGACAGTATACTACTACAGAGGGATCTGGATAGATTGGAGGCTTGGGCAGATAAGTGGCAGATGAGGTTTAACACTGAGAAATGTAAAGTTATGCACATGGGAAGGAATAATGCAAGTCACCCGTACATACTAAATGGTAAAACACTCGGTAACACTGACATGGAAAAGGATCTAGGAATTTTAATAAACAGCAAACTAAGCTGCAAAAAACAGTGTCAGGCAGCGGCTGCCAAGGCCAATAAGATAATGGGTTGCATCAAAAGGGGCATAGATGCCCGTGATGAGAACATATTCCTACTACTTTACAAATCACTGGTCAGACCACACATGGAGTACTGTGTACAGTTCTGGGCTCCTGTAAACAAGGCAGACATAGCAGAGCTGGAGAGGGTCCAGAGGAGGGCAACTAAAGTAATAACTGGAATGGGGCAACTACAGTACCCTGAAAGATTATCAAAATTAGGGTTATTCACGTTAGAAAAAAGACGACTGAGGGGAGATCTAATTACTATGTATAAATATATCAGGGGGCAGTACAGAGATCTATCCCATCATCTATTTATCCCCAGGACTGTGACTGTGACGAGGGGACATCCTCTGCGTTTGGAGGAAAGAAGGTTTGTACACAAACATAGAAAAGGGTTCTTTACGGTAAGAGCAGTGAGACTATGGAACACTCTGCCTGAGGAGGTGGTGATGGTGAGTACAATAAAGGAATTCAAGAGGGGCCTGGATGTATTTCTGGAGTGTAATAATATTACAGGCTATAGCTACTAGAGAGGGGTCGTTGATCCAGGGAGTTATTCTGATTGCCTGATTGGAGTCGGGAAGGAATTTTTTATTCCCCTAAAGTGAGGAAAATTGGCTTCTACCTCACAGGGTTTTTTTTGCCTTCCTCTGGATCAACTTGTAGGATGACAGGCCGAACTGGATGGACAAATGTCTTTTTTCGGCCTTATGTACTATGTTACTATGTTATGTTACTAAGGTAACCAAAAAATGGCTCTTTTGGCACAGCTTTTTTTTTTTTTTAACAACATTCATCTGACAGGGTAGATCATGTGCTATTTTTATAGACCAAGTAGTTACGGACAGAATGATATCAAATATGTCTACTTTCTTTGTTTTATTCAGTTTTACATAATAAAGCATTTTTTTTTAAAAATTATGTTTTTGTGTCTCCATTTTCTGAACGCCATATTTTTTTTTATTTTTCTGCCGATCGTCTGGTGCAGGGGCTCGTTTTTTGCAGGAAGAGTTGACGTTGTTATTGGTACCATTTTTGGGTGCATACAACTTTTGATCATTATTTCACTTTATGGGCCAAGGTGACCAAAAAATTGGTTGTTTTAGCATAGTTTTTATTTATTTATTATTACAGCGTTCACCTGAGGGGTTAGGTCATGTGACATTTTTGTAGAGCAGATTGTTACGGACGTGGCAATACCTAATATGCATACTTTTTCTTATTTATTTAAGTTTTAAACAATAATAGCATTTTTGAAAGAAAAAAAATGGTTTTAGTGTCTCCATAGTCTGAAAGCCATAGCTTTTTTATTTTTGGACCGATTGTCTTAGTTAGGGTCTCATTTTTTGAAGGATGAGGTGACGGTTTGATTTGAATGATGCTTGATGTGATGTTAGGTGACAAAAAATGTTTTTTTGGCACAGTTTTTTTTAAATAATTTTTTTATGGTGTTCACCTGAGGGGTTAGGTCATGTGATATTTTTATAGACGTGGGTTTTACGGATGTGGCGATACCTAATATGTGTACTTTCTTTTTATTTACTTCACTTTAAAACAATAAGTGCATTTTTAAAACCAAAAAAATGATGTTTTAGTGTCTCCATATTCTGAGAGCTATAGTTTTTTATTTTTTTTGGACGATTGTCTTAGGTAGGGGCTATTTTTTTGCAGGATGAGGTGATGGTTTTATTGGTACTATTTTGGGGGGCATACACCTTTTTGATCGCTTGGTGTTGCAATTTTTGTGAAGTAAGGTGACAAAAAATAGCTTTTTTGGCACAGTTTTTATTTTTTACGGTGTTCATCTGAGCGGTTAGGTCATGTGATATTTTTATAGAGCTGGTTGTTACGGATGTGGCGATACCTAATATGTATACTTTTTTATTTATTTCACTTTTACACAATAATAGCATTTTTGAAACAGTAAAATGATGTTTTAATGTCTCCATGTTCTGAGAGCTATATTTTTTTTTATTTTTTGAGTATTTTCTTATGTAGGGGCTCATTTTTTTTCAGGAAGTGATAGTTTTATTGGTACAATTTTGTGGGACATACACCTTTTTGATAATGTAAGGTGACAAAAATTGCTTTTTTTTTTAATGGTGTTTATCGGACGGGGTGGATCATGTGATATATTTATAGAGCCGGTCGTTACGGCATATCGCTTCCTGATCTGTATACACAGTGTTCGCTGAGCGCTGTGTATGCAGCGGTTTAGAAGGCAGGGAGACCCGGGAACTGTCACTGCCTTCTCTCTAGGGTGGCCTGCTGTCACTGACAGCGGGCCCCCCACTTGGCAGCTGCACAATTAGCGTGCAGCTGCCATAGGATGTTTATATCCTTTGGGCGGATGTGAAGTGGTTAAACAATTCTGGACTGCCCATATGATGATGTCATGTGTTTGAAAGCTTCTGTTAGGTTTGGTGGCAACATCTGAGTTAATTAGAGACACAGGGGCGTAGATAAGGGGGGGGATAGGGGGGTTCAAACCCCCCACAGGCGTGCCGCTGACCCGAACGCCCACATACTGTATTACTGCGGCGGGGCACGGGAGCGCATAGCTCCCTCTCCCGTCGCCTATCACCACCATAGGCTTCAGGCCTTGTAGGCCTGAGGCCTATGCGGTAGTGAAATCCCGGCGCAGGCGTGCGTGATGAAGTCATCGCGGGCCTGTGCCGGGACGCAGCACTGTGACGCGCCTGACTCATCCCGCCTTCCTCTGCGAGCAAGCGCCTGGCCCTGGACATAGGTGAGTATTTAGCTTTTCATTTTTTGTTAATTTTTTTATTTTTTTATTTCATGTGCCTACTTTGGGGGACATGGGGGGGACACACACAGGAGGACATATTAGGAAGATAAATCGAGTACATGATGGGGGGGAATGTGGGGGCTGTATGGGGCCAAATTATTATGGGAGGGAATACTATGTGGGGGCAAATTATTATGAGAGGGACTACTATGTGGGGGCAAATTACTAGATGGGGCAGTGTGGGGGCAAATTATTATGGGAGGGACTACTATGTGGGGGCAAATTTCTATATGGGGGCAGTGTGGGGGAAACTATTGTGTGGGGGCAGTGTGGGGGTAATTGCTATGTGGGGACAGTGTGGGGTAATTTCTATGTGGGGACAGTGTTGGGAAATTGCTATGTGGGGGCAAATTACTATGTGGGGGCAAATTACTATGTGGGGGCAGTGTGGTGGAAATTACTATGTGGGGGCAGTGTGGGGCAAATTACTGTGTGGGGGCAAACTACTATATGGGGGCAGTTTGGGGGAAATTACTGTGTGTGGGGAAATTACTATGTGGGGGCAGTATGGTGGAAATTACTATGTGGGGGCAGTGTGGGGCAAATTACTGTGTGGGGGCAAACTACTATATGGGGGCAGTTTGGGGGAAATTACTGTGTGGGGGCAAATTACTATGGGGGATTACTATGTGGGGGCAGTGTGGTGGAAATTACTATATGGGGGTGTTGCTATTGGGGAGGCACTGTAGGGGCAATTCTATTATTTCTGGGGACACTATACAGGGATTATTGCCTGGAGCACAATAGAGGTTGTTATTATTACTGGGGGTCTCTAGGGGACATTATAGCTGCTGTGGACACTATACGAACATTTGGGGTAATTTATCAAACTGGTGTAAAGTGAAACTGGCTTAGTTGCCCATAGCAGCCAATCAGATTCCACCTTTCATATTTGACAGCTCTTTTGGAAATCCAGTTCTACTTTACACCAGTTTGATAAATTACCCCAATTATGTCTATTAGGGTCACTATTTTTTCAGCAGTATAGTACCTGGGGCATTGGGGGGCACAACGGGCACAGTATTGGGGGTGGCAGCAGGGTGACATTGTGGGGACACCAGGATGAGGAGTTTGATGGAAAAATTGAGAAATCTAATGTTGCGGCTGAAAGAATTTGCCATGGTGGTCTGGGTCAAATGGAGGAGAAGAGGAGAAAGAAGGTCTACATGACAGGAGATGTCCCTGGATGTAAGAGGTATGTGGTGCTGTATTCTCCTCCATGTCTTTTTTATTACAATTATATGTATTTTAAATTTGGCGACCAAATTTTTCAGTTTAGGACCCAATTTGGGGTATTTTTTTTTAGTCTGAAGATGTCATATGGCTTAAGAAGAGACTGTGGCGCTCATGAAGCACCGCAGCCTCTTCATACAAAAAAAAAGAAACTAAACTAAAATGGAGGGGGAGGGGGGCCCAAGTTGGGTAGACAGCCCTGGGCCTATCATGCACTTAATCTGCCCCTGGGCAGCATAGGCGTGCGCACGGGGTGTGCCGGGTGTGCCTGGGCACACCCTAATCACACCCCTGTGCTCCGCTGCCTGCCAGCCCTGCACTAGTGTAATTTGAGAAAGCTGAACCCCCCCCCCAGGAAATTTTTTTTATCTACGGCCCTGTAGAGACACACCTGTGGATGTATTTAAATGCACACCTGAAACGCACTGCTTCTTTGTGTAGCATCATGGGAAAGTCTAAAGAAATCAGCCAAGATATCAGGAAGAGAATTGTGGACTTGCACAAGTCTGGCTCAACCTTGGGTGCAATTTCAAGATACCTGAAGGTGCCTCGTTCATCTATACAAACAAGTATACGCAAGTAAAAACAAGATGGGAATGTCCAGCCATCATACCGCTCAGGAAGGAGACGGGTTCTGTGTCCCATAGATGAACGTGCTTTGGTCCGACATGTGCATATCAAACCAAGAACAAAAGCAAAAGACCTTGTGAAGATGATGGTGGAAGCTGGTAAGATTGTGTCAATATCCACAGTGAAACAAGTACTGTACCAACACGGCCTGAAAGGCCATTCTGCCAGGAAGTAGCCATTACTCCAAAAGAAACATAAGAAAGCCAGATTAATGTTTGCAAATGCACACAGGAACAAAGACCTACATTTTTGGAAACATGTCCTGTGGTCTGACGAAACTAAAATTTTACTTTTTTGCCATAATGACAATCGTTACGTTTGGGGGGAAAAGGGAGAAGCTTGGAAGCCTAAGAACACCATCCCAACTGTGAAACACGGGGGTGGTAGCATCATGTTGTGGGGTTGTTTTGCTGCAAGAGGGACTGGGTGCACTTCACAAAATAGATGGCATCATGAGGAAAGAAGATTATGTGGAAATACTGAAGCAACATCTCAAGACATCAGCCAGGAAGTTAAAGCTTGGGCGAAAATGGGTCTTCCAAATGGACAATGACCCAAAGCATACTGCCAAACTGGTTACAAAGTGGCTTAAGGATAACAAAGTCAATGTTTTGGAGTGTCCATCACAAAGCCTTGATCTCAATCCTATGGAAAATTTATGGGCAAAGCTGAAAAGGCAGGTGCGAGCAAGTGACCAACAAACATGGCTCAGTTACACCAGTTTTGTCAGGAGGAATGGGCCCAAATTCCAACCAACTATTGTCAGAAGTTTGTGGAAGGATATCCAAAACGTTTGACCCAAGTCATACAGTTTAAGGGCAATGGTAACAAATATAAATGAAATGTATGTAAACCTTTGACTTTGCAGAAAGTAATAAAAATGCCTGAAAACATTCTCTCTCTCATTATTCTGGCATTTGGCAAATAATAATAATTATCAGTGGCATAGCTAGAAATGACTGGGCCCCACAGAAAATTTTTGAATGGGGCCCCCCTCCCCCAGTAATTTTTTCTCAACCCCTTCCTTTCATGCCGCCCCCATTCCTGTGGCTAGTAAAGATCGCTCTCTCAGACCAGGGCCGGCTGTTCCATCCGTTTTATACGCTGTCTATATTGCCACTGTACAAAATCTTTTAGTCCTCCTCCTCCTGGATGGGCCCCTTCTGGGTCAGGGCCCCAAAGCAGCCACTTCCCCTGCTTCCCCTATAGTTACGCCCCCGATTATAATTATAGTAATCCTAATGACCAAAAACAGGAAAGGTTTATTCCGATTTCTTGTCAGATATTGAGAAAAACATGCATATGTGTCTTTTTATATAGTGTATGTAAACTTCTGGTTTTAACTGTACATCACTCTCTTCGTTGTCCCTATCACCTCTTCCAATGTTGGAAGTTGTAGTTGTAGCTATTTTCTTAGGATGCACTTCTTCGCCGCCAATAGGGCAATGTGGGGGCCCTCAGGCTACTTTCACACTCGCGTTTTGGGCGGATCCGTCATGGGTCTGCAAAAACGGATCCGTTACAATAATACAACTGCATACATCCATCATGAACTGATCCATTTGTATTATCTGTAACATTGCCAAGACGGATCCGTCATGAACTCCATTGAAAGTCAATGGGAGATGGATCCATTTTCTATTGTGTCAGAGAAATTGGATCCGTCCCCATTGACTTACATTGTGTGCCAGAACGGATCCGTTTGGGTCAGTTTCGTCAAGTGGACAGCAAAACGCTGCAAGCAGCATTTTAGTGTCCGCCTTCAGAGGGGAATGGAGACTGATCGGAGGCAAACTGATGCATTCTGAGCGGATCATTTTCCATTGAGAATGCATTAGGGCGAAACTGATCTGTTTTGGACCGCTTGTGAGAGCCCGTGACGGATCTCACAAATGGAAAACCAAAACGCTAGTGTGAAAGTAGCCTTAGTTGCTACAATACTAGGAAAACATTTTTTTTATATAAAATTAGAAAACCCCTTTAAGAATATCACAATCCAGTCGAAACTAGTTTAATTTTGGCGGCAGTGGGCCCCCTTGCCTACCAGGCCCTATGCACGTGTTAGATACTTGGTTAATCTACATGAGGGGGTATTTGTATATTACAGTTTCAGTGCCAGCCTTTTGTACACACAAAGTTTGTTCCAAAAGTTTGCACAGGGCATAAAACAAGCAGAATGCCCTCAGGCTGCCAGTCTCAAGGTCGTTCCTTCACAGCGGTAATAACTTTCTCAGCTAAGAATGCAAATAGATGAGGGTCCATCAAACACTCAGACAACAAAAGCAATTGATTGCCTGCAAATAATATATGGAGAAGTTCATGGGGCCCCAGAAATGTTCCTGTCCTCACGTATTTTATAGGGATGTGGATAATCATGGGCATTGTGCTGGGATGAGGTGTGTGTAGGCGACATTCAGGCGCTGAAGGATTGCTGTGTATTGTGCATTGACCCAGAGTCATTAATACAATAGAAATGCAATAAAATATGTAATGCTGACAAAAACTGGGCTATCGATCAGGTTTCAGGACGTATAATGGGCCGGACGTCTGATTGGATAGTCAGTCATGTCACATATATGGCCGTCAGTGTTTAAAGGAGAAATGACGGTTTTACAAAAAAATGATAGTAATAAATATTGACGAAGTTCCTGATGACTTCCTTGTATACAGACGTTTGCCTGCCAATCTGTATCAACACAGCCCACACATGTAAAACACATGTATGCACCCACCTCCCAATACTTCAACCATGCTACTGTAATATCTCCCCCGAGCGGCTATATAATGACAGCCATTCTGCACCCATAAAAGCAATCATCACCTTGCTTCTATATAGAAAACAATAGTGTCCCCATAATGGCAGCAACAGTGTCAGTGACACCGTGGCCCAGAACAGGGTTACTGCAAAAGGGTAATTGATGAAATGTTATATTGTTAAGTGAAATATTCTCATTTATTGTATTTGTATGTTTAATAGCATTGTATGGACAGTTCACAGTTAACTGCCTTGGCTCATCCCATTAGGTTGCCATGATATGGACTTAGGTCCGTCCTCTGGTTGGTGAGAGAGAGTGTAACAGTGGCTGCAGGACGCCGCTGTTCCCCGCTTACCGCTGCAGTCCTGGGCTCTGTCAGGGTGTGTGCCTTGCTTCTGAGGATTACGCTCCATAGCTTCCACTCAGCCCTGGTCACTGCCTGTGTTCGGCTGGTTTCATGTTTCATTGCTCTAAGGGTGGAGCCCATCATCACTCCCTGGTCCTCCGCCCGGACCAGCTGCCACTGACTCTGTGATTGCTCTGGAGTAGCCCCTGGCAACTACTCTAGCGGCTCGAGTCTATCCTCACCACCAGAGGCTCTAGTGAAAACCAGGTAGTTGCTTAGACACGCCCCTCCAGAGTATAGCCAGGCTTTGATTTTGAACATCAGGATGCATCCGTTCTGTTAAGATGCGGTTGTACAAAACCAAAATGGAACAAAACAGATCAGTCACTAAATACATTGAAAGTCAATGGGTGGCGGATCTGGTTTTTTAGGCTCCTTAAAAAAAAAAAGGATCCATCACCATTGACTCATATTGTGTTCAGTGCCGGATCAGTTTTTTTTCCGTTTTTATGGCAGGACACAAAACCACCGCTTGCAGCAGACATCCTGCAGTGCTCCAGACTAAAAAAAATAACCAGGAACCATTGGCTCCTAAACTGAAAAATTTAGGAGCCAAATTAAATTTTTAGTCGCCAAATTGAAAATATATATAATTATAATTTTAAAAAAAGAATTTGAGAAGATGAGACGCAGGTCACAGTAATGAGCCAGCACTACATATAGGAGAATACAGCACCACATACCTCTTACATCCAGTGACCTCTCCTGTCAAGTAGACCTTCTCTTTCCTCTTTCCTCCATTTGACCCAGACCTTCATGACAAAGTCTTTCAGCTGCATCTCGTCTCTACAGAGTTTGTTACAGACACGTTAGATTTTTCAATTTTTTCATCAACCCCCCCATCCTGGTGTCCCAACAATGTCATCCTGCTGCCATTCCCAATACTGTGCCCGTGGTGCTCCCCAATGCCCCAGGTACTATAGTGCTGAAAAAATTGTGACCCCACTAGAAATAATGTCCCTATAGTGTCTACAGCAATTATAAATGCCACCTAGAGTGCCCCCAGTAATAATAATAAAACCTTAGATTAATTCCCCCCCAAACACACTGCCCTCACATAGTAATTTTCCCCCACACTGCCCCCATATAGTAATTTCCCCACACATAGTAATTACTCCCCCTTTGCCCCCACAGTAGAAATATGCTCCACAGTCGTAATTTCCCCCATATTGTCCTCTAGTGCACCCCTTATAGCTAGTAATTAGTGATGAGCGAGCATGCTCGGCCGAATACCTGTTCAGCTCGAACATCGCTATGCTCGGTACATGGCGGTACTCGGCCGAGTACCGCATGTGCTCGAGCGTCATGCTTGAGTCTCCTTCCCGCACGTTTCGCGGCTGCTAAGCAGCCAATAAACTTGCAGGTAAGTATTGGCATCATTGCCATCTGGGCCTAATCTAGTGTCCATAGTGTGTTGTTTTCTGTGACATATACAGTACGCCATCCGAAAACTGTTTCTTTAGCGTAAATTTAAATAATTGGGGCCTAATCTAGTGTCCATATTGTGTTGTTTTCTGTGACATATACAGTACGCCCTCTGAAAACTGTTTCTTTAGGGCAAATGTAACTAATCTGGGCCTAATATAGTGTCCATATTCTGTGGGTTTCTGTGACATATACTGTCCTGCATTCGAAAACGGTGTCTTTAGTGGACTGTAAAACAATCTGCGCCACATCTAGTGACAAAACCATTAATATGAAGAAGGCAAGCACTAAGGGACGGGGAAGTGGACGTGATGCTGATGGTGCACGCAGAGGCTGTGGCCCTGGGCGCATGAAACTGTGCCTGCTGCCAGTGCACCAGTAAAAAAAAAACATCCACCGTACCCAGCTTCATGTCCAACTTAGCTGGGCGGCGCAGGACAACACTGTCCAAGTCGGACCAGTGCGAACAGTCGGTCGGTTGGATTGCTGAAGATAATGCTTCCAGTCGGTTAAGCACCACCCTTTCTTGCACCAAGTCCAGTCTCTGTAGCCAAGAGTCTGGTCAACCAAATCCTCACTCTGATCATCCTTCCTCCCACCATGGAGAGGCTTGCCAAACGAGTGATCCCACACTCGGATATTCCGGAGAGCTCTTTCTAGCGCCGCTATTACACTTGGCCCTCGAGCCCAGCACGCTTGAAGAGGGACCTGAGATATTGTGCCCTGATTCCCAACCTCTTGAGCCTTCACAGCCTCAAGAAGATGACAGTGGTGAACGGCAATCATTCGTTCACGAGGTGGATGATCATGAGACACAGTTGTCCATCACTGAAGTTGTGGTTAGGTCAAGTCAGGAGGATGAGCAGAGTCAGGAAGTAGAAAAGGAGGTGGTTGACGATGAGGTCACTGACCCAACATGGGAAGGTGAAAAGCCGAGCGAGGACAGCAGTACAGAGGGGGAGGAATCCGCAGCACCGTAACAGGCTAGAAGAGGCAGTGGGGTTGCAAAAGGGAGCAGTCAGCCCACACCAAACAGGCTCGCAACTGCTACACCGAGCACCCCTATGCATAAATCTACCTTGCCAAGGGGTAGGTGTTCTGCAGTATCGCGCTTTTTTGAGAAAAGTGCAGATGACAAAAGAGTGGTAGTTTGCAACCTGTGCCGTACCAAAATGAGCCGGGGCGTGAACACTAGCAACCTTACCACCAGCATGATCTGCCACATGGCATCCAAGCACCGTAATAAGTGGGCCAAACGCCTGGGTCCACAATCTGGGTCTGCGGGTCACACCACTCCCTCCTCTTCCCCTGTGTTACGCACTGCTGGCCAATCCCCTGTCAAAGGCGCAGGCCCGGATGCCCCTCGCCCTGCACCTGGACATTCGCATGAACCATCAGCAACAACATCCACTTCCCTGTCCCAGCGTAGCGTCCAAATGTCCATAACACAGTCATTTAAATGCAAGTGCAAATACCCAGCCACCCACCCACAGGCCATAGCACTAAATGCACATTTTTCAAAATTACTGGCCCTTGAAATGTTGCCATTTAGGCTTGTGGACACTGAGGCCTTCCGCAGCCTGATGTCGGCGGCCGTCCCTCGGTACGCAGTCCCCAGCCGCCACTATTTTTTACGGTGTGCCGTGCCCGCCTTACACCAGCATGTGTCCCAGAACATCACCAGTGCCCTGACTAACGCAGTTACTGGGAAGGTCCACTTAAACATGGACACATGGACAAGTGCTGGTGGCCAGGGACGCTACATTTCCCTGACCGCACACTGGGTGAATGTTGTGGAGGCCGGGAGTGAGTTGTACCCTGGGATGGCACAGGTGCTACCCACGCCCAGGATTGCGGGCCCTACGTCCATCAGGGTCTCCGCCAGCAGCTAGGTTACTGGCTAGAACCCCCACTTCTCATCCTCCGCCGACTCCTCCTCCACTTCCACCTCCAGCAGCAGTCAGCCATCAGTCGCTAGTTGGAAGCAGTGTAGCACTGTGGTGGGTAAAATTAAACAGGCCGTGCTGAAGTTGATCTTCTTAGGGGACAAACAGCACACCGCTGCAGAGCTCTGGCAGGGTATAAGGGACCAGACCAAGCTGTGGCTCTCGCTACTCAACCTACAACCAGGCATGGTTGTGTCTGACAATGGCCGTAACTTGGTGGCGGCTTTGGAGGTTGGCAACCTGACACACATCTCATGCCTAGCCCACGTCTTAAACTTAGTGGTTCAGCGGTTTATCAAAACCTACCCCAATTTGCCAGAGCTACTAGTGAAGGCGCACGTGTGTGTGCCCATTTCCGCTAGTCGTCCACATCTTCAGTCGGTCTGTCAACGCGGCAGCAGTGCTTGCGGCTTCCAGCTCACCGACTGTTGTGCGGCGTGAGCACGCGCTGGAACTCTATGTTCTACATGTTGGCCAGGCTTTGTGAGCAGCAGAGGGCAGTTGTGGAATACCAGCTGCAACATGGTCGTCGTCTTTCAAGTCAACTGCTACTATTCACAAGCGAGGAGTGGGCATTGATGTCAGACCTTTGTGAGGTTTTAAAAAACTTTGATGAATCCACACAGATGGTTAGTGCCGATAACGCTATTATCAGCGTAAACATCCCACTGCTGTGTCTACTTAAACAATCGCTGCTCACAACAACAATTAAGGACGACGCTCTGAATGTGGCAGACGAGGAAATGGGGGAGGACATTACACAGGGTGATAGCCAGACCACCCACAGTTCGTCTTCTCAGCGCGAATTGGACAATGAATAACACAGATTACTGGGTGTTAACCCTTCCCGACCCCTGCTACAAAGAGAACTTCTCATCTCTAATTCCTGTGGTGGAGAGGACGAGTAAAACGGTGCAATACCAGAAGGTACTCGTTGAGAGATTGTTCCAAAATTTTTGATCTGACAACGCGGCCGGCAGAGTCCGTACTTCCTTAGGCAACCGAGGAAGGGAGACAAGGGGAACACACAGCAGTTCCAGTCTCCAAGTCATGGGACACTTGCATGACACCCCGCCAGCAACCTCACCTGAAGTGTGGCCTAGTGGTACAAGGAGGGAAAAGTTTTGGAAGATGGTGAAGGAATACATAGCAGACCGGGTCAGCATCCTAAATGATCCCTCAGTGACTTACAACTACTGGGTGTCCAAGCTGGATACATGGCATGAACTTGCGCTTTATGCCTTGGAGGTGCTTCTCTGCCCTGTCGTCAGTTTTTTGTCTGAGCGTGTATTTAGTGCTGCTGGTGGCATTATAATAGATAAGCGTATCCGCTTATCCACAGGCAATGCTGACAGGTAGTCCCATGCACCTTTTCCACCTCAAAAAAAGACTATATGGTTGAATCTTGTTTTCTCCTCCTCCTCCTCATCCAGATTGTATATATTCCCTCCACTCTAATTTTTTTTATAGGGTCAGCTCAACTGCAGGCCCTCAAGTCAAATTTTTTTAAAGGGTCAGCTGAACAGCATGCACTCGCATATAATGTTTTAGAGCGTCAGCTGACCTGAAGGCACTTGCAAATAATGTTTTAGAGCATCGCTGAAGAACATGCACTTGAAAATAATGTTTTAGAGCGTCATTTGAACAGCATGCACTCGCATATAATGTTTTAGAGAGTCAGCTCACCTGCAGGCCATCACATATAATGTTTTACAGCGTCATCTCACCAGCAGGCACTCACATATAATGTTTTAGAGCATCAGCTCACCAGCAGGCCCTCGCCCCTAATGATTTACAGGATCAGCTCAGCAGCAGGCCCTCGCATATAATGATTTACAGGGTCAGCTCAACTACAGGCCCTCGCATATAATGTTTTACAGGGTCAGCTCACCTGCAGGCCCTCACCTACCATCTTTTACAGGGTCAGCTCACCATCTAATGACGACAGCAAAGTCTTGCCTGTTGGTACTCTGGCACACATGGCTGACTTCATGTTAGGCTGCCTTTCCCACGACCCTCGCGCTATACGCATTTTAGACAACACGGATTACTAGTTGTTCACCCTTCTCGACCCCTGCTACAAAGATAACTTCTCATCTCTCATTACTCTGGTGGAGAGGACAAGCAAAACGGTGCTATACCAGAAGGTCCTTGTTGAAAAATTGCTCCAAAGTTGATAGGGCAGACATCCAAATGGATCGTCGCCGTCACGGGGACGTGTAATCGCCTAGAAGTTATCTAAAGTCAACAAAGCGGCAGCAGGCCCTCACCTACAAGTCCAGTCTCAGTAGCCAAGAGTCTGGTCAACACAATCCTCACCATGATGGCACACTGGGTGAACGTTGTGGAGGCCGGGAGCAAGTTGGCTGTTGGCACCAGACTTGCCCTCCAATAGATCCTTGTTAACGAAAAGTGTACTCATTCCAATAACAGGGCTGCTTAGGAGTGCTGTATTGCTATTTATTGTCACTACCTCCCCGAGTTGGGAGTGGGTAATTGCCATGCGCCTGCTGCCTTCCTTGGATTCTTCTGTTTTAATAACTTGACCCACCTTCTTTGGGTGGTTCACAATTAGGAAAAAAAGGGGCAAGGCAACAACAGCCAATCAGATTTCAGAAATTGACTGTCATCGCCAGCTCTGTGAGAAGGTCTGTTAGACGTTCTTCGCTACCTCTTGCATGACGTTCTTTGTTTTGGTTTCACTTTGTCATCTCCTTTCCTTCTCCCAGCTGTCACCTATTTACACTAATTGTCTCCCTTTATATCCCCTCCCATACTGCCTCACTTTGCGGTTTATACTTCTTCCTGGATGAGTTGTTCATTGCTGGATGCTGCTTCTCCTGATTCCTCAGATAAGTCTGTTTCCTTTATTTGTGTTTCCTTGCTGGCTTGATCGTAGGTGACCCTGACTCCGTCCGTATTAAGCGCAGGGAGCCGGTGGTCGTGTCCCCTCACTATTATAGGGTTTTCAGGTGTCACATAGTATAAGGTACGTGGACATGCAATCGTCTACCATAAAGACCTTTGCATGGGCATAGCAGTCAGGGAGAGCTCTAGAGGTTTTATAGGGCTCACCCATATGCTCCTTAGTTTGGGATCAAGCCAGTCGGATGTTTATTTATAAGTTCCAGCTTTCTGCAACACCATCCTTGACATTTACCTCCCTTGGATGTGGTATCCCTTTCTCAAGCTCCCTCTCCGGCATCGAACCCTGATTCCCACGTTACCTGTAATCACCATGGTAGGCGCAGAAAAGAACATCGAAAGTTGATAGGGCAGACATCCAAAAGAATCGCCCAGAGGTTATCTAGAGTCACCAATGCGGCAGCAGGCCCTCGACCCTAAGGTTTTAGATGGTCAGATCAGCAGGCCCTTGCTCCAAATGTTTTTAAGGGTCACCAGCAGGCCATCAATCATAATTTTTCAAGGGTGTGTATGATGCCAGTTCCTTGTAATTTTTGGCAGCCCTTTCACTTAGTGCATAGGCTTTATGAGTGTAAGAGTCCCACTACCTGAACAATTGTACCACAATGTGAATGAGGCCCTCTTTTATGTGATATACAGGCTGTTTCGGAGTGCCTCTTACTTGTAATTTTTTGCAGCACTTGCACCTTACATATGTTTCTTAACAATTTTCTCTGTAAAATTTATTTTTGGGGGGGGTTTTGTGCGTATTTTTGTCAGTCTGTAAAAGTGGCGTACAACTCGGACAACATGGTTCCCAGCAGAGACCTGGGAGTCAAAGATGCATCCAGACATCGTCCACATGCTGTTCCCGATCCATTTCGGTGGTGTTTCTGTCACTTTCTGACTTTTTCCAATGGACCAGGCACCCTCCCCTCTTCAGAACAGGGGCTGCCTGGTTGTCTCCCATTGACTTCCATTATACTCGGGTGATCGGCCGAGCACACGAATATAGCAATGTGTTCGGGTCGAACACCCGAATTCTTTGGTGCTCGATCATCACTACTAGTAATGTCTCCCACTGCCCCCCTTCTGGCAAGTAATGTGCCCCCCTTCCAGCAAGTAATTTCCCCAGTGCCCTTCTTACGGCCAGTAATGTTCCCCCAGTGCCCCCTTATGGCCAGTAATGTCCCCCACTGCCCCCTTACAGCCAGTAATATCTCCCCAGTGCCCCCCTTACGGCCAGTATTGTCCCCCCAGTGCACCCCTTTATGGCCAGTAATGTCCCCTCAGTGCCCCCCTTATGGCCAGTAATGTCCCCTCAGTGCCCCCCTTATGGCCAGTAATGTCCCCTCAGTGCCCCCCCTTATGGCCAGTAATGTCCCCTCAGTGCCCCGCCTTATGGCCAGTAATGTCCCCTCAGTGCCCCCCTTATGGCCAGCAATGTCCCCCCAGTTCCCGACTTATGGGCAGTAATGTCCCCCCAGTACCCCCCTTATGGCCAGTAATGTTGGCACTTAAAAATAAATAAATAACAAAAAGCTAAAATCTTATATTCACTCTTTTTGCTGGCACTCACTAGCTGCTGGTACGGTCCAGGATGGTGCGACGCAGACGCGCACATCTCACTGCTGTGCGTCCTGGCACAGGCGGGCGTGATGATATCATCACCCCCGCCTGTGTTGGGATGCACAGCAATGAGGTTTGTAGCCTGTAGCGTAGGTGATCAGCGGTGGGGCAAGGAATTATTGGCTTCCATGCCCCACCGCAACATTCAGCTACAGCGCGGCAGCCCAGTCGCAAATGGCGACAAGGCTTAAAGGTGTTGTTGCCATCTGCAAATTTTAAGGCGCATTGGTGACCATTTTGGTCGCCATCTGGAGCGCTGTCCTGATGCATCCTGAATGGGTCCCTTTCTATTCAGACTGCATGAGGACTAAATGGAAACGTAAGTGTGAAAGTAGCCTTACATGTGGAAGCTCTTAGAGACAGGCCCCAGCTCAGAGAACCTTCATCTCTGAGACTTCCACAGCTAAGGAACTCTCTTTATCAAGGGAATCAGAAGGTCCAGAATATACAAGGACATACGATAGTCAGTCAGAAAGCTTTTGCGCACGTTTATATGTTTATGACAGAGAGACCTTACTGCTGTGAGAGGGAATAATGTATCCCTCAATGCTTTGAGATGGTCTGACCAACGATATCCTAAATCTGTACCCCTCAGGGAATTACAGAACAGAATAGGCCACAGCCTCTCACAACCTCGATGGTACATCATTGGATCAGCATCACGCTCACCAACTGGGCATCACCAATTACTAGTAAACGCCTATTTTTTCCCACCCAGCCAATGTGAAAAGTGTGACACACTCACGTCTATGTGCAGTGACCGGCTTGTTAACTGCTAATGGGTTAATGCTGTAGTTCACTGCTAAACGATTAATTATGTAATTTAGTTATGTCATTTTGTCGAATTAATTTGTAACAAGTTGAATTTCTTGTCAAACTTTGGCAAAGCTGTCGATTCAAATTTTTCTAAACGTTGCTCATCTCTAGTTACAGCACTGACTTCCTTGTTCAGGTGAATGTAGGAGTGTCACTTACCCTACTGCTCTCCTGCATGTTATTAGTCAAGGAGTAGGTACCTGGTGGTCAGTGCCAGCTCCTTCTCTAGAGCAGCTGTCTAGCTTTGTAGTCTCATGAGAAAAGGCAGCTACACCCATTCCCTCCTGACAGTGCAGCACCAAACAGAATTTCAAGAAATAAATGGGACATGGGTCAGGTTTCCTTGAACGGTGAGACTGCACCCGTAATCTGGGACTGTCTGGATGGATGCAGGATGTTTGGGACATATGGACACCAGCAGGGGGACATTGAACCCATTAATATCAGATAACTTAAATGGAGATAAAAGGTATCAGAAATCGGTGACGTTATGTAGGTGAGCAGTGATCTTTTACTATACACATATGCCCAGAAGAAAGTGATGGTAGCAAGAATGATGGTTGTAATGATGGTTACTCTCACCTGGGTTGTACAATGATGGGGAATGGAACACCTTTTACTCCCTTTAGAGCAGCGGTCCCCAACCGCCGGGCCGCGGCCCAGGACCGGGCCGTGGAAGATTGTTAGCCGGGCCGCGGCGATCAGGGCAGTCTTTAACTCTGTACTAATGAAGCGCTTCCATTATGGAAGCGCTTCATTAGTACAGAAGGACCAGGGAGCGGTGAAGGATCTGTACTCACCGCTTCCTGGTCCTCGGCTCGGCTATCGGCTGTGCAGGGCTGCGCACAGCGTGAGGTCGCTCTGTGACCTCACGCTGTGCGCCGCTATACACAGCCAGCCGACAGCAGAATGAAGAGGATCGCGATGGTGACCAGGAGCAGGAGAAGTAAGTGTTTTTTTATTTTATTTTATTTGATTTGCACTGATGGCTGACCTGGGGGACATGGGGCTGACATGGGGGGCTTATGGGCTGGCTGACATGGGAGGCTTATGGGCTGGCTGACATGGGGGGCTTATGGGCTGGCTGACATGGGGGGCTTATGGGCTGGCTGACATGGGGGGCTTATGAGCTGGCTGACATGGGGGGCTTATGGGCTGGCTGACATGGGGGGCTTATGGGCTGGCTGACATGGGGGGCTTATGGGCTGGCTGACATGGGGGGCTTATGGGCTGGCTGACATGGGGGGCTTATGGGCTGGCTGACATGGGGGGCTTATGAGCTGGCTGACATGGGGGGCTTATGGGCTGGCTGACATGAGGGGCTAATGGGGGGCTTATGGCTGACATGAGGGGCTAATGGGGGGCTTATGGCTGACATGAAGGGCTAATGGGGGGCTTATGGCTGACATGAGGGGCTAATGGGGGGCTTATGGCTGACATGAAGGGCTAATGGGGGGCTTATGGCTGACATGAAGGGCTAATGGGGGCTTATGGCTGACATGAGGGGCTAATGGGGGGCTTATGGCTGACATGAAGGGCTAATGGGGGGCTTATGGCTGACATGAAGGGCTAATGGGGGCTTATGGCTGACATGAGGGGCTAATGGGGGGCTTATGGCTGACATGGGGGGCTTATGGCTGACATAAGGGGCTAATGGGGGGCTTATGGCTGACATGAGGGGCTAATGGGGGGCTTATGGCTGACATTGGGGGGGTTTATGGCTGACATTGGGGGGGGGGGGTATGGCTGACATTGGGGGCTGATAGATGGCTAAAGGTTTGGTGGTTGATCTGAGCCATTGGGGGTCTAATCTGAGGTCTGATTAACATTGGGGGTCTGATTGCTGGTCTGACCTGAGGTGTAATGAAAAATATTTTTTTCTTATTGTTCTCCTCTAAAACCTAGGTGCATCTTATAGGGCGAAAAATACGGTCCAGTGCAGCAGAGACCAGTGCAGCAGAGACCAGTGCAGCAGAGACCAGTGCAGCAGAGACCATAGTCAGTTTATATAGTGTTATATATTTTAATATGCACATTTTTGTTTTGTTATGCGCGTGAATCAGTCAGTCCCGCCCACCCCATAAGCCCCGCCCCAGAACTCCGCCCCCTCCCCTCCCCAACCGGTCCCTGGGAAAATTGTCTTGCATGAAACCAGTCCTTTGTGCAAAAAAGGTTGGGGACCACTGCTTTAGAGCACTCTCTGGCTTTGGGGGTTCTCCTGCCTGATGACAGTCGAGGTGCCCTAGGTGTTGGTGGATTTGAGGTGCAAGGCAGGGTCCCTTGGTGCAGCTGTAGATGTTGATGTAGTACAGGGGTGGGGGAACCTTTTGCTGTCGAGCGCCATTTAGTTTTTTGTAACATCGTTCGCGGGCCATACAAAATTCTTAACTTAAAAATTTGAATGCTATATTTGGTCAAACATATAAATGACTTACGGATAAGTTACAGAAATTTTGCTTCAATTTAAAAAAATCCAGAGCGCTGTATTCTTGCAGCACAAAATGGCGCCTGCACTAGTAGCTTAAGGCTGACAAGTCAGCCTGCATTTGTGGGAGGGGCGTAGGCGCACTTAAAAGGAGGCACGCCCTCTCCCCATTTGCGTGCGTTTTTTCGGTGCTTTCCCGCCTTTAACGTCACGCCCTGTACTGCCGTGCTGCTCATCAGGTAAGTTGCTGAGGGTTCCCCACCGATGCTCGCCGCTCGTTTCGGCTGCCAGGGTAAGTTAATTACTGTCTTCCCGAACCCCCTCCCCGGCGTGCTTCTCCTCCTCCGCCCGGTACAATCACTACCCACCTTCTACTCCAGGTGGTGCGGCCGGCACAATCCACGCTTCAGGCGCCGGCCTGTGCAGGTCACGTGGGGCGCCGGGCAGCGCCTTCGTTGCCTTGGCAACGGAGCCTGCGTCTCGTGTCGGGCTCCCTCTCTCGGCTCCGGGCGCCGCAGCAGCCTGCCCGCTTTGCTGGGCCGGCCCTGTCACCCGGGGGTTGGGTCCGTCCAGACCCAGGGCCGCATCAGGGGTGCCGCTTCGACTCCGCCGCAGCTGCTGGCCGGCGGCCGGCGGTTGTTAGTTGTCAATAAAGTTAATAAAAAATAAATAAAAAAAGTGTTCTCATACATAAATGCTCGGTGCACACGTGAACAGCATAATTAAAACTCATGTTAATAGCAAATACAAAACATGAGTGATATAGTTGATATAGTAAAACTACATGATCCCTATGTGCCCTCCTCTGTCATCCTGAGCTGCAGGCAGCTGACGCGGGGAAACTTCCCTGCCCCCTTCCTCCCCCTATTACTCTGTCTGCATCTGTACACTCCGGCCATGAAAAAAAAAAAAAAAAAAAGTCAATTCAACACTTTGCACTACAGAGATAAGTCACTCCACAAGTTAACCCTTCACACCGCACGGTAGAAATTCCCGCTACCCTCCACGTCAGGTCCTACAAACGCAGGTCATCCACAGCCCACCAGAGTATTCCGTCAGATCACAAGGACATATAAGGATCCCTGGGTCGGTAAATGGCGCAGTCTATGGACTGCTACGGGCCCCCCCCCTCATGATACTGATTATTGTTGCAGACCCTGGGTACTCTGCCGTGCTAGCCACATATCGTCAGCCAAGGGTTCTCAAACAGTTCCGCCCGTGTCGACCGACGCCTATTCCACTCTGCTACATCTGCGGACATTTTCGGTAAATACTTATTTTTCAGTCACCGTATCTGTCACCAGTCACACTGCAGGTTCGCTTCTATGTCATCCCACCATGTTCGTTGCCAGGTTTTCTTCATGTTTCACGTATGTCATATCATGCTCTACCATGTCTGTGGCCTGTTCCGTGTCAGGCTTACGTATTATTTATTACCATCTGTTGCCCATGACGCCACGGGCTTACGTTTTTTCCAGACCATATCTGTTGCCGGTCACGATTCAGGCTTACGTATTATTTGCCATCGGTGCCTGTTACGTTTCAGGGTTACGTTTCTAATATATCATGTCTGTTGCCTGTTACGTTTCGGGCTTACGTTTTTCTTTTCTGTTGCCAGTTATGTTTCTGGCTTACGTTTCTAATATATCATGTCTGTTGCCTGTCACGTTTCGGGGTTACGTTTTTTCCTTTTCTGTTGCCGGTTACATTTCCGGCTTACGTTTCTAATATATCATGTTGCCTGTTACGTTTCAGGCTTACGTTTTTTCTTTTATTTTGTCGCCTGTTACGTTTCAGGCTTACTTATCCACTGTACCACGTCTGTTGCCTGTCACGTTGTCAGGCTTACGTTTCTCTTATGTATTTATTTCCCGTTACGCTTCAGGTTTACGTTTTTCATCCATTACCGGTTACAGGCCAGGTTCACGCTGTTAATTACTATTCTTTGTCGCTGTCACTTTTTATTCCAGATTCGATCAATATTATTTTTCTACGGTACGACCCCAGGTTTGGTGTTCTTTTCCATGTTTAAACCCCCTGTCGGTAGCCACGTCCTCGTAGCTCTTACGCCTTTTCACGCCTTAGTCTGGTAAGGTCCTCCACAGTAGTACCCCCTTTTCACAGCTCTAGGCACTCGCCCGCCCTAGTTTTTCTTTTACCACCATTCACGGCTCGGGTGTCGTCCTCCTATCATACGGGGCCTCCAGCTCGGCTATTAATTTTTGTTTATCACCTCGCAACCACGATATGTCGCATATTTCCAACATCGAGGAAGCCCTATCCATCCCTGAGACACCCGCATCCGAGCGGCCCAGCTCCTCATCACTAAGGAGTTGGACAATCGCGAAGCTGATTGCGGAGCTCAACAGGAGAGGGATCCAACACCCCGCTTCCGCCCGGAAAGCAGAATTATTTAGACTACTCATGGCTGAACCAGCAGCCCCGGACTTGGAGCAAGTCTCCATGTCAACTTTGCAAGTGTCCCTGACACAATTACATGCCATGATGAACACCATTGCCTCCTCAGTCTCGGACGTGCAGTCCAGACTCCTGGCCGTTGAGTCCCACCAGGGGCTGGCATCCGAGCGTGCCACCTCACCGTTGCCTGTAGCCTCCACGGCAGGACTCGTTCCTCCAGGTAGGGTCCTTTGCGCACCCGAGGTAGCTCCAGCCCACTTTATCCCCAGCAACATCAAGAAGGATATTTTAGAGGGCAAGGACGTCAATCTGGCGTCCATCCTGATAGCTACCCATGACACGGTAGAGAGCAAGACCATTGCTTGCGGCGACATGTCCATCGTCCTCAAAGCGAGGGATCCCCGCCTCAACAGGAAGCTAACCATTACGGAGTTTGTCCTCGCGTTTAGCTTATTCAGGGACGTCATCTGCTCCGTCCACCTTGAAAGGCGGGAAGAGTTGGATACATACCTTTACAGGGTTACGGACTTGGGCCACAAGTACGGTGGGCAGGCTTTCTATGATTACCATCGCTCCTTTTCAGCAAAAGCCGCCGCCTCACTGGTCCAATTCCAGCACCTCACGAACTGGGCGGCCATGGACATGGAGCTTTTCTGCCGACATTTTGCGGGCCTCAGGGCCCCAGCATGTGCGTCATGCCAGTCCATCACTCACTCCACTGATTGGTGCCCCAACTCAGGTCCCTCCACATCCCAGGGCAGATCCCTTCGTAGTAGCTCCGGGTCCCTCCAACGACCTGGCTCAACCACGGACAAACTAGGCTGGCCAATAGTTTTCCTGGGCAACAGCCAGGTCTGTAATAATTTTAATCAGGAGGCTTGTTACTACAATAAGTGCAGGGCCCTTCACGTTTGCGCAGGCTGTTTCAGGGCTCACCCGCAGACGGCGTGTCCACAAAGAGCAAGGCCATCCTGACTAAGCGGGGTCAACGTGGTTCTGTTAGAATCCCTGTTGCGCGAGCATCACAGCCCTCAATGGGTGCAGTTCTTGATTTCCGGGTTCACCATCGGGTTCCACACGGGTCTGGCTCTTCCACAAACTTCTTGGGAAGGGCCCAATTTGCTGTCCGCAATCAGGGATCCCGAGCCGGTGGGAACTCTGATCAGGTCAGAATTGGAGAAGGGGTTTCTCATCGGCCCCTTTCCCTTCATACCATTTGACCTCTGGAGGATTAACCCCATTGGTATTGTGTCCAAGCAGTTCACAAATAAAAAACGTCTAATCTATGACTTGTCGGCACCTCATGGCTCCAGCACACCCAGTCTCAACTCCTTAGTGCCATCCGAGGAGTTCTCCATGAGTTACGCCACCATAGACGAGGCCATCCAACTGATCCTCCAAGTAGGTCAGGGGGCATGGTTGGCCAAGGCAGATATTGCCGACGCCTTTAAATTGCTGCCCATTCATCCACAGCTTTGGAGGTTCTATGGCATCAAGTGGCAAGACCAGTATTTCTTTGCCAATCGCCTGACGTTCGGGTCCAAGAGCAGTCCCTGGCTGTTCGACCAGTTCGCTCAGGCATTGCATTGGATCCTGGTCAACCACTGCGATTGCCCTATGGTCATCCATTACTTGGATGACTTTCTTATCATCGAAAAGCCAGACCACCAGCCTTGTAAACTCCAGGCTCTGCTGCAGCTGTTCGGCCGACTCAATGTTCCGGTGGCAGCTTCAAAAACCAAAGGCCCCGCGACGGTAATTACCTTCCTGGGCATAATCTTAGACACAGGGAAGATGGAGGCCAGGTTGCCAGCCGAGAAGTTGGCAAAAATCAAGGAGGCCATCTCAACAGCAGCAGGCAGCAGGACGTGCACCAAGGTCGAGTTGCAGTCCCTTCTAGGCATGCTCAACTTTGCCACCAAAGTCATGCCCCAGGGCAGGGCCTTCATGTCCAGGCTCCTCCAGTTACTCCGCTCAGCCCCAGAGCAAGACAGCCTCATCACTTTAGACGCCCAAGCTATGGCCGACCTGGCCATGTGGGAGGACTTCCTGGCTTCTTGGAACGGAGTCTCTTTGTTTGTTCCTCAGCTAGGGCCAGCTTCCACCTTGATTATTTCGGACGCCGCCGCCTCCGGGGGGTTCGCGGCGATCTGTGGAAATCAATGGTTCGCGGGCCGCTGGCCACCCGAGGTTTCAACAGCCAGAGGCGCTTTACAATCATCCCCGTTGCTGGAATTCTATCCAGTCGTAGCGGCAGCCCAGGTGTGGGGCAGCCAGTGGGCCAACTCTTCCGTGGCGTTCGTCACTGACAACCAGACAGTGGTGGACATTATCACCAAGGGCAGGTCTCAGTCACCCTAGATAATGTCATTTGTCCGCAGGCTGGTCTGGCTCTCGCTGGAGTACAACTTCCATGTGGCATGCAGGCATATTCAGGGAGTTCATAATGTGGCCGCAGACGCCTTGTCCCGCTTTAATTACAAAACTTTCTTTCAGGTCATGCCAGAGGCAGACCGTGTGGGGCTACCTCCTCCGATGTACCAATTTCTAGTGATGGATTAAACCTTTTCATTGATTCAGCAAAATCCTTGATTCAGAAGTCTTTATCTCATAACACTGCCAGGAACTACAGGACCGCCTGGAACACTTTCAACAGGTTCAGGGGCCTACATCCAAGACAAGACACTAACAAGACCACGTACATCACAGCTTTCATAGCCTTCTGTCATATTGATCTCAAGCTGTCCTTCAATACAATTAAATTGTATTTGGCCGGAGTCCAACATTTCTCCATGTTGGAAGACCCCAAAAGTAGGTCGGTTTTCCTATCCCAAGCAGTCAGGGCAACCCTTACGGGTGTTCAGAAAAGTAGTCACGCAGCCATCCCGGGCAGGCAGCCCGTGTCTGGGGAATTATTTAGAAAACTCTCAACCTCCCTAGATGGTCTTCCTTTTGGGCTCCTTCCCAGCACAGTCATTAAGGCCACCATGTACCTTAGTTTCTATGGGTTCTTAAGACCCGGCGAATTCACCCGCACTTCAGCTAGGTCCAAGGGTCTCACCAGGGGTCAGCTAGTCTGGCACCACGACCATTTCTCCCTACACCTCTTCACTTCCAAAACCTCGCAGGTGGGTCCACCAGTGGAGGTGAATTTCTTCCCATCTACTAACGCATGGTGCCCGGTCCAGGTACTCAAGAGTCTGCTGTCGGCTCTGGGGGACTCCGCCCCTGATCACCCATTGCTCCCGTTTCAGGCCTCAGCCCTCACGGCCTCGCAATTCATCTTGCACGTCCGCACTCTGGCAACGGGCTTGGGTTTCGACCCCAAGGCCATTTCAGGGCACTCTTTCCGCATTGGAGCTGCATCCGCAGCTTCAAAACACAACGTCCCCGGTCGCATCATCCGGAAAATGGGTCGCTGGCGCTCCTCATGCTTCACGCGCTACATACCTAACCCCCAGGCCGAGATATCCCAGGCATTCCACAGTTTGGTTTTGTAACTTGGTACACTGCCAATAAAGGTTTTTCTCTCCCTACTTGTGTGTCTTTTTGCCCCCTTTTAGGCTTACCCGCGGCATGGCTAAGGGCACCTCTCCAGCCACATTAGTTAGGCAGGGTGGTTTCCTATGTCAGGTTCGGCACGTTTCAGGGCACGAGCTCTCCGCCGTAGCCATGACCACAAGTAGCTTAAGGCTGACATGTCAGCCTGCATTTGTGGGAGGGGCGTAGGCGCACTTAAAAGGAGGCACGCCCTCACCCCATTTGCGTGCGTTTTTTCGGTGCCCCACCCACCCTCCCCTTTTCTTTTATACTCCTCAGGGTATGCCCCCTTTTAGGCTTACCCGCGGCATGGCTAAGGGCACCTCTCCAGCCATATTAGTTAGGCAGGGTGGTTTCCTATGTCAGGTTCGGCACGTTTCAGGGCACGAGCTCTCTGCCGTAGCCATGACCACAATATATATTATACAGTATAGTACAGGTGCCATTTTGGCCTAATATAAAAATTTGGCCAAATATGAATATAACATATAGTCTAATTTTTAAGTTGAGAATGTTATACAGTTGCAAGAAAAAGTATGTGAGCCCTTTGGAACGATATGGATTTCTGCACAAATTGGTAATAAAATGTGATCTGATCTTCATCTAAGTCACAACAATAGACAATCACAGTCTGCTTAAACTAATAACACACAAAGAATTAAATGTTACCATGTTTTTATTGAACACACCATGTAAACATTCACAGTGAAGGTGGAAAAAGTATTTGAACCCTTGGATTTAATAACTGGTTGAACCTCCTTTGGCAGCAATAACTTCAACCAAACGTTTCCTGTAGTTGCAGATCAGACGTGCACAACGGTCAGGAGTAAATCTTGACCATTCCTCTTTATAGAACTGTTTCAGTTTAGCAATATTCTTGGGATATCTGTTGTGAATCGCTTTCTTGAGGTCATGCCACAGCATCTCAATCGGGTTGAGGTCAGGACTCTTGACTGGGCCACTCCAGAAGGCGTATTTTCTTCTGTTTAAGGCATTTTGTTGTTGATTTACTTCTATGCTTTGGGTCGTTGTCCTGTTGCAACACCCATCTTCTGTTGAGCTTCAGCTGGTGGACAGATGGCCTTAAGTTCTCCTGCAAAATGTCTTGATAAACTTGGGAATTCATTTTTCCTTCGATGATAGCAATCTGTCCAGCCCCTGATGCAGCAAAGCAGCCCCAAACCATGATGCCCCCACCACCATACTTCACAGTTGGGATGAGGCTTTGATGTTGGTGTGCTGTGCCTCTTTTTCTCCACACAGTGTTGTGTGTTTCTTCCAAACAACTCAACTTTGGTTTCATCTGTCCACAGAATATTTTGCCAGTACTGCTGTGGAACATCCCGGTGCTCTTGTGCAAACTGTAAACGTGCAGCAATGTTTTTTTTTGGGACAGCAGTGACTTCCTCTGTGGTACCCTCCCATGAAATCCATTCATGTTTAGTGTTTTACGTATCGCAGATTCGCTAACAGGGAGCATATGCCAGAGACTTTTGTAAGTGTTTAGCTGACACTCTAGGATTCTTCTTCACCTCATTTAGCCGTCTGCGCTGTGCTCTTGCAGTCATCTTTACAGGATGGCCACTCTTTGGGAGAGTAGCAGCAGTGGTGAACTTTCTCCATTTATAGGCAATTTGTCTTACCGTGGACTGATGAACAGCAAGGCTTTTGGAGATACTTTTATAACCCTCTCCAGCTTTATACAAGTCAACAATTCTTAATCGTAGGTCTTCTGAAAGCTCTTTTGTGCGAGGCATCATTCACATCAGGCAATGCTTCTTGTGAAAAGCAAACCCAGAACTGGTCTGCTTTTTATAGGGCAGGGCAGCTGTAAACCAGCACCTCCAATCTTATCTCA
Source organism: Bufo bufo (assembly GCF_905171765.1). Taxonomy (NCBI): domain Eukaryota; kingdom Metazoa; phylum Chordata; class Amphibia; order Anura; family Bufonidae; genus Bufo; species Bufo bufo. Next base: position 148,809,205 of record NC_053389.1, on the reverse strand, counting down.
TTGATTGGACTCCAGTTGGCTGACACCTCACTCCAATTAGCTCTTGGAGATGTCATTAGTCTAGGGGTTCACATACTTTTTCCACCTGCACTGTGAATGTTTACATGGTGTGTTCAATAAAAACATGGTAACATTTAATTCTTTGTGTGTTATTAGTTTAAGCATACTGTGATTGTCTATTGTTGTGATTTAGATGAAGATCAGATCACATTTTATGACCAATTTGTGCAGAAATCCATATCATTCCAAATGGTTCACATACTTTTTCTTGCAACTGTATATGTTGTTCTTTATTTCTTTATTTGGCATTAATGGCAGCCAAGTTCATCCCAGATGGGTCCAGCGAGGAGTTCACCCAGCTTTCAATCACCCTGCCACTTTTTTTTTGCCTTCGCAACTTTCCCTGTCTTTGTCCTCTTTTCAGCCTCAGATCTGCCCCCCACCTCCATCAGCCACCCATCAGACTCCCCAGCTCAGCTTACATCAGCCTCAGATCACACTACCATCAGACCCTTCCTAGCCTCCATTAGCCTCAGATCAGCCCCCATCAGATCCCCAAAGTTTCCATCAGCCTCAGATCAGACCCCTCAGCCTCAGATCAGACCCCCGTCAGACTGTCCCTATCCTCTATTAGCTTCAGATCAGCCCCATCAGACAGGCCCGAACCTTTTTATTAGCCTTAGATCAGCCCCATCAGACATCCAAAGTCTCATTCAGCCTCAGATCAGACCCACCCAGCCTCAGATCAGACCCCCATCAGACCCTCACCAGCCTCCATTAGCCAAAAATCAGCCTCCCATCAGACCCTCAGCCTCCCATCAGACCCAGCCTCAGATCAGACCCCCATAAGACCCCCCAGCCTCAGATCAGACCCCCATCAGACCCCCCAGCCTCATATTAGAGATGTCGTGAACATAAAATTTTCTGTTCGCGAACGGCGAACGCGAATTTCCGCAAATGTTCGCGAACGGGCGAACCGCCATAGACTTCAATAGGCAGACGAATTTTAAAACCCACAGCGACTCTTTCTGACCACAATAGTGATGGAAAAGTTGTTTCAAGGGGAGTAACACCTGGACTGTGGCATGCCGGAGGGGGATCCATGGTAAAACTCCCATGGAAAATTACGTAGTTGACGCAGAGTCGGGTTTTAATCCATAAAGGGCATAAATCACCTAACATTCCTAAATTGTTTGGAATAACGTGCTTTAAAACATCCAGTGTGTGTATACGATCAGGTATGATGTTGTATCGTATATGATTGAAAAGACCGGCACTCTCAACACACGGGACCATATGGTTAAATGCAGATCACAATGTTTAATTGGTACATATATAAAAGAATAAAAATATATAAAAATATAAAATATTTTATATTTTTATATATTTTTATTCTTTTATATATGTACCAATTAAACATTGTGATCTGCATTTAACCATATGGTCCCGTGTGTTGAGAGTGCCGGTCTTTTCAATCATATACGTTTTCTTGCATTGTGAAGGGTGAATCATTTTAGACCAGAGCACCTCTTTGTGACTGTGAGAGGGTGAGCTATTTCCCTTTTTTCTATCATGATGTTGTATCGATCAGGTAGTGTAAGGGTTACGCCCGCTTCACAGTGACAGACCAAACTCTGACAGACCAAACTCCCCGTTTAACGCACCGCAAACAACCGCAAACAGTCCATTTGCACAACCGCAAACTCCCCATTTGCACAAGGTTGGATACCAAGCTAGCCATGTCCCGTTCCTTGTCCTCACTGACGTCATTGAAGGTCTCTTCCTCCACCCAGCCACGTACAACACCAAGGGTCTCCGAAAGGTGACAAAAAGCCCCCTGGGACGGCTGCTGTGGTTGGTCTTCCACCTCCCCAAAGCCACCTTCCTCCTCTGACTCCTCCTCTTCAGACTCCTCTCTCTGCGTTGCCGCAGGTCCAGCAATCGACGACGACGACAAGGCTGCTTCTGGTGGTGATGGTGACCACAACTCTTCCTCTTCATGCTCATCTACGGCCTGATCCAGCACTCTTCGCAGTGCACGCTCCAGAAAAAGGGGATGAGGTTGATGATGTTGCCTTGGGTTTGACTGACCAGGTTTGTCACCTCCTCAAAAGTACGCATGAACCTACAGCCATTGCGCATGAGTGTTCAGTAACGCGGCCAAAAAATACCCAGCTCCGCAGAGGCTGCCCTCTTTTTTTTAAATTAAAAAAAATCTGTTCTTACCAGTTTAATCTCTGTTTTGTCCCCTATCAGGGGCCGATGTATGGAATAGATTTTAGGAACCGGGAGATGGAAAAAGATGGTTGGTCGGTCCTCTTACTTCCAATTTGGGGCACTGCGCGTGCGCTGTGCAATGTACTGTGCCACCCTATATGAGTGGTGTGTTAAGTAATACTATTCCTATCAGTTTAATCCCTGTTATGTCCCCTAACAGGGGCCGGTGTATGGAATAGATTTTAGGAACCGGGAGATGGAAAAAGATGGTTGGTCGGTCCTCTTACTTCCAATTTGGGGCACTGCGCATGCGCCATGCAATGTACTGTGCCACCCTATATGAGTGGTGTGTTAAGTAATACTATTCCTATCAGTTTAATCCCTGTTACGTCCCCTATCAGGAGTCAGTGTATGGAATAGATTTTAGGGACCGGGAGATGGAAAAAGATGGTTGGTCGGTCCTCTTACTTTCAATTTGGGGCACTGCGCGTGCAATGTACTGTGCCACCCTATATGAGTGGTGTCTTAAGTAGTACTTATCCAGCCGATCGCTTTTGGTCTGTTCACAATGAAGCAACGACCTTATCATCTGGGGTGTGCCAACATTGCCAACACACTCATAGAGGTGATCGCTTCATTGTGATACGCAAGCCCCTTCACCACAACAAGGTAACGATCACGAAGGGGAATTGACACATGTATGTGCCTTTTTTTTGTTTTATTTTTGCAGCCACAGTGCAGCACCAGAGGCCAGAAAAATTAGGCATGTACACATGCCTGAAAAACTAGGTATTGTTGCAGCCGCTGCTGTAGCATCCGGCGGAAAAATTGTTGTTTTCCAGGCAGAAAGTGCACTAAAACATTGCGGCTTGAACCCTAGTTGGTGGCGGAGAAGTCACGCAAGTCATCCGGCATGCAGAGATTAAATGCAGCAGCGTGTGGACCATTTTTAGCCCAAGGCATCTCATCGGGCCTTTTTTAGTCAAATGCATTGCCCACTGTCAGTCCCTTCGAGATCCATGCCTCATTCATCTTAATAAAGGTGAGGTAATCTAGACTTTTTTGACCTAGGCGACTTCTCTTCTCAGTGACAATACCTCCTGCTGCGCTGAAGGTCCTTTCTGACAGGACACTTGAAGCGGGGCAGGCCAGAAGTTCTATCGCAAATTGGGATAGCTCAGGCCACAGGTCAAGCCTGCACACCCAGTAGTCAAGGGGTTCATCGCTCCTCAGAGTGTCGATATCTGCAGTTAAGGCGAGGTAGTCTGCTACCTGTCGGTCGAGTCGTTCTCTGAGGGTGGACCCCGAAGGGCTGTGGCGATGCGTAGGACTTAAAAAGCTCCGCATGTCCTCCATCAACAACACATCTGTAAAGCGTCCTGTCCTTGTCTGCGTGGTCGTGGTAGGAGGAGGATTACTTTCACTTCTTCCCCTGTTAGATTCCCGTTGTGCTGTGACATTCCCCTTATAAGCTGTGTAAAGCATACTTTTAACTTGTTTTGGAACTGCTGCATCCTTTCTGACTTCGGGTAATCCAGTAACATTTCAGCCACTTTCTGCTTATACCGGGGGTCTAGTAGCGTGGCCACCCAGTACAGGTCGTTCTCCTTCAGCCTTTTTATACGAGGGTCCCTCAACAGGCATAACAGCATGAAAGACCCCATTTGCACAAGGTTGGATGCATGCCGAGCTACTCATGTCCCGTTCCTCATCCTCACTGATCTCATTAAAGGTCTGTTCTTCCCCCCCCCCAGCCACGTACAACACCACGGGTACCAGATAGGTGACAACGAGCACCCTGGAATGCCTGCTGTGGTTGGTCTTCCTCCTCCTCAAAGCCTCCTCTGACTCCTCTTCCTCAGACTCCTCTTCCAGCGTTGACGCAGGTCCAGCAAGCGATGATGATAAGGCGGTTTCTGGTGGTGATGGTGACCACAACTCTTCCTCTTCACGCTCATCTACAGCCTGATCCAGCACTCATCGCAGGGCGCGCTCCAGGAAGAAAACAAATGGGATGATGTCGCTGATGGTGCCTTCGGTGTGACTGACTAGGTTTGTCACCTCCTCAAAAGGACGCATGAGCCTACAGGCATTGCGCATGAGCGTCCAGTAACATGGCAAAAAAATACTTAGCTCCGCAGAGGCTGTCCTAGCACCCCGGTCATACAAATACTCGTTGATGGCTTTTTCTTGTTGGAGCAGGCGGTCGAACATTAGGAGTGTTGAATTCCAACGTGTTGAGCTGTTGCAAATCAAGCGCCTCACTGGCATGTTGTTTCGCCGCTGAATATCGGAAAAGTGCGCCATGGCCGTGTAGGAACGCCTGAAATGGCCACACACCTTCCTGGCCTTCTTGAGGACGTCCTGTAAGCCTGGGTACTTATGCACAAAGCGTTGTACGATCAGATTCAACACATGTGCCATGCACGGCACATGTGTCAACTTGCCCAAATTCAATGCCCCCAACAAATTGCTTCCGTTGTCACACACCACTTTGCCGATCTCCAGTTGGTGCAGGGTCAGCCACTGATCCACCTGTGCGTTCAGGGTGGACAGGAGTGCTGGTCCGGTGTGGCTCTCTGCTTTCAGGCAAGTCAACCCCAAGACGGCGTGACACTGTCGTATCCGGGATGTGGAATAGCCCCTGGGGAGCTGGGGGGTGCAGTTGATGTGAAGCAAGACGCAGAAGCAGATGAGGACTGAGCTGAGGAGGTTAGCGAAGAGGATGGAGTAGGAGGAGTAGAGGAGGTGGCAGCAGGCCTGCCTGCAAGTCGTGGCGGTGTCACCAACTCCTCTGCAGAGCCACGCATTCCATGCTTGGCAGCCGTCAGCAGGTTTACCCAATGCGCAGTGCACGTGATATACCTGCCCTGACTGTGCTTTGCAGACCAGGTATTAGTGGTCAGATGGACCCTTGCCCCAACACCGTGTGCCAGACATGCCATGACTTCCTTTTCCACAATAGAGTACAGGTTGGGGATTGCCTTTTGTGAAAAAAAAAATTTGGTACCTTCCACTGCGGTGTTCCAATAGCTACAAATTTTTTGAAGGCCTCAAACTCCACCAGCTTGTATGGTAAAAGCTGGCGGGCTAAGAGTTCCGTCAAGCCAGCTGTCAGACGCCGCGCAAGGGGGTAACTCTGTGACATTGGCTTCTTACGCTCAAACATTTCCTTGACAGACACCTGGCTGTGGGCAGATGAGCAGGAACTGCTGAAGGTGGGAGGCGGAGTGGCGGGTGGTTGAGAGGGAGCAAGGAGGACAGCAGTGGTTGACGTGGCTGAGGATGCTGGACCAGGAGGAGGATGGTGGCTTTGAGTTTGTGTGCTGCTTGTACTCATCATGTGTTGATCCCATTGGCATTTGTGATGTGAGATCATGTGCCTTCACAAAGCAGTTGTACCTAGGTGGGTGTTGGACTTCCCACGACTCCGTTTCTTTTGGCACAGGTTGCAAATGGCATCGCTGTTATCAGAGGCAGACACACAAAAAAAATGCCACACTGCTGAGCTTTGCAATGACGGCATTCTGGTGGTGGCAACAGCATGCGTTGATTGGCGTGCTGTCTGGCTGACCCCGGGTGCCGATACATTATGTCTGACGGTGCCACTAGCTCCTTGCGACGGCCTCCCACTGCTTCCAACTCGTCTCCTCCTCCTCCTCTCTGTCTCCCCATCTGAACTTTCCCCCTGTTCTTCTTCTCTTCGAGCGGGCACCCACGTGACATCCACGGACACATCGTCATCATCAACCGCTTCACTTGTATCTGACAACTCAGCAAAGGAAGCAGCAGCTGGTACAACATCATCATCACACTGTACGTCCATGTGTGTAATGCTGCCTGACTGAGACATATCCCTGTTATCTACATCCTCTGGCAATAATGGTTGCGCATCACTCATTTCTTCCAACTGATGTGTAAATAACTCCTCTGACAGATCAAGTGAAGCGGCTGTGGTGCTAGTGTTGGTGGTGGCTGTAAGGAAAATTTACTCTCTTGCCTAACGGTGTGTCCCTGACACATAATTTCAGTGGCCAGCTTGAATTAAGTCTTACCGGTACCGGGAGAATGAAGAAGATAGACCACATGAACACATGTCTATTTCCAATCCATTCTGGTTTATTCACAGCTGGCAAACAGTTTTAATAGAGGGGGTTGAGCTTCCTTTACATCCAATCATATGTTAGCATTAGTATTTGACCAATAGTATGGTCACACATAAGCTCTGCATTAACATCATAGCTGACTCATAGTAACAGCATTTGACCAATCAGGTATATACACATAGTCAGCAGACACTTGAGCCAGATGGCCTTATATGGCTAGAAGGCTGTTCATACTTTCAACATGTATGGATTTCATGAAACAGTTTAAGGAAGTGTCTCACATTCCATAGGGGGAGGGAGGTTTTGTAGTGCACTAACCAAATGTAATACACGTGGCTAAATGAGACAAAATGGAGTCACATATATCCCATCAAATCCCCTCTTAGAACCTTATATATATATATATACTATATGGTTCTTTCTCTGCTCTTCCTTGGTTTGCTTATAAGCCTTTAGGTATTCCATATACCCTTCAGCAGTATAATCCTCAGGCTTTGTTGAGGTTGTGTTGGCCTCTTCTACCTCTACCGGAGTATAGAGGAATGTTGAGTGTACCCCTCTTTCGGCCACATTTTTTACATATGACAAGAAGGGAGGGCACACACTGTAGACAACAGCAGAGACCCACTATTGCAGCGACCACGGCGAGTGCCACTCCTAAAACATATCTTATTTGACCAAAGTCAGATATTCAGCCAAAAAGGCCAGTCCCACCAACCTTGGTCAACATCTTGTTTTATATGTTTTCTCATCTCCTCTAATTGGCCTATTTTATCTTTTATTCCACGGGAGTGATCTAATAAATTGAAACAACACATCCCTGCGGACGCTGAGCATCCTACACCATGTTGGAGCAATAAATAGTCAATAGTTGCCCTATTCTGCAAGATAGCCTTTTCATACGATTGTATATCCAGCAGCATATCTTGCAGAACTGCACTAGTGACATTTATCTGTTTTATCATAAAAACAGGCAAGTTTTGATATTGTCCTGTGGTTATATATGGCCAACCCTGGTACTCCTATCAAAGATACCCCTAAACTCATATATTCTGATCTAGAGAGGAGATTCACATTATAATCACAATTTTCCGGTAACTGTAGGGCAGTGTCTCTCGTGTGTCGTATCTGCATTGCTGGGAATAGTGGTATCATTGCTAATGTCAGCCTAGCTATTGTACAGGGTCCCTCTGTAATATTGGCCGGTATGTATGTGTAACTAGTATTCCCACAGGCCAATACCCATCCTGCTGGTAGAGGTACATGTTTGTCTAGGGATGGTACTGTTTTTGTAATATTACATTGCATATTCTTTCCTGATATTATCTTTTTACAACTACCTAAATCTCTATCACAAATATTTGGCTTAATCTTATTCTGCATTTTTGCTTGTATGCAGGGAGGCAATAGTGTCTCATCACAGGTGAAGTTATAACATATTTCTGCTGCTGTGACAAGACCTGTAATTACTTCTATCATATTACTCTGCAGATTCTCATATGTAGGACAGTCATAACAAGCATGATAAGGATTTACATATCCATATTTAACATCATGATCCTCCAAGTCTGTGTCGTTCCATTGGGAACGTAGGAGCTCCGTCCATACGTCTAGTGGGGTGGGGACTGCTACCAGACATGTCTCCAAAATGTTAGATGCCGATAAAGTGGTTTGGAGACAAAAGTCAGTTAAGTTCAGAGTTTTGGCCAGGTACAGCCATAAGTTCTCCTTTGTCTTGCATAGACTGTCTTCCCCTCTGCATTCTGTTTCCAGGTATATCTGTCTGTTCCACAGCCATGGGACAGTAAGTAGGAGACACAAAATTACAATTATTAAGGCACTACATCTCAGCCATCTCGAGGAATTTCCCGACTGCGTCATCTTGTTGGGGGTCAAGGCTGTCTGCCTCTGTTAGTACCTCTGGGCCTCGTTGGAGGTCAGGGCTGTCTGCCCCCGTTAGTACCTCTCTTTTCTTCACCACCTTAATCCTTGTGGCGTGGATCCACGTGGGCGATTGTTCAGTGAGGACCGCTGTTCTGGTGATCGCGACTACCTCGGTGGGTGGTCCGTAGGTGAAACTTCCTGGTTCCTTTCCCTTCTTTAAGATCTTGATCATCACCTGGTTGCCTATCCGGAATGGACGGGTTGATTCCTGTGAAAGAGAAGGAGACTTACAAGCCACTTTTTCTTCAGTTTTACTGAGGACTTTGATCAGATTAGTACTTCTCTCTGATCAGGTCCAAGTCCCCTTCCTGCACCACCAGGGGGCGTCTTGCCCATGGTGTGGGGAAAGGCCTACCTATGAGTATCTCAATGCTGTTTATGTCCTACTCTGTGGAAATGTGCTACTTAAGATGGAAGCACTGTATTGGGGGAATGCATAACTTCCCCTCTTTGCAGACTAATTCTAATCCTGTCTTAGGATTTTTCTGCAATACTGGATAACACCAGTCTTGCTGTTCCTGTTCAGTGGCATACCACTGAAGATCAGTAAGCATTTGCAACATCTCAGGGGTTGGAGGTGCCAAACATGGCATCTCCCAATGGTTATACAAACCTGTGAGGTTGCTTTTGGCCACTCATTTCGCCATCTTAACTGCCAGCGCATTGCCCTGTGAGACATGTTCCTTACCATCTGCTGCCGTAAATCCTCTCCTCTGCCAGATCATACCATGGTCCCACACTACCACATGTGTGTACCTACTTCTCAGTATGAATGGTGACAGGTCTATCAGCATGTAGAATACATGTCCTAGTGAGTGCAATAAGCTCAGCTGCCTGCTGTGTTGAGTGCGGATGTCCTTGAGTAGGCCTACAACATCATGAGTGGTGTGCAAAATGGTGTAATGTCACATTGTGAAAGAATTTGCCGACTCTACCATCATAGCACAGGCTGCAAGAGAACGCAGACATGCCGGCATCCCCTGGACAGAGGTGGGCATTACCTTTGAGAAAAACACACAAGGACGCAACTTGCCTCCGTTTTCTTGTGTCAGTACACCCGCCATGGTTTTACAATTTTGGCGTGCAAACATGTGGAAGGGCATATTATAGTCAGGGAGGCCCAGCCCTGGACTCGACATGAGCGAACATTTCAGATAATCAAATGCATTGTACATTTCAGAAGACCATTTAATCAAATCTGGATTTCCATCCAGAGTGGCTTGCCTCAAAACATTGTCAATAGTGGGAGCAACCAGTAATCCATTGTCTACCGTTTATCATACCAAGGAAAGATAACATTTCTTTCTTGGTGTGCGGGGCGACCAAACCCGCAATAGACTGGACTCTTTCTGCGCTGATTCTCCGTTCACCTTTTGTGAGGACAAAGCCCAAGTATTCAACCTGCATTTTACACCATTGCATTTGCTTAAGTGTCACTTTGTGACCACATCCTGACAACCATTATAACAGTGATAAACCATCCTGAATGCTGGCCTCCGCTGACATGCTACACAGTAATAAATCATCGACATATTGCAGCAGCACAGAACCTTGGGGGGATGTACCATGACTCTAACATCGCTCGGAGGACTATGCTGTACACTACAGGTGAATCAGCATATCCCTGGGGCATCTCTGCACCAGGTCAGTTGGCGTCTGTCAAAAGAAAAAGCAAAAAGTAGTCTGGTTATCTTATCAACTGGGATAGAAAAGAAAGCATTTTTCAGATCTATCACACTGAACCAAACAGCGTCTGCTGGAATGGCAGATAATAATTAAGTGACATCAGGTACAACAGGGGCTATAGGCACAATGATGTTGTTGATGGCCCTTAAATCCTGTACAAAGCGGGCAGCACCATCTGCCTTTGTCACTGGATTCACGGGCGTGCTGTAGGGTGAAATCACCTCTGCCAGGATTCCCTTTTGTAGGAATTCCTTTATCATTGGCCTAAGTCCATCAAGTTTCTCTTTTAACAGCAGGTATTGTTTCTGGAACACTGAGATGACACCTGGTTTCACAGTAGCTTTGTAAGGTGTGCAATCTATGAATCCTGTGTCATATTCATTTGAGGACCATAATGCAGGGTTAATGTTATTCTGGGTGGTCCTGTATGTTTGCAAGAATCAGTGGCACTGGTGTAGAGACTGGAATGAGACCTGAGTGTACTCTTATGTCCTGATTCTTTGCTGATACCTGCAAGTCAAGCTTAATGAACAAATCTCTCCCTAATAGGCTGACTGGGCAATCTAGTATAATGCTAAATACATGACATGATGTATTCCCTGTCCATGGTTTCTACTGGTAAGGAATCTGTTCTGTATGTCCTTGAAGGAAAAGACAAAACAAAAGAAAAAAGGAACCTGTATGCGGCGCCAAATCCCTCAGAGGTAGTCAGCTGCTTAATTTAGAATGGTAGAACAGTGGGTAATGGAGTGTCAAAACCAGCCGTCGTCTCATTCACTATTGAAAAATCCCAGATGCTTGTGCAACCCAGCAGGGTTACTTTTAGGATTAAATAGTGATGGTGAAATGAAGGTGGTATATTAGAAATACTATATTAAAAGTAGTATATTGAAAATAGTATATTAAAAATGCCTCAGTGGGAATTTTTCAATCAAGGTATTCCCTCTAGAAAAGAGTTTTCTAAAATGCAATATTTAGAAATGGAAATTTTCAAGTAAAAAACTTTAGAGTAAGAAAACTCACTTCACCCAGGAGGGGCAGGGTGGGATAAAGCACATAACACCCACTCTGCTTCCTCCTGCGCCTGGGTCGCCTAAACGATCGTCTGGAAATGAACGGCAGTCACAGCTGGAACGTCTGGTAAATTTCCTCTTTATTAGCACAGGGTAGGGTAAAGGTAAAAGTAGGCTCAACGCGTTTCGGGGTCACCAAGGATCCCCTTCATCAGGAGCATAAGTAAATTACAATCGTTCACATGTATTTATACTTAAAAAGAGCGGCAAAAACCTGTTTGCAGGGCATCGGCAGCGGGGAGAGGAAGTGATGTCACTTCCGGTATGCGTTCCAGAGTGGAGCGCATATTGGCCGGCTGAGTTTGAAATAGTTCCGGTTTGCGTTCCAGCGTGGAACGCACCGGAACCTAGGAGGTAAGAAGGCAAGCGCTTAGAAGGAAGTGACGTGGTTCGGAGTTGTGCTCCAGCTTAGAGCGCTTGGAGCGGCTGAGTAGTGAGTTCCGGTTTGCGTTCCACAGTGGAACGCAACGCAACTAATACAAGATAAATGCAGAATAGTACAATTTCAGGAGTGATATGGGTGGCTTGTCTGGAATGGTGGTAGGGGGCATATACGGTGGTGATAATGCAAGGTTTTTTACTCTAATCCTGTATATATGGGCAAGGAGGGGAGGGGGGAGAAGGGTTGGGAGAAGGGGAGGGGGTGAAATTGCACCGATTAGTTGCTCCAGAGTAAAGAGCAATTTGAAAATTACAAATAGTACAAACAGAAGTTACATATATATAAATTGTATACAGATCTGTGTTCAACTGTCATTGGACCAGGAGTGTTCCGCATGAGCTTATACAGAAATTGCGCAAGAATTGTGAACAGTAAGGATTAAAAGAACACTATTAAAAAACTGTGTGGTAGAAAAATTAGATAAAGAATGAATAAAAGTGGTAATACCATATATAAATAGAAAAAATAAAAATAAAAAAATAAATAAAACAGAGTGAAATGAATGTTAGTCAGACTGTGCTTTGGCCTCTCCAAAACATAACCAAGTTTTCCGATCCAAAGGAGACACATATACACATATATATATGCACACAAACACACACCTACATACACACACATATATACATATATACGCATAAAATACATACAAAGATGGATAAAAAATATAATGAAATGATAAAAAATAAAAAATAAATAAATAATAAATAAAAAATAAAAAATAAAAAATAAAAAATAAAATAAAATAAAATATGCATTTAGTCATGTGTAGCATTGGTAAAAGATGTAATCTTTGCCAGATCCCTAATGTGCGGTTTAGATGTTTTTTCGTATGTAGGGTGCTTAGAGAGATATAGACGGAAATATGTGGAAAATAGGGAAGGTCTTGTGGTGGAGGCTGTGTCTGTGCGTGTGTGCGCAGACCGTTCATGTTGGCGATGTGGGGATATAAGTAGCTTTTTCTGTGTTTTGTTTTCAACTGCATACACATACAAAAACATATGTATACATACATGAATACATATACATACATATACATAAATTTACAAATATCTCGCACCCACACTTTCTGATTATATTCTGTTCTTGGCATAGTGGTATTTAGAGGTTCTGGTTAGTAGTTTGAGTATTCGATCGATTCGTTTAATCCAAAAGGTGTTAATGTATTGAGGCGATAAATCCAGTGCATTTCTTTCTGGCAAAGTTGTTGATAAGAGGTGGTTATGTGTTCTATAGGTGAAACTCTGAGTGTGGATGGGTCCTTGTTATGTTTCTCTGAGTAATGACGGGATACGCTATGGGTTAAGACGCCTCGTCTGATGTTTGAGCGGTGCTCATTCATTCTTTCTCTGACTGTTTGTGTTGTTCTGCCGACATATTTTAATTTGCAAGGACAGGTTAGTAAATATATCACATGTTTTGTTCCACAATGTAGGTCTTGTTTGATGTTCCATGTTCCACTATGGCCTTCTTTCGGTGTATTGAGAGGCAACTCTTTGGTCCCATGGGTGATCATGGTGCAACATAGGCACTTTTTGAGTTGGCATTTTCGTATCCCTATCTTACTTGTATTTTGGGTCATCCCTAGTGGTAGGATCATTTTTTGCGTCTCTAGTTTGGGACAGGACGGGGCAATTAAATTCTTTAGAGTTTTTGCTCTTCTGAATGTAAGGGACGGTTGCCTGGGTAGGGAGTCTCTTAAGATTGGATCTTTAAGAAGGATACTCCAATGTTTATTCAGAATCTGTCTGATGTTTTTATGTTTGGCATTAAAACGGGTGATTAAGTTATATTGGTATTTCTCATTGGTTGTAATTTTTTTAGGTCGAGTGGGTTGGAGGGTGACTTTTTGGTTTAGGGTGCATACCTTCTTTGCGGTGGCATTGATTAGTCCCTTCGGATAGCCTTTTTCTTTGAATCTGTTTTTGATGATGTTTAATTGTTCCCTCATTACTTGGTCATTTGAGCAGTTTCTTCTGATCCTTTTCATTTGGCCAAATGGAATGTTGTTTTTCCATTTGGAGTAATGACAGCTGGAATATTCAAGATAGCTATTCGCATCGACTTTTTTGAAATGTGTTCTGGTTGTGATTTTGTTTGAGAGTGTTTTGATGTGTATGTCTAGGAATATAGCTTCCTGAGGGTCATATTCGGAGCTGAATTGTAAGCCCCAGTTGTTGGCGTTTAGCTCCTTGATGAAATTGACTATTTCATCTTTTCCTCCATCCCAAATTAGTATAATGTCATCAATGTATCTTTTATAAAAGATGATCTGGTTGTGGGAGAGGAGGCCTAACTTTTCTTCAAAAAGGCCTACAAAAAGGTTGGCATAAGAGGGCGCAAATTTTGTCCCCATTGCTGTCCCCTTTATTTGTAGATAAAAATTTTCGTTGAAGGTAAAGAAATTGTGGTGAAGGATGAAGTGGATGGACTTGAGAATGAAATCCTTTTGAACTGAGGGCATTTCATGATCCATGGATAAAAAATGTTCGATTGCTCGGAGGCCTAAATCATGTTGTATATTGCTGTATAGAGAGCTTACATCTAATGTTACCCAATGGTAATTGGTTTTCCATTGGACCGTGTCTAAAATACTGATTAGGTGTGAGGAATCTCGGAGATGTGAGGGAAGTTGGATGACAAATTTTTGCAGGAAATTATCTACATAGGCCGATAGGTTGGATGTGAGGGAGTTGATGCCGGATATTATAGGTCTCCCTGGGGGATTTTCTAGGGATTTGTGTATCTTAGGTAGAAAATAAAAACGGGCTGTTGTGGGGTGATTGTTATACAGGAACACTTTCTCTTTTTTGTTTATGATTCCAGAAGAGAAACCTGAGTCTATTAGTGACTGGAGATCCTTTTTAAAAATGGGTGTTGGGTCACTTGAAATAGTCCTGTAGTAGTGGTCATCCGACAGGATTCTATTGGCTTCTGCTAAGTAATAACTGCGGTCCATGATAACGACTCCTCCCCCTTTATCGGCGTTTTTTATGATTATGTCGTTATTACTCTTTAGGGCTTTTAGGGCTCTGCTCTCATGAGTTTTGAGATTTTGAGGGTGTTTGACGGATTGAGTTTTTGTTAGAGTTTTGAAATCTTCATGAACTAAATTAAAAAAAGTTTCTAAGTGGGGGCCTCTGCTTCCTAGGGGGTAAAAAGAGGATTTGGGTTTAAGGTTGGAGGGTAAAGGGGGTGGTTCATTGGAAGAGACCAGGCAAGCCTCCTCGGGAATGGTGGGGCTAGTGGCCTCGGGATTGTTGGTTGGAGGGTCAGGGTCCCCGTCTGTGAGATTTTTGATAGAGAAGTGTCTTTTCAAGGTAAGTTTTCTGACGAACTGGTTGAGATCGACGAATAGCTCAAAGGGGTCAGGATAGTAGGTGGGGCAAAAGGAAAGACCTTTACTAAGGAGTGATAGTTCGTCTTGTTTCAAAGGATATTTGGAGAGATTGAAGATTCCATTGGTTTTTGGTGTAATGGTGCTGTTGGTGATTGGTGGACTGGCTGAGGGGGGTGGGTTTGAGCGTTCTGGTTGGGTTGGTTGGGTGACGGCTGTAGGTTCTTTGTTCTTTTGTTTTTCCCCTTCTACAACCACCCTCTCAAAACCACGCTAAACATGAGGTTTCACCCCCTCTAACAGGTCCCCTTCCCAACAGGGCCACCCCAGACTCGGCTCATGTGTCCATCCTTAACACCCCTCCCATACTATTAGCCACCGTCCCATCCACCCAAAAAGGATCTAAGAAGATGCTCTACGTCCCTCCCTCCCCAGCCATCCACCCCCCACCTGCGACACGTGATACAGTTTCATCCTCCACAATACCCACCAATTCCACACCCAACATTCCGCCCACACCATCCAATGCCACACACCCCACCGATTCCTCTGTCTCACCAAATCCGAACCAACCAGCGGATTGTAATCTATCCAACATAACAACCCACTCCGTTTCCAGCACACCGTCAGAAACTTTTTTAGCCTTACCCTCCAATCTATCAGGAAGTCCTTTTTTAGGAACACTTTCCCCAGGACCACCAGCAACATCTTTTTCCACACCAACCCAGAAAGTAATCTCAAGCATACAATTGCTGACCCCTTTTTTCACCCCCACCAACCACACCCCCAACCCGAGCCCCCTTACACAGAATCGGAGAATCACCCAATTCTTCAGCCCACTACCAATGACACGAAAAAGACCAATAAAAGAACAAGGGGATGCAGAGGAGGCAGACATAGACACACCAAAAAACAAAAGAACAAAGAACCTACAGCCGTCACCCAACCAACCCAACCAGAACGCTCAAACCCACCCCCCTCAGCCAGTCCACCAATCACCAACAGCACCATTACACCAAAAACCAATGGAATCTTCAATCTCTCCAAATATCCTTTGAAACAAGACGAACTATCACTCCTTAGTAAAGGTCTTTCCTTTTGCCCCACCTACTATCCTGACCCCTTTGAGCTATTCGTCGATCTCAACCAGTTCGTCAGAAAACTTACCTTGAAAAGACACTTCTCTATCAAAAATCTCACAGACGGGGACCCTGACCCTCCAACCAACAATCCCGAGGCCACTAGCCCCACCATTCCCGAGGAGGCTTGCCTGGTCTCTTCCAATGAACCACCCCCTTTACCCTCCAACCTTAAACCCAAATCCTCTTTTTACCCCCTAGGAAGCAGAGGCCCCCACTTAGAAACTTTTTTTAATTTAGTTCATGAAGATTTCAAAACTCTAACAAAAACTCAATCCGTCAAACACCCTCAAAATCTCAAAACTCATGAGAGCAGAGCCCTAAAAGCCCTAAAGAGTAATAACGACATAATCATAAAAAACGCCGATAAAGGGGGAGGAGTCGTTATCATGGACCGCAGTTATTACTTAGCAGAAGCCAATAGAATCCTGTCGGATGACCACTACTACAGGACTATTTCAAGTGACCCAACACCCATTTTTAAAAAGGATCTCCAGTCACTAATAGACTCAGGTTTCTCTTCTGGAATCATAAACAAAAAAGAGAAAGTGTTCCTGTATAACAATCACCCCACAACAGCCCGTTTTTATTTTCTACCTAAGATACACAAATCCCTAGAAAATCCCCCAGGGAGACCTATAATATCCGGCATCAACTCCCTCACATCCAACCTATCGGCCTATGTAGATACTTTCCTGCAAAAATTTGTCATCCAACTTCCCTCACATCTCCGAGATTCCTCACACCTAATCAGTATTTTAGACACGGTCCAATGGAAAACCAATTACCATTGGGTAACATTAGATGTAAGCTCTCTATACAGCAATATACAACATGATTTAGGCCTCCGAGCAATCGAACATTTTTTATCCATGGATCATGAAATGCCCTCAGTTCAAAAGGATTTCATTCTCAAGTCCATCCACTTCATCCTTCACCACAATTTCTTTACCTTCAACGAAAATTTTTATCTACAAATAAAGGGGACAGCAATGGGGACAAAATTTGCGCCCTCTTATGCCAACCTTTTTGTAGGCCTTTTTGAAGAAAAGTTAGGCCTCCTCTCCCACAACCAGATCATCTTTTATAAAAGATACATTGATGACATTATACTAATTTGGGATGGAGGAAAAGATGAAATAGTCAATTTCATCAAGGAGCTAAACGCCAACAACTGGGGCTTACAATTCAGCTCCGAATATGACCCTCAGGAAGCTATATTCCTAGACATACACATCAAAACACTCTCAAACAAAATCACAACCAGAACACATTTCAAAAAAGTCGATGCGAATAGCTATCTTGAATATTCCAGCTGTCATTACTCCAAATGGAAAAACAACATTCCATTTGGCCAAATGAAAAGGATCAGAAGAAACTGCTCAAATGACCAAGTAATGAGGGAACAATTAAACATCATCAAAAACAGATTCAAAGAAAAAGGCTATCCGAAGGGACTAATCAATGCCACCGCAAAGAAGGTATGCACCCTAAACCAAAAAGTCACCCTCCAACCCACTCGACCTAAAAAAATTACAACCAATGAGAAATACCAATATAACTTAATCACCCGTTTTAATGCCAAACATAAAAACATCAGACAGATTCTGAATAAACATTGGAGTATCCTTCTTAAAGATCCAATCTTAAGAGACTCCCTACCCAGGCAACCGTCCCTTACATTCAGAAGAGCAAAAACTCTAAAGAATTTAATTGCCCCGTCCTGTCCCAAACTAGAGACGCAAAAAATGATCCTACCACTAGGGATGACCCAAAATACAAGTAAGATAGGGATACGAAAATGCCAACTCAAAAAGTGCCTATGTTGCACCATGATCACCCATGGGACCAAAGAGTTGCCTCTCAATACACCGAAAGAAGGCCATAGTGGAACATGGAACATCAAACAAGACCTACATTGTGGAACAAAACATGTGATATATTTACTAACCTGTCCTTGCAAATTAAAATATGTCGGCAGAACAACACAAACAGTCAGAGAAAGAATGAATGAGCACCGCTCAAACATCAGACGAGGCGTCTTAACCCATAGCGTATCCCGTCATTACTCAGAGAAACATAACAAGGACCCATCCACACTCAGAGTTTCACCTATAGAACACATAACCACCTCTTATCAACAACTTTGCCAGAAAGAAATGCACTGGATTTATCGCCTCAATACATTAACACCTTTTGGATTAAACGAATCGATCGAATACTCAAACTACTAACCAGAACCTCTAAATACCACTATGCCAAGAACAGAATATAATCAGAAAGTGTGGGTGCGAGATATTTGTAAATTTATGTATATGTATGTATATGTATTCATGTATGTATACATATGTTTTTGTATGTGTATGCAGTTGAAAACAAAACACAGAAAAAGCTACTTATATCCCCACATCGCCAACATGAACGGTCTGCGCACACACGCACAGACACAGCCTCCACCACAAGACCTTCCCTATTTTCCACATATTTCCGTCTATATCTCTCTAAGCACCCTACATACGAAAAAACATCTAAACCGCACATTAGGGATCTGGCAAAGATTACATCTTTTACCAATGCTACACATGACTAAATGCATATTTTATTTTATTTTATTTTTTATTTTTTATTTTTTATTTTTTATTTATTATTTATTTATTTTTTATTTTTTATCATTTCATTATATTTTTTATCCATCTTTGTATGTATTTTATGCGTATATATGTATATATGTGTGTGTATGTAGGTGTGTGTTTGTGTGCATATATATATGTGTATATGTGTCTCCTTTGGATCGGAAAACTTGGTTATGTTTTGGAGAGGCCAAAGCACAGTCTGACTAACATTCATTTCACTCTGTTTTATTTATTTTTTAATTTTTATTTTTTCTATTTATATATGGTATTACCACTTTTATTCATTCTTTATCTAATTTTTCTACCACACAGTTTTTTAATAGTGTTCTTTTAATCCTTACTGTTCACAATTCTTGCGCAATTTCTGTATAAGCTCATGCGGAACACTCCTGGTCCAATGACAGTTGAACACAGATCTGTATACAATTTATATATATGTAACTTCTGTTTGTACTATTTGTAATTTTCAAATTGCTCTTTACTCTGGAGCAACTAATCGGTGCAATTTCACCCCCTCCCCTTCTCCCAACCCTTCTCCCCCCTCCCCTCCTTGCCCATATATACAGGATTAGAGTAAAAAACCTTGCATTATCACCACCGTATATGCCCCCTACCACCATTCCAGACAAGCCACCCATATCACTCCTGAAATTGTACTATTCTGCATTTATCTTGTATTAGTTGCGTTGCGTTCCACTGTGGAACGCAAACCGGAACTCACTACTCAGCCGCTCCAAGCGCTCTAAGCTGGAGCACAACTCCGAACCACGTCACTTCCTTCTAAGCGCTTGCCTTCTTACCTCCTAGGTTCCGGTGCGTTCCACGCTGGAACGCAAACCGGAACTATTTCAAACTCAGCCGGCCAATATGCGCTCCACTCTGGAACGCATACCGGAAGTGACATCACTTCCTCTCCCCGCTGCCGATGCCCTGCAAACAGGTTTTTGCCGCTCTTTTTAAGTATAAATACATGTGAACGATTGTAATTTACTTATGCTCCTGATGAAGGGGATCCTTGGTGACCCCGAAACGCGTTGAGCCTACTTTTACCTTTACCCTACCCTGTGCTAATAAAGAGGAAATTTACCAGACGTTCCAGCTGTGACTGCCGTTCATTTCCAGACGATCGTTTAGGCGACCCAGGCGCAGGAGGAAGCAGAGTGGGTGTTATGTGCTTTATCCCACCCTGCCCCTCCTGGGTGAAGTGAGTTTTCTTACTCTAAAGTTTTTTACTTGAAAATTTCCATTTCTAAATATTGCATTTTAGAAAACTCTTTTCTAGAGGGAATACCTTGATTGAAAAATTCCCACTGAGGCATTTTTAATATACTATTTTCAATATACTACTTTTAATATAGTATTTCTAATATACCACCTTCATTTCACCATCACTATTTAATCCTAAAAGTAACCCTGCTGGGTTGCACAAGCATCTGGGATTTTTCAATAGTGAATGAGACGACGGCTGGTTTTGACACTCCATTACCCACTGTTCTACCATTCTAAATTAAGCAGCTGACTACCTCTGAGGGATTTGGCGCCGCATACAGGTTCCTTTTTTCTTTTGTTTTGTCTTTTCCTTCATGCACCATGTCCACTTTAGATTAATTCTATCTGGACATTACACCTGTGGCAGCCTCTAACATCCTACACACAAAAAAATATATTAATAAATATATACAAAAAAGAACAACAACAATAATAAAAATCAATAAGTATTCATCCGAAATATATTTTGGACCCTAGATACATCATATCACCACCTAACGGTCCGTTCCTCTTGGCGCCCTGCCTGGATATCCCAGACTCTCTAGACACCAGAGAGTTTGTGACTAATCCCCTCTTCTTTTTTCCCTATATCTCTGTATGTCCTTGTCAGTACCCCATTTATTCCCATAGAGGGCTCACATTTCCTTCCTGACACTCTGAGTCACCTAAGTCCGCCCCTTTTGGTGGACGCTTTGGTCTGTCTTCTGTTCTGCCATTAGTATCTTAGCTGTCCATACGAGCAGAGCTCTGATGTTAAGCACAACACTGAACATGTAACATGTAACTGCAAACATTGAAACAAACAGATCTGACAATACAGACATGAACACACAAAGGGCCCATAAAAACTTTTCATTGAAATAAAAATGTACAGCTTGATCAATGCTGTTGGTACCAATAAAAAACCCAAAAACTTCCAATAAAATAAAATAAAATTCTTAATGCGCATATTTAAAAACAAATACCGTATTCCATACGCATTCATATACATTTTCATGTACTCATCTTCACAAACCAGCTCATAACCACGCCCTTATACATAAAATATGAATTTCACACACAGCTCTGCTACGTACATACAACTCAGAGCCACACCCATTCACATTCCACTGAATCATGTATCTTTCACCCAATCACACAATCTCTTTGTTACATCCCAAAACTTGCAGCACAGACAAACACAGCAATTGCTGATGGTCTGTCGCTGTAAAACAATATACATGTTAATCATACAGTCATTTTGTTAAAATTAACAAATCATCTTATATGCCATGTCGTTTTTTTGGTTTAGTGTTACACACATCGTTACTTATTCTATATAACTAACCCTTCCCCCATTTCCTCTGCCTTGCGTCTCCTATTTCAGGAGTGTTCAAACAGGGGAAGTAAAGCAATACATCAAGACGTTCAGCTGTACCACATGTTCCTCAAACTTTTACTCACATCTGAATAAGGACTTATTGGGTGCAACCTTAGATTGATACGAGTGGACACTTCCAATTAGCATCATCACTGCAGGCACATTTTAAACCATCGGAACATACAATTTGGAAAGATACAATCAATACTGGAGCCCTGTCTGGAATATCTTATAGATAACACAGGTTAGTATCTTCACATTGCTGCTTATGCATTACCAATTAGCAGCCCCCCTCCCCCCTCAACCCCTATATGAAATTCCTGAGCAGAGGAGGGGGGTGAGATGGGAGGGGGCTCTCTCTGAAAACACAATTGAAAACACAATTTTTTTTTTTTTTTTTTTGTGGGACTACAAGTGACATTTTGGAGTTTACTGCAGATGTGGTGGGGGGGGGGGGGGGGAGGGATGCCTCATGGCAACTTATTTGTTCTCTATAGGATTCAAAATCCTCCATCTTGAAATAAGAAATGCTGCTCATTTCATTTCTCTAACTTCAAGTTCTCTCAGTCACTTCCATATACACTTTTTCACCATAACTCAGCTTGCACCAGGCTATTATTATCCTTCAACAACTTCTCTCTTCAACTATCAATACTCTTATGCATTAACTGTCCATCTTTTAGTGCTGTAATCTCTAATTTCAGGGACTATAAATCGTCACTATTTAAACACACACAGATCATTAGGGCAACAAAACTTAACCAGTTCATTTCTGAACGTTTAGCACAAGCCCTTTCTAATTGCAAACACTGAGACACTTTTTCCCTTGCCATGAATTAACTTCCTGACTCTGCTGTGTCTTGTCACTCACTATAGCCCCCCTTCACAATCACAGGAGCTCTGATGTAACCAGTCTGTAAGCTTCTAACAGCTTTTTGCAGCCTTTCATCCCTGCCAGCCTGGCATAACATTCTGTTTCACATTTTAACTGTCAATTCTCACATCTTGCCCAATTGTCTACTCATGTGTTAACTAGAAAATAATTTGTGGGACTAGACCGTGCAACAAAGTTTACATGTTGGCAGTGATAGAAACAGAATGATTTCAAAGCGGGATGCGACCGTAAACTTACCACCCGGCCAACATCTCACACAGACAGATAATCTTAATACTTCTAAAATACTTATACTATATATACATAAGAGTTAATTCAAGCTTGTATCCTTCTGTTCCCGGAACAGATATCCTTATATAGTGCACTATCTCTTAACGATATGGACTTACACTGCTCAAAAAAATAAAGGGAACACTTAAACAACACAATGTAACTCCAAGTCAATCACACTTCTGTGAAATCAAACTGTCCACTTAGGAAGCAACACTAAGTGACAATCAATTTCACATGCTGTTGTGCAAATGGGATAGACAACAGGTGGAAATTATAGGCAATTAGCAAGACACCCCCAATAAAGGAGTGGTTCTGCAGGTGGTGATCACAGACCACTTCTCAGTTCCTATGCTTCCTGGCTGATGTTTTGGTCACTTTTGAATGCTGGTGGTGCTTTCACTCTATTGGTAGCATGAGATGGAGTCTACAACCCACACAAGTGGCTCAGGTAGTGCAGCTTATCCAGGATGGCACATCAATGCGAGCTGTGGCAAGAAGGTTTGCTGTGTCTGTCAGCGTAGTGTCCAGAGCATGGAGGCGCTACCAGGAGACAGGCCAGTACATCAGGAGATGTGGAGGAGGCCGTAGGAGGGCAACAACCCAGCAGCAGGACCGCTACCTCCACCTTTGTGCAAGGAGGAACAGGAGGAGCACTGCCAGAGCCCTGCAAAATGACCTCCAGCAGGCCACAATTGTGCATGTGTCTGCTCAAACAGTCAGAAACAGACTCCATGAGGGCCCGACGTCCACAGGTGGGGGTTGTGCTTACAGCCCAACACCGTGCAGGACGTTTGGCATTTGCCAGAGAACACCAAGATTGGCAAATTCGCCACTGGCGCCCTGTGCTCTTCACAGATGAAAGCAGGTTCACACTGAGCACATGTGACAGACGTGACAGAGTCTGGAGACGCCGTGGAGAACGTTCTGCTCTTTGCAACATCCTCCAGCATGACTGGTTTGGCATTGGGTCAGTAATGGTGTGGGGTGGCATTTCTTTGGAGGGCCGCACAGCCCTCCATGTGCTCGGCAGAGGTAGCCTGCCTGCAATTAGGTACCGAGATGAGATCCTCAGACCCCTTGTGAGACCATATGCTGGTGCTGTTGGCCCTGGGTTCCTCCTAATGCAAGACAATGCTAGACCTCATGTGGCTGGAGTGTGTCAGCAGTTCCTGCAAGACAAAGGCATTGATGCTATGGACTGGCCCGCCCGTTCCCCAGACCTGAATCCAATTGAGCACATCTGGGACATCATGTCTCACTCTATCCACCAACGTCACGTTGCACCACAGACTGTCCAGGAGTTGGCAGATGCTTTAGTCCAGGTCTGGGAGGAGATCCCTCAGGAGACTGTCCGCCACCTCATCAGGAGCATGCACAGGCGTTGTAGGGAGGTCATACAGGCACGTGGAGGCCACACACACTACTGAGCCTCATTTTGACTTGTTTTAAGGACATTACATCAAAGTTGGATCAGCCTATAGTGTGTTTTTCCACTTTAATTTTGAGTGTGACTCCAAATCCAGACCTCCACGGGTTGAAAAATTTGATTTCCATTTATTTATTTTTGTGTGATTTTGTTGTCAGCACATTCAACTATGTAAAGAACAAAGTATTTCAGAAGAATATTTAATTAATTCAGATCTAGGATGTGTTATTTTTGTGTTCCCTTTATTTTTTTGAGCAGTGTACTAAGCCTCTTATAATCAACATTTTTACCTAACGATATGGACCCTATGATATGAGCCGCTTAAAATCAACATTTGCGTGTCCCAGACATCGCAATCCACTGAAATCATAAATAGATGGTTCGACTTACTTGAATGGGATTTTTGGTCATTGCTCCCAGGTCCAAGGCGGACAAAAATTGATGTCTTTCACGGTAGACCTGAAGAGTTGACCCTCCCAATCCCGGACTGAGTCCCCAGATCTGTAAGGAAAATTTACTCTCTTGCCTAACGGTGTGTCCCTGACACATGATTTCAGTGGCCAGCTTGAATTAAGTCTTACCGGTACTGGGAGAATGAAGAAGATAGACCACATGAACACATGTCTATTTCCAATCCATTCTGGTTTATTCACAGCTGGCAAACAGTTTTAATAGAGGGGGTTGAGCTTCCTTTACATCCAATCATATGTTAGCATTAGTATTTGACCAATAGTATGGTCACACATAAGCTCTGCATTAACATCATAGCTGACTCATAGTAACAGCATTTGACCAATCAGGTATATACACATAGTCAGCAGACACTTGAGCCAGATGGCCTTATATGGCTAGAAGGCTGTTCATACTTTCAACATGTATGGATTTCATGAAACAGTTTAAGGAAGTGTCTCACATTCCATAGGGGGAGGGAGGTTTTGTAGTGCACTAACCAAATGTAATACACGTGGCTAAATGAGACAAAATGGAGTCACATATATCCCATCAGTGGCGGCGGGCTGGCGAGTGGTAACTTGAGAGGTGCCCGAAGCTGAGCTGGAGGAGGAGGATGGTGCGTCAAGGTTCCGAGCGGAAGCTGTAGAAGATTGGGTGTCCTGTGTTAGCCAGTCAACTATGTCCTCAGAATTTTTCGAGTTCAGGGTACGTGGCCTCTGAACACTGGGCATTATTCTAGGGCCAAAGAAAATCACAGCACCACGACCACGATGGCCCCTGCGGGGTGGCCTGCCTCTGCCTGTCATTTTTTTTTAGATTAGTGGTACTATGCGTGCAAGGTACTGTGCCACCCTATATGAGTGGTGGGCAGTGGGCACAGTACAGTCTGTGGGCCTGACACTCACTGGCAGGCAACTGCAATTATATTACAGAGAAAAAAATTAAATGACTTTTTTATCTGCAAGGTACTGTGCCACCCGATATGAGTGGTGGGCACTGGCAGTGGGCACAGTACAGTCAGTGGGCCTGACACACACTGGCAGGCAACTGCAATTATATTAAAGGGTAAAAATTAAATGACTTTTTTTATCTGCAAGGTACTGTGCCACCCGATATGACTGGTGTGCACACAGTACAGTCTGTGGGCCTGTCGCCTCTCACACACTTGCAGGCAACTGCAATATATATATATTTGTGGTCAAGGCTAATAGTAAACTTGGGCAGCGTGCCTACCTGGAACCTAAACCGGCTGGGGTGTGCCTGGAGCCGGGTATGAGAGTAGCCTAAAAGGGGGCTACCCTAAGGAGGACCCTTGAAATGAAGGGAATGGGTGGGTGGGACCAAGAACCGGAACGCCCACTGTGATGAGGTAAGTGGGGGTTTAAATAGGCTCAAGCCCCTCCCACAAATGCAGGCTGAACCTCAGCCTTACCAACTGGTGGTCAAGGCTAATACGAAACTTGGGCAGCGTGCCTGCCTGGAACCTAAACCGGCTGGGGTGTGCCTGGAGCCGGGTATGAGAGTAGCCTAAAAGGGGGCAAAATGACAACAATATAGTTAAGGTGTAAGACTTTATTACCTTATAACACCAAAGACCGAAATGCCTGCGAAATCTCCACCTGCGGGTTAGGTATGTATCTGGTGAAGCAAGACGAACGCCATCTCCCCATCTTTCGGATGACGTGGGCGGGGACCCCCTGCCGGGAAGCCGCGGAGGCTGCACCAATGCGGAAGGAATGACCGATATCGCCCCTGAGTCCAATCCTAAGCCAGCAGCCACCGTGCGGATGTGGCTGATGAATTGCGCCGTGGTGAGAGCTCCCTTCAGATGGGGTAGCAGAGGGCTGTGAGGTGGCGCATCCCGGAGGGCGAGGATGAGCTGGTCAAACACCTGTAACGGGCACCATTTATTACTAGTGGGAAAAAACTGGACCTCCACCGGGGGGCCAGTTTGACTGGTTTTGGTGATAATTATCTTCAGCGTGTAATGGTCAACCACCCTCACCAGCTGCTCTCTGTGCAGGCTGCACCGTCCCGCCGTACTGCACGTGAACTCGCCTGGCCTAAGGAAGCCGTAAAAAGCTAAGTACATGGCAGCTTTGATGATTAAGCTGGAAAAGGGCCCAAAAGGAGCACCATCCAGGGCTGAAGATAATTTCCGGAACATCTCCCCCGTGACGCCCTGCCTGCGGGACGAGGGATTGGACCCACCCTTCTGGACCCCTCGTAAGGTGGCCTTGACTGCGTGCGCAGAAAAAATGGACCCGCCCCCTGGGTTGCGGAGCATGGTGTGGTGTTGGACGCCCGCTAGGTACAACTTAATGGTGTTGTAGGAGAGGTGTAACTGGTGGTGGCAATGGGCGATGAAGGCCATGATGTAAGGAATGTCCGCCAGGCCAGCCTGCGGGTACAGACGTGAAAACTCCTGGAAGGTTTTCAGGCCTGAAAGGTAGTTCCTGGCCGTGTTTGGGGCAAGGGAATGCTGCGCCAGGTCCCCTGCTGAAGAGACGAGCATGCCTAGTCCATTGTCAGGGAACTGAAAGGCGGGGTGGGATATCTGCGCGGCTCGGCCTCCGGCATGACCTGGAAGAAGAGTTCAAAATTAAACCTAGACAGCGCGTCGGCTGCTACATTCCTCTCCCCCGGGATGTGGCTACAATGCACGTGGAAGTTATGTGACAGGGCCAGCCAAACCAGCTGGCGCAACAGCGCCATGATCTTGGGGGACTTGGCCCTGCCCTTGGCCAAGATGTCGACCAAGGCCTGGTTATCTGTTACAAACATCACCGGCAAGTTAGCCCAGAGGTGGCCCCATGCCTGAGCAGCCGCCACGATGGGGTACAATTCCAACAGAGAGGAGGTGCGGATGGATTCAGCCTCCTCTAAGATGGTACTGGGCCAACGATCCGCTAGCCACTGGGAACCCCAAATGGCAGCGTAGCCGCAAGATGCAGCTGCGTCTGAAAAAATGGTCGGGCAGGAGGAAGACCAAGGTGATACGAAAAAGGAGACGCCGTTCCATCGGGACAGGAACAACTCCCACATGGCCAGGTCTGCCCTGGCCTGGACGTCCAATCGGATGATGCTGTCCTGTTCAGGCGCTGAGGGAAGAAGCTGGAGCAGCCTTGACACAAAGGTTCTTCCCTGGGGCATAATCCTGGAGGCAAAGTTGAGCCGCCCCAGAAGAGACTGCAACTCGACTCTAGTGAGGCATCCCGTGGCTGCCGCATGGGAAATGACCTCCCGACACTGAGTGAGTTTCTCCTCCGGTAGGCTGGCTTGCAACAGAACCGAATCCAGGACTATGCCCAAGAATGAGACCCTCGTGGCAGGACCCTCAGTCTTTGACTCCGCGATCGGAACAGCCAGACTGGCGAACAATCCGAGGAGGACGGTGAGCATGCCGGACCCGCCCTGCGGATCCTCGACAACAAGAAAATCGTCGAGGTAGTGGATGATCGACCGGAGGCCGCCGTGATGGATCAGGATCCAATGCAGCGCCTTGGCCAGCTGGTCGAATAACCATGGGCTACTCTTGGATCCAAACGTGAGCCTGTTGGCGAAAAAATACTGGCCAGCCCACTCAATGCCGTAGAATTGCCATAACTGCGGCAGGATGGGAAGGAGTTTAAATGCATCCGCAATGTCAACCTTTGCCAGCCAAGCGCCCCTACCATGCGACAGGATGGCCTGGATGGCGTCGTCCACTGAGGAATAACGCATGGAAAATTCTTCCGAGGGAATCAGAGAATTAAGGCTCGGAATACCGGACACATGAGGGGCGGACAGATCATAAATTAATCTTTTTTTATTAGTGTTCTTTTTTGCCACTAAGCCGATGGGGTTATTGCGCCATGAGGAAAACGGGATGCGTGGGAACGGGCCTATGAGGAACCCCTTGGATACTTCCGACTGGTGCAACTCGCTAGTTGCTGGAGGGTCCAGGGTGGCGGACAGCAGATTCCTGCCCTCCCAGGGCACCTGCGGCAGAGTGATGAGCCCTGTGTGGAACCCCTGGCGGAAGCCTGCCAACAGGAACGCCACAAAGTCCTGATCGTGGTGATCGCGAAGGAGTGCCGTCAAGAGGTCCACGTTGATGTCCGCTAGTCAGGAACCTTTGGAAGATTTCTTTGGGCAGGCGGACCGTGGGTGGGCTCGAAGCACAGGGAGCAGACGTGGAGTGACCTGCAGCTGGCATATGAGCACCCCCCTGAATTAAAGTTATTGCAGACCTGGCTCTTCCCCAGGTAGACAACAGCCCCCCCCCCTACTTACCACCAGGAGACACGAACTCTGCAAGAGGCGACCGTAGGTACCAGGAAACACACGAACACTAGCCAGTGAATCACCAAGAACCGGAACGCCCACTATGATGAGGTAAGTGGGGGTTTAAATAGGCTCAAGCCCCTCCCACAAATGCAGGCTGAACCTCAGCCTTACCAACATATATATATATATAAAAAAAAATAAAAAAAAGCAGACTGATGTTCCAGCCCTAAAAAGGGCTTTTTGGGGTGCTGTCAGGACGCTGTCCTTACAGCAGATGAGTCTTTGAGGACTGGAGTGGACACAGAACACTGGCCTAGCTAACGATTTCCCTATTAATTCAGCAGCAGCAGCAGCACTCTCCCTGCTCTAACTAACACTGCAGCTTCAGAATGAATCTAAGATGGATGCTGTCCTTGCTTTTTGATAGGAGGTGGGAGGGTCTGGGAGGGAGGGTATGCTGATTGGCTGGAATGTGTCTGCTGACTGTGAGGTACATGGTCAAAGTTTTCTCAATGATGACGTATAGGGGCGGACCGAACATCGCATATGTTCGCCCACCGCGGCGAACGCGAACAAGCGATGTTCGCCAGCGAATAGTTTGGGACATGTCTACCTCAGATAAGACTACAGGGAGTGCAGAATTATTAGGCAAGTTGTATTTTTGAGGATTAATTTTATTATTGAACAACAACCATGTTCTCAATGAACCCAAAAAACTCATTAATATCAAAGCTGAATATTTTTGGAAGTAGTTTTTAGTTTGTTTTTAGTTTTAGCTATTTTAGGGGGATATCTGTGTGTGCAGGTGACTATTACTGTGCATAATTATTAGGCAACTTAACAAAAAACAAATATATACCCATTTCAATTATTTATTTTTACCAGTGAAACCAATATAACATCTCAACATTCACAAATATACATTTCTGACATTCAAAAACAAAACAAAAACAAATCAGTGACCAATATAGCCACCTTTCTTTGCAAGGACACTCAAAAGCCTGCCATCCATGGATTCTGTCAGTGTTTTGATCTGTTCACCATCAACATTGCGTGCAGCAGCAACCACAGCCTCCCAGACACTGTTCAGAGAGGTGTACTGTTTTCCCTCCTTGTAAATCTCACATTTGATGATGGACCACAGGTTCTCAATGGGGTTCAGATCAGGTGAACAAGGAGGCCATGTCATTAGATTTTCTTCTTTTATACCCTTTCTTGCCAGCCACGCTGTGGAGTACTTGGACGCGTGTGATGGAGCATTGTCCTGCATGAAAATCATGTTTTTCTTGAAGGATGCAGACTTCTTCCTGTACCACTGCTTGAAGAAGGTGTCTTCCAGAAACTGGCAGTAGGACTGGGAGTTGAGCTTGACTCCATCCTCAACCCGAAAAGGCCCCACAAGCTCATCTTTGATGATACCAGCCCAAACCAGTACTCCACCTCCACCTTGCTGGCATCTGAGTCGGACTGGAGCTCTCTGCCCTTTACCAATCCAGCCACGGGCCCATCCATCTGGCCCATCAAGACTCACTCTCATTTCATCAGTCCATAAAACCTTAGAAAAATCAGTCTTGAGATATTTCTTGGCCCAGTCTTGACGTTTCAGCTTGTGTGTCTTGTTCAGTGGTGGTCGTCTTTCAGCCTTTCTTACCTTGGCCATGTCTCTGAGTATTGCACACCTTGTGCTTTTGGGCACTCCAGTGATGTTGCAGCTCTGAAATATGGCCAAACTGGTGGCAAGTGGCATCTTGGCAGCTGCACGCTTGACTTTTCTCAGTTCATGGGCAGTTATTTTGCGCCTTGGTTTTTCCACACGCTTCTTGCGACCCTGTTGACTATTTTGAATGAAACGCTTGATTGTTCGATGATCACGCTTCAGAAGCTTTGCAATTTTAAGAGTGCTGCATCCCTCTGCAAGATATCTCACT
This sequence comes from Bufo bufo, assembly GCF_905171765.1. Classification (NCBI taxonomy): domain Eukaryota; kingdom Metazoa; phylum Chordata; class Amphibia; order Anura; family Bufonidae; genus Bufo; species Bufo bufo. Next base: position 148,778,758 of record NC_053389.1, on the reverse strand, counting down.
ATTTTTGACTTTTCTGAGCCTGTCAAGTCCTTCTTTTGACCCATTTTGCCAAAGGAAAGGAAGTTGCCTAATAATTATGCCTACCTAATATAGGGTGTTGATGTCATTAGACCACACCCCTTCTCATTACAGAGATGCACATCACCTAATATGCTTAATTGGTAGTAGGCTTTCGAGCCTATACAGCTTGGAGTAAGACAACATGCATAAAGAGGATGATGTGGTCAAAATACTCATTTGCCTAATAATTCTGCACGCAGTGTAGTGTTGATTGCGAATATTCTAATCGCGAATTTTTAGCGTGAATATTGGCACTTCGATAACAGCAACTGAACGCAGGCAATCCTAAAAACCCAAACCCTCCAACATATGAGGGCGAATGTACGAGCGATAACTCGCCGATTCCCAGCGACCAATCCGCTTAAAAGCGTCCTCCCCTAAACCCCATCTAGCTGCCTCAGTCGCCGCGCCTATCCGAAAAGAATGGGACGCAAATTCTTGCGCCGGATAACCCACTGCCACCAAACATCGACGGAAGACTGCCACAAACTGAAAACGCGATAAAGCTGTACCATTCAAATGCACCAACAACAAACCCTTCACATCCAGCCATCTACCCAAAAATTCTGCCACGCACTTCACCAGACATAAAACCGACCCCCCCAAAGGGTGCAACAAAATACACACCCCTTGCCAGTCTGATCCGTCTTAGACCTCCGCAACATACACCGCAAACCATCCTCCCCAAAGCGTATATCTTCCCGTAACAGACCGCCCCCATTAACCCGATTACTAGACACCAACTCAGATACCCGAAAGGCACCAAAAAAGGCCAACGAAAATGCCGCTCTGAACAAACATACCTCATAACCAGACGAACACACCACACCAGCTTGCTCCCACAATTCCCGCAGCACAGCAAAAGAAACAGGACGACGAGTGTCCTTCCTTACCACACTGCGTCGATACCCTTTCAAAGCCGGGCGCACTAAAAAACTCTTGGATACATTGGGCACTCCCCGCAACCGTAACCAAAACCCCACCGCTGCTACCCTTTTGGAAGCTACCGAAAATGAAAAAGCCGCGCTAAAAGACAGCCCCACAAAGTGCACCAACAATGAAGGAAACTCCTCGATAACCTCGCAACCACACAGAAGAATAAGCTGCCCACGTACTACTACTCACGGACCGCCTAATCAGATCTGACGAGACCCCAAGGCCACGCGCCAGAGCCACTGAGGACAAACCAGACCATTCACGTCCGCGGTCAGCACCAGTCTGCGAAAACGATCCCACTGGAAACGAGAAAGTGAATCAGTGATCGAGTTATCGACACCCGATACATGCATAGCCACAAAACAAGCATTTAAACGTAAACCCCTAAGAACTAAGTGGCGCAACAGCCGCAGCACCGGGGGGGGGGGGTTAGCCGACTGACTGTTCACTGCTTGCACCACCCCCAGATTGTCACAACAGAAACACACCCGTTTATTCCTCAACAATTCCCCCCACAATTCAGTCGCCAGGACAATCGGGAACAACTCTAACAATGCCAAATTGCCCAAAAACCCGGCTGCTCTCCACTCCTCTGGCCAGGGACCCGCGCTCCACTGCCCTTGACAAAACACACCATAACCCCCTTACCCCGAAGCATCCTTGAAAAGCTCCAACTCAGCACTGGAAATGGGCCCTTCCATCCAGACCGAACGACCATTAAACTCCGACAAAAATTGCCTCCACACCTCCAAATCCGCCCGCACCTCAGACGATAACTGCAGAAAGTGAAAAAGTGCCTTCACTCCTGCCGTGGCCAACGCCAAACGCCTACAAAGCACTCAACCCATCGGCAGGATCCTGCAAGCAAAATTTTATTTACCTAGCACTGACTGCACCCGCCGCAGCTGCACTTTTTTGGCCGTACTCAGGAAGACAATCTCCTTGTTCAAATCCACCACCTTGTCCTCAGGTAACCTACATTCCATTGCCACGCTATCAATTAGGATGCCTAAAAACTTCACACACGTAGCCGGACCTTCCGTTTTTTCTGGCGCCAATGGCACGCCGAACCTAACCGCCACCCTTTCCATTGTACGCAGCAAGACCGAACAAATCCGCGAACCAGCCGGCCCTATAAACAAAAAGTTGTCTAAATAATGCAAAACCGAATTCCAACCCGCCTCCCGCTTTACTACCCATTCCAAAAATGAACTTAACGTCTCAAACAATGAACACAAAATAGAACACCCCATCGGTAAACAGTAGTGCTGAGCGAACAGTTCGAGCATAGTTCGGGTCCGTACCGAATTTTGGGGTGTTCGTGACACGGACCCGAACCCGAACTTTTTCGTAAAAGTTCGGGTTCGGGTTCGTCGTTCGGCATGTATTTTGGCGCATTTTGAAAGGCTGCAAAGCAGCCAATCAACATGCATCATACTACTTGCCCTAAGATGCCATCGCAGCCATGCCTACTATTGGCAAGGCTGTGATTGGCCAAGTGCAGCATGTGACTCAGCCTCTTTATAAGCTTGTGCGCACGTCGGGACGTGCTCACTCCCGATGTGAATAGAACAGGGATAGACGCAGCTGATGCTAGGGCGAGAATAGGCAGGGATAATTGAATAACTGGAAGCAAATTTCTCTCCTCCACCTGTGATTCATCTGAACAACTGCAGCTGAGCTGCTTTTTTGATAGGGATTGGCTATTTTTAGAGTGGCCAGAGTGATTTTTCCATCCACATGTACCTGGGCTGACCGCCGGCCGCCATTTTGCGACTTGTAGTGCTGCAGCAGAAGCTGCCACAGTGTGCATTCCAAAGCTCCAAACAAGTCAGACATCTACACCTGGGATTCAGACCAATAGCGATTTAGCAGCACAGTCCAAGGCTATTTTTTTTAAAGGTTGTGCAGACCATTTTGTGGCACATGTTACTGGGCTGATAGGCGGCGGCCATCTTGGGACTAGTGCTGCAGCACAATCTCTCCCAACGTCCATTAATCACTTGTAATAGTGGTCTGTGCCATAGAAATCCTACATCAGGGACTTGGGTGTGCTTGTGTCACCCCTACTAATACCAGTCCACCTGTAATCCATACAGTGAAAAGCCATAAAGTATTCCAGTGAGGGAATTTTTTTTTTATTTAAAAAAGGCCAAGTTAGTTTATCTGGCGTTCAATATACTAGATACAGTTAGGCCTGCGTTTCATACATCTGGAATTAGCAAACTAATGTGCTGGGGTTGGGAAAACATATATGTACCCATACTAGAATCTGTCAAAGAAAGCGGTACTCACATATAACAGTCATTCCATCTGTAATCCATACAGTCAAAAGACTGAAAGTATTCCAGTGAGGGAATTTTTTTTATTTAAAAAAGGCCAAGTTAGTTTATCTGGCGTTCAATATACTAGATACAGTTAGGCCTGCGTTTCATACATCTGGAATTATCAAACTAATGTGCTGGGGTTGGGAAAACATATATGTACCCATACTAGAATCTGTCAAAGAAAGCGGTACTCACATACTGTATAACAGTCATTCCATCTGTAATCCATACAGTCAAAAGACTGAAAGTATTCCAGTGAGGGAATTTTTTTTTTATTTAAAAAAGGCCAAGTTAGTTTATCTGGCGTTCAATATACTAGATACAGTTAGGCCTGCGTTTCATACATCTGGAATTAGCAAACTAATGTGCTGGGGTTGGGAAAACATATATGTACCCATACTAGAATCTGTCAAAGAAAGCGGTACTCACATAAAACAGTCATTCCATCTGTAATCCATACAGTCAAAAGACTGAAAGTATTCCAGTGAGGGAATTTTTTTTATTTAAAAAAGGCCAAGTTAGTTTATCTGGCGTTCAATATACTAGATACAGTTAGGCATGCGTTTCATACATCTGGAATTAGCAAACTAATGTGATGGGGTTGGGAAAACATATATGTACCCATACTAGAATCTGTCAAAGAAAGCGGTACTCACATATAACAGTCATTCCATTTGTAATCCATACAGTCAAAAGACTGAAAGTATTCCAGTGAGGGAATTTTTTTTTTTATTTAAAAAAGGCCAAGTTAGTTTATCTGGCGTTCAATATACTAGATACAGTTAGGCCTGCGTTTCATACATCTGGAATTAGCAAACTAATGTGCTGGGGTTGGGAAAACATATATGTACCCATACTAGAATCTGTCAAAGAAAGCGGTACTCACATATAACAGTCATTCCATCTGTAATCCATACAGTCAAAAGACTGAAAGTATTCCAGTGAGGGAATTTTTTTTATTTAAAAAAGGCCAAGTTAGTTTATCTGGCGTTCAATATACTAGATACAGTTAGGCCTGCGTTTCATACATCTGGAATTAGCAAACTAATGTGCTGGGGTTGGGAAAACATATATGTACCCATACTAGAATCTGTCAAAGAAAGCGGTACTCACATATAACAGTCATTCCATCTGTAATCCATACAGTCAAAAGACTGAAAGTATTCCAGTGAGGGAATTTTTTTTATTTAAAAAAGGCCAAGTTAGTTTATCTGGCGTTCAATATACTAGATACAGTTAGGCCTGCGTTTCATACATCTGGAATTAGCAAACTAATGTGCTGGGGTTGGGAAAACATATATGTACCCATACTAGAATCTGTCAAAGAAAGCGGTACTCACATATAACAGTCATTCCATCTGTAATCCATACAGTCAAAAGACTGAAAGTATTCCAGTGAGGGAATTTTTTTTATTTAAAAAAGGCCAAGTTAGTTTATCTGGCGTTCAATATACTAGATACAGTTAGGCCTGCGTTTCATACATCTGGAATTAGCAAACTAATGTGCTGGGGTTGGGAAAACATATATGTACCCATACTAGAATCTGTCAAAGAAAGCGGTACTCACATATAACAGTCATTCCATCTGTAATCCATACAGTCAAAAGACTGAAAGTATTCCAGTGAGGGGATTTTGCTTATAAAAAATAATATATTTCATTGTGGTGCGAGTTGAATCGCAACAATGAAGAAAAATACTATTAAGGGACGAGGACGCGGTCGTGGTGGTGTCCGTGGAGCCTCTGTTGCTGGTAGAGGACGTGGCCGTTCGGCCCCAGGCGCACACAGTAGGGAACGAACTCCCTCAACTAGCCGGCAGAATGTACCGCAATATCTCGTGGGGCCCAATGACGCTCTTAGGATGGTAAGGCCTGAGCAGGTACAGGCATTAATCGATTGGCTGGCCGACAGTGCTTCCAGCACGTTCACCACATGGTCTTCCACCCAGTCTTCTGCGGAAAGCGCACAGGTGGCACCTGAAAACCAAGCCCATCAGTCTGTCACATCACCCCCAAGCATATCAGGGAAACGGTCTGAGCCACAAGTTATGCAGCAGTCTCTTCTTCTGTTTGAAGACTCTGCTTCCAGGGTTTCCCAGGGGCGTCCACCTAGCCCTTCCCCAGTGGAGGAAGACATACCATGCACTGACGCACAACCACTTATGTCTCCAGATGAAGAGGACATGGGAATACCACCACAGCAGAGTCACCGACTCTCTGATGATGACGAAACACAGGTGCCCACTGCCGCGTCTTTTTGCAGTGTGCAGACTGAACAGGAGGAGGTCAGGGAGGGAGACTGGGTGGAAGACGATGCAGAGGACGATGAGGTCTTAGACCCCACATGGACTGAAGGTTGTGGCGATGACTTTCACAGTTCAGAGGAAGAGGTAGTGGTGAGACCGAGACAACAGCGAAGCCAAAGAGGGAGCAGGGGGCCAAAGCAGACGAGCCGCCGCCCCCAGAGTTCGCCTGCTACTGGACATCGCCAACAGGGACCCAGCCCCACAAAGGCAGCTTCAAAGAGTTCCCTGGCATGGCACTTCTTTAAACAATGTCCTACCGACAAGACCCGAGTGACTTGCATGCTCTGCCATCAGAGCCTGAGGCGAGGCATTAACGTTCTGAACCTCAGCACAACCTGCATGACCAGGCATCTACATGCAAAGCATGAACTGCAGTGGGGTACACACCTTAAAAACCAGGCACTCGCTGAGGCTCCCCCTGCTCCCTCTACCGCTGCTGCCTCGGCTTCCGCCTCGAGAGGAATGTTGCCACCTGCCGAGCAGCAAACAGAGGATGTGCCACCGACACCACCACCACCGCCACCGTCAACTAGCGTCTCCACTATATCACACAGCAGCGTTCAGCTCTCAATATCTCAAACCTTAGAGAGGAAGCGCAAATTCCCCCCGAGTCACCCTCGAGCCCTTGGCCTGAACGCCAGCATTTCTAAACTGCTGGCCTTTGAAATGCTGTCATTCCGGCTGGTGGACACAGACAGCTTCAAACAGCTGATGGCCATGGCTGTCCCGCAGTATGTGGTTCCCAGCCGCCACTACTTCTCCAAGACAGCCGTGCCTTCCCTGCACATGCAAGTGTCCGATAAAATCAAGTGTGCACTGCGCAACGCCATTTGTGGCAAGGTCCACCTAACCACAGATACGTGGACCAGTAAGCACGGCCAGGGACGCTATATCTCACTAACTGCACACTGGATGAATGTAGTGGCGGCTGGGCCCCCGGCGGACAGTTCCTTGGCGCACGTCCTTCCGCCCCCTAGGATCGCAGGGCATCATTCTCTGCCTCCTGTAGCCTCCTCCTCCTACTCGGCTTCCTCCTCCACTGCTTCCACCAGCTCATCCGGTCAGCCACACACCTTCACCACCAACTTCAGCACAGCCCGGGGTAAACGTCAGCAGGCCATTCTGAAACTCATATGTTTGGGGGACAGGCCCCACACCGCACAGGAGTTGTGGCGGGGTATTGAACAACAGACCGACGAGTGGTTTCTGCCGGTGGGCCTCAAGCCAGGCCTGGTGGTATGCGATAATGGGCGAAATCTCGTGGCAGCTCTGGGACTAGCCGGTTTGACGCACATCCCTTGCCTGGCGCATGTGCTGAACTTGGTGGTGCAGAGGTTCATTCACCACTACCCCAACATGTCAGAGCTGCTGCATAAAGTGCGGGCCGTCTGTGCGCGCTTCCGCCGTTCACATCCTGCCGCTGCTCGCCTGTCTGCGCTACAGCGGAACTTCGGCCTTCCCGCTCACCACCTCATATGCGACGTGCCCACCCGGTGGAACTCCACCTTGCACATGCTGGAGAGACTGTGCGAGCAGCAGCAGGCCATAGTGGAGTTTCAGCTGCAGCACGCTCGCGTCAGTCGTACTGCCGAACAGCACCACTTCACCACCAATGATTGGGCCTCCATGCGAGACCTGTGTGCCCTGCTGCGCTGTTTCGAGTACTCCACCAACATGGCCAGTGGCGATGACACTGTTATCAGCGTTACAATACCACTTCTATGTCTCCTTGAGAAAACACTTAGGGCAATGATGTTAGAGGAGGTGGCCCAGGTGGAGGAGGAGGAGGAGGATGAGGGCTCGTTTCTAACACTTTCGGGCCAGTCTGTTCGAAGTGGCTCAGAGGGAGGTTTGTTTAAGCAGCAGAGGACAGGTTCACAAGTCGCCAGCCAAGGCACTGTACTGGAGGACGAGGAGGAGGAGGAGGTGGAGGGGGACGAGGATGACGCAAGTTCACAGCGGGGTGGCAGCCCAGGCCCATCACTGGTGCGTGGCTGGGGGGATACGGTGGACGATGACGATACGCCTCCCACAGAGGACAGCTTGTCCTTACCCATGGGTAGCCTGGCCCACATGAGCGAATATATGCTCCAATGCCTGCGCAACGACAGCAGAGTTGCCCACGTTTTAACGTGTGCAGACTACTGGGTGGCCACCCTGCTGGATCCCCGGTATAAAGACAATGTGCCCACTTTAATTCCTGAACTGGAGCGCGACCGTAAGATGCGCGAGTACAAGCGCACGCTGATAGAGGCGCTCTTGAGAGCATTCCCACATGTCACAGGGGAACAGGTGGAAGGTGAAGGCAGAGGAGTGGCAAGAGGTCGCCAACGCAGCTGTGTCACGGCCAGCTCATCTGAGGGCAGGGTTAGCATGGCAGAAATGTGGAAAAGTTTTGTCTCCACGCCACAGCTATCTGCACCGACACCTGATACGGAACGTGTTAGCAGGAGGCAGCATTTCACTAACATGGTTGAACAGTATGTCTGCACACCCCTCCACATCCTGACGGATGGTTCGGCCCCATTCAACTACTGGGTTTCGAAATTGTCCACGTGGCCAGAGTTAGCATGTTATGCCTTGGAGGTGCTTTCCTGCCCGGCGGCCAGCGTTTTATCTGAACGCGTATTCAGCACGGCAGGAGGCGTCATTACTGACAAGCGCAGCCGCCTGTCCACAGCCAACGTGGACAAGCTGACCTTCATAAAGATGAACCAGGCATGGATCCCACAGGACCTGTCCCTCCCTTGTGCAGAGTAGTCCTTATTAACTGCCTAAAACATGTCTTGTTGTGCTACGGGCCACTTCTTTATTTGATACAAATTTTATGAAACCCACAGTTGAATGAAACTCTTCTCTGTCTGGGCGCCGGGGCCTAACCAGATGAAAGTGGCCGGTTAAACTAACGGGTGACATGAAGCCATAACCTCTGCCATGCTACCTCTGTCTTCTGTCTGGGTGCTGAGGCCTAAGTCAAATAAAGCGGTCTTCTGCTGTGCTGGGGGATATGAAGCTAATCTCTGACCTCTCTCCTCTGTCTGGGTCCAAAGGCCTAAATCACTGAAAGAGGCCTTCTCCTGTGGTGTGTGATATGATGCCAGAATATGTGCTGTGGGGCCTCTCTCCTCTTCCTGGGTACAGGGGTCAAATAAACTAAATTGTGGCCTACTCCTGTGGTGGTTGATATGATGCCTGATTCTCTGATGTGGAACCTCTCTCCTCTGTTTGGGTGAAGGGGTCAAAGTAACTAAATGGTGGCTTCTCCTGTGGTGGCTGATATGATGCCAGAATATGTGCTGTGGTGCCTCTCTCCTCTTCCTGGGTGCAGGGGTCAAAGTAACTAAATGGTGGCTTCTCCTGTGGTGGCTGATATGATGCCAGAATATGTGCTGTGGGGCCTCTCTCCTCTTCCTGGGTGCAGGGGTCAAAGTAACTCAATGGTGGCTTCTCCTGTGGTGGCTGATATGATGCCAGAATATGTGCTGTGGTGCCTCTCTCCTCTGTCTGGGTCCAAAGGCCTAAATCACTGAAAGAGGCCTTCTCCTGTGGTGTGTGATATGATGCCTGAATATGTGCTGTGGTGCCTCTCTCCTCTTCCTGGGTGCGGGGGTCAAAGTAACTCAATGGTGGCTTCTCCTGTGGTGGCTGATATGATGCCAGAATATGTGCTGTGGTGCCTCTCTCCTCTTCCTGGGTGCGGGGGTCAAAGCAACTCAATGGTGGCTTCTCCTGTGGTGGCTGATATGATGCCAGAATATGTGCTGTGGGGCCTCTCTCCTCTTCCTGGGTGCAGGGGTCAAAGTAACTCAATGGTGGCTTCTCCTGTGGTGGTTAGTATGATGCCAGAATATGTGCTGTGGGGCCTCTCTCCTCTTCCTGGGTGCAGGGGTCAAAGTAACTCAATGGTGGCTTCTCCTGTGGTGGCTGATATGATGCCAGAATATGTGCTGTGGTGCCTCTCTCCTCTTCCTGGGTGCGGGGGTCAAAGTAACTCAATGGTGGCTTCTCCTGTGGTGGCTGATATGATGCCAGAATATGTGCTGTGGGGCCTCTCTCCTCTTCCTGGGTGCAGGGGTCAAAGTAACTCAATGGTGGCTTCTCCTGTGGTGGTTAGTATGATGCCAGAATATGTGCTGTGGGGCCTCTCTCCTCTTCCTGGGTGCAGGGGTCAAAGTAACTCAATGGTGGCTTCTCCTGTGGTGGCTGATATGATGCCAGAATATGTGCTGTGGTGCCTCTCTCCTCTTCCTGGGTGCGGGGGTCAAAGTAACTCAATGGTGGCTTCTCCTGTGGTGGCTGATATGATGCCAGAATATGTGCTGTGGGGCCTCTCTCCTCTTCCTGGGTGCAGGGGTCAAAGTAACTCAATGGTGGCTTCTCCTGTGCTGATTGATATAAAGCTGATGGTTGTGCCATCTGACATGGTTGCCAGGGTCTGATTCAATGGGGGCCTACTCCTGTGGTGGGTGATCTAAATGCCTGATTCTCTGCTGTGAAACCTCTCTCCTCCGTCTGGGTGTAGGGGTCAAAGTCTTTCAAAGTCGCCTTCTCCTGTGCTGATTGATATGAAGCTGATGGTTGTGCCATCTGACATGGTTGCCGGGGTCCCATTAAATTGTGGCCTACTCCTGTGGTGGTTGATATGATGCCTGATTCTCTGATGTGGAACCTCTCTCCTCTGTTTGGGTGAAGGGGTCAAAGTAACTAAATGGTGGCTTCTCCTGTGGTGGCTGATATGATGCCAGAATATGTGCTGTGGGGCCTCTCTCCTCTTCCTGGGTGCAGGGGTCAAAGTAACTCAATGGTGGCTTCTCCTGTGGTGGCTGATATGATGCCAGAATACCAGAATATGTGCTGTGGTGCCTCTCTCCTCTTCCTGGGTGCGGGGGTCAAAGTAACTCAATGGTGGCTTCTCCTGTGGTGGCTGATATGATGCCAGAATATGTGCTGTGGTGCCTCTCTCCTCTTCCTGGGTGCGGGGGTCAAAGTAACTCAATGGTGGCTTCTCCTGTGGTGGCTGATATGATGCCAGAATATGTGCTGTGGTGCCTCTCTCCTCTTCCTGGGTGCAGGGGTCAAAGTAACTAAATGGTGGCTTCTCCTGTGGTGGTTGATATGATGCCTGATTCTCTGCTGTGAAACCTCTCTCCTCCATCTGGGTGTAGGGGTCAAAGTCTTTCAAAGTCGCCTTCTCCTGTGCTGATTGATATAAAGCTGATGGTTGTGCCATCTGACATGGTTGCCAGGGTCTGATTCAATGGGGGCCTACTCCTGTGGTGGGTGATCTAAATGCCTGATTCTCTGCTGTGAAACCTCTCTCCTCCGTCTGGGTGTAGGGGTCAAAGTCTTTCAAAGTCGCCTTCTCCTGTGCTGATTGATATGAAGCTGATGGTTGTGCCATCTGACATGGTTGCCGGGGTCCCATTAAATTGGGGCCTACTCCTGTGGTGGTTGATATGATGCCTGATTCTCTGATGTGGAACCTCTCTCCTCTGTTTGGGTGAAGGGGTCAAAGTAACTAAATGGTGGCTTCTCCTGTGGTGGCTGATATGATGCCAGAATATGTGCTGTGGGGCCTCTCTCCTCTTCCTGGGTGCAGGGGTCAAAGTAACTCAATGGTGGCTTCTCCTGTGGTGGCTGATATGATGCCAGAATATGTGCTGTGGTGCCTCTCTCCTCTTCCTGGGTGCGGGGGTCAAAGTAACTCAATGGTGGCTTCTCCTGTGGTGGCTGATATGATGCCAGAATATGTGCTGTGGTGCCTCTCTCCTCTTCCTGGGTGCGGGGGTCAAAGTAACTCAATGGTGGCTTCTCCTGTGGTGGCTGATATGATGCCAGAATATGTGCTGTGGTGCCTCTCTCCTCTTCCTGGGTGCAGGGGTCAAAGTAACTAAATGGTGGCTTCTCCTGTGGTGGTTGATATGATGCCTGATTCTCTGCTGTGAAACCTCTCTCCTCCATCTGGGTGTAGGGGTCAAAGTCTTTCAAAGTCGCCTTCTCCTGTGCTGATTGATATAAAGCTGATGGTTGTGCCATCTGACATGGTTGCCAGGGTCTGATTCAATGGGGGCCTACTCCTGTGGTGGGTGATCTAAATGCCTGATTCTCTGCTGTGAAACCTCTCTCCTCCGTCTGGGTGTAGGGGTCAAAGTCTTTCAAAGTCGCCTTCTCCTGTGCTGATTGATATGAAGCTGATGGTTGTGCCATCTGACATGGTTGCCGGGGTCCCATTAAATTGGGGCCTACTCCTGTGGTGGGTGATCTAAATGCCTGATTCTCTGCTTTGAAACCTCTCTCCTCCGTCCGGGTGTAGGGGTCAAAGTCTGTCAAAATCGCCTTCTCCTGTGCTGATTGATATAAAGCTTATGCTTGTGCCATCTGACATGGTTGCCGGGGTCTGATTCAATGGTGGCCTCCTCCTGTGGTGGGTGATCTAAATGCCTGATTCTCTGCTGTGTAACCTCTCTCCTCCGTCTGGGTGTAGGGGTCAAAGTAACTAAATGGTGGCCTACTCCTGTGGTGGGTGATATGATGCCTGGTTCTCTGCTGTGGGACCTCTCTCCTTTGTCTGGGTGCTGTGGTCAAAATAATAGTAAGTGACCTTCTCCATTGGTTGGTGACTTGAAGCCTGATTCTGTGCTATGGGACCTCACTCCAATTAATATTGTTTAATTTTTATTTATTTTATGTTAACTCATCATTTCCCTATCTACATTTGTTTGCAGGGGATTTAACTACATTTTGCTGCCTTTTGCAGCCCTCTAGCCCTTTCCGGGTGTGTTTTACAGCCTTTTTAGTGCCCAAAGGTTCGGGTCCCCATTGACTTCTATGGGGTTCGGGTTCGGGATGAAGTTCGGGTCGAGTTCGGATCCCGAACCCGAACATTTTTCGAAAGTTCGGCCGAACTCGTCGAACCCGAACATCCAGGTGTTCGCTCAACTCTAGTAAACAACAATCCACAAAATATTGCCCATCCCACTGAAAACCAAGCAAATGAAAACTATCCGGATGAATGGGCAGCAAACGAAACGCTGCCTCAATATCCCTCTTTGCCAACAAGGCCCCCTCGCACTCCAGACGTCGTCCTTCCTGGCCGGTCCCTCCTGCTCCGCGGCCCGATGGCCGCGAGCCGCGTCCGACCGAACCTCCTCCGACGCATTCGCAAGCTGCGCAGTGGGCGGGGACAAACCTGATCCTACCCCCAGTGCCCTGTCCATCAAAAAGCTCTGGCCTGCAATACCAGTCTCCACCACTGGTGTCACTGTTCTGCGAGTCCTGCACCTGTCCATCAAAGAGCACTGGCCTGCAATACCAGTCTCCGCCACTGGTGTCACTGTTCTGTGAGTCCTGCACCTGCTTCTGCCGGGAGAAGAAGGCCGCAGCGCCACCACCGATGCCACGTGAGGAGAAGGGCCCCCCTCGACTTCCGAAGGGGCCGCACGGTCCACTGCCCTCCCGGAACGACTCCTGGGCACCCGAACAGGTAGGTCCCGACCTTCAGCTCGCCCCTGGCCCCGGACATCCATCGAGGGGACCGCCGCATGTACTGCTCCCCCCCCCTGCCGCTCAGAGGAGGAGAGCCGAGGGTTAACCCGACTCCCGCCCGACGCTGCGCAGGATTCCTCCCGCTGTGGCTGCTGGGGCTGTACGAGTCACGGCCCCAGCAGCCACAAGCGGAGGCTCCCTGGCGGGGCTCCTTAAGCGCCGCCGCACCCGGGGGGTCACCTCAGGGCTCATCCGTTCAGGAGGAATGGATCTCCTTGCCCTGGGCCTCTCCACCATATTGACTGGCGACTCAACCGGCACTGCCAGCGCTGCCTGCAAACTATTCTGCAGCCATGCAGAACCGTGAAGTTCTGCGGCTGCACGAACTGCCTCCATCAAAGTATCTAAGGACGCCATGCTCTCAACTAACCTGACCTCAAACTTCACCTATTCACACTGGACGATGGTGGAGGGGCCCCTCCCCCTCCCCAGGTTATATACAGCCCGCGAATCCCAGATCCACCCCTTTTCCTCCTCCCCCCTGCCCTAACCATCCACAATCAGCTTTAACCCTTTCCTGACTTCAACTTCCCCCTAAGTCAAGCTACACTACACTATGGCTGCGCCTTGCTTCGTTGCTCTCAATACACACAATAGGCACAATTTACTTAAACGTTGCTGAAAGGTAAAACGTTAGTGCAAACTAAAGAGTCAGTTTGGAGTCTCTTCTTGAAGGTTTGAAAGTAAAGTGCACGGAACTGTCACTTTAAGTACAATAAAAGTTTCTTGTAATCAAAGGAAAAACTATTGTAATCAATGGGAACAATGTCATTAGTTGTAATCCAAATGAGGTAATAAAGGTAATTGTAATCGACATGGGTAAGAGAGTCATTTGTAATCCATATGGGTAGTAGTATAGCAACACAGGGCATGAGAACCACAAGCAAAGGCTCCCAAATAACCTGAAAAGGGGGGTGGATAAAAATAAAGGTAGGTGGCACTGTTGAGCCCAACTTGGAGACAATGACCACTGGGGGGAGTCCTTACAAACATGACCATCCGGGTGAGGACTAAAGACCTGTGAAATAAAAACATAATGCCAACAGGTCCTCACCCTTCAGTAACAGTCCACGCCGTGGCTCTAAAGTAAATATTCTTTTAAATGAAAGTAGAGATAGTCCAGCTCCTACAGACAGTTCCGGGCTCCATTGGGACCATCGCCGAGTTCCTGCAGAGGTGGGTCCCGGTCCATCAGAAGGTCTCCAGATAATCCTGCACGACCTGGTCGAGGCTTTAACTCAGCTCCGCGAGGATCTCCTCAGGTATTGGAGGTGCAGTCTACGGCCAATAAGAATAATGGCATGACATGTGGACATGGCTGGTCACTGGTGGGCTTCACAGACAAGTCTATCATCCTGCTCGTACATCCGAGGGGTCAGAGCCAGACTTCCTGGTCGTACTTAGGCGCTGCGAACCGGGCCCTCTTCCTCATGCTGCTGTACCGTCGGCTCTTCCGGTACTGGGGCCCTCAATTGGGTCAAATGGTAGTTGAGCCCCATGGGACGAGCAGCAAAGTGTCGGTGACTCTGATTGGGTGCACCTCTCTTATCAGGCGCAGGAGTACCTGTCAGGATTCGAACCAGTGACCAGCCATGTCCCAGGCAGTAGCTCTAGCCACTAGACTACCAACCCTTCTGGACATTTCCTTCTACTGAACTCTTTGATCTACCTTGTTCCAGCCTTGCCTTGTTAATCTCTGTGATTCCTTGCACCTGCTACTTCCTCTTTATAAGCCCAGCCTCTTGCACCAGATCCCTGCTGGTTATTGTTCTTCTGGACTTGATCCTGCTGCATCTACTGCTGTTCCTCTGTTGCTACTGCTACCAACTTGACTGCTGCCGACCTTGGAATTGTCCCCGACTACTCTTCTGCTTGTCCCTACCAACTGAACTGCTTCCACCGTTCCCGATCCGGATTGTCTGACCACGCTCACTGCCGCCTGCCCTGACCCACCGCCTGCTAACCGATTACGCCTCTGCCTGACTTCCTGCAACTACAACCTGCCTGCGGTCCTTGCCACTGGGCTCCACCTCCAGCCAGCTGTCCTCTGAAAAATGGAGTCCGCGATGGCCACCCTGCGCAAACAAGTCTCCGAACTTCAGGAGTTTGGCACCTCTGCCCAAAAGGAAATGGCTCAACTTCAAGGCGCAATCCAGAGCCAACAGAGGGAAATTATCGACTTACAGCGTCAACTACTGGACGTACGCGGCGCGGTCACAGACTCCCGCATGCCTCTCCCGTCAAAGTTTAACGGCGATCGGAGCCAGTTTCGGGGGTTCCTCAACCAGTGCCGTATCTACTTTCAGATGCAGCCGGGCTCCTTTTCCTCGGACAGAAAGAAGATCCTGTTCATCATTAACCTTATAACTGACGAGGCCCTGGCATGGGCATCCCCATATGTGGAGTCCCACAGTCCCTTATTAAATAATCTAGACAACTTCACCGCAGCCATGAGCCAAGTCTTCGACGACCCTAACCGCTGCGCGACTGCCGAGGCTAGGCTGCACAGTCTACGGCAGGGAAGACGCTCTTTAGCCGAGTATACCTCCAAGTTCCGCCACTGGGTCATGGACACCACCTGGAACCCCGCTGCTCAGAAAAGTCAATTTCGCCGCGGACTCTCCGAACTTATAAAGGATGAGCTCGCCAGGGTAGACGCCCCAGACGATCTGGATGACTTCGTCCAACTGTGCATCCGAATTGACCGGAGACTCGCGGAAAGAAGGAGAGAAAGACTCTGGTCCTTAGATAACAGGCCCGCGTACCCTTTCACTCCAATGACTCAGCCGGCTCACCAACCCTCCACCGAACCGATGCAGGTCGACACACTGCGCAAGACTCTATCGGCTGCTGAAAAGGAGAGACGACTGGCCGCGGGCCTCTGCCTTTACTGTGGCGAGCCAGGGCACTTCGCTATTAGGTGCCCCAATAAGACTTGCCGAACCATTGCTGTCACTGAATTACGGGAATTACAACAAGCTACAATTTCACCCTTGGCCTCTGAAACCATGGACACTACAGGTACCGGGTCCCACTTCATTGTTCCCATCCTAATCACCATTGGGGAACGACAGCTTCCCTGCTCCGCAATGCTTGACTCGGGGGCCGGCGGAAATTTCATGGACTTGACCTTCGCCCATGAGAACAACATACCACTGGTAACCAGGGCAGCCCCCATCGATCTGGAAACCGTCGATGGGACCCCGCTCTCTTCTGGGCCGGTTACGCACCAGACCGCTGATCTTCAACTTCTCGTCAAACCCGATCATCAGGAAACCATTCACTTCTCCCTGATCACCTCCCCTAAGTTTCCGGTGATCCTAGGCATCCCTTGGTTGGAAACCCACAACCCCTCGGTGGATTGGGATGCCCGCTGCATACGGTTCCGCTCGGACTTTTGTTCTCAGAACTGTTTACGTGAATCCGTCCCTTCTCCGCCCGAAGAACCTACCATATTCGGACTATCCACCAAGGAGCTTTTACCCCCTCAATATCTGGAGTTCCAGGATGTCTGTGACAAAAGAAATGCAGACAAACTGCCCCCGCATCGGCCTTATGACTGCCCGATTGAGCTGCTACCTGGAGCCGAAATACCCTTCGGCAGTATATACTCCCTCTCCGAGCCGGAACTAAAGGCCCTGAAGCAGTACTTAGACGAAAATCGAAAAAAAGGTTTTATCCGACCTTCCACATCCCCTGCCGGGGCCCCTTTCTTCTTCGTGGAGAAAAAAGACTCTTCTCTACGCCCTTGCATAGATTATCGAAAGCTCAACAACGTTACTGTGAAGAACCGGTACCCTCTCCCCCTGATTTCTGAACTCCTTGAGAGACTTCGGGCGGCAAAAGTCTTCACTAAGCTCGATCTCCGAGGAGCCTACAACCTGGTCCGAATTCGCCCGGGGGACGAGTGGAAAACCGCCTTCCGAACCCGCTATGGTCACTTTAAGTATCTGGTCATGCCTTTCGGCCTCTGCAATGCCCCTGCTACCTTCCAACATTTTATCAACGACGTCCTCAGGGACATGCTTGACCAATTTGTGGTAGCATATCTGGACGATATTTTGATTTTCTCAGAAGACCCTGAACAACATTGTGGGCATGTCCGCAGGGTGCTACAGAAACTCTGTGAACAGTCCCTCTATATTAAACTGGAGAAGTGCGAATTTGAACAGACTTCCACCCAATTCCTCGGCTATATTATTTCACCGGAGGGCTTAAGTATGGATCCCCGGAAGATCCAGGCCGTGACTGAGTGGCCCGCCCCGAAGAACGAAAAGGAGGTCCAGAGGTTTGTAGGTTTTGCAAACTTTTATCGGAAGTTCATCAGGAACTTTTCGAAAATCATCGCCCCAATCACTCAACTAACTAAAAAGACTGTCCCCTTCGTGTGGACTCCGGAGGCACAGGAGGCCTTTGCTAAACTGAAGTCCCTCTTCACCTCTGCCCCGATCCTGGCCCACCCAAACCCTGAATTACCATTTACGGTCGAGGTGGATGCCTCCGACGCTGCGGTGGGCGCAATTCTGTCTCAACGTTCAGGGGAAAAGATGCTCCTACACCCTTGCGCTTTCTTCTCCCGCCAGATGTCCCCCGCTGAACGGAATTACGACATCGGGAATAAGGAACTGCTGGCAATCAAGGACGCTTTCACCGAGTGGAGACACTTGCTGGAGGGGGCCCATAATCCCATCTCTGTATACACTGACCACCGGAACCTAGAGTTTATCCGCAGCGCCAAGAGACTCACCGCCAGACAGGCCAGGTGGAGTCTGTTTTTCTCCAGATTCAATTTTGCTATCTCCTATCGCCCTGGGTCGAAGAACGGCAAAGCGGATGCTCTCTCAAGGATGTTCTCTGAACCCTCTCAGATCAATGAGGCTCCGGCCGGTATCCTTCCCGACAGAAGCATCATAGGAGCCACCTACTTGAGGGAACTCCTGGGTTCCCTCAAGGAAGGGTATGAGAACGATCACCTCCTCACCTACCCACCTGGAGCTGTAAACCTTACTCTCAAGGTGGCTACTGGTTGTACCGGGATCAGCAGTTGTACGTACCAGAATCTGCACGACTTGACGTACTTAAACTCAACCACGATTCCAAACCGGCCGGCCATCTGGGTATCAGAAGGACCCAGGAGCTCCTCTCCCGTTTCTTCTGGTGGCCAACTTACAGAAAAGATACCGAGAGGTTTGTCTCCTCATGCACGACGTGCGCCCGCAACAAGACCCCCCGCTCCTCCCCCGTGGGCTTGCTATGTCCACTCCCGGGTCCCTCCCGCCCCTGGGGTTCAATCTCCATGGACTTTATTGTGGAACTTCCTCCCTCCAAAGGCATGAACACCGTTCTGGTCGTCGTCGACCGTCTCACCAAAATGGCCCACTTCATCCCCTGCAAGGGCCTACCTACCGCCAAACAGACGGCCGATCTCGTACTCCGAGAGGATTTTAGGCTACATGGGGCCCCGGACAATGTTGTTTCGGATCGGGGAGTACAGTTCACTTCCAGGTTCTGGAGAAACTTCTGTCAAGCCCTTGGGATCAAGGTGAACCTGTCTTCTGCGTTCCACCCCCAATCCAATGGGCAGACCGAGAGAACGAATCAAACCCTCGAGCAGTATTTGCGCTGTTTCGTCACCCATCTGCAGGACGACTGGCTGGACCACCTCTCTACGGCCGAGTTCGCCTATAACAATGCGGAGCACAGTTCTACCCAATACAGCCCGTTCTACGCTAACACCGGCCTACACCCAACCTTCATCCCTCACTTGCCCATTTCCACCACAGTCCCAGCTGTGGCCGAACGTCTTGCAAGTCTACAACAGGCAAAGGAAAATATTCGGGACAATCTACATCGAGCCCAGAGCCGCTTCAAGCAGGCAGCGGATAAACACCGCAAACCCGCTCCGGAATTCCAGGTAGGGGACAAGGTGTGGCTCTCCACCAGAAACCTAAGCCCAAAGGTTCCCTCCCGGAAGTTGGGCCAAAAATACATGGGTCCTTTCCGGATCACGGCTCGAATCAACGAAGTCACCTTCCGACTCGACCTTCCCGACTCCATCCGAGTGCACCCGGTTTTCCACTGCTCTCTCCTGAAACCACATGTTGAGAACACTTTCCCAGGCCGCCACCCCCCTCCTCCTCCTCCTCCGGTAAGAGTACAAGACCAGGAGGAATACACTGTGGCCAAGATCCTTGACTCCAGACTCCACCGTGGAAGGCTGCAGTATCTAGTTGGGTGGAAGGGCTATTCCCCCGAGGATAACTCCTGGGAGCCGGAGGAAAATGTCCATGCCCCCAGACTGGTAAAATCTTTCCACCAAATACATCCCGTTAAACCATCATCTGCGGTGCCCGGAGGTCACCTTGGAAGGGGGGGGAGTACTGTCAGGATTCGAACCAGTGACCAGCCATGTCCCAGGCAGTAGCTCTAGCCACTAGACTACCAACCCTTCTGGACATTTCCTTCTACTGAACTCTTTGATCTACCTTGTTCCAGCCTTGCCTTGTTAATCTCTGTGATTCCTTGCACCTGCTACTTCCTCTTTGTAAGCCCAGCCTCTTGCACCAGATCCCTGCTGGTTATTGTTCTTCTGGACTTGATCCTGCTGCATCTACTGCTGTTCCTCTGTTGCTACTGCTACCAACTTGACTGCTGCCGACCTTGGAATTGTCCCCGACTACTCTTCTGCTTGTCCCTACCAACTGAACTGCTTCCACCGTTCCCGATCCGGATTGTCTGACCACGCTCACTGCCGCCTGCCCTGACCCACCGCCTGCTAACCGATTACGCCTCTGCCTGACTTCCTGCAACTACAACCTGCCTGCGGTCCTTGCCACTGGGCTCCACCTCCAGCCAGCTGTCCTCTGACTCAGGTGAGCCTGTAGGATTGCTACAGTACCACAGGCCGGAGATCCATATGACGGAAGACGCCCTGTATCCAGTTCCTCCTGATCAGCGGAGGGGGAGCTCTGACTGCCTACGCCGTACCGGCCGGCACGGGGGTGGCCTGTGGCTCCTTCCTCCGGTACTGCTTGCGCTGTGGCTTAGGTGCCAGCATATCATTCTCCTCCTTGGCAAGTACTGGAGACGATGGGGGGCTCTCACTTGAGGGAGCTTATTCTCACCGCTCGGGTGAGGTGCTGCCATGTTGTCATCTTGCTCTCGGGTATAAGCAGGAAATGAAGGAGGGGCTTCAAGGGCGGAGCCTCCCTTCTCCCTCATCACGTAACAGTCTTGCTCCCTGTAGGCTGGGCTAAGTTTTCGTGCTTAAGCAAGGGCCGTTCCTTCAGTTTCGTGCCTCTGGGCATGATGAAGATGCTGCGCCACTAGTATTAAAGATGGCGAGTTAACTCTTTGGGTGCCGACGCACAGCATTTTGCGCCGGTCGCTTAGCAACAAAGTCATTAAAGTCACTTTCAATGCAGTTTTTGTAAATCCTATAGGCAAATAAAGTTGGTAGGCACACAATTTTGTTTGGCTTCTGTTCTTGAGTGTAATGGTATGCGGCACACAGTATGGAACTGTCAGAATCCTGTTCTTAATGGCACACAGTTTTTAACGTTGCACAGATCCTGTTCGTGATGCCAATTGGTTGCAACGGACCAGGTCCTACCAGGGGTCCCTTAAAGTGGAAGAGTCCCTGGCCTGTTGTGACGCCACTTGCTTTGCAGCGGGCGGTTAACAGCGTCTGGGGGATCCCTTGCCCTTTAGGAGGTTTCTACGAAATATGTCCCTCTTATAGATCAAGTAAACGTGATGCCAGTTGCAGTTAAGCAACGAGGACATGGAGTCCGCTTTGTAGATGGTAATATTGGTACCCAGGGTAGGATTGCCAGAGTAGTGTAGAGTGGCATACAATGTCTCTGTAGATGTTGTATACACGTGTCACGGTGTTCCTACCTGGATATCCTTGGATCCCAGACGTGGTGTAGTCTGAAGTAGTGCAAAAGGGGTAGTTGAACTTGGATGATGAATAAGTAGAATAAATGGAGTCCAGACTTTGTAGTAACGTTGAACAGTTGCTTTTACTTGGCATAAACGGTGATCCAAACAGTTTCCAAACTGTATCCTGGCAGGCAAATACTTCTCTGCAACAATCTCAGCTCTGCTATGCTAGCTGGAGTGAATAGGAACTTTCCTCTTCTGCTGGAACTTAGTCTAGCTGTAGTCTGTCTCTTACTTGAATCCTAGAAACTTCTTGTCCTTGCTTTGAAGTACCTCAAGCTTACTTATGCTTGGGTGTGCACAACCTCCAGTGATAAGGCTGGCGTTGGACTAACAGTACTTGTCCAGACATGACCAGGCCTGCTGCCTTTCCCAGCAGGGGTTAAGTCAGATAAGACTCCTCACACCACCTCTCCCCACAAGAGGGTAGGGTAGCCTGACCTACTCACTATCTAAACTCCTCCCTCTCTAAAGAGGGCTGGAATGGAACCAGAAGGTTCCTCTCCAGGGAAACTAACCTTGCCAGTGCTGCTGCCATTTGATGGTAGACCAGGCAATTATATGAACATAACCAGTTGCATGAATGAATATGCACATTATTAGGAGATGACAAGAGGTACAATAGGTAATATAAATTAGCACATAGGAAACAGTAGCAAAGTTCCAAAAATAAGTGATAATGGCACTCCGGGACATTACACATGCTGGAGAATAACTCCCATCCCATGCATAAGATGGCGATAGCATTGGGCAGTACTGTCAGTGACCGACTGCTTCACCCCAAGTGTGAGAAGGAGCGCTATTGAAAGTAATTTCTCCCTGCTGATGTTAGGCTGTACAACCAACATGACCCAACTCAAGATAGACTGAACTCATCGCCTACGGGTTCTTGTGGAAATCATTCCATCCAGAGACTGAATTCCATGAGCTGTGATATCTATATCCCTTATTTTCTACATTTTTTTATCTACTGTCACTGTAATGCCTTTTTTGTTTTGTTTTTGTATTCTCTGTGCTGCTGTAACTCTGTGAATTTCCCCATGGTGGGACTATTAAAGGATTATCTTATCTCTTAAGTTAAAAAAAAATAAACTTTCTGAGATTTCGAAGCTCTTCAGGTCATTGAGTGTTCAAGTGCAGATATTTTATAAACTTTTTCTAAAAGATGCAAATAGTGGAGTTAAAATGGAAAGAAATCCACCATCTCCCATCTCACCAGCAGGGCTGCTCCTTGGCATTGATTCGATTAATATAAGCAAAACTCGCCACAAGCTTCAAAACTTAGTATTTTATGACCTTTCACTTTTAAATTGTGAATTTTGATGATATTTTTATTTGTGTTTGGATACTCTGCTGATAAATTGCCTGCTTGAAATTTATATGGGTCTAGCATAAAATGCTGCGGAGAACGTTGAATTTATCCATATAATTTCTCAGAAAGACAGGGAGACTGCAGCGCACACCTCCCTGTTTTTAAAGAGATAGTCTCATCTAATAAAGAACATTAAACCTTGCATATGATTATGTCCCCAGGAGGGCGCAATACGGTTTAAGCATATTGAGCTCCTTCTGGGGGCTGCTTTTGTTGCCTCTGCTTGGCAATGCGCTTAAAGGCTATTTACACCTTTTGGAGGCAATTTATTTATGATCGCATTTTACTCATTTTGGGCTAAAAACTATTTTTTCAATTGGTCTTTAATAAAAATATTGAGACATTCTGTCACAAAGGGTTAACTGTTTTTCTAGCTGTGTGCATCCTACTTTTACTTTCACTTTGTGCTGGTCATCTAAAAACCATTATCTCCAAACTACTAAGAGGTCACTCATAAACACTTATTTAAGGCTACTTTCACACTAGCGTTTTTGCTGGATCCGGCAGGGTTCAGCAAAAACACTTCCGTTATTGATAATACAACCATCTGCATCCGTTATGAACGGATCCGGTTGTATTATCTTTTACATGGCCAAGACGGATCAGTCATGAACTCCATTGAAAGTCAATGGGGGACGGATCAATTTTCTATTGGGTCATCTCAGGACGGAAAGCAAACCGCACCATGCTGCGGTTTGCTCTCCGGTATGAGAACGGAATGGAATGCATTTTGGAGCATTCCGTTCTGTTCAGTTACGTTTGGTCCCCATTGACAATGAATGGGGACAAAACAGATGCGTTTTTTCCGGTATTGAGACCCTATGACAGATCTCAATACCGGAAAACATTAACGCTAGTCTGAAAGTAGCCTAAGCCACATTGTTATCAGAAAGATAAGAACTCAGCTATAATGAGTGTTTAAATGTCAGAGAGCAGAGATAAAGAATCCATTAGGTGAGCAAGCTGATGGAGCAGAGAGTAAATTCAGATCCCTCAGCCAGCTCACCTGGATGCAGGCAACAGTGATGCTGGAAGTAGAAGGGAGTGACATAACATAGTGAAGAAGAGCTGGGATCAGTTATGGGTGGTGGGACTGGGCACTTTGAAAGAAGAATGCCCATCTGGGAAATTGCTTACCCATTTTCATGTGAAATAAAGTACTCCTGTGAATAGAGATACTGAAGCAAGGGAAGCAATGGTATATTTTAAACTATACACTGAGCAAAAATATAAATGCAACACTTTCGGTTTTGCTCCCATTCTGCATGAGCTGAACTCAAACATCTGAAACATTTTCTACATACACAAAAGACCCATTACTCTCAAATATTGTTCACAAATCTGTCTAAATCTGTGTTAGTGAACACTTCTCCTTTGCCGAGATAATCCATCCCACCTCACAGGTGTGACACATGACTGCCCACAATGAAAAGCCACTCTGAAATGTGCAGTTTGATCACACAGCACAATGCCACATATGTCGCAGCATTTGAGGGAGCCTGCATTTGGCATGCTGACTGCAGGAATGTCTACCAGAGCTGTTGCCCGTGCAATGAATGTGCATGTCTCTACCATAAGCTGTCTCCAAGGCGTTTCAGAGAATTTGGCAGTACATCCAACCGGCCTCACAACCGCAGACCACGTGTAACCACACCAGCCCAGGACCTCCACATTCAGCATGTTCACCTCCATGATCGTCTGAGACCAGCCACCTGGACAGCTGCAGCAACAATCAGTTTGCATAACCAAAGAATTTCTGCACAAACTGTCAGAAACCGTCTCAGGGAAGCTCATCTGCATGCTTGTCATCCTCATCGGGGTCTGGACCTGACTGCAGTTCGTCGTTGTAACCAACTTAAGTGGGCAAATGCTCACATTTAATGGCGTCTGGCACGTTGGAGAGGCGTTCTGTTCATGGATGAGTCTCAGTTTTCACTGTTCATGGCAGTTGGCAGACAGCGTGTGTGGCGTCGTGTGGGTGAGCGGTTTGCTGACGTCAACGTTGTGGATCGAGTGGCCCATGGTGGCAGTGGGGTTATGGTATGGTCAGGCGTATGTTATGGACAACGAACACAGGTGCATTTTATTGATGGCATTTTGAATGCACGGAGATACCGTGACGAGATCCTGAGGCCCATTGTTGTGCCATTCATCCACAACATCACCTCATGTTGCAGAATGAAAATGCAAGGCCCCATATTGCAAGGATCTGTGCACAATTCCTGGAAGCTGAAAACATCCCAGTTCTTGCATGGCCAGAATACTCACCGGACATGTCACCCATTGAGCATGTTTGGGATACTCTGGATTGGCGTATACGACAGCGTGTCCCCCCCCAGTAAGGTCTGTAAGTCTAGTATCCCGGAAAATATTGTTTCTGACAGGG
This sequence comes from Bufo bufo, assembly GCF_905171765.1. Lineage (NCBI taxonomy): Eukaryota > Metazoa > Chordata > Amphibia > Anura > Bufonidae > Bufo > Bufo bufo. The sequence continues at coordinate 148,753,883 of NC_053389.1, read as the reverse complement.
GTGTGCAGTTTGTGTCCAAATTCTGGAGGGCCTTCTGTCAAAAATGTAAAATTTCATTGTCTTTTTCCTCTGCCTACTACCCTGAGAGTAATGGGCAGACTGAATGCCTTAATCAGTCTGTGGAACAATTCTTGAGGTTGTATGTTGCTGATGACCAGCAATTATGGGTGAAATTTCTTCCATTGGCTGAATTTGCTTTGAATAACCGTGTCAATTCTTCTGCTGGGGTTTCACCTTTCTTTTGTAACCATGGTTTCCATCCCCGTTTTCATTCTGGGTCATCCGTCTCCTCCTCTAACCCTGAGGCGGATAGGCTCTCCTCTGAACTGTGCACAGTTTGGGCCCGGGTTCAATCGAACTTAGAAAAGGCTCAAAGTTCTCAGAAACTCAAAGCCGATAGGAGACGTTCAAGGGGGGTTAATTTACAGATTGGGGATAAGGTATGGTTGTCCTCCAAGAATCTCTCTCCTAAGGTAGATTCTAAAACGTTTGCTCCTCGTTTTATTGGACCATATAAGATCATGGAGGTGATTAACCCGGTATCATTTAAGTTGGAGCTGCCCGAGTCATTCCACATTCATAATGTGTTCCATAAATCTCTGCTTAAAAAATATTTTGAACCGGTAGTACCATCGAAAGCCTCGCCTCTGCCGATTCTTGTTAATGATGCTGTCGAGTATGTGGTGTCTAAAATAGTGGATGTCAGGAAGGTGCGTAATTCCTTGCAGTACCTGATTCACTGGAAGGGGTATGGACCTGAAGAGAGATCTTGGGTACCTGCCAGGGAGGTTCATGCTCCTAGACTTGTTCGAAAATTTCATTTAGAACACCCTGAAAGGCCATCGCCTGAAGTCTTGGGTCCGGTGGCCCCTCGTAAAACGGGGGGTACTGTAACGGGGTTCCGAAGGTGCACTTGGTCTCCCATTAGCCGCAGACCTGCTGCTTAGCTTCAGGAGCGAGGATCTGTGTTTGACCTCGTTCCCAGGGCGGCTTTGCTAGCTGGGAGGCCCCGTGCTCCTAAGTCTGCCTTAAGCGCCGAGCTGATCACTCGGTGCTCGACTGGTTGGTCTGTCGGTCATGTGACGCTGGCCACATCACATGACCCTCACTCCCCACTATAAATACAGGCAGCCTGCTGGCCACAGGTTGCCTGTTAATTTAGGTTCCACCTGTGATTTTGTCTTTCCTGGCGTACTTACCTCCTGCTAAATTCCTGACGATCCTCTGCCTGCTCCTTGTGTACTTTGCTGCTCTCCTGGTATTCTGACCCTGGCCTCCTCCTGACAATCCTCTGCTGACTCCTTTGGTACTTCACGACTCTCCTGGTATTTATGACCCCGGCTTCTCCTGACAATTCTCTGCTTGCTCCATTTGTACTTTGTAGCTTTCCTGGTATTGACTCGGTCCGTTCACATTCTGTTGTTTGTCTGTCTGTCATCCCTGCACTTATTCCAAGCTAGGGATTGCCGTCCAGTTGTCCCCTGTCATTAGGACTGGCGAGGCAAGTAGGCAGGGCCAGGGGTAAGGGTGGAGCGCAGTGGTCACTTCCCTCCCCCCTGTGTGTGTGTGTACGCGACCGTTACAGTAATGGGACAGAATAATAATGATCAAACTTTCACTTTTTAATACTTGGTTGCAAATCCTTTGCAGTCAATTACTGGAACGCATAGACATCACTAGATGCTGGGTTTCATCCCTGGTGATGCTCTGCCAGGCCTCTACTGCAACTGTCTTCAGTTCCTGCTTGTTCTTGGGGCATTTTCCCTTCAGTTTTGTCTTCAGCAAGTGAAATGCATGCTCAATCGGATTCAGGTCAAGTGATTGACTTGGCCATTGCATAACATTCCACTTATTTCCCTTAAAAACACTCTTTAGTTGCTTTTGCAGTATGCTTTGGGTCATTGTCCATCTGCACTGTGAAGTGCCGTCCAATGAGTTCTGAAGCATTTGGCTGAATATGAGCAGATAATATTGCCCGAAACACTTCAGAATTCATCCTGCTGCTTTTCTCAGCAGTCACATCATCAATAAACACAAGAGAACCAGTTCCATTGGCAGCCATACATGCCCACGCCATGACACTACCACCACCATGCTTCACTAATGAGGCGGTATGCTTAGGATCATGAGCAGTTCCTTTCCTTCTCCATACTCTTCTCTTCCCATCACTCTGATACAAGTTGATCTTGGTCTCATCTGTCTATAGGATGTTGTTCCAGAACTGTGAAGGCTTTTTTAGATGTCGTTTGGAAAACTCAAATCTGGCCTTCCTTTTTTTGAGTCTCACCAATGGTTTACATCTTGTGGTGAACCCTCTGTATTCACTCTGGTGAAGTCTTCTCTTGATTGTTGACTTTGACACACATACACCTACCTCCTGGAGAGTGTTCTTGATCTGGCCAACTGTTGTGAAGGGTGTTTTCTTCACCAGGGAAAGAATTCTTCGGTCATCCACCACAGTTGTTTTCCATGGTCTTCCGAGTCGTTTCTTCTTTAAAGAATGTTCCAAACAGTTGTTTTGGCCACGCCTAATGTTTTTGCTATCTCTCTGATGGGTTTGTTTTGTTTTTTCAGCCTAATGATGGCTTGCTTCACTGATAGTGACAGCTCTTTGCATCTCATCTTGAGAGTTGACAGCAACAGATTCCAAATACAAATAGCACACTTGAAATAAACTCTGGACCTTTTATCTGCTCATTGTAATTGGGATAATGAGGGAATAACACACACCGGGCCATGGAACAGCTGAGAAGCCAATTGCCCCATTACTTTTGGTCCCTTAACAAGTGGGAGGCACATATGCAAACTGTTCTAATTCCTACACCGTTCGCCTGATTTGGATGTAAATACCCTCAAATTAAAGCTGACAGTCTGCAGATAAAGCACATCTTGTTTGTTTCATTTCAAATCCATTGTAGTGGTGTATAGAGCCAAAAACGTTAGAATTGTGTCGATGTCACAATATTTATGGACCTGTGTAGTCTTATGCTGCAGTCATGTGTTACTATACTCTGACTCCTCTTCTACTGTCTGTGGGTTATCAGAAATCGAAGGCAGTGTCAGCGGCAATTTCACTAGACCATAGGCCCTGGGTTGTTTCCCAAACTTTCACCCCCTTATCCTCACCCACTGCTGCCCTCCTGTTCAATTAGTGCTACCAGTGACAGACTGTGGAGGGACAGATGCACAACTGGTAACAACCATCTGGACCTTCATTCCAAACTGATAGTAATTCATTCAAAAGGTCCAGCAGGAATAATAAAGGTATGGCACATCAAAGAGTCATAAGAATAGATGCTCCAGAATTGTTATTACGTGGAGAATAAATGTAGTTGCTAAAACAGGCAAATCACGAGAGATGAACTCTAACCCAGGTGGGGATGCAGCTAACGATTATTTGAATAATCGATTAGTTGTCGATAATTTCATCGATTAATCAGGAAAAAACACCAAAATGACCAAAAAAGGGGTTTATATGATTGTACTTGAAAAAGTATGTTCAACGGCCATATTAAAACAATTTTAGGACTTACATAATAAAAAAAAATTGCATTACCATGTAAAAAAGACAACATGTCCACATGGTCAGGGCTTAGGCTAGCTCTCTTCTTACACGCTATGTTACCTGTTGCAGAGAAGAGACGTTCCGACGGTGTGGATGTGGATCTGTGGATGGCAATCATGGCACTGTTATGGGGCATCTGTGGATGGCAGGCACTGTTATGGGGGCATCTGTGGATGGCACTGTTATGGGGGGATCTGTGGATGACAGATATGTGTCATCCACAGATCCCCCCCATAACAGTGTCCCTGTGTCGTGACTGTGAATGACCCCCAATACAGGGGTGGGGGCTGTCATTTCGGTTTTGTAATAGCAGCGGGGCCTGGTGCAGTCACTGTATTCTATTACACCGGGCCCCGCTCACCTAATCATATCTATCAAGTAGGGGATGTTAAACTACTTATAGTGCAAAATCACTCCAGACCCTAACTTACTAGTATTAAACTATCGCAGGAGGCAGGGCAGTTGGACGGGCGGCAGCAGCAGCATAACTCACTACGTCATGCTCCTGCGCCTTCATTCATAAAGTGGGAGGAGCAGGCGTGTGACGTAGTGAGTTACGCTGCCGCCGCCCGGCCTCCTGCCTGCTACGAAGTGTACTAGTAAGTTTTACACGCTGCCGCCCGCTCCCACCCGCATAGCAACAAATCGGCCGATTATTCGAATCCCATTATTGAATATTATCGATAATGTTGATTAATCGTTGCAGCCCTAAACCCAGTCAATCCAGAATGGCAGAAAATAATTATTTCTGTAAATAACTAAATAATTTAGTATATGTATCCAGAATAGTTAATGCATTTATAGCAGCATACATTGTGGCTGAGGAATTCATGTCTGAAACTCATCTAGGGCAGTGAAGGGGTTGAAGCCTATATCCCAGGTAAAAATAAAGTATAGAGTTAATCCACAATTTTTACATTTTATTCTTTTTGCAGATTATCATTTGTATACATCCAGAGTAAATAATTTGTACATCATTAGTATATAGCCACATGAGACATAATTCCCGGATGTTTCGGTTTACTACAACCTTCCTCAACGGGGTCTAGAGAAATATATAATATATACAATGTGGTCACAGAAAATTCGAGTATATCTGATAATCTGTTAAAAAGAAAAAAGAAAAAGAGCAGAAAAGAGAAATTGAAGGAAGGATGTCCCATCAGTAACTTGAAGGAAAAAAGGGGGCGGGAAAGTCACAGAGTGGAGATTAGGAAGCGAGAACACTAGTTATGGTAATCTAGGACAAGTAGTATCATGGTATCTTATTAGTAGGAGCCTATAATTATAGGTCTAAAGGAACAAGACATAGAAAGATAAAACAGATTCCAAGTGCTCAATAGGAGCTTTAAATGATGTGTAGAAATACCTGGTGGCAGGGTAGTGAGGCAGACGCTGGATGTGGCGTGCATGTGGGTCAGGGCGCTATAAAGACTGTCGACGGCTGATGATTTAGTCAGGGCACATGAAAGTGACATCAGTGTGTCTGGAGCCTGTGAGCAGTAAGTGCAAGCGCTGAGGCTGTAAGGAAGGGCATCGGCGGCTAGTGAGGAGCCGGCAGTGCGTCATCACGTTTACGGCAGTGCGTGCGCATGCGCGCTCGGTACTCAGGTAGAGTGTGGGCAAAAAGTGTGGGCAAGAAGGTGAAAGTCGAAAGTAGAAGGAGAGGGGCCAGATAGAATTCATGACTAGAGGAACTCTAGAAGTGGCGTCTGTGCTGTATGTAGATAGTGGATAAAGAAGGCTGGCAATCAGCCAGATCAAGGAGGAAGTTAAGAGCAAGTACATTAGTAAATTTAGAGAGGTTTAATTACGGTATTGATATGGATATAGAAGGATTATCCATCAAAATAAAGGTATCACAATATAATAATATAACAATGTCACAGGATGTCATTTGTAAGTGTAGTGAGAAATAACACCATGTTGTAATATATGGTGTAACTTGATTCAGGGGTAGATACAATATAAGAGGCAAATATCAGGAGATGATGGGCAAGAAACAAAAAACAATCAACAATAATTAATGATTAGTGATTAATGATTAGTGGACAAGGATCCGGGAAAAACTGCTAGCATGGGGTGAGAGGGAAAAAAGGGGGGGAGGGAGGAGGGGGGAAGGGAGAAAAGGGGAGGAATCTCACCCATGTTCGCCTAGTCCCCATCAACGAGCCTAAAACAGAGAGAGAGAGCAAGTTATAATCACGATAATATACGGAAATCACATTCTCTATTTAAACCTCTTGGTTCCAATGTGTCCAATTTATGGATCCAATATGATTCTCATTGTTGTAATAGGGAGATCCTATTGAGCACTTGGAATCTGTTTTGTCTTGTTCCTTTAGACCTATAATTATAGGCTCCTACTAATGAGATACCATGATACTACCTGTCCTAGATTACCATAACTAGTGTTCTCGCTTCCTAATCTCCACTCTGTTGCAGCGTACTCAAGTTGTGTGTAATAGAGTTTCTGGGTGTAGTAGTGCAATGACACTAACCTGAGACGGCTGACTCTCTGCATAGGCAGGTGATGATAGAAATTGTTCGTGACGCCAGTGCCAATTAAACGGTGGCACGCCGTTTGCGGATAGCAGGAATAAATTGAGGAACACGTGGTATTAAAACAGAACTCCAACTTTAGTAGTTTTCATGCAGAGACAATATTGGAATCGCAGTTCCTTGGCATACAGTCGATTTTGCAATACGGTTGATGCAGGCAATTACAGATTTAGCAAGGTGATTACAGAGTGTTGAACACAGGACTTGCAGTACAGGAGCTTGCACTCTATTTCTGTCTGATCCTGGAATATAGCAATTCTTCACCAAGGCCCAATAACCTAGTTCTGGCTTTATATCCTTGGCTATAGCTTTAGAAAGTACCTCCTCTGTTATTTTGAGTACCTCTTGCTTCTCTGCACTCTGCCTCGGTCTCTCTCAGCTTCTTCCTCAGGCTCTTTAGCTAAGATATTCCTGTTTCTGCATATGGGAATTCAGGAGGGAATCTTCTCCTGGACAGCAGGCTTCAGGCCTGGACTTGTCTCTGACATTGTCTAATCTCCAACTGTAGATTACAGACACTAGACTCCGTCTGCCTTTCCCTTCCCTGACTGGGCCTTATATAGACTAGGGCTCCCTAGCTCCCTCTAGTGACTAGAAGCTGGAATGACACCCCTAGCAGGCCCGTACATGCAAGTTTCATAGTAACAGGGAAACACACAGCATTGCATTACATGACATTTTATAAAACTGACATATACCAACTTCCCATAATTAGGAGGGACGACAGCACACCAAGTGACACTTTGGTAGTGACGGGTATTACAGTCCCCGTACACTACATACCCCACTGCTTTAAGCTGAGTACGACCTCGTACTCCATCATGGGTCGCCCAACTGGAATCTCTACCTGAAATAGAAAATAGAGACATGCAGGCATACATACATGTAATTCATCTGCATTTACATTTACATCAGGTCCAATTGGCAAAGGTGAAGGGTAGTGACAAGGGGCGTCGTTCTCTTCTCTCAGGATAATGAATGGAACGGGGGCGCTGACCTGGCACAGCGTAACATTATAACCAGGATAGTCCATGACAATGAATAAGTCCATGATAGAACAGCAAAATGGATAAAACAGTATAAAAGTTCTTGGAGGCTCAAAGAACAAACATGAGTCCGTACCTGATGGGATATATGTGACTCCATTTTGTCTCATTTAGCCACGTGTATTACATTTGGTTAGTGCACTACAAAACCTCCCTCCCCCCTATGGAATGTGAGACACTTCCTTAAACTGTTTCATGAAATCCATACATGTTGAAAGTATGAACAGCCTTCTAGCCATAAAAGGACATCTGACTCAAGTGTCTGCTAGCTTATGTGTATATACCTGATTGGTCAAATGCTGTTACTATGAGTCAGCTATGATGTTAATGCAGAGCTTATGTGTGACCATACTATTGGTCAAATACTAATGCTAACATATGATTGGATGTAAAGGAAGCTCAACCCCCTCTATTAAAACTGTTTGCCAGCTGTGAATAAACCAGAATGGATTGGAAATAGACATGTGTTCATGTGGTCTATCTTCTTCATTCTCCCAGTACCGGTAAGACTTAATTCAAGCTGGCCACTGAAATCATGTGTCAGGGACACACCGTTAGGGAAGAGAGTAAATTTTCCTTACAGATTTGGGGGCTCAGTTTCCGGGATTGGGAGGGTCAACTCTTCAGGTCTACCGTGAAAGACATCAATTTTTGTCCGCCTTGGACCTGGGAGCAATGACCAAAAATCCCATTCAAGTAAGTCGAACCATCTATTTATGATTTCAGTGGATTGCGATGTCTGGTTCACGCAAATGTTGATTGTAAGCGGCTCATATCATTGAGTCCATATCGTTATAAAATGTTGATTGTAAGCGGCTCATATCATTGAGTCCATATCGTTATAAAATGTTGATTGTAAGCGGCTCATATCATTGAGTCCATATCGTTATAAAATGTTGATTGTAAGCGGTTCATATCATTGAGTCCATATCGTTATAAAATGTTGATTGTAAGAGGCTCATTTGAGTCCGTATCGTTAAGAGATAGTGCACTATATAAGGATATCTGTTCCGGGAACAGAAGGATACAAGCTTGAATTAACTCTTATGTATATATAGTATAAGTATTTTAGAAGTATTAAGATTATCTGTCTGTGTGAGGTGTTGGCCGGGTGGTAAGTTTACGGTCGCATCCCGCTTTGAAATCATTCTGTTTCTATCACTGCCAACATGTAAACTTTGTTGCACGGTCTAGTCCCACAAATTATTTTCTAGTAGACAATTGGGCAAGATGTGAGAATTGACAGTTAAAATGTGAAACAGAATGTTATGCCAGGCTGGCAGGGATGAAAGGCTGCAAAAATCTGTTAGAAGCTTACAGACAGTGTACATCAGAGCTCCTGTGATTGTGAAGGGGGGCTATAGTGAGTGACAAGACACAGCAGAGTCAGGAAGTTAATTCATGGCAAGGGAAAAAGTGTCTCAGTGTTTGCAATTAGAAAGGGCTTGTGTTAAACGTTCAGAAATGAACTGGTTAAGTTTTGTTGCCCTAATGATCTGTGTGTGTTTAAATAGTGACGATTTATAGTCCCTGGAATTAGAGATTACAGCACTAAAAGATGGACAGTTAATGCATAAGTGTATTGATAGTTGAAGAGAGAAGTTGTTAAAGGATAATAATAGCCTGGTGCAAGCTGAGTAATGGTGAAAAAGTGTATATGGAAGTGACTGAGAGAACTTGAAGTTAGAGAAATGAAATGAGCAGCATTTCTTATTTCAAGATGGAGGATTTTGAATCCTATAGAGAACAAAGGTTGCCATGAGGCATCCCTCCCCCCCACCACATTCCAAAATGTCACTTGTAGTACTACAAAAAAAAAAAAGAAAAAACTTCTTCCTGTCCTGTTTGAGATGTGTTTTCAGAGAGAGCCCCCTCCCATCTCACCCCTCTCCTCTGCTCAGGAATTTCATATGGGGGTTGAGGGGGGAGGGGGGCTGCTAATTGGTAATGCATAAGCAGCAATGTGAAGATACTAACCTGTGTTATCTATAAGATATTCCAGACAGGGCTCCAGTATTGATTGTATCTTTCCAAATTGCATGTTCCGATGGTTTAAAATGTGCCTGCAGTGATGATGCTAATTAGAAGTGTCCACTCGTATCAATCTAAGGTTGCACCCAATAAGTCCTTATTCAGATGTGAGTAAAAGTTTGAGGAACATGTGGTACAGCTGAATGTCCTTGATGTATATCTTTACTTCCCCTGTTTGAACACTCCTGAAATAGGAGACGCAAGGCAGAGGAAATGGGGGAAGGGTTAGTTATATACAATAAGTGGCGATGTGTGTAACACTAAAAAAAAAAAAAAAAAAAAAAAACGACATGGCATATAAGATGATTTGTTAATTTTAACAAAATGACTGTATGATTAACATGTATATTGTTTTACAGCGACAGACCATCAGCAATTGCTGTGTTTGTCTGCGCTGCAAGTTTTGGGATGTAACAAAGAGATTGTGTGATTGGGTGAAAGATACATGATTCAGTGGAATGTGAATGGGTGTGGCTCTGAGTTATATGTACGTAGCAGAGCTGTGTGTGTAATTCATATTTTATGTATAAGGGCGTGGTTATGAGCTGGTTTCTGAAGATGAGTACATGAAAATGTATATGAATGCGTATGGAATACGGTATTTGTTTTTAAATATGCGCATTAAGAATTTTATTTTATTGGAAGTTTTTGGGTTTTTTATTGGTACCAACAGCATTGATCAAGCTGTACATTTTTATTTCAATGAAAAGTTTTTATGGGCCCTTTGTGTGTTCATGTCTGTATTGTCAGATCTGTTTGTTTCAATGTTTGCAGTTACATGTTACATGTTCAGTGTTGTGCTTAACATCAGAGCTCTGCTCGTATGGACAGCTAAGATACTAATGGCAGAACAGAAGACAGACCAAAGCGTCCACCAAAAGGGGCGGACTTAGGTTACTCAGAGTGTCAGGAAGGAAATGTGAGCCCTCTATGGGAATAAATGGGGTACTGACAAGGACATACAGAACAGATTCCTTACCAGTAGAAACCATGGACAGGGAATACATCATGTCATGTATTTAGCATTATACTAGATTGCCCAGTCAGCCTATTAGGGAGAGATTTGTTCATTAAGCTTGACTTGCAGGTATCAGCAAAGAATCAGGACATAAGAGTACACTCAGGTCTCATTCCAGTCTCTACACCAGTGCCACTGATTCTTGCAAACATACAGGACCACCCAGAATAACATTAACCCTGCATTATGGTCCTCAAATGAATATGACACAGGATTCATAGATTGCACACCTTACAAAGCTACTGTGAAACCAGGTGTCATCTCAGTGTTCCAGAAACAATACCTGCTGTTAAAAGAGAAACTTGATGGGCTTAGGCCAATGATAGAAGAATTCCTACAAAAGGGAATCCTGGAAGAGGTGATTTCACCCTACAGCACGCCCGTGAATCCAGTGACAAAGGCAGATGGTGCTGCCCGCTTTGTACAGGATTTAAGGGCCATCAACAACATCATTGTGCCTATAGCCCCTGTTGTACCTGATGTCACTTAATTATTATCTGCCATTCCAGCAGACGCTGTTTGGTTCAGTGTGATAGATCTGAAAAATGCTTTCTTTTCTATCCCAGTTGATAAGATAACCAGACTACTTTTTGCTTTTTCCTTTGACAGACGCCAACTGACCTGGTGCAGAGATGCCCCAGGGATATGCTGATTCACCTGTAGTGTACAGCATAGTCCTCCGAGCGATGTTAGAGTCATGGTACATCCCCCCAAGGTTCTGTGCTGCTGCAATATGTCGATGATTTATTACTGTGTAGCATGTCAGCGGAGGCCAGCATTCAGGATGGTTTATCACTGTTATAATGGTTGTCAGGATGTGGTCACAAAGTGACACTTAAGCAAATGCAATGGTGTAAAATGCAGGTTGAATACTTGGGCTTTATCCTCACAAAAGGTGAACGGAGAATCAGCGCAGAAAGAGTCCAGTCTATTGCGGGTTTGGTCGCCCCGCACACCAAGAAAGAAATGTTATCTTTCCTTGGTATGATAAACGGTAGACAATGGATTACTGATTGCTCCCACTATTGACAATGTTTTGAGGCAAGCCACTCTGGATGGAAATCCAGATTTGATTAAATGGTCTTCTGAAATGTACAATGCATTTGATTATCTGAAATGTTCGCTCATGTCGAGTCCAGGGCTGGGCCTCCCTGACTATAATATGCCCTTCCACATGTTTGCACGCCAAAATTGTAAAACCATGGCGGGTGTACTGACACAAGAAAACGGAGGCAAGTTGCGTCCTTGTGTGTTTTTCTCAAAGGTAATGCCCACCTCTGTCCAGGGGATGCCGGCATGTCTGCGTTCTCTTGCAGCCTGTGCTATGATGGTAGAGTCGGCAAATTCTTTCACAATGTGACATTACACCATTTTGCACACCACTCATGATGTTGTAGGCCTACTCAAGGACATCCGCACTCAACACAGCAGGCAGCTGAGCTTATTGCACTCACTAGGACATGTATTCTACATGCTGATAGACCTGTCACCATTCATACTGAGAGTAGGTACACACATGGGGTAGTGTGGGACCATGGTATGATCTGGCAGAGGAGAGGATTTACGGCAGCAGATGGTAAGGAACATGTCTCACAGGGCAATGCGCTGGCAGTTAAGATGGCGAAATGAGTTGCCAAAAGCAACCTCACAGGTTTGTATAACCATTGGGAGATGCCATGTTTGGCATCTCCAACCCCTGAGATGCTGCAAATACTTACTGATCTTCAGTGGTATGTCACTGAACAGGAACAGCAGGACTGGTGTTATCCAGTATTGCAGAAAAATCCTTAGATAGGATTAGTCTGCGAAGAGGGGAAGTTATGCATTCCCCAACACAGTGCTTCCATCTTAAGTAGCACATTTCCACAGAGTAGGACATTCCACAGAGTAGGACATAAACAGCATTGAGATACTCATGGGTAGGCCTTTCCCCACACCATGGGCAAGACGCCCCCTGGTGGTGCAGGAAGGGGACTTGGACCTGATCAGAGAGAAGTACTAATCTGATCAAAGTCCTCAGTAAAACTGAAGAAAAAGTTGCTTGTAAGTCTCCTTCTCTTTCACAGGAATTAACCCGTCCATTCCGGATAGGCAACCAGGTGATGATCAAGATCTTAAAGAAGGGAAAGGAACCAGGAAGTTTCACCTACGGACCACCCACCGAGGTAGTCGCGATCACCAGAACAGCGGTCCTCACTGAACAATCGCCCACGTGGATCCACGCCACAAGGATTAAGTTGGTGAAGAAAAGAGAGGTACTAACGGGGGCAGACAGCCCTGACCTCCAACGAGGCCCAGAGGTACTAACGGAGGCAGACAGCCTTGACCTCGAAGAAGATACAGAAGGGGTACTAACGGAGGCAGACAGCCTTGACCCCCAACGAGATGACGCAGTCGGGAAATTCCTCGAGATGGCTGAGATGTAGTGCCTTAATAATTGTAATTTTGTGTCTCCTACTTACTGTCCCATGGCTGTGGAACAGACAGATATACCTGGAAACAGAATGCAGAGGGGAAGACAGTCTATGCAAGACAAAGGAGAACTTATGGCTGTACCTGGCCAAAACTCTGAACTTAACTGACTTTTGTCTCCAAACCACTTTATCGGCATCTAACATTTTGGAGACATGTCTGGTAGCAGTCCCCACCCCACTAGACGTATGGACGGAGCTCCTACGTTCCCAATGGAACGACACAGACTTGGAGGATCATGATGTTAAATATGGATATGTAAATCCTTATCATGCTTGTTATGACTGTCCTACATATGAGAATCTGCAGAGTAATATGATAGAAGTAATTACAGGTCTTGTCACAGCAGCAGAAATATGTTATAACTTCACCTGTGATGAGACACTATTGCCTCCCTGCATACAAGCAAAAATGCAGAATAAGATTAAGCCAAATATTTGTGATAGAGATATAGGTAATTGTAAAAAGATAATATCAGGAAAGAATATGCAATGTAATATTACAAAAACAGTACCATCCCTAGACAAACATGTACCTCTACCAGCAGGATGGGTATTGGCCTGTGGGAATACTAGTTACACATACATACCGGCCAATATTACAGAGGGACCCTGTACAATAGCTAGGTTGACATTAGCAATGATACCACTATTCCCAGCAGTGCAGACACGATACACGAGAGACACTTCCCTACAGTTACCAGAAAATTGTGATTATAATGTGAATCTCCTCTCTAGATCAGAATATATGAGTTTAGGGGTATCTTTGATAGGAGTACCAGGGTTGGCCATATATAACCACAGGACAATATCAAAACTTGCCTGTTTTATGATAAAACAGATAAATGTCACTAGTGCAGTTCTGCAAGATATGCTGCTGGATATACAATCGTATGAAAAGGCTATCTTGCAGAATAGGGCAACTATTGACTATTTATTGCTCCAGCATGGTACAGGATGCTCAGCGTTCGCAGGGATGTGTTGTTTCAATTTATTAGATCACTCCCGTGGAATAAAAGATAAAATAGGCCAATTAGAGGAGATGAGGAAACATATAAAACAGGATGTTGACCAAGGTTGGTGGGACTGGCTTTTTGGCTGAATACCTGACTTTGGTCAAATAAGATATGTTTTAGGAGTGGTACTCGCCGTGGTCGCTGCAATAGTGGGTCTCTGCTGTTGTCTACAGTGTGTGCCCTCCTTTCTTACCATATGTCAAAAGGTGGCCGAAAGAGGGGTACACTCAACATTCCTCTATACTCCGGTAGAGGTAGAAGAGGCAAACACAACCTCAACAAAGCCTGAGGATTATACTGCTGAAGGGTATATGGAATACCTAAAGGCTTATAAGCAAACCAAGGAAGAGCAGAGAAAGAACCATATAGTATATATATATATATATATAAGGTTCTAAGAGGGGATTTGATGGGATATATGTGACTCCATTTTGTCTCATTTAGCCACGTGTATTACATTTGGTTAGTGCACTACAAAACCTCCCTCCCCCCTATGGAATGTGAGACACTTCCTTAAACTGTTTCATGAAATCCATACATGTTGAAAGTATGAACAGCCTTCTAGCCATAAAAGGACATCTGACTCAAGTGTCTGCTAGCTTATGTGTATATACCTGATTGGTCAAATGCTGTTACTATGAGTCAGCTATGATGTTAATGCAGAGCTTATGTGTGACCATACTATTGGTCAAATACTAATGCTAACATATGATTGGATGTAAAGGAAGCTCAACCCCCTCTATTAAAACTGTTTGCCAGCTGTGAATAAACCAGAATGGATTGGAAATAGACATGTGTTCATGTGGTCTATCTTCTTCATTCTCCCGTTACCGGTAAGACTTAATTCAAGCTGGCCACTGAAATCATGTGTCAGGGACACACCGTTAGGGAAGAGAGTAAATTTTCCTTACAGTACCCAGGTTATTTCTTATTAAATCACAGAGGCTCTCATGCAGTGGAGTCCATCCCTGGGCACAATACTTTTAAAAGAGTAAGAATCTCAGAGGCTCAGGTTCTTTTGAGTCTGTCTCCGGGCACGGTTCCTTAGTATGAAGTTGCACAATAAAATTGTAGAATATAAAACAAGTGCTGTAATACCCCTGATCAACCTGAAAAGGGGGTGAAGGGTAAAAGGTGCAACTAAGGAACAGGCACAACTTGGCGTGGGGGTAGCAAAAGCAGGCAGGAGGTCCTGGAAACAAACTTGGCTTTGTTGGCTTTACTACTTCAGTGGTCAACACCTACCACTGAGCCGTGGATGAACTGGCAGTCGCCACAAACGACCAGGAACATAGGACTCCTGTCCTGGAAGGGTTAATACCCTCATTCATTGATGAAATAAATCAAAGGCCTAGCAGGCTGGTTTACAGAGGCATATCATAATCACTTGACCCTGCTGGCGAATATGGCCTGTAGTAGTCCTCTACAGGAGGATGGGCCCACATAACGGTGTTAGGGGGCAGCTGCAGAGTAAAGGGGCCCCTAATAGGTATTGGCCCCATAGGCCTAGGGGTGAACCCTCTGGTGGACCGTGCCGGTCCTGGCATGATCACTGCAGGGTGTAACGTGCTTGGCACCGCCGCAGCAAGCGGTCCGGTGCTCTGGGTGCAGCAGTTTACGGCAATCGCGGGTCCGGTCTGGGGCACTGACGGAGCGGTGGCAACAGAAGGCGGTCTACGGGTGGTGACAGGCACCCTTACCTCATCCTTCCTCGGCGGTGTCCGGATTCTGGCGGTGTGTATCTTGCGCAACTCCCGCAACTTCTCCTCCAGCCGGACGATCTGCTCACCGATGCTCTCTGTGTCGGAGCCGCTGTCATCTGCTGGTGCCGCCGGCGCAGGTACAGTCACCGATGGCGCGGACTCGGCCTCTGCAGGTTCTGGCGATGCGTCTGGTCTCCGACCCCTCCGGATGTTTTCAAAGGTAGCACTAAGTCCTTTTAACTGTTCCATCTCTGATATGGTCCTCTCCCGACGAGGCAGCTCGGGGGAAGGATAGGGGCTCACCCATTTCTCCAACACGGTTGGCTGCCAGAAGACGTTAGGCCCAATGAAGGAGCTCCGCTCCTGAAAGGCGTGATGGGCCGGCTCTGGAGAGCGTTCAGGTTCCCGCTCGCAGCCAGAGTAGTCTTCTCCTTCTTCTGCCTCCCAGTCCTCAGGCGCTCGTTTGGGACGGGTCACGGCAGTGGCATAAGGGCCTCGCAGGCTCTCGGCAGGGGTGTATTCTACTTCCTCTCCCTCGCGGAGGCTATGCTGGTAAGAAGGGAGGTAGTCTCTTTTGACAGACCTTCGATTCACATAGAGGTCTCTGCCAGTAAGATAGTCTTGGATGAACCCGTAGCCACGGGATTTGTCAAATGACAGCACCACTCCCTTTCTCCTTTCCAGGCGGGGTTGGGTGTACGTATGCTTCTCATGTATTGTCTTAGTTAGTTCCTCATAGAGGATTTTGGTCTTTGTATTCCGCTTTATAGCGGCCTCTCGGATCTCCGCCATCAGGGAGGACCATTTGAAAGATGGTTGGAAAAAGTCTCTCCACGAGCCATAGTAGGGCTCAGGTTCTTTCTCCCTTGGGCGGCAGGCGGGTTGCTCCGGTCCCGGAGCGTAGGCCGGTGGAGCCTCCTCTGGCTCTACACCAACATCAGGCACTTGCGGTATTTCAGGCGTCGACATTGCAGCACAATGATGCTCACTTTTCAACATGCTCGATCCTTCTGAGGAGAGCGATAGGGTCACATCAATTACAGCAGCCAGCTCCTCCCACTGCACTGGGAGGCCGCCCCCCAGGTATTCCAGTATATGGAAGGCGGTGTCCATGCTGGCAGACATGCAAATGTCCAGATAAGCAGTGGCGCCTGGCCTTGAACTCCTTCCCGCTTTTTCCTCAGAAAGGCGCCAATTTTTCCCGCCTTTTCGGGATGAAGATGACGCAGCAGTAAATTCAGCAAGCCCAGCGGCCATCTTTAGCAAGAAACGCTGTCTGTTCACTGACAGCAAGCAGGATTGTAAAAAGTCCACAAAACCACACTCCAATGCGGCGATTTTCTTCCTCTGGATAGCGCAATACTGCACAGCGCTTTTTAGAAGTTTTGGGTACACTTTGGGTATGATTTTCAGTCCACAAAGTCCACTTTCAATAAACAGGTAATTTGTCACTTTGGTCACAGGGCAACTGTATAAGGCACAAAGTTCACGCTTCTTGCACTGGAAAGCGTGCGTATCCTGTTCGTGACGCCAAAAGAGAGGTGCAGTGTACTCAAGTTGTGTGTAATAGAGTTTCTGGGTGTAGTAGTGCAATGACACTAACCTGAGACGGCTGACTCTCTGCATAGGCAGGTGATGATAGAAATTGTTCGTGACGCCAGTGCCAATTAAACGGTGGCACGCCGTTTGCGGATAGCAGGAATAAATTGAGGAACACGTGGTATTAAAACAGAACTCCAACTTTAGTAGTTTTCATGCAGAGACAATATTGGAATCGCAGTTCCTTGGCATACAGTCGATTTTGCAATACGGTTGATGCAGGCAATTACAGATTTAGCAAGGTGATTACAGAGTGTTGAACACAGGACTTGCAGTACAGGAGCTTGCACTCTATTTCTGTCTGATCCTGGAATATAGCAATTCTTCACCAAGGCCCAATAACCTAGTTCTGGCTTTATATCCTTGGCTATAGCTTTAGAAAGTACCTCCTCTGTTATTTTGAGTACCTCTTGCTTCTCTGCACTTTGCCTCGGTCTCTCTCAGCTTCTTCCTCAGGCTCTTTAGCTAAGATATTCCTGTTTCTGCATATGGGAATTCAGGAGGGAATCTTCTCCTGGACAGCAGGCTTCAGGCCTGGACTTGTCTCTGACATTGTCTAATCTCCAACTGTAGATTACAGACACTAGACTCCGTCTGCCTTTCCCTTCCCTGACTGGGCCTTATATAGACTAGGGCTCCCTAGCTCCCTCTAGTGACTAGAAGCTGGAATGACACCCCTAGCAGGCCCGTACATGCAAGTTTCATAGTAACAGGGAAACACACAGCATTGCATTACATGACATTTTATAAAACTGACATATACCAACTTCCCATAATTAGGAGGGACGACAGCACACCAAGTGACACTTTGGTAGTGACGGGTATTACAGTCCCCGTACACTACACTGTGACTTTCCCGCCCCCTTTTTTCCTTCAAGTTACTGATGGGACATCCTTCCTTCAATTTCTCTTTTCTGCTCTTTTTCTTTTTAACAGATTATCAGATATACTTGAATTTTCTGTGACCACATTGTATATATTATAAATTTCTCTAGACCCCGCTGAGGAAGGTCATAGTAGACCGAAACGTCAGGGAATTATGTCTCATGTGGCTATATACTAATGATGTACAAATGATTTACTCTGGATGTATACAAATGATAATCTGCAAAAAGAATAAAATGTAAAAATGATTTGCACAAATTTATTTTGGAGTGCCGTGGATTAACTCTATACTGTTCAACCACTCTCACAGGCACCCACACTGGATCCAAGGTGTGCAGAGTACATATTTATTCAATAGGTAAAAATAAAGTGGCATTTTCCAGCAGTACCCAGTAATAGGGTACTTGCAAAACTGTTTATTTATACTTAATGTTATGTCTGTGTAATATTTTGATGTGTTGTGTTGTACCTGTTCCCTTGTTATTTGGCTATGAGATAGGAGGCTAGGTTCTCCCCTAGTGCTTTCTAGTGAAAAGAGAAACGTTAATTTTAACGTAAATTTGTTTTCCCTTAGTCCTAACAGCAGCACAAGTGGGGAGTTATCCCCTGTGAAACTGGTAGGACAGGTGGAATTTTTATTGATTAAAATTGCTACCAAGACAATTAAACAATTAACCCACCCCCTATAAAGGGACGCCCGCCCTTAAACCAGTGCTTTATCAGCAAGTACACAAACAAAAATAGGGTGGGAAATTTGTGTGCTGCTGTTAGGACTAAGGGAAAACAAATTTACATTAAAATTAACGCTTCCCTTACGTCCTAACCAGCAACACAAGTGGGGACCTAGCAAGGAGCGACAGACAAATTGGGAGCGTTCCCCTTTTTTCTTTTTTATGAGAGGGCGGCACTGAGAATGGTACATCCAAATGCCACTCCCTCAGAGCGCCTAGAATCTAGGCGGTAATGCTTCATAAAGGTGCTGTGGGAGCTCCAAGAGGCTGCAGCATAGATCTGTTCTAGCGGGACCAAACTTTTCTCTGCGTACGAAATAGATACTGCCCTTGTAGAGTGGGCAGTGACAAAGGATGGAGGAGCCAACCCCTGGGCTAGAAAAGCTTCATGGATTGCCTCTTTTACCCATCTACTCAAAGAGGGTTTAGAGGCCTTTAGACCTTTGTTTTTCCCCGACAAGGACAGCAGGAGGTGTTCGGATCTTCTAAAGTCTGCAGTTCTGTTCAGATAGATTCTGAGATTTCTTGAAATGTCCAAGGAATGGAGGGCTTCTTCCTCTGGAGATGAGGGACAGGGACATAAAACCAGTAAGGTGATGGTCTGATTAGTATTTCTAAATGATGGTACCTTGGGGACAAAGGTCGGTAGGAACCTCAACAGAACTCTGTCCTGGAGGAAGAGGGTATAAGGCTCAGCGGCCGCTAAGGCCTGCAGTTCTCCAATCCTCTTGGCCGAAGTTATGGCCAGTAGAAATGTGACCTTCAAAGATAAAAAACTAAGGTTCACATTTTCCAAGGGTTCAAAGGGGGAGAGGATAGCCCCTTCAGAACCACAGATAAATCCCATTCAGGGATAGGTCTCAGGATTCTAGGTTTTAGTCTTTCAGCTCCTTTGAGGAATCTCCTGAGTAGGGGGTCTTGAGCTAAAGGTCTACCTAAACAGGCAGTAAGCGCACTGGTATGAACTTTGAGCGTTGACGGGCTTAGACCCTTGTCCAGGCCGTCCTGCAGAAACTGTAGAATTGCTGAAAGAGGAGGATCTGAGGGTACAACCTCTTTATCAACTCACCACTGAAGGAAGATTTTGTATATCCTTGAGTAAGCTTTAATTGTAGACTCCGCCCTGGAGTGTGAAATGGTTCTCAAGACCTCCGAAGAAAGCCCTCTAGCTTCTAGTAGGGACCTGTCAATCTCCAGGCTGTCAGATTGAGTTTCCTCAGATCTAGGCATGGGCCTGTGTCCTGATACACAAGGTCCTGCGTTAGGGGAAGTCTCCAATATGTGCCCTGACTCATCTTCATGAGCTGGGTGAACCAAGATCTCATCGGCCAGAATGGTATAATCGCAATGACCAGGGTCTGGTCTTGCTTGATTTTCGTCAATACCCTTGGTATCATGGAAATTGGAGGGAATATGTAAGCCAGCCTGAACCTCCATGTTATGGACAGAGCGTCTATCACCAGAGGATTGTCCTCCTTGTAGAGGGAGCAGAATCTGTCCACCTTGGCGTTCAAACGGGTCGCCATCAAGTCGATTTCTGGAACACCCCACCGGAGTGTGATCTGGGTGAAAACTTCTCTGTTCAATGACCATTCGCCTGGAACTGGCAGACCCCGACTCAGCCGATCTGCAACTACATTGAGATTCCCTCTGATGTGAACAGCTGAAAGGTGGTATAGACTGGTTTCTGCCCAAGCAAGAATTAAACCAACTTCCTGGAGGAGAGGTTGAGATCTTGTGCCTGCCTCCCTGTCTGTTGATGTAAGCGACTATCGTTGTATTGTCCGAGCAGACTCTTCCCGCCTTCCCGCGGATAAGAGGAGCAAAGTGGTAGAGAGCGAGACAAACTGCTCTCAATTCTCTCAGATTGGATGAGAGAAGCCTCTCCTGCGGACACCAGGTACCTTGTACTGGATTCTCCTCCAGATGGGCTCCCCAACCTAGAAGGGAGGCGTCTGTGGTCAACGTGATCCAATGAGGTTGAATCAAGGACCTCCCATCTGATAGGTTCCTCCACCACCTGAGAGAGGAACGGACCTCGGTAGTGCGTCTTGTCCAACCCCTTGGGGTTGCGATTCCAGACTGCTAACACTTCTTCCTGAAGTGGACGTAAGTGCCATCAGGCCCAAGGAACTGCTTCCGCAGATGCTAACATGTGGCCTAACATCTTCATGAGTGTTCTGATGGACACCCACCGAGGTGCCATGAGGAACTGCACGGCTCTTATCACTCGATCCTTCCTCTCTGGAGAGAGGGAAAGGGTCATCCGTTCGGAGTCTACAAGAAAACCCAGGAACATCCTGGAAGTAGATGGAACGATCTCCGATTTTTCCCAATTTATGAGCCAGCCCAAGCGCTGGAGAGACTGAAGAGCCAGCTGAAGATGAGATAAAAGAACGTCTAGAGTGGCGGCTTTTAGAAGCCAGTTGTCTAGGTATGGCACGATTTCTAGCCCTTGAAGCCTGAGTTGGGCGACAACCGGAGCCACAACTTTTGTGAAAGTGTGGGGAGCGGAAGAAATGCCCAAAAGGCAGCACAGCAAACTGGTAATGTTTTACCACCCCTCTAATGGAGACCGCAATTCTTAAAAATTTCCTGTGAGCTGGATGAATGGGGATATGAAGGTAAGCATCCTTCAGATCTAAGGTGATCATTAGGTTTAGGATGCTGATGAGTGATCGAATGGTCTCCATTCTGAAGCACTTTGGTCTTATGAACCAATTTAGGTAACGCAGGTCTATGATCATGCGTCAATCGCCCAACGGCTTCGGGACTAGAAAAACGGGGGAGTATACTCCCAGCCCTTGTTCGCGAGGAGGAACTTCCTCTAGGGCCATTTTTTGAACATAAAGGAGAACAGAATCCTGTAAGATAGACTGTTTGGTCTGGTTTAGGGTTCTGGTTAAAACAAATTTCTCTTGGGGAGGGGACAGAAAATCTATTTTGTACCCCAACATAATTATTTCTAGGACCCACTGGTCCAGAATATTTTGCAGCCAGGCCTGCTGAAATAAACTTAGACGACCTCCAACCAGAGGGGAACTGTTATTCTGAGCATCGCACAGACGATTTGGAGGGGAAGGGGGAAGGTAAGCGGGAGAGTCATAGATCCGCTTTACGGTCCTTTCCACGACCGCGACCCCGTCCGCGTCTGGACGACGCCTGACGTCTCTGAGACCTTGAGGGGCCCTGGGTTCTAGAACTTCTGGCCCCGAAAGGATCGTTGGGGGTGGGACTTCCCCCTTTTATCCGACAGGCTCTCCATTATCTTATCTAATTCTGAACCAAAGAGTCTTCCTGGTTCATATGGTAAGCCACACAGATTGAATTTGGAGGCGTTATTGGCAACCCAGGGACGCAACCATAAGGGCCGCCGACTGGCGGCAGAGAGAGCCATGCCTGTGGTGGCTAATTTCAGGTGCTGTGTGGAAGCGTCACACAAAAAGTCAGTTCCAAGGAGCAAGGTCTTAAAATGGTCTAGCACGTCAGTTCTGGAGACTCCAGATTCCAGGTCCGACTAAATTCTGAGAACGCGGGACCGAACAAACTCCGCGACTTCTGAGGAAGCAACTGCAACTGAAGCAGAGGCTGCAGCTGCGGAATAGCTGCGCCTCAAAGTGCACTCGGCCCTAAGATCTAATGGATCCTGAAGGTTGCTTCCGTCATCAGAAGGAACTAGTGTCCTCTTAGACAACTTGGAGATCGCCATATCGACCTTCGGAGGCAGTACCCACAATTCTGATTCCGATTCCTGGAGAGGAAACATCAGTTTAAATCTTTTCGTGAGAACTGGACCTTTTTCAGGATGCTTCCATTCAGTTAACATAAGCTTTTTAAAATCTTTGTCCAATTTAAAGGCCCTTGGCCCCCTAGAGGTGGACGGTGGAGCTTCCCCTTGCTGAACATCATGATCCCTTGATCGGATGGAGCGTAGAAGTCTTTGCGTCTTCTCAGCAGGAAAAGATAGGTGGTATGATCTTCATCAGAAGAGAAAGAGGAACGGTCTTCAACTGAAATAATGTCTCCAGCCATAGGTACAGGACCTGGCGATGAAGCTCTGGGCCTCTTAGAAGAAAGGGCGCTCTTGATTTCCATAATGGAATTACCCATGAATTCCTTCATCCAGCCGAACATGTCACCCATCATGGGTTTGCGTCGAGGAGGACGGAATAAAGGACACCTATTGTCCTTTATTAGGAGTCCGGCATCGGCATCTCGCAGTTGGAACAAGTTAGGTGCTTCTGTTTATGGGAGGATTTCCCATGCTGGTCACCATTGGGAGACGCCATCTGAAAAAACAACTTGGAAAGTAGTTTAGAATAGACTCACTGCAGGCAGAGAGGGAGAGTCTGGTGTCTGCTGTGCTTTTATAGCCAACAGACCCTCCCCCTAGTGTAGTAATTGTCTTGGGAGCAATTTTAATCAATACAAATTCCACCTGTCCTACCAGTTTCACAGGGGATAACTCCCCACTTGTGCTGCTGGCTAGGACGTAAGGGAAGCGCTACATGTACTCACTCCTCTAAAGACTAGGCCTATACCCTAATTAATCACTATCTTTGAGATATTTGCATCAAGAAAGTTATCTCTGCTTTACAGTACTCCAGATGGAGAAAAGGAAGAACTAGAAGGTCCAGAATCTGCCTGGCCGAGCATAAGAGTCAGTCAGTAAGGTATTCACTTTTTACAGCTGATAAAGACTTTAATGCAGCGAGAAGGCCATTGCTAATACATCCTTCCACACTTTGACATGTTCCTCAGCCATACCTCAATCCTGTACGCCTCAGCTGGGACTTACAGACAAGTTTGCAAGGGCCTGATTGCAAGCCTTAGATCAGGGATGGCCAACCTGCGGCTCTCCAGCTGTTGCAAAACTACAACTCCCAGCATGCCCAGACAGCCTACAGCTATCAGCCTACAGCAGGGCATGGTGGGAATTGTAGTCTTACAACAGCTGGAGAGCTGCAGGTTGGCCAGCCCTGCCTTAGATTATGCAGAGTGAGGGACTTTGGAAAGATAGTGAAGAGGACTATAACCCCCATCATTGCTATCAGGGAAGATTTTCACTGTGAGTCTTTTGGAACTGTGTTTTGATATAGCTGGATGTACTACAACTCCCATTCTGCACTTCAGTAAAGAGAGACTTGTCTGTTTTCTACAGTTGGCCTGGTAAAGGACTCCAGCACCATTTGCCCACCACAGCACCCACATCTCCTGCCTTGCACCTATACCAAACTCATACTACCAAGGTTGCCCAAACTACCATCAGGCAGGAGCTGTAATATCAGGGTGTGCCCCGAGGAAAGAAAGGGGAAGTCCTCCTGTCACTGCCCTGCCGTAGGGAGCATCAGTGTGAGTATTGCTTCTATGATTTGTGTGAATAAGGGCTTGTTCACACGAAAGTTTTTGGCGTTCCATATACGGAACCATTCATTTCAATGGGTCCGTAAAAAAACCCAGAATGTACTCCATGAGCATTCCGTTTCCGTATGTCCGCATTTCCGTTCCGTTACATTTTGAGTCTTGTCCTATTATTGTCCGCAAATCACGTTCCGTGGCTCCATTAAAGTCAATGGGTCCGCAAAAAAAACTGAACACATACGGAAATACATCCGTATGTCTTCCGTATCCGTTCTGTTTTTGCGGAACCATCTATTGAAAATTTTATGCCCAGCCCAATTTTTTCTATGTAATTACTGTATACTGTATATGCCATATGGAAAAACGGAACGGAAAAACGGAGCAGAAACGGAAAAACAACAGAAACAAAAAACGGAACAACGGATCCGTGAAAAACGGTCTGCAAAACACTGAAAAAGCCATACGGTCGTGTGAACAAGCCCTAACTGTTGCAGTCAGTGCCACTACCACTCCCATCCTCCACTTCACTCCTCCTGGGCCGCCGCACTACATTAATCTAGGTATAATGTTGTTCTTGCTATGCTTCCTTCTTCTGACCAGAGATGACAGCTTAAGAACATTTGATGGATAGAGTCTAGATAATAAGGTAAAATGCATCATTCTTTAATAAAATACTGTCCATAAAAGTGCTTGGCTGTTACAGAAAGAACTATTGACCATTGCTGCCGCACAAATAAGTATAGATTTTTTTTCCTTTAAAGCAGGAGTGCAGTGGTTATGGATTTTTTTTCATACTCAACAACAAATAAGCTACTAAAATTAATTCTGCATATACAGCGACCATAACATAGAAAAACACCTGCCTAATATTGCAGCGATCGGACACAGGGGCGCACGTGAATGTGGTGGCCTGATGGGTGTAGTAGTTGACACTCACGTTTCTGCAGCTCCCTGGGCGAGCATGCAGTGACGACAAGGAAGGCACCTTCGGGGCACACTCTGGTGATGAGGGATCTCCTGTCAGATATCGGTTGAGGTGCCCTTGATGGTATAGGGTTTAAGGTGCAGGGAAGGCAGGGTCCCTGATGTTGTGATGCCAGCACCCTTGCAAATGAGGTGGTAAAATAAAGAGGAGTCTGTTTGAAAAAAATAGACTGAGAATCACTTACCTTGATGTAGATGTACAGATTAATGCAATGCAAAGTGGTAGTTGTAATCTATTCAAAGGACATCACAAGTTAGTTGTATCTGTAATCCTAATAACCTGCTCTGGGTGAGGTATGGTCACACTCAGGTTATGGTAACATCTGGCTGACTGTCTATCTTCCAAGTGTGGAGTATACATCAATAAACTTCTCTGTTTCACACGGCCAGTACATATATCTTGCCTTCCTGGCTAAGGGTACTTTCACACTTGCGTTTTTCTTTTCCGGCGTTGAGTTCCGTCCTAGGGGCTCAAATCCGGAAAAGAACTGATCAGTTTTATCCCCATGCATTCTGAATGGAGAGTCCGTCCTTCAGGATGCATCAGGATGGCTCCGCTTCAGTCTTTTCGACGTTTCCGTCGAAATGAAAAACCGTAGCATGCATAATTTTCTTCTCCGTCTCAAAAGCCGTATCATTAGCCGTAACGCCGGATCCGTCCTTAAGTCCCATTGATTTGTATTAAGGACGGATCCGACTTTAAATCTTCCGGAGAATGACGCATCGACTGATCCGGATATCCTGTCTGCGCCTGCGTCGGATAGAGGAGGAGCAAGTTTCGCGCCATCCTGTCTGGATCCAGCCTGCGAGGGAGTCGGGTGCAAGCCATAGAAGGTGAGTATATCTTGTATTATGACAGAAATAACTCATATAAACAGCTCCTATGTACTTATTCATAGGAGCTATAAGTACATAGGAGCTGTCAGTACTGAGTGCATGTTAGGAGTAGTAGTCCTGTCTACTGCTACTCCTAGCATCCACTGTGTACTTATATTAACTGCATACCCCTATGTACTGTAGCATAGGGGTTGCAGGTAATATAACTACCCAGTGCATGTTAGGAGTAGTAGTCCTGTCTGCTGCTACTCCTAGCATCCACTGTGTACTTATATTAACTGCATACCCCTATGTACTGTAGCATAGGGGTCGCAGGTAATATAACTACCCAGTGCATGTTAGGAGTAGTAGTCCTTCCTACTGCTACTCCTAGCATCCACTGTGTACTTATATTAACTGCATACCCCTATGTACTGTGGCATAGGGGTTGCAGGTAATATAACTACCAAGTGCATGTTAGGAGTAGTAGTCCTGTCTGCTGCTACTCCTAGCATCCACTGTGTACTTATATTAACTGCATACCCCTATGTACTGTAGCATAGGGGTTGCAGGTAATATAACTACCAAGTGCATGTTAGGAGTAGTAGTCCTGTCTGCTGCTACTCCTAGCATCCACTGTGTACTTATATTAACTGCATACCCCTATGTACTGTAGCATAGGGGTTGCAGGTAATATAACTACCCAGTGCATGTTAGGAGTAGTAGTCCTGTCTGCTGCTACTCCTAGCATCCACTGTGTACTTATATTAACTGCATACCCCTATGTACTGTAGCATAGGGGTCGCAGGTAATATAACTACCCAGTGCATGTTAGGAGTAGTAGTCCTTCCTACTGCTACTCCTAGCATCCACTGTGTACTTATATTAACTGCATACCCCTATGTACTGTGGCATAGGGGTTGCAGGTAATATAACTACCAAGTGCATGTTAGGAGTAGTAGTCCTGTCTGCTGCTACTCCTAGCATCCACTGTGTACTTATATTAACTGCATACCCCTATGTACTGTAGCATAGGGGTTGCAGGTAATATAACTACCAAGTGCATGTTAGGAGTAGTAGTCCTGTCTGCTGCTACTCCTAGCATCCACTGTGTACTTATATTAACTGCATACCCCTATGTACTGTAGCATAGGGGTTGCAGGTAATATAACTACCCAGTGCATGTTAGGAGTAGTAGTCCTGTCTGCTGCTACTCCTAGCATCCACTGTGTACTTATATTAACTGCATACCCCTATGTACTGTAGCATAGGGGTCGCAGGTAATATAACTACCCAGTGCATGTTAGGAGTAGTAGTCCTTCCTACTGCTACTCCTAGCATCCACTGTGTACTTATATTAACTGCATACCCCTATGTACTGTAGCATAGGGGTTGCAGGTAATATAACTACCCAGTGCATGTTAGGAGTAGTAGTCCTGTCTGCTGCTACTCCTAGCATCCACTGTGTACTTATATTAACTGCATACCCCTATGTACTGTAGCATAGGGGTCGCAGGTAATATAACTACCCAGTGCATGTTAGGAGTAGTAGTCCTTCCTACTGCTACTCCTAGCATCCACTGTGTACTTATATTAACTGCATACCCCTATGTACTGTGGCATAGGGGTTGCAGGTAATATAACTACCCAGTGCATGTTAGGAGTAGTAGTCCTGTCTGCTGCTACTCCTAGCATCCACTGTGTACTTATATTAACTGCATACCCCTATGTACTGTAGCATAGGGGTTGCAGGTAATATAACTACCAAGTGCATGTTAGGAGTAGTAGTCCTGTCTGCTGCTACTCCTAGCATCCACTGTGTACTTATATTAACTGCATACCCCTGTGTACTGTGGCATAGGGGTTGCAGGTAATATAACTACCAAGTGCATGTTAGGAGTAGTAGTCCTGTCTGCTGCTACTCCTAGCATCCACTGTGTACTTATATTAACTGCATACCCCTGTGTACTGTGGCATAGGGGTTGCAGGTAATATAACTACCAAGTGCATGTTAGGAGTAGTAGTCCTGTCTGCTGCTACTCCTAGCATCCACTGTGTACTTATATTAACTGCATGCCCCTAAGTGTACTGTAGCATAGGGGTTGCAGGTAATATAATAGGAGTAGTATTTTTACGTTCGACAATATGACAACCTGTCCAATTTTTTTTTTTGACTGATCAAAAAAAAAAATCAGCCAGCTACCCAACAAGCCAGCCATCCAGCCAGCCAGCCAGCCAGACAGCCAGACAGCTATCTAGCCAGCCAGCCAGCCAGATAGCCAGCCAGCTAGCAGCCTGCCAGCCAGCCAGCCAGCCAGCCACCCAGGCAGAAAAAAAATATGACCAGTAAGTATTTTTTTCGTCGGTATGTCTGTTTATTAAAGTTCAAATATTCACCTTTTTTTTTTTTTTTTTAAAGGCACATCTTCTTCTGCGAGCGAGGCCGGGAGCTCTCCTCCACGATCACGACACCTCCAGGATGTGGTATGTAAAGTTCATTAGCATTCCAAACTGTATATTTATTTTATTATTAAATTAATTATTTTTTTCTTTGTTTATCAGTCAGACTCTATGGAGGAGAGTTCTCCTGCTCAAGCCAGAACCAGAGGAAGAGGGGAGGAGGAAGTTGGGGGTGGAGGAGAAACGGTTTGTTAATTTTTGGTTTATATTTTTCAAAATTTTTTATGCCTGTATTTTTTTAAAATATATATATATATATATAAAATCACAAATAACGCAGCAGCACAATCAGACCACGTGCACTGGCTGAAATTCCTCACAGAGGTAGGCTTCTCCCCACGATACGTACTCAACAAATGACGAGGCAGCACTTCCCGCTTTTGTTGACAGGTTGATGACCCCAACAAATTTTTTGCAGCAATGTTTCGGCCTACTCAATGAGGCCTTTGTCAAGCTTGACAAAGGCCTCATTGAGTTGGCCGATACGTTGCTGGGCAAAAAGTTTTGGGCTCGTTACCCTGGCAACAAAAGATGGAATTTTGTGCCTCGTCATTTGTTGAGTATATATATATATATATATATATATATATTTATTCATTTATTTATTATTATTTTTTTTTAGCCATCTCGTCCTGTTGCCAGTGAGAGAGGTCATCAAAGATCTTCCAGAGGACGCCGTGGAGCACGTGGCGGTCGTGGTCGTGTGAGTATTGTAAATTATTTTAATTTTTCTATTTTTTTTTTTTTAAATATTCCAAAAAAATGTTATTCTATTTTTTTTTCTTCTTTTAGGGATCCCAAACCTCCACCAGAAGGCATGAGGAGGACGTTGAAAGATTTTATATTGACAATGACCTCCTCATCCATATGGTGGAGGAACGTACACCGTTGTGGGACCACACCGACCGCCGCTATGCAGACCATCATCTTACACGGCTCCTCTGGAACGAGATCTGTGCGGACATTGTCCCCAACTGGGATGACCTCCGAGAAAGGCAACAGGGCCAATGCCGTAAGTATAAATATATTTGTAGATAGCAGACATACATGTTAAAAAAATTTTTTTTCAAAAGTGGTTTACAGTATAATTTTATTATAAGCGCCACTTAATTTTTTTTAAAAAAATTTTTTTTCTTATTGTGGCTGTTTAAAGTACAATTGTAAACCAACTTTGATTAAATCACTTATTTTATAGATCCTAATTTGATTTATTTCTTTCTAGGAGACACGATCATGGTTCGGTGGCGCTCAATCAGGGACCGCTACAAGAAGGCCTTTAATGAGGAACTTCGGCGCCCGAGTGGGTCAGGAGGAGCCTCAAGACACGTATACCGCTATTCTGCCGCCTTGGGGTTCCTACGAAGGACCCTGGAGATGCGAAGGTAAGGTATTTGGTGTCTCTAAAAAAAAAAAAATATCAAACTAGGTGTATGGCCCAGACAGACTGTCATTAGGCACTTTGTCTTCGACATCCACATTGTATTTAGTGTAGTAGAGAGTAGCAATGTGTGCTTCCGATTTTTTCATTAGAAGTTGTTTTCCAAAAAAAAGGCTATACTGTACATAGACACTTCCTTGAAAAATCATTTAATTCATGGCCTCTATTTATGTACAGTATGTTTCTCTATTTTTTGGAATGTAACCTCCTATGTCGTTTCAGAAGTCTCTTTGCTAAACCTCTATCCGACTGTTTCTCCCATCCATTAAAAATTCTAAATTTATTTTTTTCTTTGCTTCACAGAACATCAAGCAGCACTCTTGCGCCCGAAGTTCCTCAGGAGGCGGTCCCTGAAGAGCAAGCCGCCGCGGGTCCCTCTCGCCCTGCTCCTACTGCTTGTCAGGAACACCATGTTCCCCTACTTGTGCCCTCTGGCGACGTAACGATGGCAACCATGGCACCACTTTTTGAGGCCCTCATGCGTCGCCAGAGGTCAGGTAGGAGCCGCCAGGCTAACTACGAAGACCTCACAAGGCTCATGTATGAGTCCTTGGCGGGGATCACAAATAGGGTTGCATCTGTGGAGGATCATTCGCGTCGTCTTCAGGAGGGGGCGGTGTTGACGACACAAATGAGTCCGATGCATCACTATCTTGTGTCGTTGTTACCTGCGCTGGAACGCTTATCACCCGACCAGCAGTATGAGGCCAGAAGACAGATGGACAGCGTTTTGTGGCAACTGGCACACCGCCCCACAACCATTCCCCCACCCCAGCCCTATCCCCCATCCTACTCCTATCCCCCATCCTTCACCTATCCCCCATCCCACACCTATCCAACTTTACAGCCCCACCAGGCTCAGCATTCCCACCCTCCCCCTCCCCCTCCCCCTCCCCACAACCCACCCCCATCCCAAACCCCCGAGCTCTTTTCTCAAAGCTTTTCTTCTCCTCCTTCTTACTATGCTCCTTCCTCTTTCACCACTCCCTCTACTCTTGCTCGGGAAACTCCTTCTCCTGCCCAATCCAGTCTTCACACTCCCTCTGTGCCACTTGCATCAACACGCACTTTGTTGTCCACAGTGGCAGAAGAACAACAGGAGAGAGTGGACCCAAACCAATCACTTTCCTCCACCCCCCACCATTTCCTCAATTTGTAACTTTGTGTTTTATTTATTTTATTGTTATTTATAATAAATGTTATTTTTTGGTTTAAAAAATCCAAGAACTGTTTTTGTTTTTTTTTAAATTAAGATAGATATTTTAAATTTTTTGACAATTAAAATCTCCCAGCGCTGGTGTAGCGACACAACAGATTGTCGCTCCACCAGCGTTGGTAGATTGAAAGCTAGGTGTCTTATAGGCCAGACATTATCTCCCAGCACTGGCGGAGCGACACAACAGATTGTCGCTCCTCCAGCGTTGGTAGATTGGTAAGAAAGCTAGGTGTCTTATAGGCCAGACATAATCTCCCAGCACTGGCGGAGCGACACAACAGATTGTCGCTCCTCCAGCGTTGGTAGATTGTAAGAAAGCTAGGTGTCTTATAGGCCAGACATAATCTCCCAGCACTGGTGGAGCGACACAACAGATTGTCGCTCCTCCAGCGTTGGTAGATTGGTAAGAAAGCTAGGTGTCTTATAGGCCAGACATTATCTCCCAGCACTGGCGGAGCGACACAACAGATTGTCGCTCCTCCAGCGTTGGTAGATTGGTAAGAAAGCTAGGTGTCTTATAGGCCAGACATAATCTCCCAGCACTGGCGGAGCGACACAACAGATTGTCGCTCCTCCAGCGTTGGTAGATTGTAAGAAAGCTAGGTGTCTTATAGGCCAGACATAATCTCCCAGCACTGGTGGAGCGACACAACAGATTGTCGCTCCTCCAGCGTTGGTAGATTGGTAAGAAAGCTAGGTGTCTTATAGGCCAGACATTATCTCCCAGCACTGGCTGAGCGACATAACAGATTGTCGCTCCTCCAGCGTTGGTAGATTGTAAAGCTAGGTGTCTTATAGGCCAGACAATTAAAATCTCCCAGCACTGGCGTAGCGACAAAACAGATTGTCGATCCTCCAGCGTAGGCAGACAGTCTCCTAACAGGACTGATTGGAGCGACACAAGTATGTGTCGCTACTCCAGCGTGAGCACATCAATATATTAAAATAAAATCACAATTAATATATTAAAATAAAATCACAATTACGTATAAAAAATATTTATTTAACCTAAAATGCTATTGAAATCAAATACAACACACTGTAACCATCAACCAACGGGACAACAAACATAAATTAACGGTTATTTGAAAATTAATCCAAAATAGTTTATAAAAATTGGTCCTGCCAGTCCACCCTTCCAGCTTCTGTACAAAAATAATCTGCAAACGAGTCTCTCATCCGTGCAACCGCTACAGTTGACCGATGTCGACAACTTTGAATGCTCGCGATCTCGCTGTCCTCGGGCACCTGTTCCAAATTGAGTGGTTCTTTATGAAGGAGGTAGTTATGTAACACCACAGCACACTTGACAACCTCGTCTACTGATTCAACCTTCAGGTGAATAGGTTTAGTGAAAATCCTCCATTTTGCGACCAAAATTCCAAAAGTGCATTCTACCATTCTTCGAGCCCTGGTCAAGCGGTAGTTGTATGTGCGTTTTTTTAAATCTAATCCGCGGCTGGAATATGGTTTAATTAGATTTCCACACATTTGAAATGCCTCATCACCAACCAATACAAACGGCATGGGTGGGCCATCAGTACCTGGCAGTGGTTGAGGGAGAGGAAAATCGAATTGTCCATTATATAGACTACGGCCCATATTTGAATTTTTAAACACCATTGAATCGTTTGCGCGTCCATAGGCCCCTACGTCCACTGCAACAAAACGATATTGAGCATCTGCGATGGCCATCAGTATTATAGAAAAATATTTCTTATAATTGAAAAACTCGGATCCGGTTCCGTGAGGCTTGATGATACGAATATGTTTACCGTCTACAGCCCCTATGCAGTTGGGAAACTGACAAACATCCCAAAATCTTTCAGATATTTCTTTCCAATGCTGTCGAGTTGGATGTGGGATGAATTCATCATGCAGTTGTTCCCACAAAACACGGCATGTCTCCTTTACAATTATTGAAACAGTTGATATCCCAAGGCGAAATTGAAAATGGAGTGAGCTGAAACTTTCTCCACTTGCCAAAAACCTAAAATATAAAAGAAAAAAATAAGTGTATAAAAATTATTAATAAACAAGATAATATACAAGGTACAGTATATCAATTGGACGCAATTTTAGTGCACCCCTACATATATTAGTTTGGTCAAGATTTTTTTTGTGGCCAATGTAATTTTTAAAAAAATTCAACAATAAATGTTTGTTCTCCATGGCGAACAATATTCATCACAGTTCATAAATCTTCAATGACGAGTATATTGATTCAAACTTTTCCAAAACAAGATGTATAATTACAAAAAAAATAGATGAGCATCAATTGGGCCCAAAACACTTTGTACAGTGATCCCAGAAAGTACAGTGATCCCAGAAAAAGTAGATTTGGATTAAAAAATGTATGGCTTCACACTACCAAACAGCAGCTTTTGAAAATTTAGACCAAATATTGGTATAATATGTAATAAAGTATAAACTTTACCTTATCGTCAACAATAGGCGTTCTGCTGGGGAAACACAGCGACGGAAAGTGGTGTCTTGCCTTTGAATGTGAGGTGACACACGTTGTAGAAGATCATCGAAACTTTCTACCGTCATCCGTAAATAGGTAAAGAATTTTTCTGGATAATCCCTCAATTCAGGAAATAGAGTTTCAAAAACTCCCCTTCTTACTCTTGCAGAGGTTATTGGATGCACCCAATAGCGACGCGTTTTACGTCGCCTGGCTTGAAGACGTCTTCTCCATCGTGAAACCAGAATTAAAGCCTGAAATCCAAAATGAATATGGTCCGGCATCATCTTTGCACTCTGCTGAAGGAACTTCTGAGTGGTAAGTGAACTTTGCTGGTCTTTTATAGCCAGTTGTAGTATTTGCTTTAACAGATTGCATCTTTTTGTGACCTTCTCTTATCTTTTATAGACAGTTTTAATATTTGCTTAAAAAGATAGCATCCTTAATCTCTAAATTTAAACGCCGGATCCGTCTTTCCGTCTAAAAACGGAAGCAAACGGAATAGACGGATCAGCTTTTTAGACGGATCCGACGGACGGATCCGTCGAAAATTGACGACTGAAGGAAACTGAACGACGGATCCGGCTTTTCTAACAGTCGACGGAAGGACGGATCCGTTGCAGTAAAACTGTGCGGCGGTATGCGTTTTGTCGGATCCGGTGGCCAATTCCGGCGCCGGAACTGTTTGACGGATCAGTCTGCCGCAAGTGTGAAAGTAGCCTAAGGCTACTTTCCGTCATGGATCTGCAAAAACACTTCCGTTACCATAATACAACCGCATGCATCCATCATGAAAAGATCCGGTTGTATTATGTCTTCTATAGCCGTGACTGATCCGTCATGAACACCATTGAAAGTCAATGGGGGGCGGATCTGTTTTCTATTGTGTCAGAGAAAACGGATCCGTCCCCATTGACTTACATTGTGTGTCAGGACATCTTGTTCCACACCACATGGCGGACAGAAAAACGCTGCAGGCCGCATTTTGGTGTCCCCCTCCAGAGCGGAATGGTGACTGAACTGATCCGTTTTGGACCGCTTCTGAGAGCCCTGAACGGATCTCACAAACAAAAAGCTGAAACGCTAGTGTGAAAGTAGACATACTCACAATTTCCAATAATACGTCCACACTGTCCATGCAAGAATATGGCCCTGCTTACATCTTGTACTTCACTGTAGAGTGTGAACAGGCACCATAGGCTAACTCTTGTCTCACATTGGATGCTAATGGAGTCTATAGGCTGAGGTAACACTTACCTCAACTGGTCTCTCTTTATACTCTTCAACACACTGGGTTTCTGTTGTTCCTCTCTTGTGGCCTACCCTCAGATGGGTGGCTATTTGTCAGCTTACTTGGTTTCTGAAGGTTTCTGTGAGTCCAGGCTTAGCTTTGGTTAGCAGACTCTGTTGTCTGACTGCGGTCTGGCTGAAGGTTTGACTTGTGTCTGACTCTAGAGTTAGCTTTCCTAGGCTTAGACTAAACATGTGCTGACCTTGCTCTTCACTTCTCTGTGACTCAACTGCACAGTCAACTGAACTCACACTTCCTCTTACTGCTTACTCTGCCTAGCACCTCCTATAAATACACTGCGTGCAGAATTATTAGGCAAATGAGTATTTTGACCACATCATCCTCTTTATGCATGTTGTCTTACTCCAAGCTGTATAGGCTCGAAAGCCTACTACCAATTAAGCATATTAGGTGATGTGCATCTCTGTAATGAGAAGGGGTGTGGTCTAATGACATCAACACCCTATATTAGGTGTGCATAATTATTAGGCAACTTCCTTTCCTTTGGCAAAATGGGTCAAAAGAAGGACTTGACAGGCTCAGAAAAGTCAAAAATAGTGAGATATCTTGCAGAGGGATGCAGCACTCTTAAAATTGCAAAGCTTCTGAAGCGTGATCATCGAACAATCAAGCGTTTCATTCAAAATAGTCAACAGGGTCGCAAGAAGCGTGTGGAAAAACCAAGGCGCAAAATAACTGCCCATGAACTGAGAAAAGTCAAGCGTGCAGCTGCCAAGATGCCACTTGCCACCAGTTTGGCCATATTTCAGAGCTGCAACATCACTGGAGTGCCCAAAAGCACAAGGTGTGCAATACTCAGAGACATGGCCAAGGTAAGAAAGGCTGAAAGACGACCACCACTGAACAAGACACACAAGCTGAAACGTCAAGACTGGGCCAAGAAATATCTCGAGACTGATTTTTCTAAGGTTTTATGGACTGATGAAATGAGAGTGAGTCTTGATGGGCCAGATGGATGGGCCCGTGGCTGGATTGGTAAAGGGCAGAGAGCTCAAGTCCGACTCAGACACCAGCAAGGTGGAGGTGGAGTACTGGTTTGGGCTGGTATCATCAAAGATGAGCTTGTGGGGCCTTTTCGGGTTGAGGATGGAGTCAAGCTCAACTCCCAGTCCTACTGCCAGTTTCTGGAAGACACCTTCTTCAAGCAGTGGTACAGGAAGAAGTCTGCATCCTTCAAGAAAAACATGATTTTCATGCAGGACAATGCTCCATCACACGCGTCCAAGTACTCCACAGCGTGGCTGCCAAGAAAGGGTATAAAAGAAGAAAATCTAATGACATGGCCTCCTTGTTCACCTGATCTGAACCCCATTGAGAACCTGTGGTCCATCATCAAATGTGATATTTACAAGGAGGGAAAACAGTACACCTCTCTGAACAGTGTCTGGGAGGCTGTGGTTGCTGCTGCACGCAATGTTGATGGTGAACAGATCAAAACACTGACAGAATCCATGGATGGCAGGCTTTTGAGTGTCCTTGCAAAGAAAGGTGGCTAAATTTGTTTTTGTTTTTGAATGTCAGAAATGTATATTTGTGAATGTTGAGATGTTATATTGGTTTCACTGGTAAAAATAAATAATTGAAATGGGTATATATTTGTTTTTTGTTAAGTTGCCTAATAATTATGCACAGTAATAGTCACCTGCACACACAGATATCCCCCTAAAATAGCTAAAACTAAAAACAAACTAAAAACTACTTCCAAAAATATTCAGCTTTGATATTAATGAGTTTTTTGGGTTCATTGAGAACATGGTTGTTGTTCAATAATAAAATTAATCCTCAAAAATACAACTTGCCTAATAATTCTGCACTCCCTGTATGTGGGGTGCCAGCACCACCTAGGGGTAACTGAGTGTGTAAACAGCCTGTTAGAAGGAATTACAGAAATATGCATACATGTGATAAAATTACATTCTCCAAATACCCTTATGTATACAGGGCCCAGTGGCATACCGCCAATAGTGGCAGACCACGTAACTGCTATGGGGCCCGTGTCAGGGGGGGTAGCGGGGGGCAAGTGTGTCCCCTACAATGTTTGAAGTTAGTTATGTATTCTTGAGACGACCAGGCCACAGGGGGTGTAGTGAGTGCACGGTGAGAGTGGTGATAATGTGCCGAATGGGTGCTGTAGTTGTACTCACTTTTCTGTAGCTCCCTGGGATGGCGTGCAGCAGAGGGGAAGACAGCACTAAATCCTCCGGGGCACTCTCAGTTGCAGGGAACACCAGCTAGATGGAAGTTGAGGTGCCCTTGATGGTTATTTGGTAACGCTTAGGGTGCTTTGGTGGCTGGACCACTGTGTTCGTGATGCCAGCAATGTAAGGTGCATTTAGGAGATGAAGTAGAATGATGAGAGAGGCAGTAGTTGAACCAAACAGGAACGTTACTTGCAGTTTGTAATCTTTCAATTAGTAGCATTCAAAAGCAGTACTTTGTCTTACATGAAGTTTGTAAAGATGATAAAGCTGCAAATCCCAAATAGCAGGCTCTGTGAGTTGATGTATGCAGGTTCCAGGTCAACTTATGCAGGAGTGATGATGATACTTTACTTGGTTCCTGATGTTGCTCTAGCTATTCAGTCTTGCAATAATATGGATCCTCTGGTACTAATAGTATACAACCCAAGGGCGGTCTCCCTCATGGCAGGCAAACTCTCTGCTCCATTCTTTGAAAAGATTGTCTGAACTATAGTCCAAGTAGTGCCTGGCCTTGACTCTACAATGTAGGATTACTAAATCCTTCTTCTGGATTCCAAAAGTTCAAGTAGCTTACCTCCTGGGCAAGGCCCAGGAGAACAGAGAAAAGTCTGTCTCCTCTCCTCCTAACTCCTCACTCCTAATCTCAACTAAACTAACTTCCTGTGGCCGACCTATATAAATGGCGTTATAGTGACCTCTAGTGTTGGTAGTGTGTAATGCATTTCACCAGCCTGTAATAGGAATTTAGCAGCTGTGACAAAGGAAAAGACAATGATTATTGCAAGATGACAAGAAAGGGCATATAGCAATTTGGAGTGGCCCATACACACATAAGTTGGACACTATATTATGTTTTCCATCCCGAGTCCCTATCTAGGGCTCCGGCAGGACCTGATTTCCTCCTTCTCAGGACCCCCCTCCCTCCCTTCCCCACTGTGTGCAAACGCAGTGCACGGACCAGCGCCAATGTCCCTGCCAGCACTGCAGCCAGGTTAGCGCTCTCTCTCTTCTTTCTGCTGGGCGCTTCACTGGCCAATCAGCATTTAGCAGGCTAAGCTCCTGCTGCTGATTGGCTAGTGTATCGCTTACGCCAGAAGAAAGAACTGAGCGGGCGGGATGTGGCAGTGACTCACTCATGTGCTGCCTGCTTCAGTTTTCAGCCTGCCACCTCCAGCAGCCCCCAGCATTGCCTGTCCCTGTTTGCCACTGCCACTGCCAACACAATGTAAGTTGAGTGCTGTGCCTCTATGCATAAAAAAGTTTATGGTGGGAGGATAGTTAGTGAGGGGAAGAGGGGTCCTGCTGCAGCAGCAAGCAGAGTTCCTGGGGGGGGGGGCACACTGTGTTCTGTATGTAACTTATAAGGCTTATCAACTTGCTGTTGATGCTCATACAGCGGATAGTGTGCACATGAACTGTGGGGTTAAGGGGGCTGGGGCACACTAAGCATCAGCAGCAAAAAGAGTTCAGTTGTTGGGGAATGGGCTATGTCAGGCTTTAGCATAGTGGGCAAAGGCAGGAGGAGAGGTGCATATGCCAGTTCCTGCCCAGCACTCGCTCAGGTGTGCTCGCATACATATGGCGCCCTGTGCGCACTCTGCTAAAACCTGACATAGCCCATCTATGCTCGACTCTACCAAAGCAGACAGGCAGGAGCAGTGATGTGTGCAGTACATGGCTCACTGCCCCCCAGTGAGATCCTTACTCCCATACAGCACTGTAATATCAGCAGTGTATGAGAGTACGGATTATAAAGCGCTACAGGCGCCTGAGTTCAGCATCCATTTCTCATAAATGTCATTATAAAGCATTTACAATATGTAAAAGTTTAGGTACACTCTAACTTCTTTAACCCTTTTAATGACCAGGAAATTTTCAATTTTTTCCTTTCAGTTTTTTACTCCCAGCCCTCCCAAAGCCATAACTTTTTAATTTTTTTTCATTCACATTGCTGTATGAGGGCTTGTTTTTTTCCAGGACAAGATGCACTTTCTAATGGTACCATACACGGTTGGGAAAAAAATTCCAAATCAGGTGGAATTAGAAAAAAATAAAATATTCGGACAGTTTTAGGCTACTTTCACACTTGCGTTTCACGGATCCGTTTGAAATGCATTTCAAACGGATCCGTCTATAAACTGACTAAACGGAGACAAACGGAAGCCATTCAGACGGAT
This sequence comes from Bufo bufo, assembly GCF_905171765.1. Taxonomy (NCBI): domain Eukaryota; kingdom Metazoa; phylum Chordata; class Amphibia; order Anura; family Bufonidae; genus Bufo; species Bufo bufo. Next base: position 148,714,824 of record NC_053389.1, on the reverse strand, counting down.
CCGTTGAAACGGATCTGTCTGTATTGCGGATCCGTTTGTCACGTTCGTTTCTGTTTTGCCATCCGTTCAGGGGATCCGTTTTTGAATGAGTAGCATCTCTAGGTTCCATTTTCATGTATTCAGATCCCCAGGGTTGACATGCTCCTATATTTCCCTGATCGTCATTGATCGTGCGTACGGGAGTACAGAGCATCATGATGCTGACCATGTTGTGCCGCAAACTGGACTATTGTCCCGCACTCATATGATCTATTAGTGCAAGACTATATCCCCGCGGGTAGCTCAACTTGCACAGAATCATTGTACACTATGATGCTGTGTGCTCCCGTGCGCACGATCAATGCCACTACGGGACATATGGCCCGCATGTCTCTGGGGGCATACAATCGTGTACAAGAGGCCTTAAAGGGTTTTTCTCATCTTAGACAATGGGGGCATACCGCTAGGATATGCCCACATTGTCTTGTAGGTGCGGGTCCCACCGCTGGTACCCTCACATATATTGAGAATGGAGCCAAGAAAGGGGATGAGGTCGCACTGCGCCGCCACCCTCCATTCATTTCTATGGGAGAGGCGGGGATTAGCGCTTGGTGGTGGACGTACCACGGGAAATTTGTTGTCCTCCAGCAACAGTGCTCCCCGCTCCGTTCTCGATATAGGTGCGGGTACTACCAATGTTACCCACACCTATCAGACAATGGGGGCATATTCAAGCGAAATCCCCCCATTGTCTATGTGAATACCCCATTAAAAACTGTATGTCCCTTGCGTGTCCCTTGTGGTAATCACACTAGTTATATTAGAGCGTCATCGGGAAATCATTAAACGGTAAAATTACAATTTATTAATGAATTCCTGATGATGCTGATGGACCGTGACTCCCACAAGGGCTCATATGAAAGGGCACAAGATTGAACAATGAACAAGCATTTGCTTGTTCATGTGCCAATCATAGGGTCTACGATCAATGAAGAGCCAAAAGATAGCTCAATATTGATGGTCATAGAGCCAAAAGATAGCTCAATATTTTAATGGTTCTTATTTCCCATGACCGTTTTCTAGCATGATCTTAAACTCATGCAACTGCTCGGGCGTCATTGAGTCCATCAAACTGATCATGCTTAGCCCATTATGGTAGTTTGGGCTGCGTTGAATCTCTGACTCCGCCCCCTCCCAGCGGCGAATCAAGTCAGCACCAAACTCCTTCTGATGTTCGGCAAAACCTTCTAGAGCGTCGGAAACGACCTCTACAAGGTTTGCATAATCAGTACGATTTGGCCTACCGGATCTCTGCCCGCTCACCAGGGCTCTCAAATTTTGGCGAAAACCTAAGAGCCTCTGTTGAGCGGAGGGATCCGGTAGGGGACCCGGATTATCCTGAGCCAATACATGAGAGACAGGAGGGCTGGTGTTGGCGATCTGTTCTGGTTCCGCCTCAGGAGGTTGTTCAGGCTCCCGAGTGCTGCTGGCACTTCTGTAGGAAAAAAATAAGGAAAGTTATGATTTGTTCTTTAAATAAAACATCCATGTTCTATGCTATGTCTACCGTATACCATAGGGGGTTGGCCAAAACAGGGGAGCCAAACACTCCACTGTCTCAGACAGCCCCTTACACTCAGACGGAGAGAACAGTTGTTGCTCCGACTGTGGGGGGCTGGCCAAAACAGGGGAGCCAAACGCTCCGCTGTCTCAGACAGCACCTTACAGTCAGACGGAGAGAACAGTTGTCCCTCTGACTGTAGGAGGGCTGGCCAAAACAGGGGAGCCAAACGCTCCGCTGTCTCAGACAGCCCCTTACACTCAGACGGACTGTAGGGGGCTGGCCAAAACAGGGGAGCCAAACGCTCCGCTGTCTCAGACAGCCCCTTTACAAATTTTTTTTGAATAGTTGTTAAAAATATTTACCTTCTTGGTGCCATCGCCTTTCGTAGGAACCCCAGGGCCGCCGTATGGATGTATGGGGTCCCTGAGGTTCCTCCGGAGCCACTCAGGGCCTGAACCTCCTTGTTATAATCCCTCCTGAAGCGGTCCCGGATAGATCGCCAACGCGTTGTAACTAGTTTGACTATAGAAAAAAAACATAAAAAATAAAATCAGCATGATAAAAGGAAAAGAACAATATTTTAATATATTAAAATACATATTGTTTTACTTACCATATTTCTCCTGAGCCACCGCATTTAGATCCCCCAGGTCTCAAAAACATCGGAACAGATGTCCCTCCAGAGCCGCTGGGTACGATGATGAATAGCGTGGTGGCGGTCGGAGTGGTCCCATAATGATGGACGCGCCTCCACCAGTTGGATGAGGAGCAGGTTATCTATCGTAGGAACCCCGAACTCCTCATCTTCCCTGGTGGAGCCTACGGAACCCTGAAAAAAAGGAAATACAAAATTAAATGTAAATCCTAATACAAAATGCAAATTAAAACTACTTAATTCAAGACTTACACGTCTACGACCGCCACGCTCATTCCCGCGGACCATGGAGGCGACTGGGGGATCCTTGCTGGCGGTTCTAGGTGCAGATTGAAAAATTAGATATCTATATATATATACTTACTTCTTGACAGCCCCGGTCCGGGCTTGGTCCACCTCCCCTGGACGATGGCGAGGCCACCACTGATGAGCAGGCCCCGGCAGGTGAGCCGGCCACATCTGGAGAGCCCTCCGCTGATGATGAAGAAATCTATAATAAGAGCACATACTGATTAATGCAACAAATCAAACAGTACAAACTCCAAGTGTTGATTTTATACAGTACTTACCGGCCACTCAATACGCCGGCGCCTTCTGGGTGGGTTTTTCCAATCAATTTTTGTCTTCTTTGATGACATCTGTACGCAACAGAATACCAGACAAAATGCAGATAACGTTAAATGAACTTGTTTAGAGCACTATTTCCACATATATCAACAAATTATTTTTTATTTTTAATACTTACTTTTCAAAATATAGATTGGTGCTTGCCCACCGCAGAACTTTCTTTAATCAAAATTTTTACTATTTTGGAACGATCCTAATAATAAAATGATTAAAAAATTAAACCGACAGGAGACATAATTGCCCCAAGTGCCATAAACACCCCCAGAGACAGCAGCCCCGCATAGTGCCAGCAGCACCCCATAGTGCCAGCAGCCCCCACAGTGACATCAGCCCCCCAGTTCCAAACAACCTTCCCAGCAGACCTCCCAGCAGACCCCCCAGTTCCAGCCACACCCCCCCCTCGCAGTGCCAGCAGCCCCTCCAGTGCCAGAAGCCCCCCATAAAGCCAGGCCCCAACCACCAGTGCCAGCAGCCCCCACTGTTCCAGACACACACATACCCCTTCCCAAGTGCCAACAGCCCCCCCAGCCCCCCCCTAGAAATAGATAGATAGATAGATAGATAGATAGATAGATAGATAGATAGATAGATAGATAGATAGAAAAAAAAGAAAGATAGACGAACAGACAAAACTTCATATACTTACCAGTCTTCACCAAGTCGATAATCCAAAATGGCCGACGATGAGGGGAGGGACAGGAAGTTATTGGGCATGCGTAGAGACGTGAACGGTTTCTAACGAATCTGTGTCAAAGCGTAGCCAGGACAAACGGATCCGTCCCCATTGACTTACATTGTAAGTCTGGACGGATCCGTTTGGCTCCGCACGGCCAGGCGGACACCCGAACGCTGCAAGCTGCATTCAGGTGTCCGCCTGCTGAGCGGAACGGAGGCCAAACGGTGCCATACTGATGCATTCTGAGCGGATCCGCATCCACTCAGAATGCATTGGGGCTGTACGGATCCGTTCGGGGCCGCTTGTGAGATCCGTTTGAACACAAGTGTGAAAGTAGCCTTAAGTTGTTTTTTTTTACACCATTTCCTATGTGGGGATAAACTGACTTGTTACTTTTATTCGACAGGTCAGTACGGTTATGGCGATGCCACATATGTATAGTTTTTCTTTCATTTTAATACTGAAAAAAAAAACTTAAAAAAACAACAACTTTTTTTTTTCATTTCAGAGCAAAATTCTGACCCCTCTAACTTTTTTTGTAGTTAGATGTATTGAGCTATGTGAGGGCTCATTTTTGCGGGGTAATCTGTACTTTTCAATGGTTATTGGAAAATATGTATATATGTTTTAGTTACTGCAACAAAAATTATTTATCCCTAATTGTTTCAATAGGTTATTTATTTATACATTGTATTTCATTATTCATTGGCAAACGGTGGTGTGGCAGGGGAGGAGCCAGGGCAAGTAATGGGATGGGCTAGAGGTCGGTAGTAGCGGGATTTAGGGGGCCCAAGATGTTAGCAGTAGATCTTTTAAAGGGGCCCCCTTTGCACCCAGCAAAAACATCTGGACTAGATCTGAGGTGTTTTTATTGAAATGGTTTCATTGGCATTCATTTTTACCGCCTGATTACACAGCCTAATGCAGAATGGATATGAAAGGAACGATTGCTACCGCAGTCATTCCTCCCTTGTTCAGCAGAACATTGCAGATTATACAGGATTATGTGCTGATGATGATCAGGCATTTTATATCCTGATGAAGGATGCCCATTAGCCGACAAACAAGCGTTTGCTTGTTCATTGGCTGATCAGCTGCTCCATCATATGTGCCAATTATAGGGAGTAATGTAGCCAAAAATTGTGTGGCCTAATAGACCTCTTACATGGGGGCAGAGTACAATTCCTCTCATGGAAAGGAGAATATGCACTTTTTATGTGGCTCCTGTCTGAAGCATGATGGGAATAAAGCTCAGGAAATAATGAATTTTGCAGAACGTAATTTGATTTAAAAAAAACTCTTGTTGTCTTTAAGTGTTGCGCGATATAGGAAAGCGCTCGTCCCCCGTTTCAGCCAATTGCTTTCCATTGTTCTGTGAGCTCTGAATTCTTTCTAGATAACAGGAACATAGCCCAGATAAATGCTGTCATTATTTTTGCCTCCTTGATGCTGCTGGTCCTGCTGATATGCTAATATCTTAAGCAAAATTTAATTGGCTTCCCATGTTGGCATTTCACATAGTCTTCAATGAATTGAATGCCGAATGTCGTCTAGTTACCCATAGCAGGAATTGTCTGAGGCAGTCAGATCTCTGAAGAATAAAGCCACTTTCTTTTCTAAACTCTTCATAGATGTTCCTTACTGTTATTGTTGAACTCCATATTTTCTCTTCATAGAGGCGATCGATTAATTATTATTTTTTTCCCTTAAATGAAGAATGTGGGGTGTTTTATTTCATTATCTTCTCACTGCCATCCTGAAACAATGAGGCACTTCAAGGTGACAGTCGTACCTGGGTGTACCTTGGGGTTATTCATGTGAGAGTACTGTAGAGTGGATAGATAGATAGATAGATAGATAGATAGATAGATAGATAGATAGATAGATAGATAGATAGATAGATAGATAGGAGATAGATAATAAATAAATAAATGGATAGGCAATAGATAGATAGGAGATAGATAGATAGATAGATAGATAGATAGATAGATAGATAGATACAGTCAGGTCCATAAATATTGGGACATTGACACAATTCTAAATTTTTGGGCTCTATACACAACCACAATGGATATAAAATGAAACAAACAAGATGTGCTTTAACTGCAGACTATCAGCTTTAATTTGAGGGTATTTACATCCAAATCAGGTGAACGGTGTAGGAATTACAACAGTTTTCATATGTGCCTCCCACTTGTTAAGTAACCAAAAGTAATGGGACAGAATAATAATCATAAATCAAACTTTCACTTTTTAATACTTGGTTGCAAATCCTTTGCAGTCAATTACAGCCTGAAGTCTGAAACACATAGACATCACCAGACGCTGGGTTTCATCCCTGGTGATGCTCTGCCCGGCCTCTACTGCAACTGTCTTCAGTTTCTGCTTGTTCTTGAGGCATTTTCCCTTCAGTTTTGTCTTCCCCAAGTGAAATGCATGCTCAATCGGATTCAGCTCAGGAGATTGACTTGGCCATTGCATAACATTCCACTTCTTTCTCTTAAAAAACTCTTTGGTTGCTTTTGCAGTATGCTTTGGGTCATTGTCCATCTGCACTGTGAAGCACCGTCCAATGAGTTCTGAAGCATTTGGCTGAATATGAGCAGATAATATTGCCTGAAACACTTCAGAATTCATCCTGCTGCTTTTGACAGCACTCACATCATCAATAGATACAAGAGAACCAGTTCCATTGGCAGCCATACATGCCCACGCCATGACACTACCACCACCATGCTTCACTGATGAGGTGGTATGCTTAGGATCATGAGCAGTTCCTTTCCTTCTCCATACTCTTCTCTTCCCATCACTCTTGTACAAGTTGATCTTGGTCTCATCTGTCCATAGGATGTTGTTCCGGAACTGTAAAGGCTTTTTTAGATGTCGTTTGGCAAACTCTAATCTGGCTTTCCTGTTTTTGAGGCTCACCAATGGTTAACATCTTGTGGTGAACCCTCTGTATTTACTCTGGTGAAGTCTTCTCTTGATTGTTGAATTTGACACACATACACCTACCTCCTGGAGAGTGTTCTTGACCTAGCCAACTGTTGTGAAGGGTGTTTTATTCACCAGGGAAAGAATTCTTTGGTCATCCACCACAGTTGTTTTCTGTGGTCTTCTGGGTCTTTTGGTGTTGCTGAGCTCACCGGTGTGTTCCTTCTTTTTAAGAATGTTCCAAACAGTTGTTTTGGCCACGCCTAATGTTTTTGCTATATCTCTGATGCGTTTGTTTTGTTTTTTCAGCCTTATGATGGCTTGCTTCACTGATAGTGACAGCTCTTTGGATCTCATCTTGAGAGTTGACAGCAACAGATTCCAAATGCAAATAGCACACTTGAAATTAACTCTGGACCTTCTATCTGCTCATTGTAATTGGGATAATGAGGAAATAACACACACCTGGCCATGGAACAGCTGAGAAGCCAATTGTCCCATTACTTTTGGTTCCTTAACAAGTGGGAGGCACATATGCAAACTGTTGTAATTCCTACACCGTTCACCTGATTTGGATGTAAATACCCTCAAATTAAAGCTGACAGTCTGCAGTTAAAGCACATCTTCTTCGTTTCATTTCAAATCCATTGTGTTGGTGTACAGAGCCAAAAATGTTAAAATTGTGTTGATGTCCCAATATTTATGGACCTGACTGTAGATAGATAGATAGATAGGCTACAATTTGCTAACTGTAGATATGGTCCAAGCTTAGTTAAATAAGCTAAATGTGAACAAAGCTCTAGGACCATATGGATTACACCATGAGTTCTTAACCCCTGACTGCCATACGGCTATATACGTGCTATCTGCACATACCCAGTGCAGATAGCACATATATAAACCTTATGGCAGCTCTTTAATCCAAGCGCTGCAAAGCGCTTGAATTAAAGCTTCTGCCACTGTCAGAGACAGTGCATAGTCCAGTAATGCCGGCAAGCGACCACTCTGCCAATCGGATTGCCGCAGTGTAAAAGTGTCGGTTTCAGGCTCTGATCTGCACTCTGCAGATCAGAGCCTGAAATCAGATACCAAATCCTCCGTGCCCTCAATCTGTGCCGCCAATATGTAAACCCCCTGCCCCGATCTGTGCCCCCTTCTGTGCGTCCTGCCTCCAGCTTTGCCAGCCGTGCACTGCCGGCAACTGTGCCCGCCTGCCCCCATCCATGGCCTCTGCCCCGATGAATGTACCATGTGATCTGTGTCCCATCCCCAGCCCTCATCTGTGCCCCCTTGTGCGGTGCCCCTGCTGTATCTGATGGTGGCGGCTCTGTTCCTGAGCCGCCACCATCAGCAGTAAGTGTCAGCTGTATGCTGACACTCTGCTGTAACCCCTTAGATACCGCTGTCAGCGGCATTCAAGGGGTTAACAGGGGGAGGGGGCTCCCTCTCTCAACCATCAGGCTGCCGATGTTGGTCTGATGTTGGATGTGTTGGTCCGCGCAACGGGGAGATGCAGCAGCGGCCGTGCAGGGATCCGGAGCAAGTAAGCATAATATATATGAGGGGCCTGGGCATTGGGGGGACTTGGTTTCGGAAAATAGCCCGCAATACCCAAAAACAAATGGAAGCCTTCTTTTATCAGGATCACTACAATAATTTAGATATCCACAAGAAGGAGAAAGAACTCTTCTCCAATAGAGATGTTCTGTCAACAAACAGCTTGTCAGATTTTTTTAAGTTCTGTTACAAATCAAGGTAAAGCCTTGCTCAGAGACTTTGTAACTCCCCAGAGGTGCATTACCACTTCTGCACCCCGCTACTATCTCCTATGGTTAACCTATTGTCATCCTGTGTATTAATTTCCAGGTCCTGCAAAACGTGTATTTATAATCTTGTGATGTAACTGTTTATGTGTAATATGCCTGGCTCACCAGCAGGTGGCAGCAAACACAGCAGAGCTATCTCACAGAGAATGGAGCTTTTCCTTCCATTCTAACACTCCCCTCTGTGGTGTGGTGGGCGTGTCCCACTTGCTGCAGGGAGCAAGGAGTCCTAATTAGAGTTAGTTCAGCTTACCCCCTTCTAGGGGAAGGTCTAAAGTACCCCCTGCTTGGGGAAGGTAGCAGGAGCACATCCCTGTTGGACGAGCCCTGTCTAGACTCGCTTGAGCACCTTCTGCTCAGCTGGATCTGGTGGCCACAGCAAAAAGCCTCTGAAGCCAGGAGTAAAGTTTTCCCTGGACAAAGCTAGAGACAGACCAGACTACACAGTGAAATGCAGCCTAAAGAGGAAGCTGAGTTCTATAGCCAGCCTGTTAGCACAGCAGAGCCAGAGAGCAACAGACGTAGCAGAGAGGAGTTTGCCTGCCACAGTTAATGCCAAAGCCTGCTAGAAACCAAGACAAAACCTGTAAATCATTTGGAGAAAAGTTTATTCAAGTAAAGCTGTTATCAACTTCATCACAAGGTCTGGACTCCATTAATTTCTTTATCCCCTACTACTACTCCCCTTTTTCTGCTTTGGACGACAATGCCTGGGTTCCAGCATATCCAGGTAGGAGCACCGTGACACGTGCACAACATCTTAAGGGACCTTATAGGCTACCCTACACTACTCTGGCATTCCTACACCTGGATATCATCAACTACCATATCACTAAAAGGGACCCTGTGCCCTTGTTGCTTCACTGCAACTGGCGTCATGACAAACATGTACTTTAAGGGACCCTATGGCCGTTGGTCCATCCGTTGCATTTGGCGTCATGAACAGGATAAATCTGTGTACCCTTGGATTATAATGCCTACAGAATTGACCAAATACCTTTAAAAATGACTTTATTGAATTTGTTGCAGAATGATAGGCGCAAAACGGTGCGTGCCGGCGTCCGAAGGGTTAATCCGACATTTTTATATGCCATGGCGCAGTTTCTTCTTACCCAGTCAGTGCGGGAAATTAGAGGAACTCCCCTATCTAGAGCAGGAAAGTCTAACCCTGAACACAGGGAGCGATGTTACAGTCTAAGAAGATAAAGTGGAAGCTCCTCCCTGGAAGCCCCTCCTTCATTGCTAGTCGACATGGCCAGTGAGCAGAAGGACAAGATGGCGCTCCCAAAGCAGGAATAATGTACTGCGGCGATGAACCGCCCGAATCGAGGGTTACCGAGCCCCAGGTACAGGTATTACAAATTATCCGGAGACCCGAGCCAGGGCCCGGAGCTTTCCCCGTGCCGGCTGGCGTGGTGGAGGTGGCCGGAGTTACCACTCCACCGCCCAGAAAGAGCGAGGCCTACGACAGCGTGAACCCGATGGTGCCCAGACGAGTCACGGCCTACGCGTCCTCCGCTTGGGATTATCGTAAGGCTATTGAGGACTCGGTTGTATGTCTGTTAGACCGACCTCTGCCCAATGATCCCACACTGGAGAGGAGAACCGGAACGGTCATCTGGTTCTCCATAGAACGAGGAGCAGGGTTCGTCCGGGATGACGATACCGGGACATAGCTATTTGTTAATTAAAGCTCAACCAGAGCCGGAGCTGCTCATTCTGGGGTTGCCTGCACCACCAGCATGCCAGCAGGTGGGCTGTGTGTCCACATCCATTGGTTCCTTAATCAGGGGACATTTTTATGGTTCTTAAAGGGAAATTCTCTGAAATGTGCTCTGTCGGAGCCTAGAAATTTTTTATTTTAGGACACGGGAGTACAGGTCTTAAAAATTAGGCATTCACCTGAAATAAAATAAATTCTGATTATGTGGCTCTAGGTACATTATGCGGTCAATGGATAAAATTTTTACTGTAGGCCACTGGACTACAGGCCCCAAACATTAGGCATTCACCAGACAGAAAAGATCAAGTGATTATGTGGCCGGAGGTATATTACATGGTCAACGGATATCAATTTTACTGCAGGCCAGTACAAATACACGTCAAATGCATATGTTTAAAAGAACTAAAAATATTAAATTGGATTAAAAACATGGCTAACGAAATCCCCCTTTTAAAAAAAACACTAATAATAATAGTTGAAATTCGATAACACGTGGTCGTCACTGGTGTTGAATTCCTCCGAGACGGCAACAATTATTCATTCACCGTACAGAAAAAAACAAGTGGTAGGCAATTAAGAGTGCCGTGTTTGTGTGAGGGGAGGTGGGGCTTTAATTATTTAAACCTGGCTCTCCTGCCCCCACTTGTCGGTTCGAATGCTTTCGAATCGGCTCGTGGGTTGGCTGTCCTTCCAGAGAGGTCGCGTGTCTCGTTGTTAGTTCGTGTGGTCGGCGGCGTCGGGCTCATCGCTGCGGAGAATAGGTAGGCCGGGTGGCTGCACACCCGTCTCGTTATTTATGTCATGTCATGCTGCCGGGCGTGCCTTCCGGTCCCCAGCCGCACCTGTGACTGCCCGCACTTCCGATCCGCTCCAGGCACCCCGCTCCCACATACAGCGTCCTCCAGGCTAAACTGTACAACAGCCTCCTCACCTGTGGCTCCGTTGCGGCGAGTCACACTCCCGCTCTCATACCATCGCGCGCAGCGCATCGGTCACGCCGGCCATCGGCTCCACATTGCGGCTCGCTGCCCTTCGGCGCTCTAGCAGGTCCTGGTCTGAGAGAGGGCGACACCTACAGGCCATGCTGGTACTGCAGTCCAGGTACTGGGCTCCTTGCTCAGCACCAGTGGCTAGGCACTAAGGTAGGCGTCAGTTGAAAAAAAATATATATATATTTTTAAGTATTAAATAAAAGAGGGTTCAAAGAAGGGGGATGGCGACTATGCCTTGCGCACGCAGCCTGGCCGCCCATAGCCCATACAGTACGTCGGGAGTCAGTGGGTCGGTTTCGGGCGCAGCCGCGACAAGCCGGTGGTTAGCTAGGGAGCGGTTGCGTGGGTGAAGGGTCACTCAGCCGGGGTTCGCTCACTCACATGTCTGTCCTTGCTTATTCAGGTCCACAGGTGGTTGGCTACTTTGCGATACTGTGGGGTTTGTGGCTGTTATGGGCGCCAGGTGAGTCAGGTGTGGTGCGCATGCGTGGGCCACCCCCCTTTTTACTCCTGCGTGGGCTTGGGGGACTGGGTATGGTGGCCTATCAATGCTCAGGCCACTGGCGCATGTCTTGCAGGGTGGCGCCTACAGTCGTGGCCTTTGGTGGGAAGTTGAAAAAAAATAAAATAAATATAGATATAAATTTTGTTTTGCCAGGTCTGTCACGACTACAGACTCGTTATAAAGCCCTGCCACGACTGCAGGCATTTAGTCTGTCACGACTACAGACCCGCCCTAAAGCCCTGCCACGACTGCAGGCATCAGTCTGTCATGACTACAGACCCGCTCTAAAGCCCTGCCACGACTGCAGGCATCAGTCTGTCACGACTACAGATCTGTTATAAAGCCCTGCCACGACTGCAGGCATCAGTCTGTCACGACTACAGACCCGTTATAAAGCCCTGCCACGACTGCAGGCATCAGTCTGTCACGACTACAGACCCGTTATAAAGCCCTGCCACGACTGCAGGCATCAGTCTGTCACGACTACAGACCCTCTCTAAAGCCCTGCCAGGACTGCAGGCACAAATCTGTTACGACTACAGACTCATTATATAGGCCTGCCACGACTGCAGGCATTAGTCTCATGTCAACAGACTCGTGAGGTAATACTACCACGTCTACAGGCGATGGTCCGTTACCGCTACTCTCGATGTAGGGTCCCCTCACGACTACAGGGGCTAGTCGGTCACATCCACAGACTCGGTCGCACTCCCGTTGACTACAGGCACTGGGTGGGCATCTACGGGTAGTTGCGTCACGACTACGCACGTGGGTCAGCCACGGCGTGGGAGGTCAGCCTTCACGGTCACAGGTAGGTCCGGTCAGGCTTCAGTCTCCCAGCGGGTTCCAGTCACAATAACCAGCCCCTAGGTGAGGGGGGGCACTCCCGCACCGGCGCACAATGCCAGGGCTGTGCGGCTCCTCACGCGGCGCACGGTTCAAACCAGCGGGGGCCGGGGTTACACATATGACTCCACCATTAGTCTCTCACGCATGGCTCCGCCATTAGTCTCTCGCGCATGGCTTCTCCGCTTTAGGTTTACACAGATGACTCCGCCATTAGAGTCTCTCACGCATGGAGGAAAAAATAAATAAAATAATAATAATCCTCACCAGGCCCAGCTGCGCTGGGACTAGTCTCTCATCTCACCATAGCTAAGAGACTGATGGTCAATTCCTTGGCCAGTAATACTCTGAGGGCTTACAAAACAGCTTGGCACCTGTTTCAGAGATACGAGAACACCTACCCGGCCTCTGGCCGGGGGCCTATCACTCACCTATTGGGCTTCGTAGGGGTTTTGCCACTCTCAATTAAACCTGTCCTATAGCACTGTTAACTATACCTGGCAGGTATTCAGCACCATTGATACATGCTACATCCGGACCTACCGTCACTCTTCTCCGCCCACCCGATCAAAGCGGCGTTGAAGGGTTTGCGCAAGATGTCTGTTGTGAAACGACATGTGCGTCAGCCATTTACCGGTAGCTTGTTCAGGCCGTGACAGACAAACTGCAGGGTAAATCGTTCGGGCCGCAGGTTAGCGCTCTGGTAGAAACAGCCTTGTACCTGGCCTTCCATGGATTCCTCAGGTCAGGCGAGCTCAGGGGCACCAATACGCTGGCTGGGTGCTTGCGGAAAGGTCAGCTCATCCGGCGCGGGTCCATCTATGTCCTCACCTTGGCCTCGTCCAAGACGTCACGGCCGGGGGAATCGGTGGCGGTCAGATACTTTCCCACGGACAGCAGATGGTGTCTGGTGCAGGCCTTGGAGGCTTGGCTGCATAATATTTAGTCCAAGCGGCATGTTCTCCCGTACTCGAACTAGGCAATGCCCGGCTAACCACCGCGGCCTTTCTTACGTACATTCAGGTTTAGTTGACAGGTTCAGGGGTCGGTCCTCTCTGGATCACAGGACATTCCTTCCGCATGGGCGCAGCAGCTGCGGCGTCCATGCATAAGGTGCCAGTACATGTCATGAAACGGTTGGGTCGTCGCAGTTCCGTGTGTTCCATGCGTTATATCCCGGATCCTTATAAGAAATATCACTGGCTTTCGAGTTTTGGTTTTGTAGTTTCTGTTATCAAGTTTTTCAAACTCCTATGCATGGTTCTTTTGGCCTCTTTAGGCTACCCTTCGATAAGCAGTTCCGGCATAACTCTGCTGCTTCTAGGTAGGGGGGGGGAGTATAGGCTTAGGTAGGGGACCCTCTCATCATGAGCCGATCCGAGCACAAGTGGTAGGCAATTAAGAGTGCCGTGTTTGTGTGAGGGGAGGCGGGGCTTTAATTATTTAAACCTGGCTCTCCTGCCCCCACTTGTCGGTTCGAATGCTTTCGACCCACCCAGAAGCCCTCCCTTTTTCTCAGGACTCATCATTGGTGTGGCCCCCTTTAGGCTACCCTTCGATAAGCAGTTCCGGCATAACTCTGCTGCTTCTAGGTAGGGGGGGGGTATAGGCTTAGGTAGGGGACCCTCTCATCATGAGCCGATCCGAGCACAAGTAAGTATGTGGCTGGAGGTAGATTACACAGTCATTGGAAATACATTTTACAGCAGTCCAGTGGACTACAGGCCCCATAAATTATGCATTCAGCGTAAAGAAAAGAACAAGTAAGTATGTGGCTGGAGGTAGATTACTTGGTCATTGGGTAACAATTTTACACCGGGCCAGTGTACTACAGGCCCCAAAAATTATGCATTCAGCGTAAAGAAAAGAACAAGTAAGTATGTGGCTGGAGGTAGATTACTTGGTCATTGGGTAACAATTTTACAGCGGGCCAGTGTACTACAGGCCCCAAAAATTATGCATTCAGCGTACAGAAAAGAACAAGTATGTGGCCGGAGGTATATTACACGGTCAATGGATATCAATTCTACTGCAGGCCAGTACAGATACATGTCAAATACATATGTTTAAAAGGACTAAAAATATAAAATTGTATTAAAAACATGGCTAACGAAATACCCCCTCTTGAAAAAAAAACCCTAATGATAATAGTTGAATCACGTGGTCATCACAGGTGTTGAATTCGTTACGGGGCCCAAAACATTAGGCATTCAACGGACAGAAAAGGCCTTTCATGCCACTGTATTTACCTAAGACAGGGACCATTATTTGTTCTGTGTGGTGGCGGATATTTGTGGGCTGTCATGAGGAAATTCAATTAAACGTGGTCGAGTCACATGTGTTGAATTCCTCCGATATCCATGCCTCATTAATTTTTAGAGACGTGAGGTAGTCCACACTGTCGTGAGCTAGGCGAGTGCACTCATCGGTCATGAACCCCCCTGCTGCGCTGAACGTCCTTTCGGACAGGACACTGGACGAAGGGCAAGCCAAGAGTTCCATGGCAAATTGTGCCAGCTCTGGCTACAGGTCAAGCCTGCACACCCAGAAGTCCAGGGGTTCCTCGCTTCTCAGAGTGTCCACATCAGCCGTTAACCCGATGTAGTCGGACACCTGTCGGTCTAGGAGTTCCCTGAGGCTGGAACCGGAGGGTGGCTGTCGCTGGGTTGTCTGAAAGAAAGATCTCATATCCGAAGTGACCAACACATCTTCAAACCGCCCTCTTCTTGCATGTGCTGTTGGATTGGTACCCGCAACTTTTTCTCTGTGAGTGGAAATTCATCTGCCAGCGCCCGCAAAAGCAGAATGCAGCATTTCTCGAAGCAAGGTCTGGAAGTGCTGCATTCTGACAGCCCTCTTTGATGCTGTTAACATGTTCGCCATTTTGTGTTTGTACCGGGGGTCTAAGTACGTTGCCACCCAATACTGGTCCTTGCCCTTTATGATTTTTATATGGGGGTCCCTTTTCAAATACTGGAGCATGAAGGCCCCCATTTGCACTAAACTGGAAGCGATGGAGTGGCCTGGCTCCTGCTCATCATCCAGGATAATGTCGTCCTCGGTCTCCTGCCCCCAGCCACGGACAACACCAGGGATTCCAGAAAAGGTTAAAGCATGCTCTTCTTGCTCCTCCTCCGCCCCGACACCATCCTCCTCTGACTCGTCTTCAGACTCCTGTTGACTTGTCTCAGATGGAGTAGCCCGCCCTGGGAATTCATCCAGCATTGCGACTTTCTCATCTTCCTGCTCCTGCTCCTCGACGAATTGATCGCAATGCACGCTTCAGAAATAAGGCGTAAGGTACGATGTCACTGATGGCGCCCTAGCCAAGACTAAGCAGTTTAGTGATCTCATCAAATGGCCGCAGAAGTCTGCATGCGTCGTGCATGAGCATACACTGGCACGGTGAAAAAAATAAAATTCTCCCCAGAACCTGTCCTGCCGCAGATTTTGTACAGGTAGTCGCTAACTGCACGTTTCTGCTGGAGCAGCCTATCAAGCATATTCAAGGTGGAGTTCCAGCGCATCGGGCAGTCACAAATCAGATGTCTGACGGGCAGGTGGTGTCGCCGCTGAACGTCAGCAAGGCGAGCCATGGCCGTGAAAGATCTTCTAAAATGGCTAGAGATTTTCCTGGCCTGCCGCATGACCTCCTGGACCACGGGTATTTTGCAATGAATCACTGCACGACTAAGTTCTGGATGTGTGCCATGCACGGCATGTGTGTCATTTTGCCCTGTTTCAGTGCGCTCAGCAAATTGGCACCATTGTCGCACACCACTTTACCAACTGTCAAATTGAGTGGGGCTATCCATTGATCGGCCTGTGACCGCAAAGCTGAAAGGAGTGTAGGACCAGTGTGGCTCTTGGCTTCCAGGCACAGCAGATGCAGCACAGCATGGCAACATCTCACCTGGCACGTCAAATAGGTTCTGGGGAGTTTGGGGGGTGCAGCGGAAGAGGTGGTAGCAGTGAAAAAGGAGGAGTCAGCCGAGGAGGAAACGGAGGATGGAGTAGGAGGAAGAGAAGAAGAGGCAGGCCTGCATGCAATCCGTGGCGGTAACACCAAAACCACACGGGTGCCACAGGTTGCATGCTTGATTGCCGTCCGAAGGTTCACCCAGTGGGCAGTAAAAGTTATGTACCTTCCCTGCCCGTGTTTGCTAAACCACGTGTCTGTGGTCAGATGTATCTTGGCACCGACACTGTGTGCCAGAGATACATTAACTTGCCGCTGAACGTGGCCATATAGCTCTGGGATGTCCTTTTAAAATAAATATTTCCTTATGGGGACCTTCTATTGCGGTGTGCCAATGGCCACAAATTTTCTAAAGGCCTCAGAGTACACCAGTTTATATGGCAGTAGTTGGCGGGCTAGCAGTTCTGACAATCCGGCGTCATCAACTTTTTTCGTTCGAACATTTGGGCCACGGAAGCCTGCATTTTGCCAGATGAACGCGACGACGGCACGGTGAAAGATGGAGTGGAGGACAAATGGGGGGAGAGAGAAGAGACAGGATGTAAAGCGCCGAGAGTGTGGCTTTGTGGGTTCTGACGGTGTTGCTCCCACTGGGCTCGGAGATGTGAGGCCAGGTGCCTTCTTCAGGCAGTCACCCCTAGGTGAGTGTTGGGCTTAGCACGACTTATGCTTTGACAGCACAGGCTGAAGATCGCAACACTATTGTCAGCAGCTGACACGTTAAAAAAAAGCCCACACTGCGGAGCCATGTGCCGGCGTCCTGGAAGCACCAGATGTGACCGTGCATGTTGGTTGGCTCGCTCCAGATACATTTGCATTATGCTTTTTGCCTCCTGTACACTGCGAGTTCTGTCTGCTTCTCCTCCTTCTCCTCCCTATCTGCTGCTCCATCTCTCCCTCTGAACTCCCCTCCTCTTCCTCTCTTGCGGGCACCCATGTGACGTCCATCGACACGTCATCATCGTCACGTTCACCAACACTGACATTAGAGATCTCGGAGTAGGCAGCAACAGCAGGGACCACCCTCCTTGGACTTATCTGGGTACTGTCGTCAGACCGCTGGGTGGCGGTCGTTGCTACCTCCTTTTCCTCATCTGATGCCAAGAATGGCTGCGCATAGGAAAATAATTCCTCTGACTCGAGTGGAGGGGCTATGGTGGTGTTGGTGGTGGTGTCTTTGGGGGTGCACACAGCAGAGAGTGAGGAGGTTGCTGATACAGAGGATGAGCAGCGGAAGGCTGAGTGAGCCAGTCAACCAAGTCTGGTGCGTCCTTTGACGTAATCGCATGCACTTTCTCCAACTTCCCACTTTGGCTCTAAACTGGTGAACCTGCCCGACCCCTACCACCCCTGCGGAATGGCCTGCCTCTTCCTCTGCCTGTCATTTTCAAAATGACCCTGTGACAAAGTCCCTATAGAAGAGCAGTATTTGTGGAAGCAGGTATATAGAACCCCTTAATGAGTATTTGCTGAAAGTAGGTATATCAAACCCCTTAAAGGGCTTCTGTCACCCCACTAAACTTTTTTTTGGTTACTTATAATGCCTATAATGCGATTTATGCATACATACTGTAATTAATCATTTTCGTTCAGCAGATTCTGTTAAAAACGTACTTTTAAAATATACAAATTACCTTGCTACCAGCAAGTAGGGCGGCTACTTGCTGATAGCAGCCGCATCCTCCTATCCTAAAGACGCCCCCTCCGTATGCTGATTGACAGGGCCAGCGGACGGGATCTTTCTCTGCTGGCCCTGTTTGCATTCAAAATCTGGCGCCTGCGCTGTATCTGTCTTCAGTCGGCGCAGGCGCACTGAGAGGCGGACGCTCGCTCGGTCGCTCCATCCTCAATGCGCCTGCGCTGATGACGTCACATCTACACTCGGCGCAGGCGCATTGAGGAAGGAGCGACCGAGCGAGCGTCCTCCTCTCAGTGCGCCCGCGCCGACTGAAGACAGGTACGGCGCAGGCGCCAAAAAAAAAAAAATGTTTAGTGGGGTGACAGAAGCCCTTTAAGTTTAATTTGGGGAAACAACAGGTATATCACACCAGTTGCAATTAGTTGTTCCAATAGCGTTTGTCCCTCTGTATAGCTGCGGTATCTCAGCAGAACCGCACACAAATGCTGCACAATACAAATGCACTATATATAAATTATATTATAGGTAAATCACACCCCTGACTCATTCAGTTTTTTGGGGGGGCAATTGGTATATCACATTAGTTGAAATTAGTTGTTTCAGAAGCATTTGTCCCTCTGTATAGCTGCGGTATCTCAGCAGAACCGCACACAAATGCTGCACATGCACTATATATACAGCCAGGTCCATAAATATTGGGATATCGACACAATTCTAACATTTTTGGCTCTATACACCATCACAATGGATTTGAAATGAAACAAACAAGATGTGCTTTAACTGCAGACTGTCAACTTTAATTTGAGGGTATTTACATCCAAATCAGGTGAACGGTGTAGGAATCACAACAGTTTGCATATGTGCCTCCCACTTGTTAGGGGACTAAAAGTAATGGGACAGAATAATAATCATAAATCAAACTTTCACTTTTTAATACTTGGTTGCAAATCCTTTGCAGTCAATTACAGCCTAAAGTCTGTAACGCATAAACATCACCAGAAGCTGGGTTTCATCCCTGGTGATGCTCTGCCAGGCCTCTACTGCAACTGTCTTCAGTTCATGCTTGTTCTTGGGGCATTTTCCCTTCAGTTTTGTCTTCAGAAAGTGAAATGCATGCTCAATCGGATTCAGGTCAGGTGATTGACTTGGCCATTGCATAACATTCCACTTCTTTCCCTTAAAAAACTCTTTGGTTGCTTTTGCAGTATGCTTTGGGTCATTGTCCATCTGCACTGTGAAGCGCCGTCCAATGAGTTCTGAAGCATTTGGTTGAATATGAGCAGATAATATTGCCCGAAACACTTCAGAATTCATCCTGCTGCTTTTGTCAGCAGTCACATCATCAATAAATACAAGAGAACCAGTTCCATTGGCAGCCATACATGCCCACGCCATGACACTACCACCACCATGCTTCACTGATGACGTGGTATGCTTAGGATTATGAGCAGTTCCTTTCCTTCTCCATACTCTTCTCTTCACATCACTCTGGTACAAGTTGATCTTGGTTTCATCTGTCTATTTAGATGTCGTTTGGCAAACTCTAATCTGGCCTTCCTGTTTTTGAGTCTCACCAATGGTTTACATCTTGTGGTGAACCCTCTGTATTCACTCTGGTGAAGTCTTCTCTTGATTGTCGACTTTGACACACATACACCTAGCTCCTGGAGAGTGTTCTTAATCTGGCCAACTGTTGTGAAGGGTGTTTTCTTCACCAGGGAAAGAATTCTTCGGTCATCCACCACAGTTGTTTTCCGTGGTCTTCCGGGTTTTTGATGTTGCTGAGCTCACCGGTGCGTTCCTTCTTTTTAAGAATGTTCCAAACAGTTGTTTTGTTCACGCCTAAGGTTTTTGCTATCTCTCTGATGGGTTTGCTTTGTTTTTTCAGCCTAATGATGGCTTGCTTCACTGATAGTGACAGCTCTTTGGATCTCATCTTGAGAGTTGACAGCAACAGATTCCAAATGCAAATAGCACACTTAAAATGAACTCTGGATCTTTTATCTGCTCATTGTAATTGGGATAATGAGGGAATAACACACACCTGGCCATGGAACAGCGGAGAAGGCAACTGTCCCATTACTTTTGGTTCCTTAACAAGTGGGAGGCACATATGAAAACTGTTCTAATTCCTACACCGTTCACCTGATTTGGATGTAAATACCCTCAAATTAAACCTGACAGTCTGCAGTTAAAGCATATCTTGTTCGTTTCATTTCAAATCCATTGTGGTATTGTATAGAGCCAAAAATTTTACAATTGGGTCGATGTCCCAATATTTATGGACCTGACTGTAAATTATAATCTAGGTATATCACACCCCTTCCTCAGCAATTACTGTATTTTTCGCCCCATAAGATGCAGTTTTTTCCCCCTGAAGTGGGGGAAAAATGCCCCTGCATCTTATGGGGCGAATACTAATGAAGCGCTTCCATTTTGGAAGCGCTTCATTAGTATCGAAGGACCGAGAAGTGGTGAAGGATCTGTACTCACCGCTTCCTGGTCCTCCGCTTGGCTGTCTGCTGTGCAGGGCTGCGCACCATGTGACCTCACTGTGTGCAGCCTTCACAGCTGACAGCCGAGAATCAGGAAGAAGAGAGAGAGTGCTGGTGGTGAGGAGCGGCGGCGTCTAGGATCAGGAGAGGTAAGTTATTTGTTTTTTTGTTTTTTTCGCTGATGGCTGACATGGGGGGCATGATGGCTGGCATGGGGGCATGATGGCTGACAATGGGGGGCATGATGGATGACAATGGGGGGCTAATGGCTGACAATGGGGGTTGATGGGTAACATGGGGGCATGATGGCTGACACGGGGGCATGATGGCTGACACGGGGGCATGACATGGGAGGCTGATCTGAGACATTGTGGGTCTGATCTGAGGTCTGATTAACATTGGCGGTCTGATTTCTGGTCTGACCTGAGGTGTAATGGAAATTTTTTTATTATTATTATCCTCCTCTAAAACCTAGGTGCATCTTATGGGTCAGTGCGTCTTATAGGGCGAAAAATACGGTATTTGTTCCAATAACGTTTGTCCCTCTGTATAGCTGCGGTATCTTAGCAGAACCGCACACAAATGCTGCACATGCACTATATATAAATTATATTATAGGTATATCACACCCCTGCCTCAATCAGTTTTTTTGGGGAGTAACTGGCATATCACACCAGTTGCAATAATTTTTTTCAATAGCGTTTGTCCCTCTGTATAGCTGCGGTATCTCAGCAGAACCGCACACAAATGCTGCACAATACAAATGCACTATATAGAAAGTATATTATAGGTATATCACACCCCTGCCTCAATCAGTTTTTTGGGGGGGCAACTGGTATATCACACCAGTTGCAATTAGTTGTTCCAATAGCGTTTGTCCCTCTATATAGCTGCGGTATCGCAGCAGAACCATACACTACTGCTGCACAATACAAATGCACTAAAATATACTTTCTATGTTAGAAAGTATATTATAAGTATATCACACCCCTCAGTATATGACACCTATCGATAGCACACCTATACCAGTCCTTAAAAAGACTTTTGCGGCCCTATTAGCTAGCGTTTGGTGTCTCTAACAGTCTGTCCCTGCTCCACACAGCAACCTCTCCCTACACTGGCAAAAGACTGAATGTAAAATGGCGGCCAGATCGGGTTTATTTATAGGGTAGGGGGTGTGTCCATGTGCTGAAATGTCTCAATTGGCTGTCCTGTCCCACCTGATAGATGTGTCATGGGTTAAACTTCGGCACAATGCTAAAGAATATGGCGCCGGCAGACATCGCCATATGTTCGCCTGTTCGGCGAACCGCGAATGAACAAAGTTCGCCGTGAAACAACCCCTGGGCAAACCGCAAGGCCATCTCTAGTGAGGAGGACTATGACATAGTGGAAATAAACGAGACATGGCTGGATGATAACTATGACTGTGCAGTTAATGTACAGGGTTACAGTCTGTTTAGAAAGGATCGCCAAAACCAGAGAGGGGTAGGGGTCTGCCTTTATGTAAAGTCCTGTCTAAAGCCCACAGTCCGAGAAGATATAAGTGAGGGACAAAAACATGTGGAGTCACTGTGGGTAGAAATACATGGAGGCAAAAACAATAATAAAATACTAATAGAGGTTTATTAGAGATGAGCGAATCGAATCTGACGAAGTGGAATTCGATCCGAATTTTAGGAAAAATTTGATTCGCACCAAAGCTGAATTTCCTCGCGATTCGTGGTTACGAATCAAATTTTTTCCTGAATTGGCTGCTGCACGTGTGAGGACATGGAGCAAGGAACACTCGGAAGGTGGGATCACACATAATGCCATGCATGCAGCCAATCAGCAGCCAGCCCTGTGATGTCACAGCTCTGTAAATAGCCTCAGCCATCTTGGATTCTGCCATTTTCCAGTGTACTTAGTGCAGGGAGAGACGTCAGCAGGCGCTAGGGACAGTACTAGAAAAAACTTCATTGTGCAGGAAAAGATTATTCAAGGTGTAGGGAAAGGATAGGGAAGAATCATTCCACAGCATTTATGTTGAACAGGGTTCAGTAGTGGAGGTTACAGCCTGGGTAATAGGAACAATCCTATTACACCTTATAGGGTGCAAGTGCTGTTTGATACAGGCATTAACAGGGTTTATTACAAGGAAATATTTATATGTCTTATTTACCCTTGTGTGGTGCAGTTATATGTTCTAAAGCATTTTTTGGCTTGTATTAGTGGGAAAAAGGGCTTATTAGCCGTTGTGTGGTGAAGTGTTAAAATTACAGCCCTTTTTGTCATGTATTAGTGGCAAAAGTAAAATACTGTATATTTGCCGTTCAGCGGTGCAGTTATATGTTATAAAGCTTTTTGTGGCATGTATTAGTGTAAAAAGAAAAAATAAATTTGCAGTTCAGCAATGCAATTATATATTCTAAAGCCTTTTGTGGCGTGTATTAGTGGCAAAAAAAAATTATATTTACTGTTCAGTGGTGCAGTTATATGTTCTAAAGACTTTTGTGGCATATATTAGTGGCAAAAGAAAAATATATTTGCCGTTCAACGGTGCAGTTATATGTTTTAAAGCCTTTCGTGGCATGTAGTAGCGTAAAAAATATATATTCAGCAGTGGAGTTATATGTTTTTTGTTTTTTTTATCAGAATTTTTTTTATGAAGGTTTTGTAAAGAACATTTTGGTGTTACAATAACATATCCCTTCACCCACCCTCTCCCTCCCTTCCCCCCTCCCTTCCCCTTCCACCCTTCCATCCCCCCCTTCAGTCGTGCAACCATTTAATGTCCAGAATTTGTCTCCACAGTGAATCCTGTGATACCATACATCAGTTACACATCTCTTCCCGCATGTCCCATACAATCACAGTTCTCTAAGTCGTCATTATCTGGCCTCACAGAGTCACATTTCTCGCACCAGTCTTACAGTTATCATCCATACCTCCCGACTTCAGTGACTAGTCTTGTTTACAATAGTATTGTTTCATCTTACTATTATACTCTTAAATAATATTATAGTATTTTAACCACGAGAAGCATATTGTCTCAAACTTTTTGAATCGAGCCTCTCTTCTGACATATCTTTCCAACCTTATCAAGGTATGTACCCTATTTATTAGTTCTTGTAGCGTTGGCGGTTGTGGATCAATCCAGTGTTGTGCAATACTTTTCCTCGCCTGATATAAAATGTGCATTATAGCAGTTTTTTTCTTCGCCATCCCCGGCAATAACGTAACACATCCTAAAACACACGTTAGCGGTGTAGCATCTATATTTGTTTGAAACGCATTATTTATCAATTCCATAATCCCTGTCTAATATCTCCTAAGTTTAGGACAGTTCCACATTAGATGAATTAAGTCTGCATTGTGCCGATTACATCTTGGGCAGTAATCATCAGTTCTGTATCCCATCTTTTTTAATAATACTGGGGTTCTGTATACCCTGTGCATCAAGTATAACTGCGACACCCTTTGTGCTTCACTCACCGCTATTATTTGAAAACTCTGCATTACTCCATCCCACAAGTCCTCAGTCAGATCTACTATATCAGACTTCCATTTTTGGGCCATATTGGAGTATATACCGTATAACCAGTTATTTTAGCCATAGTCCTGGTGTAGTGTTCCACTACGTAAGGGTGGGCACTACTCAAGGGTCAATTGGGTCACGTTGTTCTCCACCTCCTGTGGAACATGGTTATGGTATTTTATATTGTATTGTAATGTGTATTTTCATATTGTCTCCTGTGTACCATGCCTGTTAGGGGTGTAGTTCCTCCTCCTAGGCAGTAAAGGGAGCTAGGGAACCCCCAGTATATATAGTCAGGTCCAGACCAGAGAGAGGGTGTGTGGTCAGAAGCCAGTGTGCACCAGAAGATAGCTGGGGAGCAGCTTCTGACATGCAGCTAGATAGCCCAGGCTCCTAGCTTGCCACCCGGAGAAGAAGTTACCTCCTGAAGATATATAGCACCTTTAAAAGTACAGTGCAGAGCCACTTTTATCCAGCCAAATAGAAAGCTGAAGGGCAGAAGGATATTTACAGCAAGAGGATATATACCGGAGGAAGTTTTCCCTACCCAAGGTTAAAGCCAGCAATAGGGCATACGGGCCTTGGTGAAAGCCAGACAGGATCTGAGGAAAGTACAGCCTGATCTGTAAGTGTAATACCCTCTGAGTATCTTGCAAAGACTTTGCCTGCCATTTGTATGAAGCCTGCCTGTATTCAACATTATACCTATGGAACTAACTGAAGACTGTAAATAGTTGAACTGTTCAGTAAAAAGAAGTTCTGGTTCACTGCAACTTTGTGTATCTCAATTATTCCTACAACAAATCGGTGTGCCACCGTTACCGGCACTGGCGTCACGCACTATAAGGGATCTTGCCACCAGCACATTAAACTTCCAACACCCAGGGCACCTCACCTACCACCTGGTCTGGTCCCTATACACAGAGCGTGCCCCAGAGGATTCATGTGTCAGCCTCTCCATCACTGCTGTACGCCTGCCCAGGGTAAATAAAAACTGTGAGTACCAAGAGCAACCCTCGGTTTGTTTACTACCCCTGTGACCTAACATTCACTCACCCTGCAGGGCTGCGTACTGCACTGGCCTTCCACCAGATTTTATGTATCACACCTAGTATCTGATACAGTTTACTTCTACTATAGAAAGTACCGTCTTCTAAGGCTGATAGTAAACATTGTCTTCCTATAAGATGCTTCACAATCTTCCGTGCCTTGTTTAGGTTTTCACTATCCCCCCAGCCCCTGATATGTTGTATTCGGGCCGCGATATAATATACCCAAGGGTCCGGTACAGCTAATCCCCCTTGGGTCTCTGTAATGTAGATAGTTTCCATATGAGGTCTCTAAAGATCGCATTAACCTTATAGAAGAACCGAAGTGGAATCCATGTTGGTGCATTGTGGATAAGATACAGCAACTGGGGCATGAGAATCATTTTAATAAGGTTGGCTCTGCCAATCATAGTAAGAGGTAGTTTGGTCCACACCTGCATTTTACTTCTGAACCTATCAAGTAAAGGTACCAGGTTTAGGTCTCCAAATTCTCGTGTATCAGCAGATACTCTCACCCCTAAGTATTTAAAAGATGTAATGACTTTGAGGTCCGGTATACCTACCGGGGTCGAGCTCCCTTTTTTAGACAGGGGCATTATGACAGATTTTAACCAATTTATGTTTCAAAGGTATTTATTGAAGTTTTACACAATAATAAGATACAGAGCACATTGCACAAAAAATAAAGGACAAGTTGTCCAGTCAAATAAGCAATCCAGACATATAAAATAAGAGACAAAAAGACAAAAAACAAAATACACAAAAATAATAAGGAGAGAAAAACATAAAGTCAGGGGTAGCAATCATGCAGTGATGCATCTATTGGGCTTATATTCAGGTGGCGTACGATGAGGAAAAGACCCACAATCCCATCCATCCCCCAGTTGCGTATAAAACATACTGAACCCTATCAAAGTTCTGGGTAGAGAGAAAGATTAGCAGAATGGGGGGAGGACGACCAAGGCTCCCAGACTCCCTCAAATAAGGTAAATGTATCCGAACGGATAGCTGACAGCCGTTCAAATTGGTAAATCTTGTTGATCCTATCGATCACCGCCTGGTAATTCAGTGCTAGGGAACGCCACTGGGAAGCAATATGGATCCTAGCAGCAAGCAAAATATATTGGGTCAATTTGAATTTAGCGTTTGTTAATTTTGATGGCTTGTCACCAAGAAGAAAGACCGAGGGTGTAGGGGGGAGGGTGTGCTCCAACAGGGATGAGAGCAGATCGTTAATGCGACCCCACAACCTGGAGGCTATGGGACATGTCCACCAGGTATGAATCATCGTGCCCTCTTCTCCACAACCCCGGAAACAAGTAGAAGGGACCTCTGGGTAGAAGTGATGTAGTTTGGCTGGCACCAGATATGTCCGGTGAAGGATCTTAATTGAGGTCTCCGCCAGGGTGGTTTGCCACGACCCCCTGGAGAGTGTCTGGGAGCGTTGGTGCCATCTAGATATACTAGATTCCTCTAATAGATCAGCCTCCAAATCTAACATGTAACGAAGCTTAGAATCCTCTGGGGGTGCAGTGAGAATAGCTTAAATCCGGGACAGTAGACCCTGTTTATATAGCGAGAAAGACGTTAGCCTTTCAAAAGGGGTATAGTCAATTTTATGGGAGCCATTTTTTAGGGAGTGGAGAAAGGAGAAAACTCTCCGGACATTAAACTGTTCACGAACCGGTGGGGCGAATTTCTCCATGAAATCTGGCATAGATAGGATTTTACCCCGCACTAGGAAAGCCTGGAGAGAGCACAATTTTTTTTCAACCCACCACGAAAAGGCCCCAGATTGAAGTCCAGGGGGGAAAGCCGGATTACCCAGAAGGTATTCTAAGGGGGACGGTTTAGATTGGAGAGAGCGCTTGAACCTAATGGATCTCCATAGGAGTAAAGCGTAATAGGAGAGCAGGGATTTGGTGTGGAGTGAAGAGGGTAACGAGGAGGTGGTCCAGATGAGGGCTCTCCAGGAATGCAGTGCTAACAATGATTGCTCAACGGTAACCCATATAGGTTGCGCTTGTGCAGAGAGATGAGTCAGAAACAGTTGGGCCAATCTGGCTGCCTTGTAATATTGTGCTAAGTCCGGCACTGAAAGGCCTCCAAGAGCCTTGTGGCGACACATAACAAGTTTAGAAATGCGAGATCATTTATGAGCCCAAATAAATTTAATAATGTCAACCTGGAGAGCCCTTAGGTCAGACGCTGGGACCGGGATCGGTAGAGTGCGGAACAGGTATAGGAGCCGCGGAAGAACCACCATTCTCACTATGTGAATCCTACCCACCCAGGACACTGGGAGGGATTCCCAAGCCTGCAGGTCTTTCCGTATCTGAGTGAACATGGGGGGATAGTTTATTTTATATAGGGAGTTGAGTGTCTTGGTTAGCGATATACCCAGGTATGGTAGGAAGTGCGGGTTGTGTTAAAATGGGAACCCGTCCCGAAGGGTCTCACAGACCCGAGAAGTGACATTACTCAACAAATGCTCAGATTTGGATTGGTTAATTTGTAGGCCTGACGCAGCTGAGAAGAACTTAAGAAGGGACAAAAGGGAGGGGAATGATATGATTGGTGAGTGTTAGCAAAAGGTCATCAGCAAAAAGGCTCAATTTATACTCCACACCCCCAGCCGAGATCCCCGTTATATCTGGGTGGGATCTAATCTTAATCGCTAATGGTTCCATAGCCAGAGCAAAAAGGGCTGGGGAGAGAGGGCAACCTTGGCGTGTTCCTCTAAAAATAGGTATAGACGTAGGATGCGAGGAAGGTAATTTGAGGCTAGCTTGAGAGCGAAGAGTACAGAGCTTGAATAGTGGAAAGGAAAGGGTCTCTAATGTTGAAACGAGAGAGAGTCCACCAGAGATAGGACCAGGATACTGTGTCAAAGGCCTTCTCTATATCCTGCGCTAATAAAGCTACTGGAGTTGCAGTCCTGTTCGCCTCATGAACTAGGCCCAAGACCTTCCTTATGTTATCTGGGGATTCCCTGCTGGGAATAAAGCCAACCTGATCTTTGTGCATCAGGTCAGGGAGAATTCTATTAAGTCTACACACTAGGATAGAGGTGAATAACTTATTATCTAGGTTCAGGAGTGAGATGGGCTTATGGTTAGAAGGCAGGATAGGGTCTTTATGTGGTTTAGGGATCACTGTAATTTTGGCCGCTAGAAACTCGGGTGGGGGTGTAGAGCCCTGTAGCAAATGATTACAGTATTGGGTAATGAAGGGGGTTAGCTGGTTGGCAAATTTCTTAAAGTAAAGTGCTGTATAGCCATCTGGGCCTGGGGCTTTTCCAAGTTTCAGGGTTTTGATTGAGTAAGTCACCTCTTCCGACGTGATAGGACTATTGAGTTCCTTTAGTGCTGCAGATGAGACCCTTGGGAGGGAAGTAGAGGATAGGAAGTCCTTTGCCTTAAGGCTGGGGTCGTCATTTTGTACCGAGTACAACTGTTTGTAGAAGGATTGGAAGGTGTTATATATGATGTCTGGGTGAGTGGTGGTTCTACCGGATCGTGTACGGATTTGGTAGACTTGATTAAGTCTCTGCGTGGCCTTGAGTTGGCGAGCCAACATCTTATCCGGCTTATTAGCGTACTTGTAATAGTAAGAGGACGTCCACCGGAGGGCTTTTTCTGTATTGTTTGAGAGTAGTGCATTCAATTGAGTTTTGGTGTCTTTTATTTCTTTCAATAAATATAGGGTCGGGGTTTGCTGATGGGCTCTTACCAATTTAGCCAATTTAGATTCTAGCGTAACCTGGGCTAAAGAGCTATCTTTTTTGAGTCTCGAGGCGACCTGAATGAGTTTGCCCCGCATGAAAGCCTTGTGAGTCAACCACAGGATCATAGGATCAGTGTTCGGAGTGTTATTTATCAAGAAAAAATGTTTAAGTTCGTCTAGTAACGTATTAAACACAACCGGCCGGGTCAGCAATGATTCATTCAGGCGCCAAGTGAAAGGGACATTAGAGCTGTTGTCTAGTATGAAGTCACCTATGACCATGTCGTGGTCCGATAAAGAGGACACAACATGTCTGGAGTAGGCTAGGGAGGGAAGGTAAGAGGAGGAGGCTAAGATTAGATCAATTCGGGTGTATAGTTGATGGGAAGGGGAATAGTAGGTATATCCCCTCTGGGGGCCGTTGTGCTCTCTCCAGGTATCCGCCAAAGACAGGGATTCCATCACTTGTTTAATTTTGACGTTGTGGGTCGATGGGCGTGTTTGAGCCGGGGGGGTGGAACAGTCTAGTACTGGGTTGGGTACAAAATTAAAGTCACCACACCACAGTAGTTTGTGGTAGGTGAGGGGTGCAATAATAGAATGCATAGAAACAAAAAAGGCGATTGGATCCTCTGTGGGAGCGTACACATTTACAATACATAGGGTTTCTTCTCTGTAAGTGCCCAAGAGAATTACATATCTCCCGTTAGGGTCTATTATGGAGCGTAGGGGTGTAAAGGGGAAGGAGTTACGCAGTAGGATGATAGCCCCTATGCTTTTAGAAACATAAGTGGAGGAATAGAAACGTGTGTATTGTGGATGGAAGTATTTGGGGTGGGAAGTGGGCGTGAAGTGGGACTCCTGAAGGCAGATCACATCGGGTGTATGCTTGATATATGTGGAAAAAGCAGACTTACGTTTTCGGGGGGAGTTAAGTCCCCTTACGTTGTGAGATAGTAACTTACACATGGTGGGATGACAAGGAGTATGTAGGGAGGGCAGAGTTTGCCCATGCGAGCCGCCTCAGGAGTGCCACCTCAAGCCGCCACCTATACAACAAAGCAATATGAGCAATTCCCCTGATATGGACAAAGACAAAAAAAGGAAAGAAATCATTAAGTTGAAAACATACAAAAAAATATAGAACTAAGCCTAAGTAGGCTTGAGAAAAATAGGTGGATGCAATAGGGTGGGGTGTGGACTCAAACAAAGTCGTCCAGCCTAAAGAGTCCAAACATGGGGGCAAACATGACAGTCCTTCACGCCGAGTCCCCAGTAGATGTTGAGCGTCGGGAAAACAGCAGCTACTAGTGAAGGGACTACAAAGTCAGAGCTAGTGTCTCAAAATACAAGAAAGCGAGAAAAGGGGTATGGAGTGGAACTGTAGGATAGGACAACAAAAATCCTGATGCCATGGCAGGCCAGGAGAAGACAAACAGATGTCCCCGTCTCAAGCAGGTGGTGACGAAGTCGGTCTCCGTGAAGTTGAGGGTACCGTTGTCCAGACCCTGGCTGGTGATTGTGGCTCCGGAGCGGCTTCTAGAGCTGGGTCTTGGTCACATGGAACTCCTGCTTTCCGTAGAATCTCGATTCCCTCTCTGGATGAGTGGATCACATGGTCCCGAGAGTTGAGTCGGAATGATAGGGAAAAGGGGAATCCCCACTTGTAACGCACCTGGGCGTTTTGCAGTGCCGAAGTTACCGGCTTCATGTCCCTACGTCTGCGGAGGGTGGAAGGAGCCAAGTCGTCATAGAGATGCACTGAAGGGGGGAGACCGGGAAGTTCAGTGAGGTTGCGGGCGGCAGCAAGAATTTGGTCTCGTGTGCCCGGGTGATGAAATTTGAGAAAAACGTCCCTTGGCAAGGAATCTGAGCGAGGTCTCCCCAGGGCTCTGTGGACCCTATCCATCAGGAGTCTCGCCGGATCCGCCTGCGGCAGCAGGGCCTGGAACAGTGCAGACAATGTAGTTGACAGGTCTGTAAAGATTTCGGGCAGACCCTTGATCCGGAGGTTACCCCTCCTGGTTCTATTCTCCAGGTCCTCTAGCTTGAGTTCCATCGCCGCAATCTGAGTCGCATGGGAAAGAATATCCGCCTTGTCTGAGTGTAGGGCGTCTGAAAGGTCATCAGTACGCGTCTCCAAGTCAGAGACCCGGGTGCCCAGGTCATGTATCTGGCGGGAAAACTCGTCCACAGCTTGGGACAGCTCAGAGCGAAATAGGGAGGCGATGTTCTTATAAAGTTCAGCCTGACATGGGTCTTGGATGTCCGGAGGTAGCGAGTTGTTGCTGGCTTCCGAGGACGCTGGGCTCCGGGATGCAGGGACCGAGTCCGCCATATTGCTTCGGCCCGAGTTGCTGAAAAGCTCCGGCAGGGTCTGCGAAGGCACGGGTGCCCCCATCGATTTTGTCCTCCCTTTGTTGCGGGTCATCATAGGAGTCCCTTGCATGAAGGTTTGAGCCCGTGGAGCCGAGTAATCAGCGCTAATTGTGGGGTAAATTCGGCGCGAGGAGCAGAGCTCAGGGGAACACGTCTGCCCCGCGAGCCTCGCGCATGCGCCCCGATTTTGACCAATTTATGGTTAATCCAGACAGCTGGCCAAAGTCATTTATGACCTTAATAGCTTCCGGAAGAGACGTTTCCCAATCTTCTAAAAATAGAAGTAAGTCATCGGCATATAATGCAACTTTTTCAGTGAGATTCCCATATTGAAAACCTTTCACTGGGCCTGCAGTTCTCAGGGCTTCAGCCAGTGGCTCCACTGCCACCGCAAATAATAGCGGCGACAATGGACACCCCTGTCTAGTCCCCCTATAAATTTGGAACAAATCTGAAAGATTGCCATTTACTCTCACCAGTGCTCCAGGACTGGCATATACTAATTGTATCCACTTTATGAACTCTGGGCCAAAGCCCATTTTCTTAAGTACAGACCACAGGTACCGCCATTACACACTATCAAATGCTTTGGCCGCATCAAGAGATGCGACCGCCGCATTCGAGGTGTGGACCTGGCCCGCCTGAATATTTAAAGGGATTCTGTCATCAGAAATGAGCCCTATAGGCTAAACATATGGCGATGTCCCATTTTAAATCACTTCAAAATGTGTCCAAGGGGACGTCTCATGGTGAAAGGTGTCCGGCTGCAGCCATGTCGTTTAGGTGCCCAGCGCCGCCTTCTGAGCTGAAATCACCGCTCTCCCTTTCATGTGATCCGCCTACCTCACGTCATCA
Source organism: Bufo bufo (assembly GCF_905171765.1). Classification (NCBI taxonomy): domain Eukaryota; kingdom Metazoa; phylum Chordata; class Amphibia; order Anura; family Bufonidae; genus Bufo; species Bufo bufo. The sequence goes on along the minus strand of NC_053389.1, from coordinate 148,682,858 downwards.
CTGCCTCTCTAACCACCGTTAGCTTCATCCAGATCCCACGCGTGCGCACTAGGTATATCCTGAGGTGTCCGTGCGGACTACTGGCAGCGGCCTCGTATAGCGAAGTGCGCATGCATCCGGCCGGCTCGAACCTCCACTGACTGCCCTATTACAGCCCATCCCAGCCAACCAACCTCCTACAGCCTGGTTCAAAGCTCGCGGGATCTGGATGAAGCGAACGGTGGTTAGAGAGGCAGTGATGACATGAGGCAGGCGGATCGCATGAAAGGGAGGGCAGCGATTTCAGCTCAGAAGGCGGCACTGGGCACCTAAACGACATGGCTGCAGCTGGGCACCTTTCACCATGAGACGTCCCCTTGGACACATTTTGAAGTGATTGACAGGTGATATAAAAACCGCGTTTTTAGGAATATAGAGCCACAGGGGCATTTGATAAACTCACTTTAGGATTCTGTGTTTTACAAGGGACATCGCCATATGTTTAGCTTATAGGGCTCATTTCTGATGACAGAATCCCTTTAAGTACAGACGCCTAATATTCACAACTGTGGACATATTTGGCATAAAGCCAGCTTGGTCAGTATGTATAAGAGACGTTATTACCATATTTAGACGATTCGTCAATACTTTTGCCAATATCTTCACATCTACTGGAAGCAAAGATATGGGTCTATAGGAGTTTGCTTCCATAACGACTTTACCTGGTTTTGGTAGTAATATAATTATGGCCTCATTCATAGATGGCGGTAATCTGCCTGAATCTTTAGCTTCCTTACAGACTTCCAACAACTGAGGCAGAAGTGTTGAAGCATATGATTTATATATTTACCGGTATCCCATCTTTACCTGGGGCTTTATTATTAGACATATCACTTGAAGCTACTTCCATTTCTTTTATTGTTATAGGCCCATCAAGCATATTTCTTTGTTCTTCAGAGAGGGTATTCATATGTAACGGATGAAGGAACTTCTGCAATTCCTCATCCGATGCATCCGATGAATGTTCCCCTCTTTATCTTTAAGGGCCTCTATGTATGTTGTTTGTAGTTGTGCTTTAGAGATTATCGCTAACAGTTTGCCTGCCTTTTCCCCTTCTTCATAGTAGGTTTGTTTTTGAAAAAAACTTTTATGTTGTGCAGTTAGTAATAGATGGTCATTAAATTTTTGCTGTGCCTCCTGCCATCTCCTTTCCAATGTCACAACTGGAGTGACAATGTACTCCGCCTCTGTTGCCTCCACCTCCGCTTTTAGCTTTTGTACAGTAAACTTGGATTAATTTTTATATTTTATTTATGTCAGCTATCAATAACCCTCTCAAGAAGGCTTTCATCGTATCCCAGACTACTAATTTGGGGGCTGATGGGCTATTATGTCTGAAAAATTATTTTAGGTTTTTCCACAATTCCACCAATATCCTGTAATATATGCAGCCAGTATGGGTTGAATTTCCATATCTTATTGCCCCTTTGTTGGGAAGACAGAAAGTCAGCTATAGCCATTACTGGAGAATGATCCGAGATCCTGCGCAGTAAGTATACCACCTTTTGGATGAGATGTCCCATGCTCTCATTACCCAATATCAGATCTATCCTTGACAAGGATCCATAAGTGTTAGAGTAACATGAGTACTGTTTAGTTTGCGGATGTTTCATCCTCCAGTAATATAGCAGGAAGACCTCTTGGATTAATTTACCAAATGGGGTGACTCCGCTCCCATAGATTGTGAACTCACACTCATTCTGTCTATATCACCATGCATCACAGTATTGAAATCCCCCAATAGTATAACCGGAACATCCGGTAATTCCGTTACAAAACCTAGGACGATTCTAAGCACACGTGGGGAGTATGGTGGCGGTACATATATACCTATTATGACACATTGGGTATTGAATATTTTACATTGTAAAAATATAAATCTCCCGTCTGCATCTATTTTTCGGGATAGACACGTAAACGGTATATTTCTGTGAACGAGGATGCAGTAGCATGAAAACAGTGTCCTGCCCAACGAGGACTAAGTAATGAGGCTTGGTCTTTCGATAAATGCTTTTTTTTTTAAAACAACATATTGTGAGGTGATATTGTTTTATGCTATCCAGTATTACCTTCCTTTTATTGTTGTCTTTTACCCCTCTGACATTCCAACTTAAAAACGTATTTGTCCCCACTATGTCTTTACATTTTATATATATTTATCAGGTAAGACCATTTATAGATAGGAAACTCAGGAAGATATTTCTCTAGTGTATAGTATTCAATCTTAGCTCTATCACTTTTAGTCCGAACTACCATGGTTGCAATGCCTGAAGAAATAACGTATAACTCCCCTTAACAATTTTGCCCTTAAAAAGACAATTGTAGTGCGCCAACCTCCTCAACAGGTCCCCACTAAAACACAGTTTAACTGGCCTGTGAGACAAAACAACACCTGTTGTTGAGGGCAGGCACCAATGAGTAATTTACCTTTGCTAACACAAGGTGGCACAAATGAATTGGCTAACTCATAAAACTCGTTAACACTTAACTTACTTATGTATTGTATAACCTCTAAATACTTTTAAGGTCTGCCTGCTCCCTCTGCACCCGTTTGCAGACAGATATTGGCGTGCTTCTGTTAATTGTTAAACCCTCTATTGCACACTCTTGACTTGTGACATCTTTTATGCCCCACCCTGGCATTAATACCCTCCAATCATGCTCACATACATACATATCGTCATACTGTTTGCAGAGACTATATCAATGTGAGAACATATTCGTCTTCCGCCAGCTGTCGTTCATGGCGATCTAATCACCTCAGCGTCTCCTTCGGATTATCGTAGAATGTTGTATTTCCAGTGCGACTATCTTCAGCTTGGCTGGATAAATCATAGAGTAGGATATATTTAACGCCCTAAGGCGTCGCTTGATGTCCTGAACTTTTGCTCTTCTTTTTTGTATTTCCTGGGAGAAGTCTGGGAAAAGCGCCACCCTCTGTCCAGTAATGGTAAGGTCTGGAATCTATCTGGCTTTCCTCATGAGAATACCATGGTCTTTATAATATAGTATTTTCATTAACACTGGTCTTGGGGGTGCGCCCGGTGGAAGTGGACGAGTCGGAATCCTGTCAGCCCGTTTTAACGCAGAGCGGTGTCAACGCAGCCTCCCCAAATTTTTCTTTTAACCACGTCTCAAAAAAGTTCCGTAGGATTAGCCCCTTCAGTTTTTTCGGGCACTTATATCAATCTGATATTATTTCGGTGGGACCGGTTTTCTAGGTCATCCTGTTTGGCCGCAATAACGTCCAACCGCTGTGCATATTCTTTAAAATCTCATTTCATGGGTGGCATGGCGTCTTCTACTGCTCCAATCCGCTCCTCCAAAGCCAAGGTGCGTTACGCCAATTTTTTCAAGTCATGGTGGACTATAGTTACATCCTCCTTTATGGCTCCCACTTGTACAGTGAGGGTATTCAATGATTTGCTGCATTTTGTAATGGCGTGCATAACATCTTTCAGGGTCAATTCATCAGACTCAGAGTCCTGCGCCCCTGTTTCTATGTCATCATCTTCTGTCTGCAAGGCGCAATATTTGTTAGATCTATTAATGTGCATCCCCGCAGCCTCGTCTCTCTCAGTTTCAGATTCTGCCAATGTTTCGTCCTGCAGTTGCACTTGCCTTTTGTTCATTCCCCTGCTGGCCTGGGCCATCGGTGTCCTGACGTACTTCTTCAGCCGCGCTGCAGTGTCTCTCTGTACCTCCGCCGTGCGGCCCTGTCGGACCGGAGTTGCCATTCCGGCGCCATCTTGGATCTCCCTCTCCACTCCTTTAGCATCTTTTTTCTGCTTCATAGCCGCAATTTTTCGGCCCCACTGTGCACCGGAGAAGTTATGGGTGGCCAAGGGGTAAATATGGAGCTGTTGGAGCGCGATATGCGCCCGCCTTCAGGATGAATTGGCCGATGGTGCAGAGGAGCTCGGCAGTGGCGCGTCCATTCACATGCCTTGCTTAGCTCCGCCCCACGCAGTTATATGTTCTAAAGCCTTTTGTGGCATGTATTAGTGTAAAAAGAAAAAATATATTTCCCATTCAGCGGTTCAGTTGCATGTTGCCATTGTGTGGTGAAGTGAGAAAATTACAGACTTTTTGGAGTGTTTTAATTTTATTTTTATTTATTTATTTGATCTAACAGTATGTCAAACAGAGAAGTGCCAGGCCCTGCGCAGGGAAGTGGCAGAGGCCTAAATGTTTCTGTTGCAGGCACAGGTCGCAGCAGAGTAAGGGGCCGTGGCAGCAGGGGTCACTTCGAGAGGCTTGAGCTCCCAGTGTCAGCTAGCGGATGTGTCTTGACCAGCAACCCACTGGTTCTTGAATGGTTTACTCGATCTTTGACTTGGTTGCAAGCGATATCAGACACCCCCAGCCAAGAGTCAGTGGGTTCATCAGACACAACTCTTAGTTGGCATGGCCCGGGAGCAGGCCCTGTGCCCTCACCTATCCTCAACCTGCCTCTGTCCTTTTCTGTTCCCTCAGCCAGAGAAGTATTGTATGCTGTGGGATCAGCTCCACTATACAGTCAGGCTTCCTACACTAGGCGGGCAAATAGTGATAAGAAGAGTGGCGCGGGAGCTGGTGTTGCGAGCGGTCAGGCTCCTGACCCAGAGACGGTTGGGGAGGATATCAGTGATGTGCAGACAGTACTCGATGATGATGATGTAGCTCCATGACCTTCCCAGGAGCTTCTGTCGAGAGCAGCGGTTCACTTCTGAGACGTCCGTATAGTGCAGGGGGAATCCGAAGACCCTCTTCATCTCTGTGCACCACAGCATGTCCTCCTTCCCATCCATGATTACTGGGAACTCGTGATGTTTTCCCAGACAAAGAGAACAGGGGCTGGTAGTTATGGTTTGAATCTTGATGAACTTCGCAACTCTTCCGGGCTCCAAGCAATCTTGAAGCTTTGTCTTCTCATTGTCTGTAGCTACTAGAGGCCTGTTCATACCAGGCAGGTTCCCCCAGAAGTATCTGGCTCGATGAGCAGCCGATACCACACTTGCATCAATCTTGACAGGATTTGTCTCCAGGTGGAGAGAAATTGTTTTTGGAATGCTTTCTCCTTTGCAACCACGTTCTCAAATAACCAGAAGACTGGCCGATTCTCTCCTGTCTTAGGCAACACTTTATTGAGGAATGGTGGAAAGTCAAAAAACATTTGTCCACTGCCCCCATAAAGGCCTTTCCGATGCGGGTTAACCACAGATAAGTCATTACAAGGACTGCCGCCAATTATCGGATTGAATTGTCCCCATTCTTCAATCTGTTTTCTGGTTATATTCTATATTTCGCCCACATATACAATCTGCCCTGGATGGCGTACCCATCTTATCATGATGGCGTCCTCACACACCTTTGATGCCATATATTTTTCAATGTTGATTCTAAGCTGCATCACCCAGCGGCACGCAGACGATTTCAGGCAGTCAAGGCTCCACCACCTCAGCCGAAGGGAGCTGTCTATCCTTCCCATCATCTGGTGATCAAAAGGTAATTAGCTGTAAATAAAGGTTGGGCGTTCACCCTAATCAGGGTGACTAAAAGGAAGAGGGGGAGTGAGTGGACAATAGACACACCACTATAGCATACCTATAATCACAGTAAGTGGAAATAATCACATATATTAACCATATGAAGGTATATTGAAGTAGCCAAAGATAATAATCAACTCACTTCACGGGGGGTGGCCAGCTGGATAAACTCAAGACACCAGCATGGACCAATAACCCCCCAGCCAGGAGAGCCTGTAGAATCTTCAAAACTGATAGTTGCCCAGTTGGAAAGAAAAGGTTTCACCTCAGTAATAATGTTGAAGGCTTTGGCTTCTTTAATGTAGAAAACTGGTTCATAAAAAAGGCTCAACGCTTTTCGGGGTCTGCAAACCCCTTCATCAGGAGCAGGTACAGATAGACAATATGCCTATGATAACAATAGTAGTCTTTACCTGGTGGCCCTATATATAGGGCTGTAAACATGCCAATAAGATGTCTTTTGGCGCCAAGGGGGAACACATGGGACGCTGAGAGTAATAGACCGCCTCCTTCAAAAGCGCGTTCGCAGCTTTAGCCAATTAGAAGAAGAGACCCGAACTTCCGGTCTACCATGCGCTCCACCCTGGAACGCATCTGGAGCTTCCGGCCCGGGAAGCGCTTCAACCTGGAACGCATTGAAAACTTCCGGTTCCTCCCTCACGATGCTCAATCATGGGCTTCCGGTTCCTGTTGTGCGCCTCACGCTGGACCGCATAGGTGGACTTCCGGTCCGGCGATGAAACCGCTATGTGATACAATTTTTTTTTTGGGACAATGCAGTAGAGAAGGGTACTAGTATGAATACTTTTAAGACCATATTAGAATCACATAAAAATGGGCCGGATATTAAATTACACTAAAAATGCATAGACATACATATCTCATAAAACTATAGAAGAAAAATATGTCCCCATGTGTGCATACATATACAGTACAGACCAAAAGTTTGGACACACCTTCTCATTCAAAGAGTTTTCTTTATTTTCATGACTATGAAAATTGTAGATTCACACTGAAGGCATCAAAACTATGAATTAACACATGTGGAATTATATACACAACAAACAAGTGTGAAACAACTGAAAATATGTCATATTCTAGGTTCTTCAAAGTAGCCACCTTTTGCTTTGATTACTGCTTTGCACATTCTTGGCATTCTCTTGATGAACTTCAAGAGGTAGTCCCTGAAATGGTTTTCACTTCACAGGTGTGCCCTGTCAGGTTTAATAAGTGGGATTTCTTGCCTTATAAATGGTGTTGGGACCATCAGTTGCGTTGAGGAGAAGTCAGGTGGATACACAGCTGATAGTCCTACTGAATAGACTGTTAGAATTTGTATTATGGCAAGAAAAAAGCAGCTAAGTAAAGAAAAATGAGTGGCCATCATTACTTTAAGAAATGAAGGTCAGTCAGTCAGCCGAAAAATTGGGAGAACTTTGAAAGTAAGGGCTATTTGACCATGAAGGCGAGTGATGGGGTGCTGCGCCAGATGACCTGGCCTCTACAGTCACCGGACCTGAACCCAATTGAGATGGTTTGGGGTGATCTGGACCGCAGAGTGAAGGCAAAAGGGCCAACAAGTGCTAAGCATCTCTGGGAACTCCTCCAAGACTGTTGGAAGACCATTTCAGGGGACTACCTCTTGAAGCTCATCAAGAGAATGCCAAGAGTGTGCAAAGCAGTAATCAAAGCAAAAGGTGGCTACTTTGAAGAACCTAGAATATGACATATTTTCAGTTGTTTCACACTTGTTTGTTATGTATATAATTCCACATGTGTTAATTCATAGTTTTGATGCCTTCATAGTGAAAATATGAAAATAAAGAAAACTCTTTGAATGAGAAGGTGTGTCCAAACTTTTGGTCTGTACTGTACATGTCCATAACGATCATGCATATGTATACATCTGCACATGTTATCACAATCAATAAATACATATGTATATACACTCACCTAAAGAATTATTAGGAACACCATACTAATACGGTGTTGGACCCCCTTTTGCCTTCAGAACTGCCTTAATTCTACGTGGCATTGATTCAACAACGTGCTGATAGCATTCTTTAGAAATGTTGGCCCATATTGATAGGATAGCATCTTGCAGTTGATTGAGATTTGAGGGATGCACATCCAGGGCACGAAGCTCCCGTTCCACCACATCCCAAAGATGCTCTATTGGGTTGAGATCTGGTGACTGTGGGGGCCATTTTAGTACAGTGAACTCATTGTCATGTTCAAGAAACCAATTTGAAATGATTCGAGCTTTGTGACATGGTGCATTATCCTGCTGGAAGTAGCCATCAGAGGATGGATACATGTTCTCATTCTGTTTAAGCCAAATTCGGACTCTACCATTTGAATGTCTCAACAGAAATCGAGACTCATCAGACAAGGCAACATTTTTCCAGTCTTCAACAGTCCAATTTTGGTGAGCTCGTGCAAATTGTAGCCTCTTTTTCCTATTTGTAGTGGAGATGAGTGGTACCCGGTGGGGTCTTCTGCTGTTGCAGCCCATCCGCCTCAAGGTTGTGTGTGTTGTGGCTTCACAAATGCTTTGCTGCATACCTCGGTTGTAACGAGTGGTTATTTCAGTCAACGTTGCTCTTCTATCAGCTTGAATCAGTCGGCCCATTCTTCTCTGACCTCTAGCATCCACAAGGCATTTTTGCCCACAGGACTGCCGCATACTGGATGTTTTTCCCTTTTCACACCATTCTTTGTAAACCCTAGAAATGGTTGTGTGTGAAAATCCCAGTAACTGAGCAGATTGTGAAATACTCAGACCGGCCCGTCTGGCACCAACAACCATGCCACGCTCAAAATTGCTTAAATCACCTTTCTTTCCCATTCTGACATTCAGTTTGGAGTTCAGGAGATTGTCTTGACCAGGACCACCCCCCTAAATGCATTGAAGCAACTGCCATGTGATTGGTTGACTAGATAATTGCATTAATGAGAAATAGAACAGATGTTCCTAATAATTCTTTAGGTGAGTGTACATAGATAAAAGAAATTAAGAATAATAAAAAAGAGGGAAAATAAATATGGGGAAAATTTGTTGACCCCAGTATTATAGTTAAGAATATTAGCACTATCATAACTAGTAAAAGGTATTTTAATCATCCTCTCTACAATAAAAGGGAAGAATTAAGAACATTTGAATACAATGAAGTCTCATCCAAATGTCGTAAACTCATTAGAGATCTTAATGATTATGCTAACAAAGGAATATGATTATGGGATAGAAAAACATTTTTTTAAAAACACAGCCACGATAGGGACAGCAGATCCCACCATCCTGCTATTTTGTCTACTGAATTATCATCTGGAGATCAGCCTCAAGCGTTAGATACTAATAGACCACTCTCATATGCTCAAGCAGTTCATAATGGTTTGAGATTCAGAACATTCTATAATAGCAATACCCAACACGCCAAACCCCCTGCGATCAGACAGGTTAAGAGCATGCACCCTAACACCCGGCCCTTACCATCTACTGTTGGTTCAGCAGCTTCACAACCCTCCAGACCCCTGAGTCTTGTCAAACTCCCTGATATCAGACACTCCGAGAAGACTACCAACACGACCCAGTCCCAACCCCTCATTGCTAAGTCCACACCATTGCAACCCCCTGGCCCCGTAGCTACTCCCAATGCGACCACTGATATTAATCTCTGTTTATGTTACACCATTACCTTACAGGGAACCAAGAATTGAGCCTGGTATACTACTAGACCCTCGCATTCCTCTATTAGATAAACAGGATAAGACAGATAAATCATCACATGATCTATCCTTCTCATTACAAGATATCACTACTCACTCCCTATCTCAGTCTAGCCCTGATGCTTTTTTAGCCCTTCCTTCCAGCTTACAGGTAAGTCATTTTTTAGACCAGATATCACCTCTGATCACCCAGCGACATCCAACCACTCCAACCTCACTTCCTCCGAGAATCAACCCATCCAGCACCCAAGATCTCAATACATTAATCTCAACACCGAGCTCCATTCAGGTCACTCCCAGATCACTTTTAACCCCGAAAATTACACAATTCTACACACCTATCCAGAGTACAAGAAAAAGACAAAAATCCGTCACAGAGGATGTAGAGGAGGCCGAAAGAGACATGCCGGTCCCCAAAAAGGACAGACCCAAATTGTTTCTCCAGTAATTACCGTACCAACACAAAAAGATTTACTAAGAGAGAAAGGGATTTTCAATCTATCCAGATATCTGTTAGAACCATATGAAATTGAATTACTTAGTAAAGGACTATCCTTCTGCCCCTCAACAGAGCCGGACGTCTTTGAACTTTTCATTGATTTAAATACATTTGTCCGTAAACTTACCCTCCAACGTCATTTCTCCATAAGAAATTCATGTACCCCCAATATAATGACACAGACAGAAAACCAATCATCACATCTCTCTTCGTTAGTTCATCCAGTACCTCAACTAGGTTTAGATACTGCTAGTATTACCCCCCTCAAACCACAATTAAAAAGAAAATCGTCTTTTTACCCTTTGGAGAGTAGGGGCCCTCACATTGAGAGCTTCTATAATATAGTTATGGATGAGTTTAAAGATACTTTCTCCCAATTAGGAGAATCGGGACATAGTTATAAAAAGTGCGGATAAGGGGGGAGCAATAGTTATTATTGATACCACATACTATGAGGCTGAGTCGGCCAGAATTTTGACGGATACAGAGTACTATAAGGAACTCAGCCATGACCTCACTAAGGAATACATCCAAATACTAAATGGATTGATTGATAAAGGACATCAAAATGGCGTGATTGATAAAAAAGAAAAAGCATATCTCAAAGCTCTACACTCTTCAATAGCACGCTTCTATTTTTTGCCTAAAGTACATAAGTCCCTACAGAACCCCACGGGCGGCCTATTATTTCAGGGATTAGCTCACTCACGTCCAATCTGTCTGAGTATGTCGATGGCCTACTTCAAAAATATGTAATTTCTCTGCCCTCCTATCTTAGAGATTCTGCCCAATTAATCTGCACTCTAAAATCCTTCGAGTGGAGAGATGAGTACATGTGGGCAACCCTTGATGTTACTGCACTTTATAGCAATATTGTACATTCATTAGGCATAAGATCTGTTAAGGATTTTATTGATGCAGATATTCTTATGCCACAGACGCAAAGAGATTTTGTTTTACAATGTATTGAGTTCATTTTACATCATAACTATTTTATTCATAATAACACTATCTACTTGCAACAAAAAGGTACAGCAATGGGGACGAAATTTGCCCCATCATATGCTAATCTTTTGATGGGGGCTTTTGAGAAACAGATTGGTTTCCTTTGCCACCCCAACATCGTATTCTATAAACGTTATATAGATAATATCATTTTAATTTGGAATGGCGATGTTGAGGACCTGAAGTCTTTCATAAATAAGGTTAATACAAGCGATTGGAATCTTAACCTCACATTAGAACACCACCCGAATGAAGCTGTTTTCCTTGACTTGCATCTGAATAGTGTCAATAACAGAATTCTGACAAAAACCTTTTTTAAAAATGTAGATACAAATAGTTACCTAGATTTCAATAGCTGTCACCATCATAAATGGAAGAGTAACATACCCTTTAGCCAAATGAGACGTATTAGGCGGAACTGCACTGATGATAGGGTAATAAGGGAACAAATAGACCTGTTGGGTGAGAGATTTATGACCAAGGGTTACCCATTACAACTTATTAAAGAATCAAAAAATAGAGTTCTCAAGGAGACACAAATGACTAGTCTTAAATAGTGATGTCCTGAACTATTCGCCGGCGAACAGTTCACAGCGAACCTAGCTTGTTCGCGTTTGCCGCGGCGGGCGAACATATGCGATGTTCGGTCCGCTCCTATACATCATCATTGAGCAAACTTTGACCCTGTACCTCACAGTCAGCAGACACATTCCAGCCAATCAGCAGCAGACCCTCCCACCTCCTGGACAGCATCCATTTTAGATTCATTCGGAAGCTGCATTCTTAGTGAGAGGAGGGACAGTGCTGCTGCTGTTTTAATAGGGAAAGCGTTAGCTAGGGCAGTGTTCTGTGTCCACAGACTCATCTGCTGTAAGGACAGGGTCCTGACAGCACCCTAAAAAGCCCTTTTTAGGGCTGGTACATCAGTCTATATATATATATTGAAGTTGCCTGCCCGTGTGTGAGAGGCTGCAGGCCCACAGACTGTACTGTGTGCACAACACTCATATAGGGTGTCACAGTACCTTGCAGATAAAAAAAGTGAATTATTTTTTTTTTTATATATAATCGCAGTTGCCAGACAGTGAGTGGCTGCAGGCTCACAGACTGTACTGTGTGCACACCATTCATACAGGGTGTCACAATACCTTGCAGATAAAACTAAAGTCAATTAATTTTTTCTCTGTAATAAATATAATCGCAGTTGCAAGCCAGTGAGTGTCTGGCCCACAGACTGTACTGTGGCAACTGGCCAGGCCACCACTCATACCGTTACAGGGTGTCACAATACCTTGCAGATAAAACTAAAGTCAATTTATTTTTTCTCTGTTATAAATATAATCGCAGTTGCAAGCGAGTGAGTGTCTGGCCCACAGACTGTACTGTGGCCACTGGCCAGGCCACCACTCATACCGTTACAGGGTGTCACAATACCTTGCAGATAAAACTAAAGTCAATTTATTTTTTCTCTGTAATAAATATAATCGCAGTTGCAAGCCAGTGAGTGTCTGGCCCACAGACTGTACTGTGGCCACTGGCCAGGCCACCACTCATACCGTTACAGGGTGTCACAATACCTTGCAGATAAAACTAAAGTCAATTTATTTTTTCTCTGTAATAAATATAATCACAGTTGCAAGCCAGTGAGTGTCTGGCCCACAGACTGTACTGTGGCCACTGGCCAGGCCACCACTCATACCGTTACAGGGTGTCACAATACCTTGCAGATAAAACTAAAGTCAATTAATTTTTCCTCTGTGATATAATCGCAGTTGCAAGCCAGTGTGTGTCAGGCCCACACAGACTGTACTGTGCCCACTACCCACCACTTATATAGGGTGGCACAGTACCTTGCATGCATAGTACCACTTATCTAAAAAAAAATTACAGGCAGAGGCAGGCCACCCCGCAGGCGCAGTCGTGGTCATGGTTCTGTGATTTCCACTGGCCCTGGAATAATGCCCAGTGTTCAGAGGTCACGTACCCTGAACCCGAAAAATTCTGAGGACATAGTTGACTGGCTTACACAGGGCACCCAATCTTCAACAGCTTCCGCTAAGAACCTTGACGCACCATCCTCCTCCAGCTCAGCTTCGGTCACCTGCTCTCAAGTTACCACTCTCCCGCCGCCACCACCACCACTACCAGCACAGCCACCACAGCCACTTCACTTGATCCGTCAGAAGAGTTATTTACACATCAGTTGGATGAAATTAGTGATGCGCAACCATTATTGCCAGAGGATGTAGATAACAGGGATATGTCTCAGTCAGGCAGGATTACACACATGGACGTACAGTGTAATGATGATGATGATGTTGTACCCGCTGCTGCTTCTTTGGCTGAGGTGTCAGATACAAGTGAAGTGGTTGATGATGATGATGTGTCCGTGGATGCCCCGTGGGTGCCTGCTCGAAGAGAAGAAGAAGAAGAGGGGGAAAGTTCAGAAGGGGAGACAGAGAGAAGGAGGAGACGAGTTGGAAGCAGGGGGAGGTCGTCGCAAGGAGCTAGTGGCACAGTCAGACAGCATGTATCGACACCCGGGGTCAGCCAGACAGCAGGCCAATCAACGCATGCTGTTGCCACCACCAGAATGCCATCATTGCAAAGCTTAGCAGTGTGGCATTTTTTTGTGTGTCTGCCTCTGATAACAGCAATGCCATTTGCAACCTGTGCCAAAAGAAACGGAGTCGTGGGAAGTCCAACACCCACCTCGGTACAACTGCTTGGCGAAGGCACATGATCTCACATCACAAACGCCAATGGGATCAACACATGAGTACAAGCAGCACACAAACTCAAAGCCACCATCCTCCTCCTGGTCCAGCATCTTCAGCCACGTCAACCACTGCTGTCCTCCTTGCCCCCTCTCAACCACCCGCCACTCCGCCTCTCACCTTCAGCAGTTCCATCTCATCTGCCCACAGTCAGGTGTCTGTCAAGAAAATGTTTAAGCGTAAGAAGCCAATGTCACAGAGTCACCCCCTTGCCCGGCGTCTGACAGCTGGCTTGACGTAACTCTTAGCCCGCCAGCTTTTACGATACCAGCTGGTGGAGTCTGAGGCCTTCAAAAAATTTGTCGCTATTGGGACACCACAGTGGAATGTACCCGGACGAAATTCTTTCTCAAAAAAGGCAATCCCAAACCTCTACTCTGTTATTGAAAAGGAAGTCATGGCATCTCTGGCATACAGTGTTGGGGAAAGGGTCCATCTGACCACTGATACCTGGTCTGCAAAGCACAGTCAGGGCAGCTATATCACGTACACTGCGCATTGGGTCAACCTGCTGACGGCTGACAAGCATGGAATGCGTGGCTCTGCAGCGGAGTTGGTGACACCGCCACGACTTGCAGGCAGGCCTACTGCCACCTCCTCTACTCCTCCTACTCCATCCTCTTCGATAACCTCCTCGGCTAAGTCCTCTTCTGCTGCGGCGTCTGGCTGCACATCAACTGAATCCCCCCACCTCGCCAGGGGCTATTCCACATCCCGGATACGACAGTGTCACGCTGTCTTGGGGTTGACTTGCCTGAAAGCAGAGAGCCACACCGGACCAGCACTCCTGTCCGCCCTGAACGCACAGGTGGATCAGTGGCTGACCCCGCACCAACTGGAGATCGGCAAAGTGGTGTGTGACAATGGAAGCAATTTGTTGGCGGCATTGAATTTGGGCAAGTTGTCACATGTGCCGTGCATGGCACATGTGTTGAATCTCATCGTACAACGCTTTGTGTCTAAGTACCCAGGCTTACAGGACGTCCTCAAGCAGGCCAGGAAGGTGTGTGGCCATTTCAGGCGTTCCTACATGGCCATGGCGCACTTTTTCGATATTCAGCGACGAAACAACATGCCAGTGAGGCGCTTGATTTGCGACAACCCGACACGTTGGAATTCAACACTCCTAATGTTCGACCGCATGCTCCAACAAGAAAAAGCCGTCAACGAGTATTTGTATGACCGGGGTGCTAGGACAGCCTCTGCGAAGCTGGGAATTTTTTTGCCACGTTACTGGACGCTCATGCGCAATGCCTGTAGGCACATGCGTCCTTTTGAGGAGGTGACAAACCTAGTCAGTCGCACCGAAGGCACCATCAGCGACCTCATCCCATTTGTTTTCTTCCTGGAGCGTGCTCTGCGAAGAGTGCTGGATCAGGCTGTAGATGAGTGTGAAGAGGAAGAGGAAGAGTTGTGGTCATCATCACCACCAGAAACAGCCTTGTCATCATCGCTTGCTGGACCTGCGGCAACGCTGGAAGAGGAGTATGAGGAAGAGGAGTCAAAGGAGGAATGTGGCTTTGAGGAGGAGGAAGACCAACCATAGCAGGCATCCCAGGGTGCTTGTTGTTGTCACCTATCTGGGACCCATGGTGTTGTACGTGGCTGGGGGGCAGAACAGACCGTCAATGACATCAGTGAGGACGAGGAACGGGAAATAAGTAGCTCGGCATCCAACCTTGTGCAAATGGGGTCTTTCATGCTGTCATGTCTGTTGAGGGACCCTCGTATAAAAAGGATGAAGGAGAACGACCTGTACTGGGTGGCCACGCTACTAGACCCCCGGTATAAGCAGAAAGTGGCGGAAATGTTACCAAATTACCGAAAGTCGGAAAGGATGCAGCAGTTCAAAACCAAACGAAAAAATATGCTTTACACAGCTTATAAGGGGGATGTCACAGCACAACAGGAATCTAACAGGGGAAGAGGTGAAAGTAATCCTCCTCCTACCATGACCACGGCGGCAAGGACAGGACGCTTTACAGATGTGTTCTTGATGGAGGACATGCAGAGCTTTTTCAGTCCTACACATCGCCACAGCCCTTCGGGATCCAGCCTTAGAGAACGACTCGACCGACAGGTAGCAGACTACCTCGCCTTAACTGCAGATATCGACACTCTGAGGAGCGATGAACCCCTTGACTACTGGGTGTAGGCTTGACCTGTGGCCTGAGCTATCCCAGTTTGCGATAGAACTTCTGGCCTGCCCCGCTTCAAGTGTCCTGTCAGAAAGGACCTTCAGTGCAGCAGGAGGCATTGTCAATGACAAGAGAAGTCGCCTCAGTCAAAAAAGTGTTGATTACCTCACCTTCATTAAGATGAATGAGGCATGGATCCCGAAAGGATTGACAGTGGGGGATACGTTTGACTAACAAAAGGCCTGATGACATGCCTTGGCCTCAAAATGGTCCCCACGCTGCTGTATTTAATGTCTGCATACCGGATGACTTTCGTGAATTCTCCGCCACCAACTAGGGTTCAAGCCGCAATGTTTTAGTCACCTTTCTGCCTGGAAAACATAAATTTTTCCGGCCGCTGCTACAACAGCAGCTGCAACAATACCATTATTTTTCAGGCATGTGTACATGCCTAATTTTTCTGTCCTCTGGTGCTGCACTGTGGCTGCAAAAACATTGCACGGCGCACGCGCAGTGCCCCAAATTGGAAGTAACAAGAAGGACGCACACAGATAAATCACATTTCTGCAAGGAGTTTGTCAACTTTTGACAACTGTTTGCGGTTGTCTAAAATCCATTCAATACACATCCTGATAGGGGACGTAACAGGGATTAAACTGATGAGAATAGTACTACAGAAAATACCACTCATATCGGGTGTGAGAGTTAATTGCACGGCGCAGAAGCAGTGACCGTGGATTAAAACAAAGGGGAGGGAGCCAGCGTTTTTTTAACCATCTCCCCGTTCGAAAAATCTATTCAATAAATGGACCCCAGATTGGCGACGTAACAGGGATTAAACTGATGAGAACAGAACTACAGAAAATAACACTCATATCGGGTGTGAGAGTAAATTGCACGGCGCAGACCCAGTGACCGTGGATTCAAACAAAGGGGAGCGAGCCAGCGTTTTTTTAACCATCTCCCCGTTCGAAAAATCAATTCAATAAATGGACCCCAGATTGGGGACGTAACAGGGATTAAACTGATGAGAAGAGAACTACAGAAAATAACACTCATATCGGGTGTGAGTGTAAATTGCACGGCGCAGACGCAGTGACCGTGGATTAAAACAAAGGGGAGGGAGCCAGCGTTTTTTTAACCATCATCCCGTTCAAAAAATCTATTCAATAAATGGACCCCAGATTGAGGATGTAACAGGGATTAAATTGATGAGAAGAGAACTACAGAAAATAACACTCATATCGGGTGTGAGAGTAAATTGCACGGCGCAGACGCAGTGACTGTGGATTCAAACAAAGGGGAGGGAGCCAGCGTTTCTTTAACCACCTCCCCGTTCGAAAAATCTATTCAATAAATGGACCCCAGATTGGGGACGTAACAGGGATTAAACTGATGAGAAGAGAACTACAGAAAATACCACTCATATCGGGTGTGAGAGTAAATTGCACGGCACAGACGCAGTGACCGTGGATTCAAACAAAGGGGAGGGAGCCAGCGTTTTTTTAACCATCTCCCCGTTCGAAAAATCAATTCAATTCACCTTTCGGGGACCCTTGGTGTTATACGTGGCTGGGTGGAGGAAGAAACCTTCAATGACATCAACAGGACATGGCTAGCTTGGTATCCAACCTTGTGCAAATGGGGAGTTTGCGATTGGGCAAATGGACTGTTTGCGGTTGTTTGCGGTGCATTAAAAGGGGAGTTTGATCTGTCAATGTCTGTGAAGCGGGCGTAACCGTTACACTACCTGATCGATACAACATCATACCTGATCGTATACACACACTGGATGTTTTAACCCCTTAAGGACTCAGCCCTATTTCACCTTAAGGACTTGGTCATTTTTTGCAAATCTGACCAGTGTCACTTTAAGTGGTAATAACTAGGGATGAGCGAACCCGAACTGTATAGTTCGGGTTCGTACCGAATTTTGGGGTGTCCGTGACACGGACCTAAACCCGAACATTTTCGTAAAAGTCTGTGTTCGGGTTCGGTGTTCGGCGCTTTCTTGGCGCTTTTTGAAAGGCTGCAAAGCAGCCAATCAACAAGCGTCATACTACTTGCCCCAAGAGGCCATCACAGCCTTGCCTACTATTGGCATTGCTGTGATTGGCCAGTGCAGCATGTGACCCAGCCTCTATATAAGCTTGGGTCACGTAGCGCTGCACGTCACTCTGCTGATTTAAACATAGGGAGAGGTTGCAGCTGCGACGTTAGGGCGAGATTAGGCAGATTAACTCCTCCAAAAGACTTCATTCTGTGATCGATCTGCAGCTGTGGATCATTGAAGTGCTAATATTGACTTGCTCACTTTTTTGAGGCTGCCCAGAGCGTTTTTAGATCACTTTTTTTCTGGGGTGATCGGCGGCCATTTTGTGACTTGTGGTGCGCCAGCACAAGCTATCACCAAGTGTATTTAACCATCAATAGTGTGGTTATTTTGTGCTATATCCTACATCAGCTGCAGGCTGAGCCTGTGTCACCGAAGTGCATTTAACCATCAACAGTCTGGTTATTTTTTGGCCATATACTACATCAGCTGCAGGCTGAGCCTGTGTCACCGAAGTGCATTTAACCATCAACAGTCTGATTATTTTTTGGCCATATACTACATCTGGTGCAGGCTGAGCCTGTGTCACCCAAGTGCATTTAACCATCAACAGTGTGGTTATTTTTTGGCCATATACTACATCAGGGGCAAGTTGAGCCTGTCACCCAGCGCCTAAAAAATAGACCTGACATTTCTATTCAACCAAATCTGTACTGTTTTAGCTGGTCAAGTTATTTGTAGTGACCGTAAAAGCACTTTTTATTTTCTGGATTGAACAACTATTCCCAAATTTGCCATTCTCAAAATAACTAGTTTGTGGTATTTGAGGCCTACTTGAAATCTATCCCAAAAAGGATATCTTACATTGAAGGTACTGATAGTGTCATTCAGAAAAACCTAAGACACACGCTAGCGTGCAGATAGAAGTCTGATTCTGTGATTAAACCTATACCTGTCACACAGCGCAAAAAAAAACAGGCCTCACATCTCTATTCAACCAAATCTGTACTGTTTTAGCTGGTCAAGTTATTTGTAGTGACCGTAAAAGCACACTTTTTTTTCTGGGTTGGAAAACTATTCCCAAATTTGCCATTCTCAAAATAACTAGTTTGTGGTATTTGAGGCCTACTTGAAATCTATCCCAAAAAGGATATCTTACATTGAAGGTACTGATAGTGTCATTCAGAAAAACCTAAGACACACGCTAGCGTGCAGATAGAAGTCTGATTCTGTGATTAAACCTATACCTGTCACACAGCGCAAAAAAAAAACAGGCCTCACATCTCTATTCAACCAAATCTGTACTGTTTTAGCTGGTCAAGTTATTTGTAGTGACCGTAAAAGCACTTTTTATTTTCTAGATTGAAAAACTATTCCCAAATTTGCCATTCTCAAAATAACTAGTTTGTGGTATTTGAGGCCTACTTGAAATCTATCCCAAAAAGGATATCTTACATTGAAGGTACTGATAGTGTCATTCAGAAAAACCTAAGACACACGCTAGCGTGCAGATAGAAGTCTGATTCTGTGATTAAACCTATACCTGTCACACAGCGCAAAAAAAAACAGGCCTCACATCTCTATTCAACCAAATCTGTACTGTTTTAGCTGGTCAAGTTATTTGTAGTGACCGTAAAAGCACACTTTTTTTTCTGGGTTGAAAAACTATTCCCAAATTTGCCATTCTCAAAATAACTAGTTTCTGGTATTTGAGGCCTACTTGAAATCTATCCCAAAAAGGATATCTTACATTGAAGGTACTGATAGTGTCATTCAGAAAAACCTAAGACACACGCTACCGTGCAGATAGAAGTCTGATTCTGTGATTAAACCTATACCTGTCACACAGCGCAAAAAAAAACAGGCCTCACATCTCGATTCAACCAAATCTGTACTGTTTTAGCTGGTCAAGTTATTTGTAGTGACCGTAAAAGCACACTTTTTGTTCTGGGTTGAAAAACTATTCCCAAATTTGCCATTCTCAAAATTATGGTGAACGGGAACAATGAGGAAAACATCTAATAAGGGACGCGGACGTGGACATGGTCGTGGTGGTGTTAGTGGACCCTCTGGTGCTGGGAGAGGACGTGGCCGTTCTGCCACAGCCACACGTCCTAGTGTACCAACTTCCTCAGGTCCCAGTAGCCGCCAGAATTTACAGGGATATTTGGTGGGGCCCAATGCCGTTCTAAGGATGGTAAGGCCTGAGCAGGTACAGGCATTAGTCAATTGGGTGGCCGACAGTGCATCCAGCACGTTCACATTATCTCCCACCCAGTCTTCTGCAGAAAGCGCACAGATGGCGCATGAAAATCAAGCCCATCAGTCTGTCACATCACCCACATGCATATCAGGGAAACTGTCTGAGCCTCAAGTTATGCAGCAGTCTCTTATGCTGTTTGAAGACTCTGCTGCCAGGGTTTCCCAAGGGCATCCACCTAGCCCTTCACCAGGGGTGGAAGAGATAGAATGCACTAACGCACAACCACTTATGTTTCCTGATGATGAGGACATGGGAATACCACCTCAGCACCTCTCTGATGATGACGAAACACAGGTGCCAACTGCTGCATCTTTCTGCAGTGTGCAGACTGAACAGGAGGTCAGGGGTCAAGACTGGGTGGAAGACGATGCAGGGGACGATGAGGTCCTAGACCCCACATGGAATGAAGGTCGTGCCACTGACTTTCAGAGTTCGGAGGAAGAGGCAGTGGTGAGACCGAGCCAACAGCGTAGCAAAAGAGGGAGCAGTGGGCAAAATCAGAACACCCGCCGCCAAGAGACTCCGCCTGCTACTGACCGCCGCCATCTGGGACCGAGCACCCCAAAGGCAGCTTCAAGGAGTTCCCTGGCATGGCACTTCTTCAAACAATGTGCTGACGACAAGACCCGAGTGGTTTGCACGCTGTGCCATCAGAGCCTGAATCGAGGCATTAACGTTCTGAACCTTAGCACAACCTGCATGACCAGGCACCTGCATGCAAAGCATGAACTACAGTGGAGTAAACACCTTAAAAACAAGGAAGTCACTCAGGCTCCCCCTGCTGCCTCTTCTGCTGCTGCCGCCTCGGCCACTTCTGCTGCTGCCGCCGCCTCGGCCTCTTCTGCTGCTGCTGCCGCCGCCTCGGCCTCTTCCTCTGCCTCTGGAGGAACGTTGGCACCTGCCGCCCAGCAAACATGGGATGTACCACCAACACCACCACCTGCGTCACCAAGCATCTCAACCATGTCACACGGCAGCGTTCAGCTCTCCATCTCACAAACATTTGAGAGAAAGCGTAAATTCCCACCTAGCCACCCTCGATCCCTGGCCCTGAATGCCAGCATTTCTAAACTACTGGCCTATGAAATGCTGTCATTTAGGCTGGTGGACACACACAGCTTCAAACAGCTCATGTCACTTGCTCTCCCACAGTATGTTGTTCCCAGCCGCCACTACTTCTCCAAGAGAGCCGTGCCTTCCCTGCACAAACAAGTGTCCGATAAAATCAAGTGTGCACTGCGCAACGCCATCTGTGGCAAGGTCCACCTAACCACAGATACGTGGACCAGTAAGCACGGCCAGGGACGCTATATCTCCCTAACTGCACACTGGGTAAATGTAGTGGCGGCTGGGCCCCAGGCGGAGAGCTGTTTGGCGCACGTCCTTCCGCCGCCAAGGTTCGCAGGGCAACATTCTTTGCCTCCTGTCTCCTCCTCCTCCTACTCAGCTTCCTCCTCCTCTTCTTCCACCTGCTCATCCAGTCAGCCACACACCTTCACCACCAACTTCAGCACAGCACGGGGTAAACGTCAGCAGGCCTTTCTGAAACTCATATGTTTGGGGGACAGGCCCCACACCGCACAGGAGTTGTGGCGGGGTATAGAACAACAGACCGACGAGTGGTTGCTGCCGGTGAGCCTCAAGCCCGGCCTGGTGGTGTGCGATAATGGGCGAAATCTCGTTGCAGCTCTGGGACTAGCCGGTTTGACGCACATCCCTTGTCTGGCGCATGTGCTGTATTTGGTGGTGCAGAAGTTCATTCGCAACTACCCCGACATGTCAGAGCTGCTGCATAAAGTGCGGGCCGTCTGTTCGCGCTTCCGGCGTTCACACCCTGCCGCTGCTCGCCTGTCTGCGCTACAGCGTAACTTCGGCCTTCCCGCTCACCGCCTCATATGCAACGTACCCACCAGGTGGAACTCCACCTTGCATATGCTGGACAGACTGTGCGAGCAGCAGCAGGCCATAGTGGAGTTTCAGCTGCAGCACGCACGGGTCAGTCGCACTGTGGATCAGACACACTTCACCACCAATGACTGGGCCTCCATGTGAGACCTGTGTGCCCTGTTGCGCTGTTTCGAGTACTCCACCAACATGGCCAGTGGCGATGACGCCGTTATCAGCGTTACAATACCACTTCTATGTCTCCTTGAGAAAACACTTAGGGCGATGATGGAAGAGGAGGTGGCCCAGGAGGAAGAGGAGGAAGAGGGGTCATTTTTAGCACTTTCAGGCCAGTCTCTTCGAAGTGACTCAGAGGGAGGTTTTTTGCAACACCAGAGGCCAGGTACAAATGTGGCCAGACAGGGCCCACTACTGGAGGACGAGGAGGACGAGGATGAGGAGGAGGTGGAGGAGGATGAGGATGAAGCATGTTCACAGCGGGGTGGCACCCAAAGCAGCTCGGGCCCATCACTGGTGCGTGGCTGGGGGGAAACACAGGACGATGACGATACGCCTCCCACAGAGGACAGCTTGTCCTTACCTCTGGGCAGCCTGGCACACATGAGCGACTACATGCTGCAGTGCCTGCGCAACGACAGCAGAGTTGCCCACATTTTAACTTGTGCGGACTACTGGGTTGCCACCCTGCTGGATCCCCGGTACAAAGACAATGTGCCCACCTTACTTCCTACACTGGAGCGTGATAGGAAGATGCGCGAGTACAAGCGCACGTTGGTAGACGCGCTACTGAGAGCATTCCCAAATGTCACAGGGGAACCAGTGGAAGCCCAAGGCGAAGGCAGAGGAGGAGCAAGAGGTCGCCAACGCAGCTGTGTCATGCCCAGCTCCTCTGAGGGCAGGGTTAGCATGGCAGAGATGTGGAAAAGTTTTGTCAACACGCCACAGCTAAGTAGACCACCACCTGATACGGAACGTGTTAGCAGGAGGCAACATTTCACTAACATGGTGGAACAGTACCTGTGCACACCCCTCCACGTACTGACTGATGGTTCGGCCCCATTCAACTTCTGGGTCTCCAAATTGTCCACGTGGCCAGAGCTAGCCTTTTATGCCTTGGAGGTGCTGGCCTGCCCGGCGGCCAGCGTTTTGTCTGAACGTGTATTCAGCACGGCAGGGGGCGTCTTTACAGACAAACGCAGCCGCCTGTCTACCGCCAATGTGGACAAGCTGACGTTCATAAAAATGAACCAGGCATGGATCCCACAGGACCTGTCCATCCCTTGTGCAGATTAGATACTAACTACCTCCCCTTAACAATATATTATTTTACTCCAGGGCGCTTCCTTATTCAGTACTATTTTTAATTTCATTTTACCATTATATTGCGGGGCAACCCAAAGTTGAATGAACCTCTCCTCTGTCTGGGTGCCGGGGCCTAAATGTGTGACAGTGGCCTGTTCCAGTGGTGGGTGACGTGAAGCCTGATTCTCTGCTATGACATGAAGACTTATTCTGTGCTGACATGAAGCCAGATTCTCTGTTACGCGACCTCTCTCCTCTGCCTGGGTGCCTGGGCCTAAATATGTGACAGTGGCCTGTTCCAGTGGTGGGTGACGTGAAGCCTGATTCTCTGCTATGACATGAAGACTTATTCTGTGCTGACATGAAGCCAGATTCTCTGTTACGCGACCTCTCTCCTCTGCCTGGGTGCCTGGGGCTAAATATGTGACAGTGGCCTGTTCCAGTGGTGTGTGACGTGAAGCCTGATTCTCTGCTATGACATGAAGACTGATTCTGCGCTGACATAAGGCCAGATTCTCTGTTACAGGACCTCTCTCCTCTGTCTGGGTGCCGGGGCCTAAATGTGTGACAGTGGCCTGTTCCAGTGGTGGGTGACGTGAAGCCTGATTCTCTGCTATGACATGAAGACTGATTCTGCGCTGACATAAGGCCAGATTCTCTGTTACAGGACCTCTCTCCTCTGTCTGGGTGCCGGGGCCTAAATGTGTGACAGTGGCCTGTTCCAGTGGTGGGTGACGTGAAGCCTGATTCTCTGCTATGACATGAAGACAGATTCTGCGCTGACATAAGGCCATATTCTCTGTTACGGGACCACTCTCCTCTGTCTGGGTGCCGGGGCCTAAATGTGTGACAGTGGCCTGTTCCAGTGGTGGGTGACATGAAGCCTGATTCTCTGCTATGACATGAAGACTGATTCTGCGCTGACATAAGGCCAGATTCTTTGTTACGGGACCGCTCTCCTCTGTCTGGGTGCCGGGGCCTAAATGTGTGACAGTGGCCTGTTCCAGTGGTGGGTGACGTGAAGCCTGATTCTCTGCTATGACATGAAGACTTATTCTGTGCTGACATGAAGCCAGATTCTCTGTTACGCGACCTCTCTCCTCTGCCTGGGTGCCTGGGCCTAAATATGTGACAGTGGCCTGTTCCAGTGGTGGGTGACGTGAAGCCTGATTCTCTGCTATGACATGAAAACTTATTCTGTGCTGACATGAAGCCAGATTCTCTGTTACGCGACCTCTCTCCTCTGCCTGGGTGCCTGGGGCTAAATATGTGACAGTGGCCTGTTCCAGTGGTGTGTGACGTGAAGCCTGATTCTCTGCTATGACATGAAGACTGATTCTGCGCTGACATAAGGCCAGATTCTCTGTTACAGGACCTCTCTCCTCTGTCTGGGTGCCGGGGCCTAAATGTGTGACAGTGGCCTGTTCCAGTGGTGGGTGACGTGAAGCCTGATTCTCTGCTATGACATGAAGACTGATTCTGCGCTGACATAAGGCCAGATTCTCTGTTACAGGACCTCTCTCCTCTGTCTGGGTGCCGGGGCCTAAATGTGTGACAGTGGCCTGTTCCAGTGGTGGGTGACGTGAAGCCTGATTCTCTGCTATGACCTGAAGACAGATTCTGCGCTGACATAAGGCCATATTCTCTGTTACGGGACCACTCTCCTCTGTCTGGGTGCCGGGGCCTAAATGTGTGACAGTGGCCTGTTCCAGTGGTGGGTGACATGAAGCCTGATTCTCTGCTATGACATGAAGACTGATTCTGCGCTGACATAAGGCCAGATTCTTTGTTACGGGACCGCTCTCCTCTGTCTGGGTGCCGGGGCCTAAATGTGTGACAGTGGCCTGTTCCAGTGGTGGGTGACGTGATGCCTGATTCTCTGCTATGACATGAAAACAGATTGTGTGCTGTCATAAGGCCAGATTCTCTGTTACAGGACCTCTCTCCTCTGTCTGGGTGCCGGGGCCTAAATGTGTGACAGTGGCCTGTTCCAGTGGTGGGTGACGTGAAGCCTGATTCTCTGCTATGACATGAAGACAGATTGTGCGCTGACATAAGGCCAGATTCTCTGTTACGGGACCGCTCTCCTCTGTCTGGGTGCCGGGGCCTAAATGTGTGACAGTGGCCTGTTCCAGTGGTGGGTGACGTGAAGCCTGATTCTCTGCTATGACATGAAGACTGATTCTGTGCTGACATGAAGCCAGATTCTCTGCTATGGCATGAAGAGACTGATTCTGTGCTGACATGAAGCCAGATTCTTTGCTATGGCATGAAGAGACTGATTCTCTGCTGACGTGAAGCCAGATTCTCTGCTATGGGACCTCTGTCCAATTGATATTGGGTCATTTTTATTTTTTTAATTTTTATTTTAATTCATTTCCCTATCCACATTTGTTTGCAGGGGATTTACCTACATGTTGCTGCCTTTTGCAGCCCTCTAGCTCTTTCCTGGGCTGTTTTACAGCCTTTTTAGTGCCCAAAAGTTCGGGTCCCCATTGACTTCAATGGGGTTCGGGTTCGGGACGATCCGAACCCGAACATTTCCGTGAAGTTCGGCCGAACTTCTCGAACCCGAAAATCCAGGTGTTCGCTCAACTCTAGTGATAACTTTAAAATGCTTTGACTTATCCAGGCCGTTCTGAGATTGTTTTTTCGTCACGTATTGTACTTCATGACACTGCTAAAATTGGGTCAAAAAAGTAATTTTTTTTCCATAAAAAAATACCAGATTTACCAAAAATTTTGAAAAACTTGCAAATTTCAAAGTTTCAGTTTCTCTACTTCTGTAATACATAGTAATACCCCCAAAAGTTGTGATGACTTTACCTTCCACATATGTCTACTTCATGTTTGTAGCATTTTGGGGATGATATTTTATTTTTTGGGGATGTTACAAGGTTTAGAAGTTTAGAAGCAAATCTTGAAATTTTTCCGAAATTTACAAAAACCCAATTTTTAGGGACCACTACAGGTCTGAGAAGGCGTCCCGTTGCCATGGGAACCTTCCCCCGTCTGCTCAGTTGTAGCCACAACTGCGCAGACGGGGAAGGGTAAGGACGGGGCTGTCGGGGGGCTGTCTGGGGGCTCTCTCCCTCTCCCATCAGGGGGCTGCAAAGGCACAGCAGCCCCCTGATGGGAGAGGGAGGGTGCTCCCTGAGCTGTTAACCTTTTCCATACAGCGGTCCGTACGGACCGCTGTATGGAAAGGGTTAAATGGCTGACATCGCATCACCAATGTCAGCCGTTTATACCAGGGTGTCAGCAATGTGCTGACACCCTGGAATACCCACTGTACACCAATGATTATTCAAGGGGAGGCGGGCGGGGGATCGCGATCCCGCCTGCCGTACCGCCCGCCTCCCGCACCTCCCGCATCGCCTGCGACACCCCCCCTGCACCACCCGCCCACATAATATCTTTCAGGGGTGCAGGGGGGGTTAATAAAACTTTATTTCGGCAACTTTATTTCGGCTAAAAGCGCAGCAAACCGCAGGTCTGAATTGACCAGTGGTTTGCTGCGATCGCCGATACGGGGGGGGGTCACATGACCCCCCTCGGCTTTGTGACAGGATGCCGGCTGAATGATTTCAGCCGGCATCCCGTTTGGATTAACCCCCGGGGCGCCGCAATCTTATTTTAAACTCATGACGTACCAGTACGTCATGGGTCCTTAAGGACTCGGGACCCATGCCGTACCGATACGTCCTAAGTCCTTAAAGGGTTAAACCACGTTGTTCAAAAAAAAATTTAGGATTGTTAGGTGATTTATGCCCTTTATGGATTAAAACCCAACTCTGCGTCAACTATGTAATTTTCCATGGGAGTTTTGCCATGGATCCCCCTCCGGCATGCCACAGTCCAGGTGTTAGTCCACTTGAAACAACTTTTCCATCACTACTGTGGCTAGAAAGAGTCCCTGTGGGTTTTAAAATTTGCCTGCCTACTGAAGTCTATGGCGGTTCGCCCGCTTCGCCCGTTCGCGAACATTTGAGGAAATTCGCGTTCGCCGTTCACGAACTGAAAATTTTATGTTCGCGACATCTCTAGTCTTAAACCAAAAACCCTATGATTAATCCCTATGTGTACAAACCAAGTCTTATTACAAGATACAACTCTAAACATAAAACCATAAGACAGATTCTCAATAAGTATTGGCCAATTTTACAAAAAGACCCTATTTTAGGTAAACACATCCCCCAACAACCGAATCTATTTTACCGTAGAGCCAAAAAACTCAAGAATATAGTGGCCCCCTCTTGTCAAAAGTTAACTGGCGAGAAGACCACCCCGACATGCCACGACCAGAAACAAGGAATTATTAAAGGTCTATTCAAATGTGGAGTACGAAGATGTAAGTGTTGCGCTATGTTACAATGTGCGACAGGTGAATTCCAACTACCAGCATCTAACAACAAAATCACCTTCAAACACCACATGAATTGTGGCACAACGAAAGTTGTATATCTACTGTTGTGCCCCTGTGGTCTCTATTATGTAGGTCGTACCACCCAAACACTAAGGGAGCGCATGAATGAGCACCGCTCCAACATTCATTTGAAAAATTACAACTTATAGTGTATCACCCCACTTTGCTTTAAAGCATGAGGAAAATTCAGCTACGCTAAAAATGATTCCTCCCATCAGTAGTTAACATATTCGAGTGCCTCATTGAGGCCAAAGGGCGTTAGTGTATTAAGGTGATATATCCAAAACATCTCTTTAAGGCTGAGTTGTTGAAAGGAAGAAGAACATATTCGAGTGCCTCATTGAGGACAAAGGGCGTTAGTGTATCAAGGTGATATATCCAAAACATCTCTTTAAGGCTGAGTTGTTGAAAGGAAGAAGATACATATCTTCTTCCTTTCAACAACTCAGCCTTAAAGAGATGTTTTGGATATATCACCTTAATACACTAACGCCCTTTGGCCTCAATGAGGCACTCGAATATGTTAACTACTAATGGGAGTCTTTTTTTAGGTAAATTATTTTACTATTATATTTTTTTAGGCATCCTCTAACTACCATCAAGTAACTACAGTAATATAACATTTCATGGCATTTTTTATACACTGCTCAAAAAAATAAAGGGAACACTTAAACAACACAATGTAACTCCAAGTCAATCACACTTCTGTGAAATCAAACTGTCCACTTATGAAGCAACACTGAGTGACAATCAATTTCACATGCTGTTGTGCAAATGGGATAGAAAACAGGTGGAAATTATAGGCAATTAGCAAGACACCCCCAATAAAGGAGTGGTTCTGCAGGTGGTGACCACAGACCACTTCTCAGTTCCTATGCTTCCTGGCTGATGTTTTGGTCACTTTTGAATGCTGGCGGTGCTTTCACTCTAGTGGTAGCATGAGACGGAGTCTACAACCCACACAAGTGGCTCAGGTAGTGCAGCTCATCCAGAATGGCACATTAATGCGAGATGTGGCAAGAAGGTTTGCTGTGTCTGTCAGCGTAGTGTCCAGAGCATGGAGGCGCTACCAGGAGACAGGCCAGTACATCAGGAGACGTGGAGGAGGCCGTAGGAGGGCAACAACCCAGCAGCAGGACCGCTACCTTCGCCTTTGTGCAAGGAGGAACAGGAGGAGCACTGCCAGAGCCCTGCAAAATGATCTCCAGCAGGCCACAAATGTGCATGTGTCTGCTCAAACGGTCAGAAACAGACTCCATGAGGGTAATATGAGGGCCCAACATCCACAGGTGGGGGTTGTGCTTACAGCCCAACACCGTGCAGGACATTTGGCATTTGCCAGAGAACACCAAGATTGGCAAATTCGCCACTGGCGCCCTGTGGTCTTCAGTCTTCACAGATGAAAGCAGGTTCACACTAAGCACATGTGACAGACCTGACAGAGTCTGGAGACGCCGTGGAGAACGTTCTGCTGCCTGCAACATCCTCCAGCATGACCTGTTTGGCATTGGGTCAGTAATGGTGTGGGGTGGCATTTCTTTGGAGGGCCGCACAGCCCTCCATGTGCTCGCCAGAGGTAGCCTGACTGCCATTAGGTACCGAGATGAGATCCTCAGACCCCTTGTTAGACCATATGCGGTTGGCCCTGGATTCCTCCTAATGCAAGACAATGCTAGACCTCATGTGGCTGGAGTGTGTCTGCAGTTCCTGCAAGACGAAGGCATTGATGCTATGGACTGGCCCGCCCGTTCCCCAGACCTGAATCCAATTGAGCACATCTGGGACATCATGTCTCGCTCTATCCACCAACGTCACGTTGCACCACAGACTGTCCAGGAGTTGGCAGATGCTTTAGTCCAGGTCTGGGAGGAGATCCCTCAGGAGACCGTCCGCCACCTCATCAGGAGCATGCACAGGCGTTGTAGGGAGGTCATACAGGCACGTGGAGGCCACACACACTACTGAGCCTCATTTTGACTTGTTTTAAGGACATTACATCAAAGTTGGATCAGCCTGTAGTGTGTTTTTCCACTTTAGTTTTGAGTGCGACTCCAAATCCAGACCTCCATGGGTTGAAAAATTTGATTTCCATTTTTTTATTTTTGTGTGATTTTGTTGTCAGCACATTCAACTATGTAAAGAACAAAGTATTTCAGAAGAATATTTTATTAACTCAGATCTAGGATGTGTTATTTTTGTGTTCCCTTTATTTTTTTGAGCAGTGTATAATCTTATTCTTTTATATAATCTTCTTTCACTTTATATAGGATGATTAAAATACCTTTTAATAGTTATAATAGTGCTAATATTCTTAACCATAATACTGGGGTCAACAAATTTTCCCCATATTAATTTTCCCTCTTTTTTATTATTCTTAATGTCTTTTATCTATGTACAGTATATACATATGTATTTATTGATTGTGATAACATGTGCGGATGTATACATATGCATGATCGTTATGGACATGTATATGTATGCACACATGGGGACATATTTGTCTTCTATAGTTTTATGAGATATGTATGCCTATGCATTTTTAGTGCACATCAATATCCGGCCCATTTTTATGTGATTCTAATATGGTCTTAAAAGTATTCATACTAGTCCACTTCTCTACTGCATTGTCCCCAAAAAAATTTTTATCACATAGCGGTTTCATCGCCGGACCGGAAGTCCACCTATGCGGTCCAGCGTGAGGCGCACAACAGGAACCGGAAGCCCATGATTGAGCATCGTGAGGGAGGAACCGGAAGTTTTAATTGTGTTCCAGGTTGGAGCGCTTGCCGGGCCGGAAGCTCCAGATGCGTTCCAGGGTGGAGAGCATGGTAGACCGGAAGTTCGGGTCCCTTCTTCTAATTGGCTAAAGCCGCGAGCGCACTTTTGAAGGAGGCGGTCTATTACTCTTAGCGTCCCATGTGTTCCCCCTTGGCGCCAAAAGACATCTTATTGGCATGTTTACAGCCCTATATATAGGGCCACCAGGTAAAGACTACTATTGTTATCATAGGCATATTGTCTATCTGTACCTGCTCCTGATAAAGGGGTTTGCATACCCCGAAACGTGTTGAGCCTTTTTTATGAACCAGTTTTCTACATTAAAGAAGCCAAAGCCTTCAACATTATTACTGAGGTGAAGCCTTTTCTTTCCAACTGGGCAACTATCAATTTTGAAGACTCTACAGGCGCTCCTGGCTGGGGGGTTATTGGTCCATGCTGGTGTCTTGAGTTTATCCAGCTGGCCACCCCCGTGAAGTGAGTTGATTATTATCTTTGGCTACTTCAATATACCTTCATATGGTTAATATATGTAATTATTTCCACTTACTGTGATTATAGGTATGCTATAATGGTGTGTCTATTGTCCACTCACTCCCCCTCTTCCTTTTAGTCACCCTGATTAGGGTGAACGCCCAACTTTTATTTACAGCTAATTACCTTTTGATCACTTTATTATATCCAAAATATTTCTTTGTTACACCTTTGGGTTTTGGCGCTTCTTATAGGGGTGTAGCCTCCTTGTCTTGTTAAGTCATTTTTGTTTACTTCCTTTTACACACTGATCTCTTTCAGTGTGAACACCCCTCTCAGCTGCCTCCCCTGCTACACTTGTTCTTCCTGCTTCTGTTTTTTTCCTGTTCTCCATCCACTGGCGCCTCTAGTTATATCCTATCTCTTGGAGTCATCCACTAGATTGGATTAACCCTCGTTTTTTTTCTTTCTCTTTATACCCCTTCCCATCATCTACCGTTCCTGATGCTCCTGCTCCTCTTCCTCCTACTCCTCGTCACATTCCTTCAGCAATCGATCACCGAATCGATTGCCAAGAGACAACAGTATGCAAGCAATCATCCAACGGTGCAGAAGCTGGTGCTGCAGTCCTTCCCTTTCCAAGTGGTGGACTCTGCCCCTTTCAGAGAACTGATGGCTTGTGCTGAGCCGAGGTGGAGAGTCCCAAGCCGTCATTTCTTTGCCAAAAAGGCAGTACCAGCCCTGCACACGCATGTAGAACAGAAGATGGGCCAGTCCTTGAGCCTGTCGGTGTCTGCCAAATTGCATAGCAGTGCCAACATGTGGAGCTGTAACTACGGTCAGTGACAATACATGTCCTTTACGACCCACTGGGTGAATGTGGTTCCTGCACAGACACACCAGAAACATGGACAGGTGACGCCGCTTCCTCCTCCACATTGTCACGCTGTTGGTCCTGCGACAATGTCCGCCTCTGCATCCTCATCCTCCACTGTGTCCTCAGCCTCCACTGCAGGGACAATTCACTGTGTCCCTCCAGCATACCACATGTGCAGGGCATGGCGGTGTCACGATGTTCTGTACCTCGTTTGCTCCACAGACAGGGTCCGTTTTTTTGGGGTTATCGTTCTGACGGATGAGAGGAAGGGCAAAATAATCAGTGACGTCAACACAAACTGCTGACACCCTCTCCACTCTGTCGGTGGGCTCTACTTGTATAAGCGTTTAATAGAACATGTTCTGTAGACATCTACGAACCGGCCAAATCAAATTTTACAAAAATTTGCTCATCTGTAATTATGATGTCAAAATGTATGGTCAGTAGATAATATTATCCATGATTTCATTATGATGTCCCAATGTTTGGTCAGCAAATGATAGTATCCAGGATTCTTTTATAATGTCACAATGCATGATCAGCAGGTGATGGTTTCCAGGATTCCATTATGATGTCACAGTGCATGTTCAGAAGATGCTAGTATCCAGGATTCCATTATGATGTCAGAATGTACGGTCAGCAGATGATAGTATCCAGGATTCTATTATGATGTCACAATGTATTGTCAGCAGATGATATCATCTAGGATTCTATTGTGATGTCACAATGTATTATCAACAGATGATAGTATCCAGGATTCCATTATGATGTCACTATGTATAGTCAGCAGATAACATTGTACAGGATTCCATTATGATGTTACAATGTTTGGTCAGCAAGTGTGGTATGCAGGATTCCATTATGATATCACAATGTATGGTCAGCAGATACTAGTATCCAGGATTCCATTCTGATGTTATAATGTATGGTCAGAGTGATGGTATCCAGGATTCCAATATGATGTCACAATGTATGGTCAGCAGATGATGGTATCCAGGATTCAATTATGATTTCATAACGTATGTTCAGCAGATGCTAATATCCATGATTCAATTATGATATCACTATGTATGTTCAGCAGATGATGGTATCCGGGATTCCATTATGATGTGATAATGTATTGTCGGTAGATTATCGTATCCAGGATTCCAGTATGATGTCACAATGTATTGTCAGTAGATGATAGTATCTAGGATTCTATTATGATGTCACAATGTACAATATTTTCAGCAGGTGATGGTATCCAGGATTCCATTATGATGTCACAAAGTATGGTCAGCAAATGATAGTATACAGGATTCCATTATGATATCACTATGTATGTTCAGCAGATGATGGTATCCGGGATTCCATTATGATGTGATAATGTATTGTCGGCAGATGATCGTATCCAGGATTCCAGTATGATGTCACAGTATATTGTCAACTGTTGCTAGCCAGCGTCAAGGTTGTCTCAGGTCAGGCGGGTCCTACGCTAAACCCTCCTAACCCATTAGGCTTCTATGTTCAGGAGCGCAGACCCTGCACATATGGTGTGCTGCTCCTAGTCACCTCTATGTGCATCAAGCAACCAATGAGAGGAGGAGCAAGCTCACCTATATGTACCACCTAATCAAGGAGGTCTGTTTGATAGGAAGGGTAAAAGTGTACAGGAATGCTACTCCCAAGATAAAATAGTGCCTCTTCCTCAAGCATATACTACATAATAAACAAAACAAAATCACAGAAATAAAACAAAGATAAAAACACCATTGCAACAATACCGTGCAGGATGTTTTTATCTTTGTTTTTTCTGTGATTTTTTGTTTATTATGTAGTATATGCTTGAGGGAGTGGCACCTTCAAGTGTGAATGCACTCCTATTTTATCTTGGGAGTAGCATTCCTTTGCACTTTTGCCCTATCTATAAAACAGACCTCCTTGATTAGGTGGTACATATAGGTGTGCTTGCTCCTCCTCTCATTGGTTTCTGGATGCCCATAGAGGTGACTAGGAGCAGCACACTATATGTGCGGGGTCTGCACTCCTGAACATAGAAGCCCAATGGCATAGGTAGGTTTAGAGTAGGACCTGCCTGACCTGAGACCACCTTGGCGGGGATAGGTAGGCACAGATGTGTTTTGATTAAAATATATTGGCTAAGAATCTCAGATTTTATTACATCAGAGTGAGGGCTTGGTCCATATATAATGATTGCATCTATTTTGTTAGTGCATTATTATCTTTTTTACAGTTTTTTTTGTGAATGTGGCCAGGGACATCCGCATATTTATTTATCATATCGTGCAGGATGTTTTTATCTTAGTTTTTTCTGTGATTTTTTTATGTTTATTATGTAGTATCCAGGATGTCATTATGATGTTACAATGTATGGTCAGCAGATGATAATGTCCAGGATTCCATTATGACCTCACAATGTATGGTCATCAGATGATAGTATACAGCAGTGTCGGACTGGGCTGTCTAGGACCCATCAGTAAAATTTATTTTGGGGGCCCACGGATATATTTAAATATTACCTGCTCACACAGCATCAAGATGCTGCCAGATGACTGAATCTGGGGGTCTCTCCAGCAACTTTGAGAAGGTTGGTCCTGGAGAAAAGATTATATTGATTTGTCTATTTTAATTTTTTAGCATGCTGAAAGATCATGATGGACGGAAACGAGCGATTTATCCCTTACCTTTGAATTATTCATACTTATTACATCACACAATTCTTGTTCATTTTCGCTCAAATGCAGAAGAATCTTTCTGATATTGACTCTGTGTAATATGGCCTTTAGGGAATACTTATGTCTATTAAAGATTTTAGTTTTTCCCCTTCAATAAATTAGCAAAGATTTTGTACATTCTGTTTTTACTTTCTCATTATGGGGTTCTGAGCGCAGAATGATGGGGAAGTTTAGATTTTTTCTTTTTAGCACAAGGCTGCGCGGTGAGGGAAAGACGCTCGCAGGCTGCCAGCTTCCTCACCGCGCCGGCGCAGAATGCTAAACGGCGCCAGATTTCACCAGAGCACAGGGCTGGCAGACAGATGCAAGCGCTGCCTGGCTCTGTCAATCAGGACTTGGACGGAGGCAACAAAGGTGGGAGAACGGAGCCTCTAGGAGTAGGAACAATGCCCCTTCCTGCACCTAGAGGATAATTTGCATATTATAAAAGTTAGATTTCTGGCGTAACGGGGGCATAGATCAAAGTAGGAATAGGCTAGTTAGGTTTAGCTGACATTAGCACATCGCTAATGTCAGCTAGCTTAATAGGGTTAAATCTGGTGACAGAATCCCTTTAAAGCATTGTAGATAGATAAAGAAGTTGCATATCAAGACAAACCCTGCCCATATTCTCTGTTAGGGCATACTGAAATCCTAGAACTCCCGATATGAGCCAGAGAGCTAAGAATATGTCTTATTTATGTATGTATGTATCACATGGCCTCCTGATCTGACGGTATGATTTATTTACATCTGGTTCAGGAGTGTCTTAGGTCCCTTTCACACGAGCGAGTTTTCCGCGCGGGTGCAATGTATGACGTGAACCCATAGCACCCGCACTGAATCCTGACCCATTCATTTCAATGGGTCTGTGTCCATGAGCGTTGTTTTTCACGCATCAGTTCTGCGTTGCGTGAAAATCGCAGCATGTTCTATATTCTGCGTTTTTCACGCAGCCCTGGCCCCATAGAAGTGAATGGGTCTGTGTGAAAAATGCATTGCATCCGCAAGCAAGTGCGGGTGCGATGCGTTTTTCACAGATTTTTTTTTAACCCCTCCAGCGCTGTTTTACTATGCATTCTGTATTCAGAATGCTATTATTTTCCCTTATAACCATGTTATAAGGGAAAATAATACAATCTACAGAATACCGATCCCAAGCCCGAACTTCTGTGAAGAAGTTTGGGTTTGGGTACCAAACATGCGCGATTTTTCTCACGTGAGTGCAAAACGCATTACAATGTTTTGCACTCGCGCGGAAAAATCGCGGGTGTTCCCGCAACGCACCCGCACATTTTCCCGCAACGCCCGTCTGAAAGAGGCCTTACAGTTCTCTTGATCTAGGGATCTCACTAAGCAGCAGTCATGGATATGGCATGCTCCTTTGACATTAAGATGCAGAGTTGTGTCCCGGACCCACTCCAGTAAATCCCAAATGCAGAAAGCAATTATTTCCTGCTGATTTCATAGTGCATCTTCCAGGCAGCTGTTTGTCAATCTCACTGTAAGACACACATCATCAAATGCAGCAGATATCATTGGATTCCATCTATAGCTATTAGAATAATTCTGTCTATAGCAGGGGTGCACAACCTTTTCTGAATGGGGGCCACATTGTCAGACTGAAAGAATTCTAAGGGCCAAAAAAAAAGTAAAGGGGTATTGCCAACTGAAATACTGAATTTATTTATACTATAAATGTCTGGTTACACCTCCAGGATTCCCATCTAATAGAATAATTCATGAAAATGAATGGTGAGCAGCCCAAGAGATAGACATACATGTCTGTTGCCAGATGGTTGGGGGCCACACAGAATAATATTGAGGACCGCATGTGGCCCCTGGGCTGCAGGTTATGTAGCCCTGGTCTATAGGGACCTGACTGAAGACAGCAAACAAGGGTATTAGGTAGAATTTACTAAGTCCAATGTTTTATACGTCATTAGTCCGAAAGAGTAAGAGGTGACTAAGTTAAAGGAAACCTGTCACCAGGATTTTGTGCATAGAGCTGGGGACATGGGCTGCTAGATGGCCGCTAGCACATCCGCAATACCCAGTCCCCACAGCTCTCTGCTCTTTTATTGTGTTAAAAAAACGTTTTGATCAATATGCAAATGAACCTGATATGAGTCCTGTATCCGGAGATGAGTCCAGCGGAAAGGAGCCCAGCACCGCCCCGCGTCCTCCGAATCTCCTCCTTGCTGGCTGACGTCACAGAGCTGGAGCGCCGAAATCTCGCGATGCGCAAGCTAGCGCATGCGTAGTTCGTTCCCTGTGCTGATGCCAGCACAGGGAATGAACATGATGCCGACACTGCGCATGCGCTAGCTCGGAGTACGCGGGGCGGTGCTGGGCTCCTTTCCGCTGGACTCATCTCCGGATACAGGACACATATCAGGTTCATTTGCATATTGATCAAAATGTTTTTTTAACACAATAAAAGCGCTGAGAGCTGTGGGGACTGGGTATTGCAGATGTGCTAGCGGCCATCTAGCAGCCCATGTCCCCAGCTCTATGCACAAAATCCTGGTGACAGGATCCCTTTAAATAAATGTGCCACATCTTTGCCTGTCTGTGCACCAGAAAAGCAAATCCATACTTTTTCTGTTGCTCAAGTCTGCAAAAATAATTTACTGCATTCCAATAAATTCCTGCTGTCCCCAAAGAAGTGGTGTAACAAAGAATTAAATGTTACCATTTTTTTTATTGAACACACCATGTAAACATTCACAGTGCAGGTGGAAAAAGTATGTGAACCCTTGGATTTAATAACTGGTTAAACCTCCTTTGGCAGCAATAACTTCAACCAAAAGTTTCCTGTAGTTTCAGATCAGACGTGCACAACGGTCAGGAGTAATTCTTGACCATTCCTCTTTACAGAACTGTTTCAGTTCAGCAATATTCTGGGGATGTCTGGTGTGAATCGCTTTCTTGAGGTCATGCCACAGCATCTCATTCGGGTTGAGGTCAGGACTCTGACTGGGCCACTCCAGAAGGCATATTTTCTTCTGTTTAAGCCATTCTGTTGTTGATTCACTTCTATGCTTTGGGTCGTTGTCCTGTTGCAACACCCATCTTCTTATGAGCTTCAGCTGGTGGACAGATGGCCTTAAGTTCTCCTGCAAAATGTCTTGATAAGGGCTCTTTCACACCTGCGTTCTTGTCTTCCGGCATAGAGTTCCGTCGTCGGGGCTCTATGCCGGAAGAATCCTGATCAGGATTATCCTAATGCATTCTGAATGGAGAGAAATCCGTTCAGGATGCATCAGGATGTCTTCAGTTCCGGAACGGAACGTTTTTTGGCCGGAGAAAATACCGCAGCATGCTGCGCTTTTTGCTCCGGCCAAAAATCCGGAACACTTGCCGCAAGGCCGGATCCGGAATTAATGCCCATTGAAAGGCATTGATCCGGATCCGGCCTTAAGCTAAACGTCGTTTCGGCGCATTGCCGGAGCCGACGTTTAGCTTTTTCTGAATGGTTACCATGGCTGCCGGGACGCTAAAGTCCTGGCAGCCATGGTAAAGTGTAGCGGGGAGCGAGGGAGCAGTGTACTTACCGTCCGTGCGGCTCCCCGGGCGCTCCAGAGTGACGTCAGGGCGCCCCAAGCGCATGGATCATGTGATCACATGGATCACGTCATCCATGCGCATGGGGCGCTCTGACGTCATTCTGGAGCGCCCCGGGAGCCGCACGGACTGTAAGTATACTGCTCCCCCGCTCCCCGCTCCTACTATGGCAACCAGGACTTTAATAGCGTCCTGGGTGCCATAGTAACACTGAACGCATTTGGAAGACGGTTCCGTCTTCAAATGCTTTCAGTACACTTGCGTTTTTCCGGATCCGGCGTGTAATTCCGGCAAGTGGAGTACACGCCGGATCCGGACAACGCAAGTGTGAAAGAGGCCTAAACTTGGGAATTCATTTTTCCTTTGATGATAGCAATCCGTCCAGGCCCTGAAGCAGCAAAGCAGCCGCAAACCATGATGCCCCCACCACCATACTTCACAGTTGGGATGAGGTGTTGATGTTGGTGTGCTGTGCCTCTTTCTCCACACATAGTGTTGTGTGTTTCTTCCAAACAACTCAACTTTGGTTTCAACTGTCCACAGAATATTTGCCAGTACTGCTGTGGAACATCCAGGTGCTCTTGTGCAAA
Organism: Bufo bufo; assembly: GCF_905171765.1. Taxonomy (NCBI): domain Eukaryota; kingdom Metazoa; phylum Chordata; class Amphibia; order Anura; family Bufonidae; genus Bufo; species Bufo bufo. Next base: position 148,644,197 of record NC_053389.1, on the reverse strand, counting down.
CTGTAAACGTGCAGCAATGTTTTTTTGGACAGCAGTGGCTTCCTCTGTGGTATCCTCCCATAAAATCCATTCTTGTTTAGTGTTTTACGTATCGTAGATTCGCTAACAGGGATGTTAGCATATGCCAGAGACTTTTGTAAGTCTTTAGCTGACACTCTAGGATTCTTATTCACCTCATTGAGCAGTCTGCGCTGTGCTCTTGCAGTCATCTTTACAGGACGGCCACTCCTAAGGAGAGTAGCAGCAGTGCTGAACTTTCTCCATTTATAGACAATATGTCTTACCGTGGACTGATGAACAGCAAGGCTTTTGGGGATACTTTTATAACCCTTTCCAGCTTTATGCAAGTCAACAATTCTTAATCGTAGGTCTTCTGAGAGCTCCTTTGTGCAAGGCATCATTCACTTCAGGCAATGCTTCTTGTGAAAAGCAAACCCAGAACTGGTGTGTGTTTTTTTTTTTATAGGGCAGGGCAGCTCTAACCAACATCTCCAATCTCATCTCATTGATGGGACTCCAGTTGGCTGACACCTCACTCCAATTAGCTCTTGGAGATGTCATTATTCTAGGGGTTCACATACTTTTCCCACCTACACTGTGAATGTTTACACGGTGTGTTCAATAAAAACATGGTAACATTTAATTATTTGTGTGTTATTAGTTTAAGCAGACTGTGATTGTCTATTGTTGTGACTTAGATGAAGATCAGATCACATTTTATGACCAATTTGTGCAGAAATCAATGTCATTCCAAAGGGTTCACATACTTTTTCTTGCAACTGTATTTAGGGCTCTTTTGTGCCATTTTTTTGTGTTGATCCCTTAACTTGTGATCTCCCTCTGTACCACTGTGGCATAATTTACAGAACTAATCATTTATACCAATTCATATCATCACCATTTGTAATTTTTTTTTTGCAAAGACGTTGTTCAAAAGGTAAGTTAACCATTCACTAGTGTTGGTGGAGCACCAAAGTGCTCGGGTGCTCTGGTAGAACACCTCGGGATGCCTGGGTGCTCTACCGAGCAGCCGAGCACAATGGAAGTCAATGGGAGAACCCGAGCATTAAACCAGGCACCCCCTGCTCTGAAGAGGGGAGGGTGTCTGGTTCATAGTAAAAGGTCAGAAATTGATGGAAACACCACTGAAATGGTTCGGGAACAGCATGGGGAGGATGTCTGGATGCATCTTGCACTCCCAGGTCGCTGCTAGGATTGATGTTGTCCGAGTAGTACGCCACTTTTACAGACTGACAATAATACGCACCAAACCGTAGATAAAATAGATTTTAGAGGAAAAATTGTCAGGAAACATTCTTTCCTATTTATTTACTTGTAGATAAAGTGCAAGTGCTGCAAAAAAATACAAGGAAGAGGCACTCCGATACAACCTGTATATCACATAATGGAGGGCCTCATTCACATTGTGGTACAATTGTTCAGGTAGTAGGACTCCTACACTCATAAAGCCTATGCACTAAGTGAAAGGGCTGCCAAAAATTACAAGGAACCGGCACTTCAATACACCCTTTATTACACATAAAGAAGGGCATTGTACACATCCTTAAAAAATTATGATTGATGGCCTGCTGGTGATCCTCTAAAACATTAGGGGCGAGGGCCTGCTGCTGATCTGATCATCTTAAACATTAGGGGTGAGGGTCTGCTTCCGAGCTGACCATCTAAAACATTAGGGGTGAGGTCCTGCTGCCGAGCTGACTATCTAAAAAATTTTGTGGGCGAGGGCCTGCTACCGAGCTGACCATCTAAAAATTTTGTGGGCAAGGGTCTCCTGTCGAGCTGACCATCTAAAAAATTTTGTGGGCGAGGGTCTGCTGCCGAGCTGACCATCTAAAAAATGTTGTGGGTGAGACCCTGCTGCTGAGCTGACCATCTAAAAATTTAGGGGTGAGGGTCTGCTGCTGAGCTGACCCTCTAAAACATTATGGTTGAGGGCCTGCTGGTGACCCTCAAAAACATTATGGGTGAGGGCCTGATGGTGACCCTCTAAAACATTATGGGGAGGTATAGTGCAAGTAATGTCGCTGTCACCACTGCCTAATAAAAAATTACACTCAATCAATGTCACTGATATTTAGGATGCACACACGTTAAACAGGAGGTATAGCGCAAATAATGTTGCCGTCAACAGCGGCTAATAAAAAATTACACTGAATTAATGTCACTGATATTTAGGATGGGCAAACGTTAAACAGGAGATGTAGCGCAGGCAATGTCGCTGTTACCAGCAGCAAAAAAATTATATTGAATGTCACTGATATTTCGGATACGCAAATGTTATATATGGGATCTAGCGCAGGTAATGTAACTGTCCGCAGCGGACACCATCTACGGAAAAAGTGCACTGGATGTCACAGGTATTAAGCAAATATATTGCTGCATTTGTGGGAGGGGAGGCTGATTAGAGGGCTAATTACATGCACCTGTGAGCCCAGGCTGGCTGATTACTAGGCTATTTATAGGCACCTGTGGGCCCAGGCTGACGATGATTCAGCTGATTTCACTACTTCTGGCTCAGCCCTAGGATACAGCAGCATGGTGTGGAGGGCTCTGGTATTCATGGTAGGATCGGAGTTGTTTGTACGGGACCCACGCTGCGGTCCACGACATGTAGCGCTCTGGGATAAAGCAGAGTTTGGGCGCTAATGGTCGAACCATGGTTGTTTGTATTGTTTGTCTGGCTATTCAGAGGCCTGGTGGGGCCATTGCATACAGTTATTGGGGGTAGCATGTGCTTAGAGTGGGCATGGTGGTATGTTTTCTGATACCTGGTTTACATGCGGGGCGCGTGTCTACAGTTGGCTCAAGCTACGCGTGCTGGGTTTAAGTGATGGTAAATGTGGATCAATGGTCGATTTAAATAAATAAATAAATAAATAAAACTCCTGCAGCATCATGTGGAGGTTCGGTTGCGCCTGGGCAATGGCAGAAGGTGCTAGGCGAGTGCTGGTGTTTACGGTAGGATCGGACTTGGTTACATGGTCCGTGACTTGTAGCGCTCTGGGGCGAAGGGGGCTGAGCTCCAATGGTCAAATGATCGTGGTTAGGATTGTTACCTTCAAAGCTACATCCGTGTGTCTGCATTTACATTTTGTCCTATACGCCATTCACTACTAGAGCAGCGTTCGCTGTTGCATTACATTAATACTCTGCTCACTTTCAGATTGCATTCATATGGCTGCTTTATACCATGCTCCTCATACTCATACTCAGAGCTGTGCCCATACCATGTTTTTAGGCATCCAGAGCTGCATTCACCCACTTGTTCTTACATCATATGTTATACTCTGCTTCCACTTAAAGCTGCATTACTTTTCATTGCTACATAATGGTTACTCTGTATTCTTACTAGGGCTATCAGCACACCGCTCTGATACTGCTCTTCCGATAAACATAGCTGCTTTCTTTTCAGGCTTACGTTTCTTTCCTCTGTGGTTTGTTACATTCACTACCTTTTTCTGTTTACTTGGGGGGAAGAGAGAGGGGGGGGGGGAAATGGGTGGTGTTCTTTAATCCTGGTTTGCATTCACTCAGACTGGTCTCCTTTACTTCTGGTTCGCATTCACTCAGATTGATCTCCCGCCCCAGTTAACCAAATAGCTCCCTAGTGGACAGTGGGCCAATAGGAGTAAGTTCCTACTATGTTTTCACAGTTGTTCATTCGTTTGTCACGACAAGGGTCTTTTCTTAGCGAAATGCAATGCCTCTGGCTCTTGTTTTTCTCCCATCTGTTTCAATTTCGCGGTTGGTTAATGTTTCGTTCATGCAAGTGGTTCGGATCACTAATGTCTATGCATTTTCCATTAGGTCTGGCTCACGTTTTAATTACTTATCGTCACTGTAAGGTCATCCAGGTCAGTCTCTTGGCTTCAGGGGGCCTCATGGCTTCGGGGCCCGATGACCGTTCTTCATGTTGTTCATTAGGGGTACAATATGGTGTAGGCTGGTTAGCGTCCTAGGTTTATTGTCGGAGAGGGTCATGGTTATGCCAGTCCCCAAGTCATACTGGAGCTGCATAAGTGGTTTATAAATAAAAAATCCGCCATTAGAGTCTCTCACGCATGGCTTCTCCGTTTTAGTTACACATGGCTCCGCCATTAGAGTCTCTCACGCATGGCTTCTCCGTTTTAGTTACACATGGCTCCGCCATTAGAGTCTCTCTCGCATGGCTCCGCCATTAGTCTCTCACGCATGACTTCTCCGTTTTAGTGTTACACATATGGCTCCACCATTAGTCTCTCACGCATGGCTTCTCCGTTTTTAGGTTTACACATATGACTCCACCATGAGTCTCTCACACATGGCTCCGCCATTAGAGTCTCTTACGCATGGCTTCTCAGTTTTAGTTTCACACACATGACTCCGCCATTAGAGCCTCCCACGCATGGCTTCGCCATTAGTCTCTCACGCATGGCTTCTTCGTTTTTAGGTTTACACATATGACTCCGCTATTAGTCTCTCTCGCATGGCTTCTCCGTTTTAGTTTTACACATATGACTCTGGCATTAGTCTCTCACACATGGCTCCGCCATTAGAGTCTCTCACGTATGGCTTCCCCCTTTTAGTGTCACATATGACTCCGCCATTAGAGTCTCTCACGCATGGCTTAGCCATTAGTCTCTCACGTATGGCTTCTCCGTTTTAGTTTTACACACATGACTCCGCCATTAGAGCCTCTCACGCATGGCTTCTCCATTTTTAGGTTTACACATATGACTCCACCATTAGTCTCTCACGCATGGCTTCTCCGTTTTAGTTGTACACATATGACTCAGCCATTAGAGTCTCTCACGCATGGCTCCGCCATTAGAGTCTCTCACGTATGGCTTCTCCCTTTTAGTGTCACATATGACTCCGCCATTAGTCTCTCACGCATGGCTCCGCCATTAGTCTCTCACGTATGACTTCTCCCTTTTAGTGTCACATATGACTCCGCCATTAGAGTCTCTCACGCATGGCTTAGCTATTAGAGTCTCTCACATATGGTTTCTCCCTTTTAGTGTTACATATGACTCCGCCATTAGTCTCTCACGCATGGCTTAGCCATTAGAGTCTCTCACGCATGGCTTCTCCATTTTAGTGTTACACGTATGACTCCGCCATTAGTCTCTCGCGCACGGCTTCTCCCCTTTTAGTGTTACACATATGAATCCGCCATTAGTTTCTCACGAACGGCTTCTCCGTTTTAGTGTTACACATATGACTCCGCCATTAGTCTCTCACGGATGGCTTCTCCGTTTTAGTTTTACACATATGACTCCGCCATTAGTCTCTCACACATGGCTTCTCCCTTTCAGTGTTACACATGTCTCTGCCATTAGAGTCTCTCACGCATGGCTCCGCCATTAGAGTCTCACTTATGGCTTCTCCGTTTAAATTTTACACACAACAACGCCATTCGAGGCCGGCTGCGTGGTCCCACAACAAGTTGTTGGGTTTTCATTGTTTTCTTTATAAGCAGTCATCCCAAGCCTGCCTTTGCGGACATCATCTTCTCCCAGGCATGCTTACTTCATCTACAAACTCGGGCTGAGGGTGTTGGTGTCCGGCCTAAGTCCTGGGTATCGGTCCATCTTCCAGTAGGAGGTACAGTAATAAGGCGCAGTTTACAAAGTCTGTCATGTCTTCTGACACGACAAGTCCTATCACGACTACAGGCGCAGCATACACAGTTTATCACGACCTTAAGCATTTTCTGTCACAACTGCAGGTATTGTGTACGTTCTGTCCTTATTACAGGCAACATTAGCTCGTTACTCGAAATAGCCATGTATTCCTGTGGATGGTTCCCCAGGCCTGGTGGGTTTACACATTTCACTTAATTTACTACTACAGTAAGACGGCAGACACCATGTTCTGACTTTTTGGGCCCTTAATAGGAAGTGTGGCCTGGGAAATAAGTAGAGGTAAAGTATTTTGCCACCAGGAACAGTTGGTGCCCGATCAGGGCCCTTGGCGGATGGTTGGAATTCATCTAGGCCCTTCCAACAGATTCACCATTGTTTGTTTCAGTCTGCAGCTCTCAGGATTCAGACCTTCTCGTAATATGGTCATATGTTAGTCAACATAGGAGTAAATCGTTTCTGGTTACTGGCCACTCTTTCAATTGCATCAGCATTAACCATCTCCAAGAACGATGTGGCGGTACACATGACAAAGAGGTAAGGTAGATGGAAGTCACTGTGATATATATGGTATATTCCGCACCTCCTTCGTGAAAGGTCTTTTCTGTTCAAAATCGGGTGACGTAACGGTATGTATATATTTACTCTAAACAAGGTCTTCTATTTTTGGCCCCTTTAGGCTGCCATACCACGGCAGTCATGGCATAATTCTACTGCTTGTTGTAGATAGGGGTTAGATAGGTTAGGTTCACCTTTCTGATAGCCTATCCGACCACAAATATCTTTAGGCTGCGCACACGTTACACAGGAGATGTAGTGCAGAAAATGTCGCTGTCACCAGCGGCGCAAAAAATTACACTGAATGTCACTGATATTTTGTATTTGCTAACGTTATACTGGAGAAGTAGCGCAGGTAATGTTGCTGCCACCAGCAGCAAAAAAATGTGACTGAACGTCACTGATATTTCGGATACACAAATGTTATACAGGAGATGTAGCGCAGGTAATGTAACTATCCATAGCGGGCACAGTCTACGGAAAAAGTACACTGGATGTCACAGATATTTTTAGGCTGCGCACACCTTAGACAGGACATGTAGCGCAGATAATGTCGCTGTCTGCAGCGGCCAAACAATTGCAAGCTATTTAGTGCAGGTTACGCTAAAAATATATATTGCTGGCAGATACAATTATAGTCCTTAAAAGGACTTTTGGGTCTCTAACAAGTTTTAGGAATTTAGTGAAGGTTGCGCTAAAGTATATATATTGCTGCCACACACAACAATAACTTTTGGGTCTATAGCAAGTATAAAAGCTAAAATCCTATTTCACTCCCTACACTATCTCTCCCTTCTGCTCTCCAGCTCTCCCTGACTAAGACTGAGCCGAACACTTGTCATCGGGTGCTATATAGCACCCGATGACGCGTTCCGGCCAGCCAATCACTGTAATGCCAGTAGCCAACATGGCTATGGCATCTGTTTTAGGGTTGAGCGAACACCTGGAAGTTCGGATTAGCCAGGTTCGGCCGAACTTCGCCGCAAAGTTTGGGTTTGGGAACCGAACTTGACCCCGAACCCCATTGAAGTCGATGGGGACCTGAACTTTGAGGCACTAAAATGGCTCTAAAAAAGTCATACAAAGGAGTAGAGGGCTGCAAAAGGAAGCAAAATTGCCCTGCAAACAAATGTGGATAGGGAAATGAATTAATATAACATAGAAAAAAAAAAAAAGTTAAAAATTATGATCTTCAACTAGGAAGCAGAGGTCAAAGTGGAGAAGGAGGTTGAGGAGGTGCAATGTGCCGGTCCCCAGGGGAGAAGACGTGAGGTTCACGGTGGGCCGAAGGGTACAACAGTTCATCGGTTACTCACGGTTAGCAGATTCCTCCCTGGGTCAACAGTGCAGTGAGGGGGGGAACAGCACTAGATTCTCCAGGACACACTCTATTACAGGGGACACCGGCCAGGTGGTGATTGAGGTGCCTTTGATGGTGATTGGGTTTCTGAGTGCTTGTGCGGCTGGGCCCCTGACTTAGGTAATGTCATGACTAAGGTTGAGTGAACCCAAACTGTAAAGTTCGGGTTCGTACCAAACTTTAGGATTTTTGGACCCCGGACCCGAACCCGAACATTTCAGTAAAAGTTCGGGTTCGTTGTTCGGCGATTTCTCTGCGCTTTTTGAAAGGCAGAGCAGCCAATCAACAAGCGTTTAACTGTGCGCCCTTAGAAGCCATCAAAGCTATGCCTACTAATGGCATGGCTGTGATTGGCCAGTGCAGCATGTGACCCAGCCTCTATATAAGCTGGAGTCACGTAGCGCTGCACGTCACTCTGCTGTTACTAGTGTAGGGAGAGGATGCTGCTGGTGATTTCAGGGAGAGAATAGGAGAGAATCTGTGATCAGTACTCGAATATAACTCAGCGATCTACATACATTTAGTTGTGTGGGTGCAGTGCACGATCTTTTTACCCTGCCTCGAGCCCAGTGACAGAAAAAAATGACTTTTATCCGTATGTTAGTTAGGTGGGTGGCGGCGGCAGCCATTTTATGCAAGCTCAGTGCACCAGCACTGCATCTGAGCTTTTGTGACATTCAAATCCAAGCTTGAAATACTGCACTAATAATCTGGTTTTAAAAAAACACCCTTTTTTGGCAATATACAACATTTGGTGCATTTTCAGGATTAGTCAGTGTGCAATTTAAGCTAGAAATAGTCATAATTTTGTGGGTTTTTACAAACACCCTTTTTTTGAAAATACAATATTATACAGATCTGCACGTGTGAAATTCAAGCGTTATATACAGCTTTCATATTCTGTTACAAAAAAAAAAAACTTTTTGGGCAATATCCAACATCTGGATTAGTTAGTGGGCAATTTAAGCTAGAAATACAGCCATAATTTTCTGGGTTTTTAAAAACACCCTTTTTGTGCAAAATACACTATTTTACAGCCCTAACTGCATCTGCACGTGTGAAATTCAATGGTTTTTTACAGCTTAAATATTCTGTTATAAAAAAAAAACTTTTTTTTTTAAATACTTAATATTGCAGCCCTTGTTGCATCTGTGATTTTTAAAAACAAGTTTTAAAAATTTAAATTATTTTCTGGCTTTGAAAAAACACTAATTTTTGGCATTATCCAACATCTGGATTATTCAGTGTGCAATTTAAGCTAGAAATACAGCCATAATTTTCTGGGTTTTTAAAAACACACTTTTTTGGCAAAATACATTATTACAATTTTACAGCCCTTGCAACATCAGCATGTGTGAAATTCAAGGATTATATACTACTGTCATATTCAGTTATTAAACAAACACCCGTTTTGGGCAAAAAAGTTAATTTTGCTGCATATGTCATGTGAGATACACACTTTAGATACTGTGGTTCTATTCAGTTATTTGAAAAACAGCCATTTTGTGCAAAAAACTTAAATTCCGGCCTAGTCTGGATCAGGACGTGTGACATACACCCTTTAGATACTGTGGTTATATTCAGTTATTTGAAAAACTACCATTTTGAGCCAAAAACTAAATTTTTCAGCCTTTGCTGCATATGTCATTGTGAGATACACCCTTTAGATACTGTGGTTAAATTCTTCTATTAATAAAACACCCTTTTTGGCCCAAATACACAATTTTACAGCCCTTGCTGCATCCAAACGTGTAAAATTCAAGGGTTATATACTGCTGTCATATTCAGTTATTAAACAAACAGCCGTTTTGGGCAAAAAGGTTAATTTTGCAGCCTTTGCTTCATATGTCATTGTGAGACACACAATTTAGATACTGTGGTTATATTCACTTATTTAAAAAAACTGACATTTTGTGCAAGAAACTTAAATTCCGGCCTAGTCTGGATCAGTACGTGTGAGATACACCCTTTAGATACCATGATTCTTTTCAATTATTTGAAAAACAGCCATTTTGGGCAAAAAACTTTAAATTGCGGCCTAGTCTGGATCTGTACGTGTGAGATACACACTATAGATACTGTGGTTATATTCTTTTATTAATAAAACACCCTTTTTGGGCAAAATACAAAATTTTTCAGCCCTTGCTGCATCAGCACGTGTAAAATTCAAGGGTTATATACTGCTGTCATATTCAGTTATTAAACAAACACACGTTTTGGACAAAACTGTTAATTTTGCAGCCTTTGCTGCATATGTCATTGTGAGATACACCCTTTAGATACTGTGGTTCTATACAGATATTTGCAAAACAGCCATTTTGTGCAAAAAACTTAAATTGCAGCCTAGTCTGGATCAGTACGTGTGAGATACACCCTTTAGATACTGTGGTTATATTCTTCTATTTATAAAACACCCTTTTTGGCCAAATAAACAATTTTACAGCCCTTGCTGCATCCGTACGTGTGAAATTCAAGGGTTATATACTGCTGTCATATTCTGTTATTAAACAAACACCCATTTTGGGCCAAAAATTTCATTTTGCATCCTTTGCTGCATATGTCATTGTGAGATACACCTTTTAGATACTGTGGTTATATTCAGTTATTTGAAAAAGAGCCATTTTGTGCACAAAATTTAATTTCCGGTCTAGACTGGATCAGTACATGTGAGATACACCCATTAGATACTGTGGTTCTATTCAATAATTTGAAACAGCCATTTTTGGCAAAATACTTTAATTGCGACCTAGTCTGGATCAGGGCGTGTAAGATACACCCTTTAGATACTGTGGTTATATTCAGTTATTTGAAAAACAGCTACTTTTGGCAAAAAACTTTAATTGCGGCCTAGTTTGGATCATGACGCTTGAGATACACCCTTTAGATACTGTGGTTCTATTCAATAATTTGAAAAACAGCCATTTTTGGAAAAAATAATTATTACGGCCTAGTTTGGATCAGGGCGTGTGAGATACACCCTTTAGATACTGTGGTTGTATTCAATAATTTGAAAAACAGCCACAAATATATACGCTATCACGATTAAATTGTAAAAACCGCACCTGCATTATTGGTGCGTTTTTCATGCGTTACTCAGAAGAATCGATTTGACACCCCTCCTTTCATCTTTCTAATCTCATGTTCATTGCTATAATGTCAAAATTCTTATCTATGTACGCAGACCTTCATATAATCGTAAACAAAGAGGCGACCCTAGGGGTGCCACAAGGAAGAGAGGGAAGGGGGGGAGGGACCATGCCCGCCCTAGTATACCCACAAATACACCCCTGTAGAATAACTCTGCAAAAGCTCCCGAGTGCACATATCAGAAAAAAATGAAAAAAAGAAGCCAAAGCGCCAGATTATGAATATAATAAATCCTTTATTGGAATATAACAAGTATAAAATACATATAAAAATACATATAAAAACGCGCGTTGGGGTAGCGCCATCCTGGTCGGTCCACTCCTGGTCTGTTTGAGGTGAGGTCTTGTTTCATTGTTTCTCCCGGTCTTTTTTCATTCACTCATTCATTTTCATGTTTGATCTTTTCATGGCCGGGCGCCAACATCCAGCCTGGTTTTGGGTTTTGTCATTTATTTTTGACCCACCTGCCTACTATACAATCAGAGTTGTCTGCGGGCAGGTTACTTATCCATTATAGATTCTTATCCCGCTGACCTCTCATATATTTTACTATCCAGACCGGAGCGTTCCTCCCAGGGTGGCGCTCCTTTTTTTTCCTCCCTGCTCCCTCTTCTTGTCCCTCCGCATTTTTATATGTATTTTATACTTGTTATATTTCAATAAAGGATTTATTATATTCATTATCTGGCGCTTTGGCTCCTTTTTTCAGTTTTTTCTTCATATAATCGTATCTATCTTCCTTTCATTTTCTTTGTAGTCTAAATCTCCCAAAAATCAAATAGAAATTCGAATATTATATCATTATCTATTTATTATTCAAATTTCTATTTGATTTTTGGGAGATTTAGACTTCTGACTAACGCATGAAAAACGGACCAATAACGCAGGTGCGGTTTTTACAATTTAATCGTGATAGCGTATATAGTTGTGGTCTAAAATGGAAAAAGAGGCAATATGAATGATATAAGGTGAAAGACAGAAATAGGTGAGGTTGAAATTGTGAGCAAAAGGCCAGCAGCTGGATAGTGGACCCAGATTTTGAGGATTACCCATTCTCCAAATCACCTGTGGGGAAAGAATACTGACCCTATAAAAGGAACATTATGGCATTTGATGCTTAACCACCAAGGAAGGGGCGCTTTGTGAGCCCCGATATGCGTTTGGTGAAAGGACAGCAAACGAGTCTACACTTCCCTTATGCAGCTCAAATACAGGGGCGATTAGGAGTTATCCAAATTCAAAACTATTGATTATACCATAATATCTTCCAATACAGCGGAGCGGAGGAGCTTTAGGATCTAGAAAGCACGACCTGCTTCCTGCTGCTGTCACGTGGGACGCCACGAGAGGACGGCCGGATCACGTGGGACGTAGGACCCAGCAGGTCAAAGAGGAGGAGGTACCCCGGAGAAGCTGCATACGGCGTGGAGTGGTAAAGTACATTCGCACACATTGATACCCTATGTGATATTGCGCAATACATAATATAGAGATTATCTTTGGATGAAATTATTGAAAAGGAAAAGTAGTGACATACGTGATGAAGAGTGATACTGACTATAAGAGCAGATGAACATTTTAGTATGGTCTTAACGGGTTTCTACCACCAGAAATACTGTTATGTAGCTGACTGACAGTAGCGATGCGCAGAATACAGAAGTGAACGGCGCAGGCGCGGGATTTCGGCAGCGATGCAGGGAACAGTGACATCAATCAAGAGGAGCGAGCAGAACAGGGGACCTGGGCGGGATAAAGGGTGAGTGGACGGAGTCTCTAGGTGCTGATTTTACGCCCACATAGCACCTAGAGGCTCATTAGCATATTATAAAAGTGGTTACTTTACAAAAACGGCTGCAGGGAGAAACGTTAAAAACACACTGTTATGTAGTGCTGACATTAGCGCATCGCTACTGTCAGTCAGCTACATAACAGTATTTCTGGTGGTAGAAACCCTTTAAGACCGTACTAAAATGTTCATCCGCTCTTATAGTCCGTATCACTCTTTCCATTTTTTCCACTGCTGGACATTTACCTCCCCTTTTATGCTGCTGCTATTTTTTTGCTGCTTACAATTGTGCTGCGCATAGGACTGCTGCTGATATATCTCTATTGCTGCTATTATTAGTGGTTTTTATCTTGGTTTTATCTTTATTATATGGTGATTTTTAATTTTATGATTTTTTTATTGTGTGGCGCCTTTTATGTATTATAGATTACATTAAATAATAGATTTTCTACTTGGTTGATGGTCCATGTGGTCCTGATATTTGAGTGCCCCCCACACATTACTTCTATTTTTGATTCTTACACGGGCTGTGGGTGAGCCAGAGGGGTGTGCTCCTATTTCATCTCTGCTTTGGTGGGTGAGCCGCTTGCAGCTCTGTGTTACAGATTTAATATAGGAGATAGACTCATTACATGCATAGTGAGATATTTCAAGCCTTTATTTGATATAATTTGGATGATTATGGCTTATAGCTTATGAAACCCCAAAGTCACAATTTTGAGGTACCCTTTGCTCAGGGGGTATGGATTAATTAACTGACTAGAGTGTGACACTTTGAACCTAGAATATTAAACCTTTTCAGAAAATTCTAGTTTTAAGCTGCATTAGTGCAATTCTTTTTAATTTGCATTACTGAAATAAATGGACTTTTGCACAGTATTCTAATTTCAGTTTCACCTGTATAGCATTTATACATGTTCTTATATTTTGGGACAGGGACTGTGCTGATATAAGCTAGGCATCTTATATATAATTACATGCAGTATCCACAGCTGGTATAAGTTCTACATCTTTTACATAGTGATACGGATAATGCTGCTATAACCTGGGCAGTGAAGTGAACTGTATTGCTCTTCATCTTGTTTGTAAATGGAAAATCTCTGCATTAAAATGCAAATAGGAATTATTTTAAGCGCTGGCGTGTCCATCTGCATCACGGTGATTTATTAAAACTTTGCACATTTTATTTTCAGAGTTTGGACAGGATTCCATTCATCATACATTTTTAATACAAGGCTCTTGATAGAGTAGAGCTGTGAGCCTGATGTGCAAACACCAGACAGGTTGTTGATTGATAGACATTTAAAAGGCGCACAGCGGGCAGATGGTGACAGAGGGCAGTGCCCACAGCCGCTCCCCATGATGGCAAAGCTCATTTGTCTGCACTCATGAAACCTTTATCAGCATCCACTGCAGCAGTTATATTTTTTGCGGGGATGTATTTAACAGCCAAAGTTCCCACAATCCAGCCCTATAACCAGTGCAGGGAAGGCGGCCAAAATCTACAAGTCTTTACAATGTGTTAGTGGGGGCAAGCAGCACTAAAAGCACCACTGCAGAAGGCATGAAACGGCCCACCAGCTGCACCTCTCGTCACTCTTCAGTTTCCAATAATCCGACTCTCCTCTGTGCAGATTGCTCAGCAGATGTCTGCCCCTTATCTTGACATTCTGCATCCTAAACGGCACTTTACATGGGGCAAGAATCCGCCAGATTATGCGGTGTAAGCACGCTCTGCTGCTGGCAAACAATGATTCTGTATAGGGACGAGTGATGGCATTACCGATCGATTCTCCCCATACTGGGGAGGGGATCGATGCATGTAATAGCAGCTGTCTCCTTCATTGACAAGCAGGCGTTTACTAGGAAAGAACGTTTCCTTCCTGACAATCGCCTGCTGTATCGTCCAGTGTAAAGGGACCTTTAGGAAATACAATTCTGTGATTCTTCCTCTCCTGTCAAGATGTTAAATTGTATTAAGCCGTTTGTTAGGCTGGTATTAGACCAGCAGATGTGACTGACTATTGTCGGGAAGGAAGATTTCCTTCTCAACAATCGCCTGCTCGTCAGTGGAGGTGAGTGCTGCTATTACATGCAGTGATCTCCTCCACAATATGGGGAGGAGCGATCGCTAATGCCATCGCTTGTCCCCATACAAAATCATTATGTGCTGGCAGCAGTTTCGTGATTAGATGGCATGATCTGCTGCCGGCAAGCAATAGTTTTTTGGCATGCATAAAAATTGTGATTACCCGATGAACAAGCGTTTGCTCATTCATCGGGTAATCAGCATCACTTTTAGGGCTGTATTACACAGGCAGATAATCGCTAACGAGCATTCCTACAAACGAGCGAGAATCTAGTCGACAATCTTCTGGTCTAATACATCCCTGGAAACCTGGATGACAGCTATATACACATGATAATTACCACTGGAGGATATTGCACAGTTTGCCCTGACTCCTAAAATCACACTGGTTTTTCAGTCTTACATCCATCGCAATCTAAATATCTATTGCCATGCAGAAGAAAAACTGGGTGATCCTATGGGCACTACTAATAGAGATATTCTGCTTGGACCATTTATGGAGATACCCATCGTACTGACTGGATGACGCTGTTGATAAGGCAGCCTGATTTATGAGGCAGCCTGCCTGGCTTTATTCATAAGGCAGGCACTATGGTGGGCATATTCATGGAACAATCTGCCTGGCAGTGTTCATGTGGACACTTTAGTTGGCACTATTCATGGGGAAACTAGCTGGTAGTAATCATGGGGAAACTAGCTGGTAGTAATCATGGGGAAACTGGCTGCCACTATTCATGTGGACACTGTTTGGCACAATTCAGCTGGACACTTTAGTTGGCACTATCAGGGCCGGTGCAAGGATTTTTGCCAACACAAGCGAAGCTACATTTTGGCGCCCCCCTCAGCTCACCTGGCCCTGGTCCCATCTGCAGCATCTGGCTTCTCCTCTGTGTGGTCCTGGTATCTTCTCTCTGCTTCAGACAATCGCTAGTCTGAGGATCGTATTTTTAGCCCCCCATGTCGCCATGAACCCCCATCCATCATGCCCCCATGTAACCCATCATGCCCCCATGTAAGCCATCAGCCCCCATGTCACATTTCTCCCCCTCCATGTCAAATCACCCCCCTATGTCACATCAGCCCTCCATGTCACATTTCTCCCCCTCCTTTTTACATAATCCCCCATGTCACATTTCTCCCCATGTCAGATTTATCCCCCTCCATGTCACAAATTGTCACATTTCACCCCATCAATGTCACATTTCTCCCCCTCAAGGCCTCAATGTCACATTTCCCCCACCATGTCAAATCACCTATGTCACATCAGCCCTCCATGTCACATTTCTCCCCCTCCATGTCACATTTCTCCCCCTCCATGTCACATTTCTCCCCCTCCAAACCATGTCACATCACCCCCTTTGTGTCACATCATGATCACATCATTACCCCCTATTGTGTCACATTTTAGTCCCCTCCATGGCACATCATTCCCCCCCCCCTCCCGGCCGGCCTTGGCCCCATCCCCATGTCACAGACTACAGACATTGTCCCCCCTCCCATCATGTCACAGTAACCCCCCCCTCCATTTCTGATTGTTGTTTGTGCAATAATAATAAAAAAAAACATTTATGCCGTGCACTCTGGTGCTAGTGCACTCATCAGTGATCACCTACCCACCTGTCCTGCTGCTACAGCAATCTGGCTGTGTGCGAGTCAGACTTACAGACAGTCAGCTCCAGTCCCTGCTGCCGCTGCGCCACTCGCCAGTCACCCCCTCTGGCCTGACCCCGTGACCGTGGGGCCGTGCCACGCAGGCTGGGGCGGGCGGCCGGCGGCGCAACTCACAAGTAAGTGATTTAAAAAAAAAATTATAAATTAAAAATAAGTTCATTTTTCCGCCCTCCCCCAGGGTGCACCCTAAGGCAGCCGCTTGGTCTGCCTTATGGTAGCACCGGCCCCGGGAACTATTCATGTGGACACCTTGGTTGGCACTATTCATGGGGCAATGCGCCTGGTAGCATTCATGAAAGAACTCAGGCTGGCACGATTCATGTGGACACTGTTTGGCACTATTCATCTGGACACTTTAGTTTGGCACTATTCATGTGGACACTTGGCACCATTAATGTAGATGATCTGGTGTGACACTATGGCTGGTAGTATTCATGGGGGAACTGTGGCTGAAACTATTTATGAGACTCTGGCTAGCCCTTATGTTCTGGGCACTCAGGTTGGGACTATTCTTGGCATCATCTTGCTAGAAATATTCATAAGGGTCCCCCTGCTGGCATTAGTCATGTAGGGCTGTGTGTTTGTTGGCACTATTCTTGGGGGAACTGAAGGTTAAATGAATAGTCTGGGATAAGAAGGAAGGCCTGTTTCGCTTCTGCTCATGGTTGAGTCTGGTATGAAAGCTCAGTACTTTCTTCTGACCTCATACAACCACTTTTACTTGCCCGGAACATCACTCCATACATATTATCTCCATCGCTCTATGGACGACCTCCCTTCTAGCCACAACAGACGCCTAAAATACTCTCAGAATACAAATATCACTATTCAGTGGGGAAAACAAATAGGTATTTAAGAAATCTAACATTCAAGGAACCTGGGGATGTAACTTACAAGACTGAAAAATTCACAGTAAATCAATACGCTCTCCTTCAGCAGATGGTGATGTTATCCAGGGAGGGGCCCTAAGAAAACATTCATTATTTAAGAGAACTGTTTCATACAAGATGTTCATAAACTTCAGGGCATCAAGGAAATGCATTCTATAACCGATAGTTCGAGACCATCTATGCAACCTCCCCACACCTCATATTTCCTGCCCTAATAATGATAGATATCAATATGAACACAAGCACTTTTCATATACATATGTATGGCTCCCCAGAAGCCATTTAAAGGGGGTTTCCAGTAATAATAGTATACTAAGCCCTAATTTACATGGCGTACGCTAGGCATTAGTATACATTTTCATTACAATGTATACTAATGCCTCGCCATGTAGATTAGATTAGACCCTGAGTCTGTGCTGCTGATGGCAAAAGGGGTTAAACTTTGCTGAAGAATCCAGTGGGAGGGGAGACACAGGGCAGACAGCGGGCCAGCAGATCGGGCAGTGAAGGGGTCGTGGCCTTCACAGTGACGTTCTGTGCACAGGCACAGACCTGCTCCATCCAGCTTGTGCACAGAACATCATCAGAGCTGGGGAAGAAGCTGACATCACAGGTCATGTGACCTCAGCTAACTAGGAGAACAGGGCCACGGGAGATAAAGAAAGGGAATTGAAAACCCCTTACATTTAGTTAGAAACATACAAAGAACAAAAAAATTATTTGGACAAAATGGGTCCGCATCCGTTCCGCATTTTCTATGAGAGTGCCGGCAATGTGCGGTCCGCAAAATGCGGAACACACATTGGAGGTGTCCGTGTTTTGCGGATCTGCAAAACACATACGGACGTGTGAATGGACCCTTAAACAGCAAATACCTTACTGACTGACACCAATACCCACCCATGGTGATTCTGGACCTTTCCAGTTCTTTCTTTCTCTCTCTGGAGCACTGTACAATAGAGCTGGTTTTCTCTCTAGGTCTGTCAGAGATAGTGATTCTCTGGGATGAAGGCCTAGTTCTCTAAGTGAGCACAGTTCCTCTCTCTTCTTATTAGTACACTACTGACTGAGCTGGGGGTGGATCTAGGTCCTCCGACGAACTTCCTGCCAGGCAGTCCGGATTATTAAACCTGACTAATCCATACAGAGATATGCTGGTACATTGCAAGGCATTAACATATTGAATAATGCAACAAAAAATACATTTTCAAGTACCCTTATCTGGGATACTGCAGTGGTATTCCAAGTTTTCCTGTCAATAAATGGAATTAAATGCTGGATGAGAATAATAGAAATAGCTCACTCCTATGTGATCAAGGAATAGGTGCTCTAGTCCAATTAACTGTTTCACCCTTACAGAGAAAAGTATTGGAAAATGGATTAGAAATACGGACTGGCACTCGCACTCTAAATGTGTGGATGAATACTACAATGTTGTGGTGCATAAAGTGATCACATTATTTTAATAACAATAAAATTAAAATCACAATAAAAATCACAATAAAAAACAGAATTAAAGAACCATAATATATGGGCATACAATAGTCTGTAGTTTGAGTGAAGAGACACTCAAAGAGCATGCATATAGAGTTCTTTGAAATTATGCATTATTATTATTATTTATTATTAAAGCGCCATTCATTCCATAGCGCTGTACATATGATAAGCGGTGCACATACATAATACAGACAAGTGCACTAAGCAGGAACAAGATGAGTTACAGGCTGGTACAGAAGGAGAGAGGGCCCTGCCCGTGAGGGCTTACAATCTACATGGTATGGGAGAAGGACACTTTTAACTCCCTGATAACTCCCATCGGACTAATAACTAAAAGAGGCCTCTACACAGACGATCACATAGTTTGACAAAGATGTCTGAACTATTGGAGCGCTCCAAATAGAATAAGAAGATTTCCATCAGACTTACGGCATCAGTTCCCGCGATACCTCGCTGTGAGATACAAGCTGAAATCCCTTTACAGACCACGTGACACGCCGGCGTTCGCATGAGCGTGCCGGGACAACAAGCACAGCAGCGATTTTAACATCGGGTATGTAAGCCGAAATATCGGATATACTAAGCTGAAACCTGAAAGGAGAAGGTAGGACCCATCCACTTATTTACATCTAGTGTGATAGCACTTTACCTATAATCATCGGTGGAAACCGGGTCCGGACATTTAGTACCAGCAAAACAGGGACTATCTATCCTCACCAAGGATCCGTCCAGAAAGACGGTACCTACAATTATATGCCATACAGCGGCCTTTTACTCATAGCAACTGCACTTTCTATTTCCTATGAGAATAACACAGAAACTCATACCAATATAAGTATCATTTCAAAGAACTCTATATGCATGCTCTTTGAGATTCTCTTCACTCAAACTACAGACTATTGTATGCCCATATAGTATGGTTCTTTAATTCTGTTTTTTATTGTGAATGAATGGAATTAATCGTTTACAATCAGATGCTAAAAATGGTTCATGACCAAGTGCTGGCCACGCGAAAGCCTCATACCTGTGCCATTCACACATGATCAGATTCTAGACTCTATAGCAATGTTCCCCAACCTCTAGCTATCCAGGTGTGGATATCAGGGCATGATGGGAGTTGTAATTCTGCAACAGATGGGGAGCTATAGGTTGGAGATCACTAATGTAGAGGTAAAAATTGTTCTTATTTACTGGCCGCAAGCAGAGATCTTGAAAACAGTCATGAATTCA
Source organism: Bufo bufo (assembly GCF_905171765.1). NCBI lineage: Eukaryota > Metazoa > Chordata > Amphibia > Anura > Bufonidae > Bufo > Bufo bufo. The sequence goes on along the minus strand of NC_053389.1, from coordinate 148,624,324 downwards.
AATACAGACTTTATTTGAAAGGCATTTAACAGGAACCTGTCACCTCTACTATGCTGCCTGTTCTGCCCATTTTGTGCTTAGTAAATGTATGTAATGTGCTGAAAAGATAATACTGCAATGTTATGTTTGACGTTGCTACCATCTAGTGGTCAAAGTTAGTTACTACTTTGCCAGAACTTTACAGGAGGCAGTAACCTTTAACCTGGAACTGTATTTCCTCCATTTCATAACTGCTCCTGGATCTAGCAGGCTGCAGGCAGAGGAGCTCTTGATCTATTCCTGGACTTATGATGGAATTGTCTGTGAGTACTCTCACTGATGGAGTGAGGCTGCTGTATTATGTTTAATGTATTGACAGATATGTTTTATGTTTATGTTGTAGTTTTACAAAGTTATTCAGAAAAAAGAATACATACAGATCTGATGTCTCACGTTTCTTGACTTCTGAATTATTGTTAAGCTGTCTGACTAGTGTTATACAACAGTTCAATAACGCGAAGCAGAACAGTAAAAAGACAACCCACGTGGTGGTCCAGAACAGTAAAAAGACACCCACGTTGCGGTCTGGAATAAACTGAGACGCCACTACTGCAGCATGAGTCTAAGATCAGGAACAAAGTACCAGGCTGATGTCACGCTACTGCCGACACAGCAAGGCAGGGAGAACATTCCCAGTGCCCAGCAAGACGATGCACAGTCGCATGTGTCCAGAACTTCATGGGCTAGCAAGATGTCCTCAGCAAGTTCCTCAACAGTTAGAGCTCGTGCCAAGGCAGAAGCTGCCCGCGTCCAGCTACAGTACGCAGAAAAAGAAGCCATGATGATGCAGGAGTTAGCAGCAAAGAAAGCTGCCCTGGCACAAGAGGAGGCAGCTAGGGAAGCTGCCATAGCACAAAAGAAAGCAGCTAGGGAAGCTGCCCTTGCACAAGAGAGAGCAGCTAAGCAAGCTGCCATAGCACAAGAAGAAGCGGAATAAGAATCAAAATTGCTCATCCTGCAGCGACAGACTGCAGCTGCAGCTGGTGAAGCAGAGGCCGCTGCCTACATGGGAACAAGTCGGTCAGGAAGTGAAAAATCATATAAAGACTCAGAGGTTCCAGAAAAAACTCTATTCTCTGCATATCGTACAAGTGAGTACATCCAGAACCTTACTGATGCGCATACAAAGGAACAGTCTCTCAAACCTGAAGCAAAGGAATTCAGGCCGAGATCAACATATTCCCTGAGCAGGCCCAATCAACCACATGAGGTCAGTGGCTGTCAGCAAACCAAGAATGAAGCACCAGAAGCCCCTAAGAACAAAAAACAAGTGTTCCCATCACCTCAACCTACAGATTATATGTGTGAACAACAATGTGCAGTGGATGTCACCAAATATCTCATCCGCAAAGAAATGGTTAGCTCAGGCTTTCTCCAATTTGATGACTGTCCTGAAAACTATTGGGCATGGAAATCTTCCTTTCTGCATGCCACTGAAAGTCTGAACTTATCACCAACAGAAATGCTTAATTTAATGATAAAATGGCTTGGTACCGAGTCAGCAGAGCATGCTAAGAGGATGAGAAGAGCAAACTTGTTCAACCCTGCAGCAGGACTCAACATGACCTGGAGAAGACTAGAAGAAACGTATGGATCCCCAGAGGTAATAGAAGGAGCACTGTTGAAAAAACTTGACGTCTTTCCTAAGGTGGGCTACAGAGATAACGTGCGGCTACAAGAACTAAGTGATCTTCTACTAGAGATAGAATATGCCAGAGGATGGCTACTTGCAAGAACTTTCATATCTAGATACAGCTAGAGGCACTAATCCCATAGTAGAGAAACTATCCTCAAATATGCAAGACAAGTGGATGTCTGTGGGAGGTAAATTCAAAGAAGATTATGGAGTCGCTCCCCCCCCCCCCTTCTAGGTTTGTCCGACAGCAAGCGAAAATCCGAAGTGATCCCAGTTTCGCCTTCACCACCAGCGGCAATCAATCACACAGACCTGAGAGACCTCATAGACCTCACGGTAGGACCTCTGTATCCACACACAAAACAGCTGTACCTTCAGAAGTCACAGACTACCAAAGCACCCACAAGGTACACACCATAGAAAACCCTGATAGCCCAATACACAAAAACACTGCAGAGAAAGCCAGAAGTGAAAAGAGATTTCACTGAATTCATTAAGGGGATGCTAGACTATGATCACGCTGAAGTTGCAGGACCACTTGAGACAGACAGGGAACACTGGTATCTACCAATGTTTGGTGTTTACCATCCACACAAACCTAACCAAATCAGAATAGTTTTTGATTCCAGCGCAGACTATAAAGGAGTCTCTTTAACCACTACAGGACCGCCGTACGCAGGATTGCGTCTTTGCGGCGACCCTGTTATTCTGAGTGGACGCGCCAGCGCGTCCTCTTGCAAAACACGCGCACACAGGCGCACACAGGCGCACACAGGCGCGCGCGTTCGTTCACAGGAACCGGAGGTAAACTAGCTGATCTGCAGCCTGCCAGCGGTGATCGTTCGCTGGCAGGCTGTAGATGCGATTTTTTTTAACCCCTAAAAGGTATATTAGACGTTGTTTTGATAACAGCGTCTAATATACCTGCTACCTGGTCTTTTGGTGGTCCCTTTTGCTTAGATCGACCACTAGAGGACACAGGCAGCTCTGTAATAAGTAGCACCAAACACCACTACACTACACCCCCCCCTGTCACTTATTAACCCCTGATCACCCCATATTAGACTCCCTGATCACCCCCCTGTCATTTATCACCCCCCTGTCATTGATCACCCCCCTGTAAGGCTCCATTCAGACATCCGTATGTGTTTTGCGGAACCGATCCGCAGAACACATACGGACGTCTGAATGGAGCCTTACGGGGGGGTGATCAATGACATATAGCCCATATAGACTCCCTGATCACCCCCCTGTCATTGATCACCCCCCTGTAAGGCTGGCTCTATTCAGAGGTCCGTATGTGTTTTTCGGATCCACTGATGCATGGATCGGATCCGCAAAACACATACGGACGTCTGAATGGAGCCTTACAGGGGGGTGATCAATGACAGGGGGGTGATCAGGGAGTCTATATGGGGTGATCCCCCCCCCCTGTCATTGATCACCCCCCTGTAAGGCTCCATTCAGACGTCCGTATGTGTTTTGCGGATCCGATCCATGGATCCGTGGATCCACAAAACACATACGGACCTCTGAATGGAGCCTTACAGGGGGGTGATCAATGACAGGGGGGTGATCAATGACAGGGGGGTGATCAATGACAGGGTGGTGATCACTCCATATAGACTCCCTGATCACCCCCCTGTCATTGATCACCCCCCTGTAAGGCTCCATTCAGAATTTTTTTTGGCACAAGTTAGCGGAAATTGATTATTTTTTATTTATTTTTTTCTTACAAAGTCTCATATTCCACTAACTTGTGACAAAAAATAAAATCTCACATGAACTCACCATACCCCTCACGGAATCCAAATGCGTAAAAATTTTTAGACATTTATTTTCCAGACTTCTCACGCTTTAGGGCCCCTAAAATGCCAGGGCAGTATAAATACCCCACATGTGACCCCATTTTGGAAAGAAGACACCCCAAGGTATTTTGTGAGGGGCATGGCGAGTTCATGTAAAATTTTATTTTTTGTCCCAAGTTAGCGGAAAGGGAGACTTTGTGAGAAAAAACAAAAAAAAATCTATTTCCGCTAACTTGTGCCAAAAAAACAAACTTCTATGAACTCGCCATGACCCTCATGGAATACCTTGGGGTGTCTTCTTTCCAAAATGGGGTCACATGTGGGGTATTTATACTGCCCTGGCATTTTAGGGGCCCTAAAGCGTGAGAAGAAGTCTGGAATCCAAATGCCCTCCTAAAAGATACTCATTGGAATTTGGGCCCCTTTGCGCACCTAGGCTGCAAAAAAGTGTCACACATGTGGTATCGCTATACTCAGGAGAAGAAGGGAAATGTGTTTTGGGGTGTTTTTTTACATATACCCATGCTGGGTGAGAGAAATATCTCTCTATAATGACAACTTTGTATTAAGAAATGGGAAAAGTTGACTTTTAGAGAGATATTTCTCTCACCCAGCATGGTTATATGTAAAAATACACCCCAAAACACATTGCCCTACTTCTTCTGAGTACGGCGATACCACATGTGTGACACTTTTTTGCAGCCTGGGTGGGCAAAGGGGCCCAAATTCCAACTAGTACTTTTAGGATTTTACAGGGCATTTTTTACACATTTGGATTCCAGACTTCTTCTCACACATTAGGGCCCCTAAAATGCCAGGGCAGTATAAATACCCCACAAGTGACCCCATTTTGGAAAGAAGACACCCCAAGGTACTTTGTGATGGCCATAGTGAGTTCATGGAAGTTTTTATTTTTTGTCACAAGTTAGTGGAATATGAGACTTTGTAAGAAAAAAAATAAAAAATCATCATATTCCGCTAACTTGTGACAAAAAATAAAAACTTCCATGAACTCACTATGCCCATCAGTGAATACCTTAGGGTGTCTACTTTCCGAAATTGGGTCATTTGTGGGGTGTTTGTACTGTCTGGCCATTGTAGAACCTCAGGAAACATGACAGGTGCTCAGAAAGTCAGAGCTGCTTCAAAATGCGGAAATTCACATTTTTGTACCATAGTTTGTAAACGCTATAACTTTTACCCAAACCATTTTTTTTTTTTACCCAAACATTTTTTTTATCAAAGACATGTAGAACAATAAATTTAGAGAAAAATTTAGATAGAAATGTAGTTTTTTAAAAAAAAATTCAACTGAAAGTGAAAAATTTCATTTTTTTGCAAAAATTTCAGTAAATTTCGATTAATAACAAAAAAAGTAAAAATATCAGCAGCAATGAAATAGCACCAAATGAAAGCTCTATTAGTGAGAAGAAAAGGAGGTAAAATTCATTTGGGTGGTAAGTTGTATGACCGAGCAATAAACCGTGAAAGTAGTGTAGTGCAGAATTGTAAAAGTGGTCTGGTCATTAAGGGTGTTTAAGCTAGGGGAGCTGAGGTGGTTAAATGACGTACTGTTGAGTGGCCCTGACCTAAACAATACTTTGCTAGGTGTCCTCATGATCTTTAGAAAAGAGCCCGTTGCTTTCACAGCAGATGTGCAACAAATGTTTTATTGCTTTCTTGTCAGAGAAGACCACAGAGACTTTCTAAGTTTTCTCTGGTACAAAGACAATGACATAGACAAAGAAATTGTCAAGTACAGAATGAAAGTGCACGTATTTGGCAATAGCCCCTCTCCTGCTGTCGCTATATACTGCATGCAAAAGGCTGCCCAGAAAAATGCAGAGTGCTATGGACAAGAAGCCAAACATTTTGTATTGAGACATTTCTATGTAGATGGACTCACTTCAGCTAGCACACCTGAAGATGCAATCTCCATCCTCAGTAAAGCAAAGCAAATGCTGGCAGAATCCAACCTGCGTCTTCATAAAATCGCTTACAACAGCCAAAAAGTAACGGAAGCCTTCCCTGTAGCAGACAGAGCTAAGGACCTTAAAGATCTTTGCCTAGGTACAGACACCCTTCCCCTGCAGAAAACCCTAGGCCTAAGTTGGGATCTAGAAACAGATACTTTTGTTTTCAGAGTTTCCTCAGAGGAAAAGCCTTTTACACGTAGAGGCATTCTATCCACCGTAAATAGCCTCTATGATCCCCTAGGGTTTGTATCACCTGTGACAATAAGAGGTAAGGCCTTAGTTTGTGAACTGTCATCTGGGAAAAGTGAATGGGATGCATTGCTTCCACAGGAGAGACTAAGTGAGTGGGTTCAATGGACAGAATCCTTGCAAGCGTTAGAGCACCTAAAGATAGACAGATGCTATGTGCCCGTATCTCTATCATCAGCTTGCAGGAAAGAACTATGCATCTTCTCAGACGCATCCACCACAGCTATAGGTGCAGTAGCTTACTTGAAAGTAATTGATGCAGAAAACGTGTGTCATGTTGGTTTTGTCATGGGAAAGTCCAAATTAAGCCCTAAACCAGCCCACACGATTCCTCGTTTAGAGTTGTGTGCTGCCGTACTTGCAGTCGAAATGTCTGAGCTAATCACAGATGAACTAGACACTGACTTTGATGCTGTGAAATTCTTCACTGATAGCAAGACTGTCCTAGGGTACATTTATAACACCACTAGGAGGTTCTATCTGTATGTCTCCAACAGAGTGAATAGAATCAAGCAATCTATACACCCAGATCAGTGGTTATATACACTCACCTAAAGAAATATTAGGAACACCATACTAATACGGTGTTGGACCCCCTTTTGCCTTCAGAACTGCCTTAATTCTACGTGGCATTGATTCAACAAGGTGCTGATAGCATTCTTTAGAAATGTTGGCTCATATTGATAGGATAGCATCTTGCAGTTGATGGAGATTTGAGGGATGCACATCCAGGGCACGAAGCTCCTGTTCCACCACATCCCAAAGATGCTCTATTGGGGTGAGATCTGGTGACTGTGGGGGCCATTTTAGTACAGTGAACTCATTGTCATGTTCAAGAAACCAATTTGAAATTATTCGAGCTTTGTGACATGGTGCATTATCCTGCTGGAAGTAGCCATCAGAGGATGGATACATGTTCTCATTCTGTTTACGCCAAATTCGGACTCTACCATTTTAATGTCTCAACAGAAATCGAGACTCATCAGACCAGGCAACATTTTTCCAGTCTTCAACAGTCCAATTTTGGTGAGCTCGTGCAAATTGTAGCCTCTTTTTCCTATTTGTAGTGGAGATGAGTGGTACCCGGTGGGGTCTTCTGCTGTTGTAGCCCATCTGCCTCAAGGTTGTGCGTGTTGTGGCTTCACAAATGCTTTGCTGCATACCTCGGTTGTAACGAGTGGTTATTTCAGTCAACGTTGCTCTTCTATCAGCTTGAATCAGTCCATTCTCCTCTGACCTCTAGCATCCACAAGGCATTTTTGCCCACAGGACTGCCGCATACTAGATGTTTTTCCCTTTTCACACCATTCTTTGTAAACCCTAGAAATGGTTGTGCGTGAAAATCCCAGTAACTGAGCAGATTGTGAAATACTCAGACCGGCCTGTCTGGCACCAACAACCATGCCACGCTCAAAATTGCTTAAATCACCTTTCTTTCCCATTCTGACATTCAGTTTGGAGTTCAGGAGATTTTCTTGACCAGGACCACACCCCTAAATGCATTGAAGCAACTGCCATGTGATTGGTTGACTAGATAATTGCATTAATGAGAAATAAAACAGGTGTTCCTAATAATTCTTTAGGTGAGTGTATATCTACAGAGCAAAACCCTGCAGATTATGCCACTAGGCCTACTCAAGCAGCATGCCCTCAGAACTCTATATGGTTCTCAGGTCCATACTTTCTGTACCAACCCCACTGTGAGAAGATAGACACTGCTAATGTTTATCCACTCATAGAGCCTGAAGCTGACCCTGAAATCAGATCGGAAATTACAAGTTTCAGTACCAAAGCTTCTGAAGCCACACTTCACTCACATTTCTTTGATAGATTTTCTTGCTGGAAGATATTAGTTAAAACCCTAGCCAGACTCATCCATGTCGCTAAAACCTTCCGGAGGGAAACCAGTAGCAATCAGGTCAGAAGGTGGGAAAGTTCACATGAACAAGTCAATCTAGAAGAACTTGCTCAGGCAAAGTCTGTTATAATCTCTTCTGTTCAAAACAAACATTTCCAGAAGGAAATTGACTGCATCAAAAAACAAGACATTCCCAAAACAAAGCCGTCTTGGGAAGCTTAGCCCCTTTTTAGACAAAAATGGGTTGTTGAGAGTATGTGGACGTTTGTCTCTTGCTGAACTTTCAGAGGAAGAGAAACAGCCTGTCATTATACCTTATGATCACCACATTGCGACACTGCTTGTTAGGTACTATCATGAACAAGTAGTTCACCAAGGGCGACACATCACAGAGGGTGCAATTAGATCCACAGATTTCTGGATTCTTGGTGGCAAACACTTGGTATAAGCTGTTATACACAAATGTGTCATCTGTCGCAAGCTGCGAGGAAGATTACAAAGTCAAAAGATGACAGAGCTACAAGAGTAAACTAAAAACCAAACAAGTGGAATATAGTATCACAAAATATCATTTATTATAAAATATAAAAAAATCTGGAGAACAACGGGATGTTATACAGTACACGGAGAAGCACAAGGCCAGCAGCATCAAAAACACCACCATGAAACTGCGCAATGTGTGGCGCAGAATGGTATGACCCAAAGATAGAGCTAAGACTCTGGGATAGCCAGATAGATATCACATATGAAAGGTCTCCCCAATACGGGTGTAGTATGCAGAGTACTACAGACCCAATACGGGTGTAGTATGCAGAGTACCACAGACCAATTATGGTAAACCCAGAGCCGTAGCTGGCAAGCACGGAAATGATGTAGGCACCACAATCAGCCAATAAAAAATAATACAATGAATGTAGATCACAGGCTGAAATAACAATAGCAAACGTGCGCCTAAGTACAGAGGCCCCAGTGTGGATACATACGAGGGTGCCCTGCACGCAGCATGGAACCGTGCTAATAGCGGGACGTACCTGAAGACATGGTGGTGGGATGAATGACAGGCCCTGAGCGCGAGACCTCGACGCGCGTTTCACCTCAGCGGCTTCGTCAGGAGGTACTGAATGCTAGATGAGCAGGGTATATATAGAGCATATGGTGGGGGTGGGACAATGGAAAAGAATTACCTGCATGCGGCACACCTGCGGACCACACAAACGGGCGCGGGAAGCACCATGATACGCGGCGCCATCTCTGAGCGCGTCCCCATCTGCACACCGCGCATGCGCGGCGCTGACAGACGTCATGGAGCGCGTCGAGATGGCGTCGCCCAGCGCATGCGCGCCCCGCGACCCCCGTGGAACGCAGGTGAACCGCAAACAACGGCTAAGATTAGGGCCTAGGGATGAAGCTAAAAGTCGCACAATAGATATAGTACTGCCACAGGCGCACACCCGCTATATCCACACAGGGTCCTACACCCACAGGCACCGCTGTGCTAAAAAGAAAACCGCCAGTGACTATGTGATGTAAACGAAAAAATGCATAAAAATGATATGTGGTAGGCAATTAAGAGTGCCGTATTTGTGTGAGGGGAGGCGGGGGGTTCACTAATTAAACCTGGCCCTGCTCCCCCCACTTGTCGGTTCGAACGATTTCGAATCGGCTTGTGGGTTGGTGCCAGAGAAGGGCGTGCGTCACTGGAGGATCGGGGGATCGGCTGCGTCGGGCTCGTCGCTACGGTGATTAGGTAGGCAGGGTGACTTGCACACCCGTCTCGCTATGTATAACATGTGGGGCTGCCGAGCGTGCCGCCGGTCCCCAGCTGCGCTGGAGACTGCCCGCACTCCTGATCGCTTCCGGCACCCCGAGACAGGCACCCCGATCCGCTCCAGGCCCTGCGCTAAGCACCCCCGCTCCCACATGCAGCGTCCCCCAGGCGGGCACCCCTCACCTGTGGCTCAGCAGCGACGGGTCCCGACGTCCGCTCGCATACCCTGAGCATCGGTCACGCCGGCCGTCGGCTCCACGACGCAGCGTTATATATCACTCACTCCCTTATCAGAACATAAACATTCGTTCCACCGTAGAGGAAAACGCCGTCCGCTCACACAGGGATCTATTCATTAGCTGCAATCAGTAAGCGGAGGTCCAGCTGCAGGATCAGGGGGCGGAAGCCGAAACCTATAGGCGATTAATACGCCGCGGCTTTCCCTGTACAAATAGTCGATAGCGGTGGGCACGGGATGCAATGTTCCACATGGCGGAGCGCAAATCCCTCACAGCCGATCCTGATGCACGTTCTCCTGGTAATTACAATTAGCGAGGCAGTGAAGGTGGACATGCTTATGTGACTTTCAGTCATGTCTAGGAATCCGCTGCAGAATAAACTCGTCTTCTTTACTGCGCCAAACTCAGGCAAGACGAGATAAGCAGATACTCAGACATGTGCACTGTATAACAAGTTAGGATTTCAATGGTTAATTCTAACCTAGAAGGGAATCACTGGCTTGCTGCGCTCCAGCAGGTCCTGACTGATAGAGGGCGACACCTACAGGCCCATACTGGTACTGCAGTCCTGGTGCAGGGCTCCTCTGCTCAGGCACAGTGGCTAGGTACTAAGGCAGGAGTATAAAAAAAATAAAAAAAATAAAAAAATAAAAAATTTTTTTTAAATAAATTTGGAATATGTTCAAGGATCAAATATAAAGAGGGCTTCAAGGAGGGGGGCTGGCCACGTCACTTTGCGCACGCAGCTGGGCCACCCGTAAGCCCATACGGTCAGTCAGGGGGTTGGTTCGGGCGCAGTCACAATAATCCGGTGGTTAGCTAGGGAGCGGTTGCATGAGTGAAGGGTCGCCCAGCCGGCGTGCGCTCACTCACACGTCTGTCCTTGGTTATTCAGGTCCACAGGTGGTGGGCTAACTTACGATACTGTGGGGTTCGTGGCTGTCATGGCCGCCAGGTGAGTCAGGGGTGGTGCATGCGGGGGCCAACCCCCTCTTTTCTCCTGCATAGGCTTGGGGGACGGGGGATGGTGGACTATTATGTCCAGGCCTCTGGCGCATCTCTTACAGGGTGGCGCCTACAGTCGTGGCCTTTGGTGGGGGTAAAAAAAAAAAAAAAAAAATTATTTATATATATATATATACAGTCTTGTGAAAAAATTAGGACACCCTTTGAAAGCATGTGGTTTTTTGTAACATTTTTAATAAATGGTTATTTCATCTCCGTTTCAACAATACAGAGAGATTAAAGTAATCCGACTAAACAAAGAAAACTGAAGAAAAGTCTTTTCAAGATCTTCTGTAAATGTCATTCTACAAAAATGCCTATTCTAACTGAGGAAAAAGATAGGACACCCTTGCCCCTAATAGCGAGTGTTACCTCCTTTGGCTGAAATAACTGCAGTGAGACGGTTCTTGTAGCCATCTACCAGTCTTCGACATCGGTCTGAGGAAATTTTACCCCACTCCTCAATGCAGAACTTTTTCAGCTGTGAGATGTTTGAGGGGTTTCTTGCACGTACAGCCCTTTTCAAGTCACCCCTCAGCATCTCAATGGGATTCAAATCTGGACTTTGACTTGGCCATTCCAGGACTCTCCATTTCTTCTTTTTCAGCCAATCTTTGGTTGATTTACTAGTATGTTTTGGGTCATTGTCATGTTGCATGGTCCAGTTCCGCTTCAGCTTTAATTTTCTAACTGATGGTCTCACATGTTCTTCAAGCACCTTCTGATACACAGTAGAATTCATCGTGGATTCTATGATGGTGAGCTGACCAGGTCCTGCTGCAGCAAAGCAGCCCCAAACCATGACACTTCCACCTCCATGCTTCACAGTTGGTATGAGGTTCTTTTCTTGGAATGCTGTGTTTGGTTTACGCCAAACATGTCCTCTGCTGTTGTGTCCAAATAATTCAATTTTGGACTCATCTGTCCAAAGAACATTATTCCAGAAGTCCTGGTCTTTGTCAACTTTATCGCTGGCAAATGTCAGTCTGGCCTCGATGTTTCTCTTGGAAAGCAAAGGTTTCCTCCTTGCACACCTCCCATGCAAGTTAAACTTGTACAGTCTCTTTCTGATTGTAGAGGCATGTACTTCTACATCAACAGTAGCCAGAGCCTGCTGTAGTTCTCGAGATGACACTTTAGGGTTTTTGGATACCTCTTTTAGCATCTTGCGGTCTGCTCTTGGGGTGAACTTGCTGGGGCGACCAGTCCTGGGCATGTTGGCAGTTGTTTTGAAAGCCCTCCACTTGTAGACTATCTTCCGGACAGTGGAATGGCTGATTTCAAAATCTTTTGAGATCTTTTTAAATCCCTTCCCAGACTCATAGGCTGCTACAATCTTTTTTCTGAAGTCCTCTGACAGCTCTTTTGCTCTCACCATGGTGCTCACTCTCACTTCAACAGTCAGGAGCACACCAAACTAAATGTCTGAGGTTTAAATAGGGCAAGCCTCATTCAACATGCAGAGTAACGATCTACTAATTATGTGCACCTGGTGTGATATACCTGTGTGAGATCTGAGCCAATTTAAGAGGGAATACATGTGAGGGTGTCCTATCTTTTTCCTCAGTTAGAATAGGCATTTTTGTAGAATGACATTTACAGAAGATCTTGAAAAGACTTTTCTTCAGTTTTCTTTGTTTAGTTGGATTACTTTAATCTCTCTGTATTGTTGAAACGGAGATGAAATAACCATTTATTAAAAATGTTACAAAAAACCACATGCTTTCAAAGGGTGTCCTAATTTTTTCACATGACTGTATAATGGTATAGATAGGAATGTTGCTTTGCCAGGTCTGTCACGACTACAGACTCCTTATAAAGCCCTGCCACGACTGCAGGCATCAGTCTGTCACGACTACAGACCCGCTCTAAAGCCCTGCCACGACTGCAGGCAACAGTCTGTCACGACTACAGACCCGTTATAAAGCCCTGCCACGACTGCAGGCATCAGTCTGTCACGACTACAGACTCGTTATAAAGTCCTGCCACGACTGCAGGCATCAGTCTGTCACGACTACAGACCCGTTATAAAGCCCTGCCACGACTGCAGGCATCAGTCTGTCACGACTACAGACCCGCTCTAAAGCCCTGCCACGACTGCAGGCATCAGTCTGTCACGACTACAGACTCGTTATAAAGTCCTGCCACGACTGCAGGCATCAGTCTGTCACGACTACAGACCCGCTCTAAAGCCCTGCCACGACTGCAGGCACAAATCCGTTACGACTACAGACTCATTATTAAGACCAGCCACGACTGCAGGCATTAGTCTCATGTCAACAGACTCATGAGGTAATACTACCACATCTACAGGCGATGGTCCGTTACCGCTACTCGATGTAGGGTCCCCTCACGACTACAGGGGGTAGTCGGTCACATCCACAGACTCGGTCGCACTCCCGTTAACTACAGGCACTGGGTGGGCATCTACGGGTAGTTGCGTCACGACTACGCACGTGGGTCAGCCACGGCCTGGGAGGTCAGCCTTCACGGTCACAGGTAGGTCCAGTTAGGCTTCAGTCTCCCAGCGGGTTCCAGTCACAATAACCAGCCCCTAGGTGAGGGGGGGCACTCCCGCACCGGCACACAATGCCAGGGAGCTGTGCGGCTCCTCACGCGGCACACTCTTCAAACCAGCGGGGGCCGGGGCCCACGGTAAAGGAAGGGCTCCCTCTGATCCGGTGCACATTGCCAGGGAGTGGCGCTGCTCCCCACGTGGTACGAGTGTCCAGCCGGCGGTGGGTCGGCCCTAGCTGAGGAGGGGGGCTCCCCCGCACTGGTGCATTCTGCCAGGGAGCAGCGTGAGCTCCCCACGCGGCTGGGGGGTAAGGCTCCTCATCTTCAATAAAGTCTGGCACGGGCCGCCGTGCTGTTAGGTAGGCAGGGATCAGGGGAAGGAGTACTAGGCTCGGTCAGGGGGAGCAGATCATAGGCGGTGGCTGGCTTCCTGCTGCCGGCCGTACATAAGGTTCCAAGGGGGTTATTTAGGCATAAGATGTTAGTTAGTCCGTGCAGGTGATCTGCGTTATACCATGCTCTTCATGCTCGTACTCAGAGCTGTGCCCATACGGGAGCTGCTTAAGTGGTTGATAGTCAAAAAATAAATAAATAAATAAAAAATAAAAAAAATACATTTTTGAGTCTCTCACGCATGGCTTCTCCGTGTTAGTTTTACACATACGGATCCGCCATTAGAGTCTCTCATGCATGGCTATTCCGTTTTAGGTTTACACTTACAGATCTGCCATTAGAATCTCTCACGCATGGCTTCTCCGTTTTAGGTTACACATATGACTCCGCCATTAGAGTCTCTCACGCATGGCTTCTCCGTGTGAGTTTTACACATACGACTCCGCCATTAGTCTCTCACGCCTGGCTTCTCCGTTTTAGGTTGGCACATATGACTCCGCCATTAGAGTCTCTCACGCATGGCTTCTCCGTTTTAGGTTTACACATATGACTCCGCCATTAGAGTCTCTCACGCCTGGCTTCTCCGTTTTAGGTTTACACATATGACTCCGCCATTAGAGTCTCTCACGCATGGCTTCTCCGTTTTAGGTTACACATATGACTCCGCCATTAGAGTCTCGCACGCATGGCTTCTCCGTTTTAGTTTTACACATATGACTCCGCCATTAGAGTCCCTCACGCAGAGCTTCTCCGTTTTAGTTTTACACATATGACTCCGCCATTAGAGTCTCTCACGCATGGCTTCTCCGTTTAGGTTCACACATATGTCTCCGCCATTAGAGTCTCACGCATGGCTTCCCCGTTTTAGGTTACACATATGACTCCGCCATTAGAGTCTCTCACGCATGGCTTCTCCGTTTTAGGTTTACACATATGACTCCGCCATTAGAGTCTCTCACGCCTGGCTTCTCCGTTTTAGGTTGGCACATATGACTCCGCCATTAGAATCTCTCACGCATGGCTACTCCGTTTTAGGTTTACACATATGACTCCGCCATTAGAGTCTCGCACGCATGGCTTCTCCGTTTTAGGTTACACATATGACTCCGCCATTAGAGTCCCTCACGCAGAGCTTCTCCGTTTTAGTTTTACACATATGACTCCGCCATTAGTCTCTCACGCATGGCTCCATTAGTCTCTCGCGCATGGCTTCTCCGCTTTAGGTTTACACACAGGACTCCGCCATTAGAGTCTCTCACGCATGTTGGTAAAAAATTAATAAAATAATAATAATAATTCCTCACCAGGCCCAGCTGCGCTGGGACTAGTCTCCCATCTCACCATAGCTAAGAGACTGATGGCCAATTCCTTGGCCAGTAACACTCTGAGGGCTTACAAGACAGCGTGGCGCCTGTTTCAGAGATATGAGAACACCTACCCGGCTGCTGGCCGGGGACCTATCACTCACCTATTGGGCTTTGTCGGGGTTTTTGCCACTCTCAATTAAACCTGTCCTATAGCATTGTTAACTATACATGGCAGGTATTCAGCACCATTGGTACAGGCTACATCCGGACCTACCGTCACTCTTCTCCGCCCACCCGATCAAAGCGGCGTTGAAGGGTTTGCGCAAGATGTCTGTTGTGAAACGACATGGGCGTCAGCCATTTACCGGTAGCTTGTTCAGGCCGTGACAGGCAAACTGCAGGGGCAAACCGTTCGGGCCGCAGGTTAGCGCTCTGGTAGAAACAGCCTTGTACCTGGCTTTCCATGGATTCCTCAGGTCAGGCGAGCTCATGGGCACCAATACGCTGGCTGGGTGCTTGCGGAAAGGTCAGCTCATCCGGCGCGGGTCCATCTATGTCCTCACCTTGGCCTCGTCCAAGACGTCACGGCCGGGGCAATCAGTGGCGGTCAGATACTTTCCCACGGACAGCAGATGGTGTCCGGGCAGGCCTTGAAGGCTTGGCTGCGTAGTATTTAGTCCAAGCGGCATGTTCTCCCGTACTCGAACTAGGCAATGCCCGGCTAACCACCGCGGCCTTTCTTACGTACCTTCAGGTTAGTTGACAGGTTCAGGGGTCGGTCCTCGCTGGATCACAGGACATTCCTTCCGCATGGGCACGGCAGCAGCGGCGTCCATGCATAAGGTGCCAGTACATGTCATCAAACATTTGGGTCGTCGCAGTTCCACGTGTTCCATGCGTAATATCCCGGATCCTTATACGAAATATCATTGGCTTTCGAGTTTTGGTCTGTAGTTTCTGTTATCTAGTTTTCAAACTCCTATGCATGGTTCTTTTGGCCCCTTTAGGCTACCCTTCGATAAGCAGTTCCGGCATAACTCTGCTGCTTCTAGGTTGGGGGGGTGGAGTATAGGCTTAGGTAGGGTACCCTCTCAGCATGAGCCGATCCGAGCACAAGTGGTAGGCAATTAAGAGTGCCGTATTTGTGTGAGGGGAGGCGGGGCGTTCACTATTTAAACCTGGCCCTCCTCCCCCCACTTGTCGGTTCGAACGATTTCAACCCACCCAGGAGCCCTCCCTTCTTTCAGGTCTCATCATTGGGGTAGCCCCCTTTAGGCTACCCTTCGATAAGCAGTTCCGGCATAACTCTGCTGCTTCTAAGTTGGGGGGGTGGAGTATAGGCTTAGGTAGGGTACCCTCTCAGCATGAGCCGATCCGAGCACAAATACAGAATAAGAAATATATAGTATAAGGTGATGGCATGATCATGGATATAGCGAAATATAGCATAATTACACGACCTGCCCACACAGTGACAAATAGAATTAAAAAGTGATATATTAGGGGTCCATATAAATGGACCCATCGGAGTGGCTAACCATAGCATAACTCCGTGACCTGCCCGCACGGTGACATATCAGTAAAAAACGTGATGTATTGGGGGTCCATGTAATTGGAACCGCAATACCATTATAACGATCATATAATTGATCTAGATACATAGTGAATAAGAAGTGAATAATTTTCCTATAAGAACATCATATATGTGAAGAAATGCTATCAATAGTGTACAAGTGGCCATTATTATCCATAATCCAAAAGGCATACAGTTGGCAGTTCTCATGCTTGTAATAGTGTAGTCTGGCCCGTAATTGGCCCATAATACAATGCACTCTCGATCTCAATCTAAAATATACGTGATAATACAATCGCTCCAATAAAGAACGGATACATGTATATAAAATAAGAGGACCATAAGGGCATGTAGGCCTAAAACATTGGACATAATAAAGCAACAATTCATACAGATGAAAGGAATTGTCCCATTGAATTAATAGACAAAGATAATGTTATATTGAGAGCCACATAATGAGGACCCTAAGACATAGTTGCCCTCCATGGTACGGGCCGAGGGCGGGGGCGACAAGGGCGGCACCCCGGGCAGCAAAAGGCAGCCCGCGGGGCCACACTGGGCACACCCAACCTACAACCCAACATGGATGATTAAAAAAATCCTCAAAGTCCTGATAGGGAAGGGGTGACCGGGGTGACACCACCGGCGGCAAAAAGCCGCCGGCGGGGTCAGCCGAGACACCCCCAACCCCCAAAAACCAGGGAACCGCAGGAGTCGCAGAGTGGACAATAACAGGTGTGGGGTGCGAGTGGCCGAGGCGGCACCACCGACGGCAGGAAGGCCGTATGCGGGGTCGACCCGGGCACTCACAACCCCACAAGAAGGGCTACGATCGAACCAACCCCACCCCTGTGGCACGGAACACATAAAATATCTAAAAAATCTCCACACCGATGGGAATGACAGGACACAGGGTCTCACTAACAAGGTATGTCAGAGAGGTTTACAACACATGAAATATCGGTGCCCAGTGGAATGCCCCACCAAATATATACACTCAAAGTAATATGATATAATTGTGTTGCTAGGAGATCTAGACGAATGTCCTCTCTTGTGGCGACCATGTCATCCCAGTAGGTTACTCTGTCCATCATCACCAATTCCACACAGAAATGAATGATATAATCTCAAAAAGAAAGAAACAACAATATTATAGAAAATGAAATACGATAAAACAAAAAGAAAATATACCCTACAGATAAAATTCGCGCAATATTCATAGAAAGGAAGAAAAACTGTTAGATTCATTAAGGCCGTACGGAGTGACGGTATCTAGGTTGACAATCCACCTAGTCTCTCTACGGAGTAGAGCCACTTTAATATTACCGCCTCTAGACCCTAGATGGATACGGTCAATACCCTTCACCGTCAACCCCCCTGGATCGGACCCGTGGAACCTACGAAAATGTCGTGGAACCGCCTGCAGTGACTCCCAGTCCCTCTCAGGTGTTTCCGCAGCTGCTCGGATTTTACAAACATGTTCAAGAACCCGTATCTTCAGGGCTCTCTTTGTCATACCAACATAAAAAAGATTACATGGGCATGTGATCAGATATATCACAGCCTCAGTGTTACAATTTATGTTGTGTACAATCTTAAAATCTTTACGGCCTGAGGAGTCACTGAAGGCGGTAGAACGAATCATATATCTGCAGGCGGCACACGATCCGCAGGAAAAGGACCCCCACTTGGGTCCCTTGCTGCCGAAGATACCTCCCCTAGGTGTAGGGACGTAATGACTCTTCGTGAGGATGTCACGCAAATTGCGTGACCGCCTCCAAGTGATCTGGGGGTATGCAGGGAGGCATACCGCCAGATCACCATCTGTGTGCAACACCGACCAGTGTCTCCTCAGAATGTTCTGAATATACCTCCATTTCGTATTGAAGGGGGTAATAAATCTCACACATGTGTCTCGGTTGTCCCTTTTCTGAGCTCTACTCACCAACAAGGAGTCTCTAGATGTTTTTTTGGCTCTTTCGTAGCCCCGCTGTATGGTATTATATTGATAACCTCTTTCGAGGAATCGCTGTGTCAAAGCACCTGCTTGTTGTTCGAACTGCTTCTCACTGGAGCAGATCCTGCGAGTTCTTAAAAACTGCCCTGTGGGTATTGCTTGTATCGTATTCGGGTGGTGAGCAGAGGAGGCGTGGAGAAGGGCATTGACGGCAGTGGACTTCCTAAAAAGATCAGTGGACAAATATCCGTCAGGCCCCTTGATAATCATTATATCCAGAAATTCAACATTAGTGAGACTGTATTTCCAGGTGAGTCTGATGTTACGTGTGTTATGGTTGAGACAGGCCAAAAAGTTTTCCAAGGCTGGAATGGTGTCCTGCCATAGAAAAAACACATCGTCTATATACCTAGACCATAGGAGTGCGGCATCATATCCAGGTGTGTCCTGGACAATCTCTCTCTCCCACAGCCCCAGGAACAGGTTGGCATATGAGGGGGCACAAGATGCCCCCATAGCTGTCCCCTGGAGCTGTAGGAAGAGGCGGTCCTTAAATAAAAAATAGTTATGCGTAAGCATAAATACTAGCAATGTCAGAATGAATTCGATCAAACTGTTATCATAATCTGACATAGTCAAAAAGGATCTGGATGCCCGCACTCCCTGGTCATGGTATATAGACGTGTATAGAGATTCGATGTCACATGTGACAAGGACCACATCCGGATCAACATGGATCCCATTCAGCCGTCTCAGCATGTCGGTGGTGTCCTTAACAAAATAGGGGAGGGTTTATACGCTCTTCTGGAGGAAAAAATCGATGAACTTTCCCACATTGGTGCACAAGCTGGACAAGAGGACAGAGTAATTGCTCAACCACCTTTCACCAATGTGGGCTTAGATGTATTTGGTCCGTGGTCTGTTTTAACCCGTCGCACTAGAGGAGGCAGCGCAGACAGTAAACGATGGGCAGTCCTTTTCACTTGTTTGTCCATCCGAGCTGTACACATAGAGCTACTTGAAACCATGTCAACATCAAGCTTTATTAATGCCTTGCGGAGATTCTTCTCAATTCGTGGCCCAGCAAAACTGCTCCGTTCTGACAGAGGAACAAACTTTGTAGGAGCCTGCAAGGAACTTTAACATTTGTGCCAGCGAATCACAATTGCAAGACTTTCTCCAAGACAGAGGATGTACATGGGTCTTAAATCCTCCACACTCCTCACACATGGGTGGTGTCTGGGAGAGACTTATAGGTATTGCCAGGCGAATCTTGGATGCTATGTTGCTACAAACCAAAACTGCTCACTTGACCCATGAGACTTTAAGCACTTTTATAGCAGTAGTTATTTAGGTAGTGACATAATAAATTATGCCAGACAGGGAGTGTTCTGCCCATTTTGTGCTTAGTAAATGTATGTAATGTGCTGAAAAGATTATACTGCAATGTTATGTTTGACGTTGCTACCATCTAGTGGTCAGTTAGTTACTACTTTGCCAGAACTTTACAGGAGGCAGTAACCTTTAACCTGGAACTGTATTTCCTCCATTTCATGACTGCTCCTGGATCTAGCAGGCTGCAGGCAGAGGAGCTCTTGATCTATTCCTGGACTTATGATGGAATTGTCTGTGAGTACTCTCACTGATGGAGTGAGGCTGCTGTATTATGTTTAATGTATTGACACATATGTTTTATGTTTATGTTGTAGTTTTACAAAGTTATTCAGAAAAAAGAATACATACAGATCTGATGTCTCACGTTTCTTGACTTCTGAATTATTGTTAAGCTGTCTGACTAGTGTTATACAACAGTTCAATAACGCGAAGCAGAACACTGCCCTTGCTGGGCTAGTTTTCATTACCTCTACAGTTCTGACAGGCTGAACCTTGCATCGCGTGACAGCTCCGAAAGGCAGATGAGTCCGATGAGAGGGCATTATACTGCCGCTGACAGGTTTCCTTTAAAGCTGTCAGTACATTTCTTAGGAGCAATGGACAGCTAGCTCAGTGTTTCCCAACCAGTGTGCCTCCAGCTGTTGCAAAACTACAACTCCCAGCATGCCCGGACAGCCTTTGGCTGTGCGGGCATGCTGGGAGGTGTAGTTTTGCAACAGCTGGAGGCACACTGGTTGAGAAACACTGAGCTAGACTATGTTGCTCACGTGTCTGCTTGAATTAGTAGCTGGTCAGAGCTGAAAGTTCTGTGCAGTTTTAAAGAAATCTTTATTCTGTACTATGGGAATTCAGGGGTTTTGCAGAGCACCAAGGCCATAAGGAGAATCTCCTGTGTCTTAAAACTGGTTTTCAGGTTTGCATCAACATCTTGTGAAATAGCCATTTTTAAAGGGAGCTGTAATTTTTCTGTGTATTTATTTTACCTTTATTGCTCCTATCTTCTGTTCTTGGCTGTTATCACGGACGTTCCCGCCAAAGGTGGCAGGAGATCAGTAAGACTGGCAACACATGGTTTGATCTGACAGGTTTTTCTTGTGGATCAATAGGCATCTGTGTTGTTTCTGGTAATGGCCACACCCCTTGCCTCAGATGTTACTAATGTGGTAATTTTAACCTTCCTTATTTATTGTTGCTTCTCCCACAATGCTGTGCAGTTTATAGCTTCAGTTTCAGTTGTGAATAGCTGGTGTTTGGATCTCGGCGGAGTTCCTGGTGCTTCCATAGCCCCTTTGAAGTTAAGTCTTGCCTTTCCCTTTTTGTATTTTGTTTGGGTTCTGTGTGTTGCATTTCCCTATTGTTTGTATTAGACCTGAAGGAGACTCCTGTTTGTCCATCCTTTGGGAGGAACAGGTAGTCTCGTCGGGCTAGATAGGACTCTAGGTATTCCTGCGTATGAACACACCTACCTTTGGGGTCTGTTCATACTGGTAATCAGTCAGAATTTTGGTTAGGGTTTTACTAGGAGGTGTCCATCTTCCCTCCCTAGTTCTCAGGCCTGATTCCCTGTCCCCCCCCCCTTCCCTCTTATGCTCAGTGTGGTGTTTCCCTCCCACACTGAAGCGTGACAGCTGTGGTCTCATGATCCTGTCCATGCTCTTATTTCCTGTGATGTTATGTCCAGGACGTGACAGTGATAGGGAAGTGTCTATGTAACTAGCTGGGAGGGAGGAGCTATAAACTAGCTAGGTGTTGTTAAGGACAGGGCTTGAGCTGCTGCAGAGAAATGCGAAGTTAATCATGGGTTTGGTTGGAAGCTTCAACAGGAAGTGCTCAACATAGGCTGTAAAGAATGTGATCAAACAGCATCATGAAAACCAAGGAACACACCGGCCAGGTCAGGGATAAAGTTGTGGAGAGCACTAATTAGAGAAAGGAGAGCAAGGAGAGCACTAATTAGAGAAACATAGAAACATGTGCCAGCAGAAAAAGACCACCTGGTACATCTGGTCCGCCTTATATTACTTCTTTCTATCTTAGGATAGACGTGTGTTTATCCTAGGCATGTTTAAATTCTCTTACTGTAGATTTCCCAACCACAACTCCTAGAAGTTTGTTCCAAGCTTCAACCACCCTTTCTGTAAAATAATATTTCCTGACATTGCTCTTGATCTTACCCCCAGGTAATTTCAGATTGTGCCCCCTTGTTCTTGTGTTTAGATTCTTATTGAGAACACTTCCCTTCTGAACCTTATTAGTGTTCTGTTTCTGATCAATGGTCAGGTAGGTTGATACACTGCTCCATATTAGATAGATAGATAAGTGCATGCACGGCGAGAGAAATAACACTGACACTAGATAAGGTCAAAGCATAACTCTAATTTATTAGGTAGGAGCTTCACATTATATACCCTCCATATTAGTGGGAGGAGTGGGTTCACATGATTGGTCTTTTAGCAAGAAGGAATGTAAACAGGAAATAAGTTTAAGGCATATGTTTGATAGACTCAGAGGAATTCCTGACAGTTTCAAGTCTTTGCTGCAAATAGTTTCAATCATAGAATGCATACTGGGGGTTGTCTCTCGGACAGACACCATTTTGTAAGTGAGAAGCAAGTGTCCATTCTATTCCATAACAGTCCCCCCTTGGATTCTTGATTGTAGAACTTTCCCTGCCTAGTGAACCCCTGGGAATACCATTTGCAATCCTCTTCACCCACAGTGGCGACAACCTACCCCTTTTGGGTAGACTCCCGGTTAATCGGACTTATGATAGTACCCTGGGATTCATCTTTCCCTATCTCAGTACAACATCGTAATTGGTGGGGGAACTTGTGTTGAATTCTGTGGTTTCCATTTCTTCTTCACCAATTAGCAGCATGATGGGCTGTTCAGTAGTTGGTCACAATTTTTTCACATTTTTCAGACACAGGGTACAATGCAACATAACACTACTGACATTAATACTAGCATCAAGACTATAACCATACCTATCTGGGTGAGGAAGGGTTTTCAATTTTTGAACCATCCAAAGTATTCATCCCATGGGTCTGTTATCCCTGAGTTGCGTTTTAATTCCTCCGAGAGGTTAGTAAGCTTTTTTTATTGCTTCAGTTACCTTCCCTTTGGGGCCAGTATTATCTGGGATGTAGGTGCAGCAAGTTTCCCCAATCATTTTACAAACGCCCCCAGTCTCAGCTAGGATCATATCTAGGGCTATCCTGTTCTGAAAGGCCACAGCAGAAGTAGCCTCTAACTGTTCTGCAATTCCTTTTAGGGCATCACGGGTGTAGTTTACAAATCTTTGCTGATTATAATATATGTGGTTTATCCAGTTGACGTTCTTGTTGATTGTCACTATTGGGAGTAGGGATTCAAATCCAGCTGCCATCTGATCTCTGGCCTTAAACTCGTTGGGGACCCCCCTTGGGACACCGATTGCGTCTATATACACATGTGGGTCAAAGCTCCCCTGTGGGGAGGCCTCCCTTTTTGACCTCCCTAAATAGGTTTTTTGAGTATACCCTCTAACTGTGGGGTCATCTTCTAGTATGTGAAGGGGCATTATGGCTTTTGCTAGGGCGCATTCACCAGACCAATTGCCTTCTAGCCCAGTTCTTATTTTACCGTCTCCACAGATCTAATAGATATCCCCCAAAGATACCCTCTGATTCTGTGTTTCAGTGGACAGGTTGCTTGTAGGATGAGCAGTATCCCTCTGTGAAGTTGCCCAAGAATCTCTGACTGCCAGGGTTGAAGTAATAGGTGTACTTACCGGGGTATATGGTTATGCCTACACCTGGTTTGGGGGTTTTTACTACCAGGGGGTATTTTCTCTTCCACTTTTCACAGGCAGAGTCATTCACGCTAGTGTTGGTGTATAGGCTAAGGAAGCAGCTTTCAGTCTCAGGAGGCAGATGTAAGGGCACTGAGCCTAGGTGTGTTCCCCATACTGGTTATCAGTGACACAGATGTATGTGCATCTATGGCTGCCCGTTTGGTACATGCTACATTGCCATGCTGGCATTGGGCATAATACTAGACTGCAGTAATCGAATTTGAAGGTAGCCACGTGAGTGCTGGAGGAATTAAACCAGAAAGTGGTCAATATGTAGCCATCCTTCTCTTTTTGTTGGGTGATGGCCACTTGTCCTCCTGTCTTTGGAAGATTCTGTGTATATGTGACTGTGTAGGTTTATACAAAAAGTAGCAGAGCGATAACTGCAACAGGCATCATGCAGATTCAGCGGTGTTTTCCTCGATATCTGGAGCTGGCACTTGTATTCTTTTGCAATGTGATGCGTGGATCCAGTTAGGTCTCCCCTAGAGTTTTACAGAAGTTGGGGTGGTCAGCAGCACCTGGTAAGGTCCCTCGTATCGTGGTTCGAGGGTGCTTCTGATATGCTTTTTGACTACCACCCACTCTCCAGGTTTCAGAGTGTGGCTTCCTTCTAGGGAGTTAGGATCTGGAATGGAAGAGAAAACTTGTACATGTATGTTAGACAATTGTTTACTCAGAGCTATCACATATTTGGCAACAGATTCATAATGCATTTGCAACTGTTGCGGGAAATACTGTCCCATCCTTGACCCTGTCCCAAATAGGATCTCGTATGGTGTCAGTTTGTGTGGAGGCCTTGGTGTCTGCCTAACTGAAAAGAGTTAATAGGCAAGCACTGAACCCAATTGAGCCCTGTCTCCCTGGTCATCTTCAACATTTTTGACTTCAACACCCCATTCAATCTTTCAACTTTGCCGCTGCTTTGGGGCCTGTAGGGGGTGTGATATGCCAGGTGCGACCCTACCATTTCCCAGACTTCTTGGGTTAGACTGGCAGTGAATGCTGGGCCCTGATCACTCTCAATGACTTCAGGTACTCTGAACCTACAGACAAGCTCCTGCATCAGTTTTTTAGCAGTAGTAGCTGCTGTCTGATTTCGGACGGGGTAGGCTTCTGGCCACCCAGAGAACAAGTCTATCACTACCATCACATATTGAAACCCGTGGCACATTGGCATCTGGATGTGGTCAATTTGTATCCTCTGAAAGGGATATAAGGCCTTTGGGAGACATTTTCCGGGGCGTGGGCTCAGTTCTACCTGGATTACACTCTGCGCAGATGAGGCACGCTTGAGTATGTCTCACCAGGACGGTGGTGATCCCTGGTGCCACCCATATTTTATCAATAAGCTCTTTCATGATGGTTTTGGATTGGTGGGTGGGTACATGAGCTATTGCGGCTATTAGGGGATAGAGAGTTCTGGGTAGGCATACTCTCTTTCCCTGTGTCCAGAGTCCGGATTCTTCTTCAAGGGCTGACTCTCTTTAAACCAGGTTTCCTTTTCCCTGGGAGTGGCCTGTTTCTGCATTTGTTTCAGTAGGTTCCATGTGACTTCCTCTTGCTCAAGATCTTCTTGTACTGTCAGGATCTGTTCTGTCTGGGCTCCTTCCTCTTCCATTGCTGCTCTCTTCGCGGTTTGATTAGCTAGAGCATTTCCTCTGGCCTCAGGAGTGTCAGTTCGTGTATGGGCCTTTACCTTGATCACTGCCACTTGAGTGGGCAGGAGTACTGCTGCCATTAGAGCCGCTACTGCTGAGGCATTTTTGATTGGGGTTCCTGCGGCTGTGATGTAATCCCGTGCCTTCCATATTAGTCCAAAGTCATGAACCACTCCAAAGGCATATCTGGAATCCGTGTAGATATTAGCTGTGGAATCTTTGGCCATGAGGCAGGCTTCAATGAGGGCAATGAGTTCAGCCTCCTGTGCTGACTGGTCTGGGCGCAATTGTTTTGCACACAGCACTTCATGCTTACTAGTGACTGCCATGCCTGTATGGAATTTCCCTTTGTCATCGGCGTACCTTGAGCCACAAAGAGAATCCAATGAGGGTTTGTCAGAGGAATGTCTTGGACCGATGGTGGTGTCCATACTTCAGCTTCCATCATTGTGATGCAATCATGATCCTGTTCCTCATAAAGAGAGTCAGTTGAGGTCCATAGTTCTTCTTCCTGAAGATCTTCTTCAGCATGCAGATCAATAAAATCTTCAGAAGCTTCTCCTGAATCTCTAGTATACTCTCCCCTTGGAAGAGGAAGGAGTGCAGCAGGGTTAAGGATGTGACATTTTTGAATGGTGACATTATCTGGCAGCAGCAGACTACACTGCAGCCGGAGGTGTCGTTGTGCAGTGAGGTGTTTGGGTTGTGTCTGCTGGAGGATATCAGAGATGTCATGCAGAGCCAAGATAGTGATGCGGTGCCCAAGCACAACGTCAGATGTGACGTCCAGAAGAGAGCTAGCAGCATGGACAGCTCTGACACAGGAAGGGGCAGCTTTGGCTACAGGGTCAAGGCACTTCACATTATATACCCTCCATATTAGTGGGAGGAGTGGGCTCACATGATTGGTCTTTTAGCAAGAAGGAATGTAAACAGGAAAAAAGTTTAAGGCATTTGTACGATAGACTCAGAGGAATTCCTGACTGTTTCAAATCTTTGCTGCAAATAGTTTCAATCATAGAATGCATACTGGGGGTTGTCTCTCGGACAGACACCATTTTGTAAGTGACAAGCAAGTGTCCATTCTATTCCATAACATTAGTATAGTTATGTAGTGGCGCTGCACTGCAATAGACGCCAGATATACTCCAAAAATTGGCATATGTCTGTTAGTAAATGACTCCCTAAGTTCTTTAAGTCAATCCTGGTATGTTTTATGCTTAAGACCCTCCACCATGTTTGTGGCCCATCTCTGCACCCGTTTCATTTTATCTATGTCTTTTTGTAGGTGGTGTCTCCACAACTTGACACAGTATTCCACATGTGGTCTCACTAGCGCTCTATACAGTGGGATCACAATCTCTCTCTTCCTACTGGTTATACCTCTAGCGATACAGACAAGCATCATACTTGCTTTCCTGCTGCCTGCCCACACCTTGCATTCATTTTGAAGATGTCTTATATCTGAACACCTAAATCCTTCTCTTCTGAAGTCCTTGCTTGTACAGAGCTGCCAATATGATATTCAGACTGAGGGTTCCTTCTTCCCAAGTGCATTATGTTATATTTGGAAACATTGAACTGCAGTTTCTATTGTTTGGACCATTTATCTAGTAAAGCTAAATCTTTTTCCATGTGACAAACCCCTCCAGGAATATCAAGCCTATTACACACTTTTGTGTCATTGGCAAACAGGCGAACTTTACCTACCAAACCTTCTCCTATGTCGCTGTGGCGAAACCAACCTCGCCACTGGGTTTTGGAGAGGCCTGTTTATCAGCCTCTTGCCTCAGGATTATGGCTCATACTAACTTTTAAACCCCTGAACCTATTCAAGTGAATTTTGGATAGGTTTGTCCCCAAGTTATACTGTTTAAATTGATGTTAGTTATATGTATGGCCAATGTAAACTCACAAAGTTGTAACAATTTATAATAAGTGTAACTTGTCAGCTTGGGAGGAATATGCTGGGTGTGTTTTTATTGTGCCATTGTCCCATTGTGTGTTTAAATGGTGATGTCTGTCCTGTTATATCCACATATGTATTGGTGATTTCTCTTTGTCTTGAGAGATAATTGGATTACGCCTCGGGTGTCTCCAGGGCAGAGAGGAGGAAACCATGATGCATTGTGGGGATGTATTGTCTCTGTGTATCCTACAGTGCTGCATATCTGTCCTATGTCAGTCTTAATTCTGGTCCCCTAGGGGCGTGTACACCAGATGGGCTTGGTTGTTTTATACCTCCCTGTGGGCGGACCTGTATTTGCAAACAACTGTAATAAAAACCAGGCTGGGTGTGCCAGCACCTCAGACCACTGCTTGACCCTCAACACGGAGCCTTGTCTCGTTATTGGGGGGATCTGCTGTATGCTGTTAGAGACTGATTGCCAGGAGTGTAAGCTGATTCCTGTTCGTCTGCTAGCAGCTATTCGTGAGGTTCTAGTTTGGAGTGCTACTTTGTATCCAGTTCGGGAGGTTGGTGTCCTGCAGTAGCTGGGCCTGAATCTCAGAAAGGGGCACATCGCCTAAACGGATTTTAACCCCTTGTCTGCTGAAACGGTCCGTTACAGTCGCCTACAAAGATATTAAAAGGAATAGGACCCAGGATGGATCCTTGAAGTACACTTCGTGTTTCTCCTCAGAATGTACCCCATTAACAACAATACTTTGATATCTATCCAAAACTGCGGATCCACTGGACTATCCAGGGATTAAGTCCAATCTTCAGTAATTTATCTATCAGCTCATTATGTGGCACTGTATCAAAGGCTTTGCTAAAATACAGGTTGCCAATATCCATAGTGCAGCACGCCAGACCTGCAGGGTATAGCGACAGTGAGGTCACGGTATGGGCAATCGAGGGTTACTCACTTTTCTGAGGAGAACCCTGGGCAGGCATGCGGCAGGGAATGAGAGGTAGACACTAGTTCCTCTGGGGCACACTCTGTAGATAGGGACCAGGCCTGATGGTATGTGAGGTGCCCTGGATGTTGTAGGTGTTTTGAGTGCCTTAGGTAAGGTCCCTTTAAGGATCGTGACGCCAGTGCCTGTAACGGTGGCAAACGTTGCTTTACTTGATGGAACAGTCCAACTTTGTACATGTAATTACAGTAGATGATAATGCAGTCCTTTATAGTACAAAATGCACAGCAGGTTGACTTCACAGCAGGTTTCAATCTTGCAAGATACTTGGAGGATAAACAGTTTATGCTTTGCAGTACAATGCTGCTCTATCCCCTCAGCTATTCTAGCTGGCTGGATCCCAAGGCCCGGATGCCTAATTGCTGGCTTAAATCCTTGGTATAAAATCCTTCCTCCAGTATTGGCACTTGCTTAAGGTTACAATACCTTCTTTTCCTAGCTGTCTTCAATGCTGCATTTGAAAGGTGGCTGCAGGTTTCTCCCAGCAGGTGCTCTCCTACTACTGGGGTATCTCATCTGTGTTAGCTGGCTGAAGGGTCTCCAGGCAGGCTGTACTCTTCCTAGCCTCCTAGTGCAGCTAGAAACCAGGACTATCTAGCTGCATGTCAGGAGGACGCCCTCAGCATATCTCGGGCTGGTGTCTTCTCACTTCTGTCTCCACAGACTCCTGACTATGACCTAACGCCTCCCTGTCTGGGCCTGGACATTTATACTAGGGGCTCCCTATCTCCCTCTAGTGTCTAGGATGCCTAACTACACCCTAATAGGCCTGCTATGCATAATACAGGGGAAACATTGCATGTAAAAACACATAGAAAAATACATTAAATGCATAGACAAATATAATATTACTGTCCCTTGTGAGCAGGAGTAACACGTCACCCAATTGACCCTTGTGTAGTGCCCACGCCTACCTAGTGGGACACTACAATAGCACCTACTTCATCCAACACTTTTGTTACATAGTCATAGAAATCAAGATTAGTTTGACATGATCGGCCCTCAGTAAAGCCATGCTGTTTTGGGTCCAATAATTTGTTAGTTTTCAGGTGGTCAATTATCTTGTTTTATAGGAGGGTTTGCTTTATTTTTACTACTACAGATGTTAAGCTCACTAGTCTGTAGTTTCCAGCTTCCTCTCTGCTACTCTTCTTGTGAATGGATGCAACACTGGCCATTCTCTAATCATCAGGAGCATCACCTGTTAGGAGGGACTGGTTAAACAAATCCGTTAGAGGAGCTGCAATCACAGACTGGAGTTATTCATGGAAACGCAGCCAAAGAGGCTCATGGTCCCTCTGGAGGAACTGCAGAGATCCACAGCTCAGGTGGGAGAATCTGTCCACAGGAAAAATATTAGTCGTGTATGCCACAAATCTGACCTTTATGGAAGATTGGCAAGAAGAAAGACATTTTTTTAAAGCAAGCAATAAGAAATCCCATGTCCAGTTTGCCACAAGCCATGTAGGGGACACAGCAAACATGTGGAAGAAAGTGCTCTGGTCAGATGAGACCAAAGTTTAACTTTTTGGCCTACACGCAAAATGCTATGTGTGGTGGAAAACTAACCCTGCACATCACCCTGAACACACCATCCCGATACTTTTCTTCAGCAGGGACAGGGAAGCTGGTCAGAGTTGATGGGAAGATGGATGGAGATAAATACAGGGCAATCCTGGAGGAAAACCTGGTAGAGGCTGCAAAAGACTTGAGACTGGGGCAGAGGTTCACTCTCCAGCAGAACAACGACCCTAAACATACAGGTGAAAGTTGAAAAATTTGAATATTGTACAAAAGTTCATTTATTTCAGTAATGCAACTTAAAAGGTGAAACTACAGGTTCTTCTCAAAAAATTTGCATATTGTGATAAAGTTCATTATTTTCTGTAATGTACTGATAAACATTAGACTTTCATATATTTTAGATTCATTACACACAACTGAAGTAGTTCAAGCCTTTTCTTGTTTTAATATTGATGATTTTGGCATACAGCTCATGAAAACCCCAAATTCCTATCTCAAAAAATTTGCATATTTCACCCGACCAATAAAAGAAAAGTGTTTTTAATACAAAAAAAGTCAACCTTCAAATAATTAAGTTCAGTTATGCACTCAATACTTGGTCGGGAATCCTTTTTTGCAGAAATGACTGCTTCAATGCGGCGTGGTATGGAGGCAATCAGCCTGTGGCACTGCTGAGGTGTTATGGAGGCCCAGGATGCTTCGATAGCGGCCTTAAGCTCATCCAGAGTGTTGGGTCTTGCGTCTCTCAACTTTCTCTTCCCAATATCCCACAGATTCTCTATGGGGTTCAGGTCAGGAGAGTTGGCAGGCCAATTGAGCACAGTAATACCATGGTCAGTAAACCATTTACCAGTGTGAGCAGGTGCCAGGTCGTGCTAAAAATGAAATCTTCATCTCCATAAAGCTTTTCAGCAGATGGAAACATGAAGTGCTCCAAAATCTCCTGATAGCTAGCTGCATTGACCCTGCCCTTGATAAAACACAGCCCTGCATTGACCCTGCCCTTGACCAACACCAGCAGCTGACATGGCACCCCAGACCATCACTGACTGTGGGTACTTGACACTGGACTTCAGGCATTTTGGCATTTCCCTCTCCCCAGTCTTCCTCCAGACTCTGGCACCTTGATTTCCGAATGACATGCAAAATTTGCTTTCATCCGAAAAAAGTACTTTGGACCACTAAGCAACAGTCCAGTGCTGCTTCTCTGTAGCCCAGGTCAGGCGCTTCTGCCGCTGTTTCTGGTTCAAAAGTGGCTTGACCTGGGGAATGCAGCACCTGTAGCCCATTTCCTGCACACGCCTGTACACGGTGGCTCTGGATGTTTCTACTCCAGACTCAGTCCACTGCTTCCGCAGGTCCCCCAAGGTCTGGAATCGGTCCTTATCCACAATCTTCCTGAGGGTCCGGTCACCTCTTCTCGTTGTGCAGCGTTTTCTGCCACACTTTTTCCTTCCCACAGACTTCCCACTGAGGTGCCTTGATACAGCACTCTGGGAACAGCCTATTCATTCAGAAATTTCTTTCTGTGTCTTACCCTCTTGCTTGAGGGTGTCAATGATGGCCTTCTGGACAGCAGTCATGTCGGCAGTCTTACTCATGATTGCGGTTTTGAGCAATGAACCAGGCTGGGAGTTTTTAAAAGCCTCAGGAATCTTTTGCAGGTGTTTAGAGTTAATTAGTTGATTCAGATGATTAGGTTAATAGCTCGTTTAGAGAACCTTTTCATGATATGCTAATTTTTTGAGATAGGAATTTTGGGTTTTCATGAGCTGTATGCCAAAATCATCAATATTAAAACAAGAAAAGGCTTGAACTACTTGAGTTGTGTGTAATGAATCTAAAATATATGAAAGTCTAATGTTTATCAGTACATTACAGAAAATAATGAACTTTATCGCAATATGCTAATTTTTTTAGAAGAACCTGTAATATATCAGATAGACTCATTACATGCAAAGCGAGATATTTCAAGCCTTTATTTGTCATAATTTGGATGATTATGGTTACAGCTTATGAAAACCCCAAATTCACAATCTCAGAAAATTTGAATTTTACATAAAATCAATAAAAAAGAGTGTTAAATAGAAAAATGTAGGACCTCTGAAAAGTATAATCATGCATATGTGCTCAGGACTTGGTTTGGGCCCCATTTGATTTGATTCAACTTTATTGTCATTACACATGTAAAGTACAGGGTAATGATATACAGTTTGCATCTAATCAGAAGTGCAAAGGGCAGCAGTGCAATAGAAACAAGTTATATACAGATAAGGATAGTGTAGAAAGTAGGAATAGTTATGTACAGATTATGTACAAATAAGTTAATTATACAGGTGTTTATATTGCTATATAGAGAGCAAATATACAGATGTACTATAGACAAATGTACAGATGTACTGATGTATGCATATATACAGATGTGCTGATGTATAGATACAGTACAGACCAAAAGTTTGGACACACCTTCTCATTCAAAGAGTTTTCTTTATTTTCATGACTATGAAGGCATCAAAACTATGAATTAACACATGTGGAATTATATACCTAACAAACAAGTGTGAAACAACTGAAAATATGTCATATTCTAGGTTCTTCAAAGTAGCCACCTTTTGCTTTGATTACTGCTTTGCACACTCTTGGCATTCTCTTGATGAGCTTCAAGAGGTAGTCCCCTGAAATGGTCTTCCAACAGTCTTGAAGGAGTTCCCAGAGATGCTTAGCACTTGTTAGCCCTTTTTCCTTCACTCTGCAGTCCAGCTCACCCTAAACCATCTCGATTGGGTTCAGGTCCGGTGACTGTGGAGGCCAGGTCTTCTGGCGCAGCAGCCCATCACTCTCCTTCATGGTCAAATAGCCCTTACTTTCAAAGTTTTCCCAATTTTTCAGCTGACTGACTGACCTTAATTTCTTAAAGTAATGATGGCCACTCATTTTTCTTTACTTAGCTGCTTTTTTCTTGCCATAATACAAATTCTAACAGTCTATTTAGTAGGACTATGAGCTGTGTATCCACCTGACTTCTCCTCAACGCAACTGATGGTCCCAACCCC
Source organism: Bufo bufo (assembly GCF_905171765.1). NCBI lineage: Eukaryota > Metazoa > Chordata > Amphibia > Anura > Bufonidae > Bufo > Bufo bufo. The sequence goes on along the minus strand of NC_053389.1, from coordinate 148,591,609 downwards.
ATTTATAAGGCCAGAAATCCCACTTATTAAACCTGACAGGGAACACCTGTGAAGTGAAAACTATTTCAGGGGACTACCTCTTGAAGCTCATCAAGAGAATGCCAAGAGTGTGCAAAGCAGTAATCAAAGCAAAAGGTGGCTACTTTGAAGAACCTAGAATATGACATATTTTCAGTTGTTTCACACTTGTTTGTTAGGTATATAATTCCACATGTGTTAATTCATAGTTTTGATGCCTTCAGTGTGAATCTACAATTTTCATAGTCATGAAAATAAAGAAAACTCTTTGAATGAGAAGGTGTGTCCAAACTTTTGGTCTGTACTGTATATACAGATAAACTGTTCTATTGCTATACAGACTGTGAATACACAGATGTACTATGAACAAGTATACAGATGTACTATGAACAAGTTATACAGATACGCTACCTATATACAAATTTACAGATGTATAGTAAACAGATCTGCAGTAGCGTAAGTACGTACTAAAGCAGAGACTTATGCTATGACAGTGTCCCAACTATAGCAGTAACCAATATGAACATACCGTGAATGTTGAGAATGAATGAATGACAGTCATGATCATGGTCATAGGAAGGGATGGAGGGAGGAGGAGTGTAGAGGGTTAAGTGAGTATGGATGAAAGGGTTCAGTGGGGGACTGAGTTAGGTAGGGGAAGAAACTGTTCCTTAACCTGCTGGTTTTAGTCTGAAGGCTCCTATAGCATCTTCTTGAAGGAAGTAACTGGAAGAGTTTATTGGCAGGATGAGAGGAGCCCCTAAGAATGATGCGTGCCCAAGTAGACATCTCTTCTTGTAAACATCCTCAATAGTAGGAAGTGGAGTCCCTGTGATGCGTTGGGCGGTTTTCACCACCCACTGCAATGCCTTGCGGTCAGCAACAGAGCAATTCCCATACCAGACTGTAACACAGTTGGTCGGAATGCTCTCTATCGCACAGCGATAGAAGTTACCCAGTATGTCAGCAGACAAGTGTTTTTTCTTTAGTGTCCTCACAAAAAACAGGCGCTGATGTGCCTTCTTGACCAGGCTAGAGATGTTGGTTGACCAGGACAGATTCTCAGAGATGTAGGTCCCAGGAACTCAAAGCTGGAAACCCGTTCAACAGCCGTGCCATTTATGTGGATGGGGTCATGGGTGTCTCTCTTCTCTTTCCTGAAGTCCACAATGAGCTCTTTTGTTTTGCTGGTATTCAGGAGCAGGTTATTGTCAGCGCACCACACAGCTAGGTGCTTTACCTCTTACCTATAATCAGACTCATCATTGTCAGTGATGAGACCAATCACCGTGGTGTCATCTGCAAACTTGATGATGGAATTGGATCCATACCTAGGCCTGCAGTCATAGGTGAAAAGGGAGTAGAGGAACAGGCTCAGCACTCAGCCCTGTGGAGGGACCAGGGTTGAGTGTGATGGTGGAGGAACTGTTATTTCCTGACCTAACATGCTGGGGTTTGTTGGTCAAAAAGTCCATGACCCAGTTACAGATAGGGTTTCTGATTCCAAGATCCACAAAAGTTTAGTAATCAACTTGGAGGGAATGACTGTATTGAATGCTGAACTGAAATCAGCATTCTTGCATAAGTATTCTTGTTGTCCAGATGTGAGAGTACACAGTGAAGCGCTGTAGATACAGCATCCTCTGTACTCCTATTACTTCAATAGGCAAATTGGTGAAGATCCAGTGGGTGGGGGGGGGGGGCTAAGCATAACTTTGGATGTGCCAGGACCAGTCTCTCAAAGCACTTCATAACTATAGGCGTGAGTACTACAGGGCGATAGTCGTTCAGGCACATTGGTGATTGGCACAATAGAGGTGGTCTTGAAGCACGCTGGGTACCGTACGTTGTGATCTGCTTTTCTGTGGTAACATTGTCAATTATGGTATTGATGTATTCCAGTACGTATGTATAAGAATCGATGTTAGTGTGAGAACCACATGTGGCCTGAGAGGCAAACATGCTCCAGTCCGTGTCTGTTGCATCAGTTACTGCCTCAATGCAGCTTGGCATGGATGCTATCAGCCTATGGCACTGCTGACGTGTTATGGAAGACCAGGATGCTTCAATAGCAGCCTTCAGCTCTTCTGTATTGTTTGGTCTCATGTCTATCATCTTTCTCTTGGCAATGCCCCATAGATTCTCTATGGGTTTCAGGTCAGGCGAGTTTGCTGGCCAATCAAGCACATTAATCCCATGGTCATTGAACCAGATTTTGGTACTTTTGTCAATGTGGGCAGGTGCCAAGTCCTGCTGGGAAATGAAGTCACCATCTCCATAAAGCTCGTCAGCAGAAGGAAGCATGAAGTGCTCCAAAATCTCCTGGTAGATGGCTGCGTTGACTCTGGACTTAATGAAGCACAGTGGACCAACACCAGCAGATAACGTGGCTCCCCAAATCCACACAGACTGTGGAAACTTCACACTGGACTTCAAGCATTTTGCATTGTGTGCCTCTCCATTCATTCTCCAGACTCTGGGGCCTTGGTTTCCAAATGAGATGCAAAAGTTACTCTCATCAGAAAAGAGGACTTTGGACCACTAAACAACAGACAAGTTCTTTTTTTTTTCTTTAGCCCAGGTAAGACGCTTCTGATGTTTGTTGTTCAGGAGAGGCTTGACAAGAGGAATACGGTATTTGAAGCCCATGTCCAGGATCCGTCTGTGTGTGGTGGCTCTTGAAGCACTAACTCCAGCCTCCGTCCACTCCTTGTAAAAGTCCCCAACACTTTTGCATGGCCTTTTTCTGACAATCCTCTCCAGGCTGCGGTCATCCCTGCTGCTTGTGCACCTTTTTCTTCCACACTTGTCCCTTCCACATACAGTAACTTTCTATTAATGTGCTTTGATACAGCACTTTGGGAACATATCCAACTTCTTTTGCAATTACCTTTTCCCTCCTTATGGAGGGTGTCAATGATGATTTTCTGCACAACTGTCAGGTCAGCAGTCTTTCCCATGATTGTGATTCCTACTGAACCAGACTGAGAGACAATTTAAAGGCTCAGGAACCTTTTGCAGGTGTAAGGCTACTTTCACACTTGCGTTCGGAGCGGATCCGTCTGGTGTCTGCACAGACGGATCCGCTCCTATAATGCAAACGATGGTATCCGTTCAGAACGGATCCGTCTGCATTATATTTCACAAAAAAATCTAAGTCTAAAAGTTAGTCAGACGGATCTGTCCTGACTTTGCAAGCTGCGTTCGGGTGTCCGTCTGCTGAGCCGGAACGGAGGCCAAACGGTGCCATACTGATGCATTCTGAGCGGATCCACATCCACTCAGAATGCATTGTGGCTGTACGGATCCGTTCGGGGCCGCTTGTGAGAGCCTTCAAACTGAACTCACAAGCGGAACCCCGAACACAAGTGTGAAAGTAGCCTTATGGATTAATTAGCTGACTAGAGTGTGACACTTTGAGCCTAGAATATTAAACCTTTTCACAATATTCAAATTTTATGAGATTGTGAATTTGGGGTTTTGATAAGTTGTAAGCCAAATTCATCCAAAATATAACAAATAAATGCTTGAATATATCTCGAATTGCATGTAATGAGTCTATCTCATATGTTAGTTTCACCTTTTAAGTTGCATTACTGAAATAAATAAACTTTTGCACAATATTCTAATTTTTCGAGTTTCACTTGTACAGCTAGAGCTACAATGGAATGGTTTAGATCAATGCATATTCATGTTTTAGAATGACTCAGTCAAAGTCCAGACCTAAATCCGATTGAGAGTCTGTGGGAAGACTTGAAAATTGTTCTTCACAGACACTCTCCATCCAATCTGACTGAGCTTGAGTTGTTTTGCAAAAAAAAATGGGCAAAATTTCAGCCTCTAGATGTGCAAAACATACCCCAAAAAAGTTGCAGCTTTAATTGCAGCGAAAGATGGTCCTACAAAGTATTGCCTCAGGGGGACTGAATAGAAATGCACGCCACACTTTCCAGATTTTTATTTATTAAAAATGTTAAAACCCATGTATAATTTTCTTTTCGCTTCACACATACTAGCTACTGGAGTCACATGGGTGACTTCAACATCCCTATTGACACCTGCCACTCAGCTACTCACCTTCTCTTCACTGTCTCTTTTGCTGCTCCCCCATTCTACACCCAAAACCCACTTCTTCACCATTACATAATTAAAGCTCTCCACTCAACTCTCCTGATCACATCTCACCACCTGTGCACTTGACCCAATCCCATCCCACCCCACCTCATCCCTAACCTCACCACAGTGTTTATCCCAGCCCTAACTCATCTCTTCAACCTATCACTAACCTCTGGTGTCTTCCCCTCTGGTTTTAAATATGCTACCATTTCACCCATCCTCAAAAAGCCTTCACTTGACCCATCTTCTTTGTCCAGTTATCGCCACATATCACTTCTTCCATATGCCCCAAAGCTACTTGAGCAACATGTTCATTGTGAACTGTCCTCTCATCTCTCCTCCTACTCCCTCTTTGACCGGCTACAACCTGGCTTCCGACCCCACCACTAAACTGAGACTGCCCTTACCAAAGTCACCAATGACCTACTAACAGCCAAAACCAAAAAACATTACTCTGTCCTCCTCCTCCTCCTTGACCTGTCCTCTGCCTTTGACACTGTTGACCACTCCCTTCTGTTGCAAACTCTCTCATCTCTTGGCATCACTGACCTGGCCCTCACCTGGATCACATCATACCTCACGGAGCAGACATTTAATGTCTCCCACTCTCACACCACCTCCTCGTCTCCTTCCCTCTCTGTTGGTGTCCCGCAAAACTCTGGACCCCTGCTCTTTTCTATCTATACTTTCGTCCTGGGACAGCTCATAGAGTCACATGGCTTTCAGTGTCACTTTTATGCTGACAAAACACAAATCTACCTCTCTGGTCCAGACATCACTACCTTACTTCCAGAATCCCACAATGCCTATCTTCAATATACTCCTTCTCCTCTCGCTTTCTAAAACTTAACATGAATTCATCATCTTTCCCCCATCTTGCTCAATTCCCCCAACAGACCTATCTATCACAATCATTGGCTGCACACTCTTCCCGGTCAACCAAGTTCGCTGCCTTGGAGTGACCTTGGATTCTGCCCTCTCCTTCCGACGGCACATCCAAGCCCTTTCCACCACCTGCCGCCTCCAACTCAAAAACATTTCCCGCATCCGCGCTTTCCTCAACTTTGAGTTTGTGCAAATGCTTGTACATAGACTGCTTGTACCTAGACTAACCTACACTGACTATCTCCCATTAACTATCTGTATTATATATATAAGCTAACTATCTATCTACTGTAGTGTGGAAAGCACAGAGCACAGCAATGTCTATCTCAGAACTGAAGAAAATGGCTGCTGGGGAGTTCCTTATATAGTAAGGGGTAGGCAACTTTCCTATTGGTTGCTAGGGATGTTGCTAAGCTCAGACAAAGACATTGCAGCCTTCTCATTGGCCCACAAGCAAGAAGGGAGGTTACTGATGAAATAAAAATCTAGAATATTTGAAATTACGAATATATATTTCCATATTCTAAATATTCGTGAATTCTCGAAGTGCCGATATTCGCGATTAATATTCGCGATTCGAATATTCACGCCCAACACTAGAATCTAGCTAAGCAGTATGTATGAAGAAAATTTAAAGTGGAACTCTCCTTTAAAGGAACATGGTCATGTTAATCTTATTCATTGCCATGATACAGAAAGTGCATAGCCCTGCATGGCGGCACACAAAGTTCGTCTGGATCTATAATACATTGTAGCTACTCAGCATGCTGCAACATGGTGCCTGTTTGAGTTACCATATCTTCCTCTAAAAGCAGTTACCTCTGTAATATGGCGTTCAATGTATCATGCCACAATGCTGTAGCACAACATAATGACTAGAAGGCCTATATAGGTACAATATGGATACATAGGTTTCTATGGACATCGTATTATATAGTATATACGACTCTTTTATTCCTCTTTAAGAGTTGTGTTGATGGAGGAGCTAAGGCCTTTAAAAGATGAAAATACAGTATGGAGCATATATGTCACGGCGGGGAGTGGGGGAAACCCCCCACCGTGCGGTGTCAAAGGGTAAAGGGGATCAGCCTGGTCAAAAGGAGTAATAAGGGAGCAGGTCACCTCCTACCGCGTCCCTAATCCTCTCCCTGACTCCTCACTGTATGAGCGGACCCCGATGGTAGGACGACTCATACTCAGGATTCCTAGAAACCCTAAGTCGCCCTGGTAATCCCTCACTTAGGAGCAGGGGAGAGACAACCTGTTCATCCCAGTCATGGAGGAACAGCAGTCTCTATCTGAGGCCAGGCTGCAAGGAGAGGGGAACACATACAGCTATAGAGGGATGGCAGGTAAGTGAAACCAGTAACACACTTACCTGCCACAGACACACTGACTGGAACCCGTGCACAAGTCCTGGTGTCCACACCAACATTAAAAGGACACAGCACACACCACAAACCACACAGGGATCCAGGACAACCATAGCTGCAATAAACGTGAGACACCATAAGAACATCAAACATGTATGACCACAAGGGTGGCCCTCACTGCACAGATGGAATATGAAGACCAGGAGGATAGCTCCAGCACACACCATGGCTGGAGTACCCCTCAGCTTCAGGCATCCAGCAGAGGCTAAATAGCCCAAGCAGCCACACCCACACACACATAAACCCAGTGTTAACAAAACACTAGGAAGGGAGTTAACCCTTCCAATACCAGACAAGGGAAGGAAGCCACTTAAAGGGGAAGTGCACACACAAGCAAACAAAGCCAAACGTTACCACCGGCAACAGCATGCGTGGCAACCATGTCACGGCAATCACCCAGAAGGCCGAGACACTGCCACTGCATGCTCTCACAGCAACACGTTGCCGCGGGCAACCGCAAGTGTGGCAACAGTGTCACAGTGCACACCATAGGCCGTGACAACATACCTACTGTCCGTCGGATGAGAAGACCACCTGCCTGTTTTTCTAACTGTGTGACTGGTACTTTCACTTTTACTTTGTGTCGGTCATCTAATAAACCTTATCTATAAACTATTAATAGTCTCTTTACACAGGACGACGATCTAGCAGATTGTCTGGAAGAAAGCGTTCCTTCCCAACAATCTACTGAACGCTCGCGGAGGAGGTCGCTGCATTTGCATGCAGTGAACTCCTCCAGCTCCTCCACAGTATAAGGAGGAGAGATCGCTAATGCCATTGCTCTTCCCCATACAGACTCATTCTTTCTCGGCAGCAGATCGTGTTTACACAGCTCGATCTGCCACTAGGAAACGATGATCTTTTGTGCTGCACAAAAAAATCCAATTACATTTACACTGCAAAATCATCGCTAATGAGCGTTACTAGTAACGCAAATTAGCAATAATCTGTCCAATTGTGTAATCGTGTAAAGGTCCCTTAAGAGGTCATAAACACTTTTTTAAACCTCATTCTTATCAGTAAGATAAGAACTGAGCTATAATGAGTGATTAGAATGTCAAAGAGCATAGATAAGGAGCCCGTCAGCTCCCCAATTGACAGAAAAGAGAGAAAATCCAAAGGGTGCTACTAGGGCATGTCAGCTATGTACAGAAAAAAAGGGTTCCATATTTTTTAGTGAAGACCAACTGAAGACCAAATGATTTTTAGCTCAAAATGAGTACAATGCAATAATAAAAAAAATTGCCCCCAACAGTGTACATAACCTTTAACTGTTCTGCCTGAGTCTAGCTCGGGCAGAAGTGGAAAGGAGCTTGGTCTTGTTTGAAAGCTGGCATTCCAGGTTTTCATACAAGACCAAAATGACAGCATTAGTCTGAGCTAAACAGGAGATATCACTGTTAGAAATCAAGTTGGGAATAATCGTGGGTAAAATCTACTTTTACTTTCAGCTGCATTCACTGCATCCCGATTTCTGACAGTGATATCGTCCCATTTACTGAAGATATTGCTGTCATTCTAGTATTGTTTGAAAGCATGGAATGCCAGCTTTCAAACAATACAAAGCTCTAGCTTCTACCAAACCAGAGGTATGAGCAGCTAACACAGCCGCACCCCTTCCCTTTCAGTCTGGAGGAGCAGGGGGGTGGGGGGTTTAAGGGCGCTTCAGTTGGAGAGTTGTCAGCCTGCAGGAGGAGAGAAAAAATTATGACAAATTCTATACATTATTATTATTATCATCACTGTAGTGACCCACCTAATAAAGTTATGTTATTTTTACCATAATAAATTACACAAAGTAATGTTCAAATTGCAGTTTTTTTTATCTTTCCCCCTAAAAATAAAACAATTAAAGTTATTTACTACACTACATATGCCCCAAAATTGTTCCTAAAAAACCTACAACTAATTTCGCAAAATAAGAAAAAGAATTTAGAAGAAAAAAATAAAAAGTTATGACTGATAGAACACAATGAGGGAAAATGATATTGGTCCTTAACCCCTTCACTCGTTTAAAGATGGCGCCCTTGTAGCTGGCCAGCTAAGACCTGTTCTAGGTTGCTAACATAGCTTATATATAATATATGATGGTTGTGCACACCTCATTAGGAAGAATTCAACACTTACGAGCATAGGTTCCTATAGTCTTAGGTAATTTATTCACGTAGGTATGAATGTATGGGGTAGAAGTATATGAGGTGGATAAATAGTTGTCCAGAAAGTATCAGATTTCAGCGACAGGGACCAGAAAATATGATTGGATCCCTATAGTGGATATCCCAGATATTCTTTGTGGAACACTTGATCAGTACTGTTTGGGGTATATGTATCAATCTGTATATGATACAATTCATCCAACAGTTATTACAGGATTACATAAAAACTCTAAAATTAATCCTATATATATTATTAATACTTGACATTGACGTCCATAAACACTAAATATTGTGCAAAAATGTGCAGAAGATTTATGCAAAAAAATTATTAATTAAAGTTCATCCCACAGAGAGTGCAGCAATTACGGACCACAAAGGTGTAAAAATAAAATAAAAACATGGGAAAAAGACTAGCGAAAAAATATATATAAACTATAATCCATCCAATAAACAATTCATCTGCATTAGAACATCCACAGTAAAAGTTGTATCCAATAAAAACTGTAATAAACTGTAAGGATAAAAAGAAAAATTGGGATACATCCAACGAAATAGTCTATCCACAGCAGGACCGTGACATCTATTGGTAGAGATAGCTGCAATATATTTCCAGTTGTGCAACAATGTATCACTTTCAGGTGGAGTAACAATTGTGAAACAATGTATCACTTTCAGGTGGAGTAATATGTTGCAATAGTAAGTGGCAGTAATGAACAATATATGGAGCGGTCCTTTAGTTGGCTTGTTTAATATAATGTAGTAGATCCAGATTACTCACAAGTTTATACAAGAATTGGGATGTATCCAGTAAATGGTTAATCCACAGTAAGACTACTGCAACTCTTAATAGAAATAGCTTTATATGTTTCCAATGTTGCAACAACGTAACAGCATGTCGCTTTCCAGATGAAATAATATGTTGCCGTAGTAGCAATATGTAGGACAATATATAGAAAAAGGCTTATGGCAGACTAGATCAATGTAGTGATCGATCTAGGTTACTCACGATTAGATGTTTCAGATTAGTGAGGAAGTTTATCTTATAAAGTCACAGAAGGTATTTTTCTCTCTTTACAATGGATGTATGCCTCAGGTTCACAATATGGGCATCGCTATGCTTGAGACGACCTGCTGATAAACTTCACTCTGTTATGTATAACAGGCTGATCATGTCGGTGTCTGTAGCCGTGGCGTCCCAAGTGCTTGCAGAGGTGTTTGGAGGTAGCTGCAGGGTCCAAATGCTAGCCGGGATTGTGAGATTGCAGTTAATCTCAAAGACCATATAAAAAGAGAGCTCTTTAAAAATAGATAAAAACAGAAATATAAATCCGGCTGATGTATGGCGTCTGACTGGGGGGTCCTCTCTCACCATACGCATTTTCGGAGATCTGAGGAAGGAGACTGAGATCTCCGAAACGCGTATGGTGAGAGAGGACCCCCCAGTCAGACGCCATACATCAGCCGGATTTATATTTCTGTTTTTATATATTTTTAAAGAGCGCTCTTTTTATATGGTCTTTGAGATTAACTGCAATCTCACAATCCCGCCTAGCATTTGGACCCTGCAGCTACCTCCAAAGCTGAACCCGGACATACCTCCATTTTCACCCAGGCAGCCCCCCTGACTGGAGCATCGGAGCAGTTCATGCTCCGATGCTCTTTTTTGCCCTGCACTAAATCGCGCAGGGCAAAGGCATTTTTAGGAGTTCCGGTGACGTACCGGGGCTCTCCATGGGGCTGCCAGGAAGCCCGGTGACGTCACCGGCACTGATGGGCGGGCTTTAGCGCTGCCCTAGCTAGTAAATTGGCTAGGGCAGTGCTAAAGCCCGCCCATCACTGCTGGTGACATCACCGAACACACTGCTGGGCAGATGCTTCCGCCTGGTAGTGTGTTATGACAAACAAAAGAGCCTGTGCCCTGCGCGATCCAGCGCTGGGCAAGGGAGCGCATCGGAGCATGAGATGCTCCGATGCTAGCCTCACGGAGGCTGCCTGGGTGAAAATAAGGGTATGTCCGGGTTCAGCTCTGAACCCAGACAACCCCTTTAAGATTCATTATATGGATGTGAGGTAAGCTCAATGACACATCAGAAACAACAGAAAGCATAGAGTTAAACTGTTGTTGCTGGGCAGGAGTGTAGACCAATCACAGCCAGCCTCACACACAGCAGGAGTCTTGGCCAATCACAGCCAGCCTCACACACAGCCTGTGTGGGAAATTCCCTAGCAGGAGCTGCTAGAAATTATTATTCACCAGAGAGAGAAGCTGAACAGACATTCACTCGACTAAGAGCTGTGTTTTATGGAAGCAGAGAGGCCAAAATAGGTATTTAAAACAGTTATATACTGTTCCTATTGTTAATATAGTGATTAGAACTGTATACTGAACCAGTTATATGTGTGTTTACTTACTGTTCCACCAATTGCAAAGTACAAAGTTCACAATCCAAACTCAAATTCCATATTGCAATCCAAATTGCATACAACCATACCAGATCATACTCAACCAATCTGAAAATAGTTACGGCTAACTGCATATTGCAAATTGTGACCAAATTCAGCAAGTGAACTATTAGTTAGACCTCATAATGACCTCTCAGAGAGATCATAAAGTGCTTAACCGCCTCCGGACCGCCTAACGCAGGATCGCGTTCCGGAGGCGGCAGCCCTGCGCACAGTCACGCATATATGCGTCATCTCGCGAGAGCGAGATTTCCTGTGAACGCGCGCACACAGGCGCGCGCGTTCACAGGATCGGAAGGTAAGCGAGTGGATCTCCAGCCTGCCAGCGGCGATCGTTCGCTGGCAGGCTTGAGATATGATTTTTTTAACCCCTAACAGGTATATTAGACGCTGTTTTGATAACAGCATCTAATATACCTGGTCCTCTGGTGGTCCCTTTTGTTTGGATCGACCACCAGAGGACACAGGTAGCTCAGCAATATGTAGCACCAAACACCACTACACTACACCCCCCCTGTCACTTATTAACCCCTTATTAACCCCTGATCACCCCTGATCACCCCATATAGACTCCCTGATCACCCCCCTGTCATTGATCACCCCCTTGTCATTGATCACCCCCCTGTAAGGCTGCATTCAGATGTCCGTATGTTTTTTACGGATCCACTGATACATGGATCGGATCCGCAAAACACATACGGACATCTGAATGGAGCCTTATAGGGGGGTGATCAATGACAGGGGGGTGATCACCCCATATAGACTCCCTGATCACCCCCCTGTCATTGATCACCCCCCTGTCATTGATCACCCCCCTGTAAGGCTCCATTCAGATGTCCAAAAGTTCATAGAACTTTTTATTTTTTGTCAAAAGTTAGCGGAAAATGATGATTTTTTTCTTTATTTTTTTCTTACAAAGTCTCATATTCCACTAACTTGTGACAAAAAATAAAAACTTCCATGAACTCACTATGCCCATCACGAAATACCTTGGGGTGTCTTCTTTCCAAAATGGGGTCACTTGTGGGGTAGTTATACTGCCCTGGCATTTTAGGGGCCCGAATGCGTGAGAAGTGGTTTGAAATCAAAATCTGTAAAAAATGGCCGGTGAAATCCGAAAGGTGCTCTTTGGAATGTGGGCCCCTTTGCCCACCTAGGCTGCAAAAAAGTGTCACACATCTGGTATCACCGTACTCAGGAGAAGTTGGGCAATGTGTTTTGGGGTGTCTTTTTACATATACCTATGCTGGGTGAGAGAAATATCTTGGCAAAAGACAACTTTTCCCATTTTTTTATACAAAGTTGGCATTTGACCGAGATATTTATCTCACCCAGCATGGGTATATGTAAAATGACACCCCAAAACACATTGCCCAACTTCTTCTTAATACGGCAATACCAGATGTGTGACACTTTTTTGCAGCCTAGGTGGGCTAAGGGGCCCACATTCCAAAGAGCACCTTTCAGGTTTCACCGGCCATTTTTTACAGATTTTGATTTCAAACTACTTCTCACGCATTCGGGCCCCTAAAATGCCAGGGCAGTATAACTACCCCACAAGTGACCCCATTTTGGAAAGAAGACACCCCAAGGTATTTCGTGATGGGCATAGTGAGTTCATGGAAGTTTTTATTTTTTGTCACAAGTTAGTGGAATATGAGACTTTGTAAGAAAAAAAAAAAAAAATTATCATTTTCCGCTAACTTGTGACAAAAAATAAAAAGTTCTATGAACTCACTATGCCCATCAGCGAATACCTTAGGGTGTCTACTTAACGAAATGGGGTCATTTGTGGGGTGTTTGTACTGTCTGGCCATTGTAGAACCTCAGGAAACATGACAGGTGCTCAGAAAGTCAGAGCTGCTTTAAAAAGCGGAAATTCACATTTTTGTACCATAGTTTATAAACGCTATAACTTTTACCCAAACCATTTTTTTTTTTTACCCAAACATTTTTTTTTTATCAAAACATGTAGAACAATAAATTTAGAGAAAAATTTATATATGGATGTCATTTTTTTTTTGCAAAATTTTACAACTGAAAGTGAAAAATGTCATTTTTTTGCAAAAAAATCATTAAATTTCGATTAATAACAAAAAAGTAAAAATGGCAGCAGCAATGAAATACCACCAAATGAAAGCTCTATTAGTGAGAAGAAAAGGAGGTAAAATTCATTTGGGTGGTAAGTTGCATGACCGAGCAATAAACTGTGAAAGTAGTATAGGTCAGAAGTGTAAAAAGTGGCCTGGTCATTAAGGGTGTTTAAGCTAGGGGTGCTGAGGTGGTTAAAGGGAACCTGTCACCTGGATTTTGGGTATAGAGCTGAGGACATGCGTTGCTAGATGGCCGCTAGCACATCCGCAATACCCAGTCCCCATAGCTCTGTGTGCTTTTATTGTGTAAAAAAAATTATTTTATACATATGCAAATTAACCTGAGATGAGTCAGAGCTTGAAAATATGACTCTTCTTTTGTCACACAAGTAAGATATGACTCTTTTATGTTAATTTGCATAAAAGGCGGGAAGTAGAAAAATGCATAATACTTATTGAATTCGTCTGCAAATTAAATTAAAACTGTAATTTATATGTTTAGGGTAACACAATGAATATTTAGAAACACTCAGTGAGGGTAGCATAGTAGAGGTGACAGGTTCCCTTTAAATAACTTAAAGTAAGAGTACAGATACTCAAGAGAGAAATATATCCACCATTTTATGTTGAATGATAAGATTGAACAGTTGAGCCACCATCTTATGCATACCGCCATCTTGTGATATCTTTTTAACACGTGTTATGAACATGGACTATCTGCTGCGGAGGCAGCAGTGCTATATATAAAGAAAAGTTGAAGTTAATAAAGAAGTTATTTCAAGCATTTGGTGTGCTCTTTAAGCCTACTGTTTCCATAGAACGGCACTAGAGGAATTACAGAGTAATAGACAGTCTGGTTAGACTAACAGTCAGAGATATCAAAATTCTTCTAATGCCACAGCGCAAAAAGAACTTCATGGTGCTGCTCCTGCCACAGCCCGCTCGTGCATTGGGGTCTATGAGAATAGCAATCTAATTATTGCATGCTATAGTTACCTATGGGAACTATAAAAAAGTGTAAAAAAAATAAAAAGTAAAAAAAAAAAAAAATTCTAATAACCCCCCTTTTCCCAAAATAAAAATAAAATAACAAAAAAAATTAAAAAATACACATCATGGGTGTCGAGATGTGCGAAAACACCCATAGTATAAACATATAAAAATATAGTCCGTATAATGCAAACAGAAAAAAGCGTCCAAATGGCCGATTCACCGTTTTGGTCGCTTCAAAAAAATTAAACAAAAATATTTTTTTTTACAAAAAGTGATCAAAAAGTCATACACACCCCAGAATGGTATTAATGAAAAGTTCAGATCGCCCCGCAACAAATGAGCCCCCATACAGCTCCGTACACAACTACAAAAACAGATTTTTTTTTTCACTTAAATTTTTTTTTATCACTATCAAAACGCAAGAAAAACTATACATATAAAGTATTGCTGCATTCTGACTAACCGACTGACCTGTAGAATAAAAGTAACTGGTCAGTTTTATCGCACATCGAACGTCGTAAATTAAAAAAAAATGTAAAACTGTGGTGGAATTGCTTTTTTTTGGGGAATTTCACCCCATTTGGAATTTTTTCCCGCTTCCCACTACATCATATGCAATATTAAATGTTGACGTTGGAAAGTAAAACTGTTCCCGCAAAAAACAATGCTCTCATATGGCTATGTGAACAAATAAATAAAAAAGTTATGTCTCTGGGAAGGCAGGGAGCGCAAAACGAAAACGCAAAAAAATAAAAAATAAATCCGGGCCTGAAAGGGTTAAAGAGGACCTGTCACCACTCCTGACATGTCTGTTTTAATAGCTTCATGCATTCCCCATGTAATAACAATTCTGGAGCCTCTATTCTTATGACTCTATGTTGTGCCATTCCTCTATTATTTCTACTAGAAGTTGTGAATTAATTGCTATTAGCCTTTAGTAAGGGTACAGAGGGGTGGTCACCAGTTGGGGGGAGGGGGGTACCTGCACAGACTGAAAATGGCAGCACTAATTGGATAGAGTCAGACCGTGCAGGTACACACCCCCAACTGTTTACCAAGCAATGTATTCATAACTTCTAGTAGAAATAATAGAGGAATGGTACAACATAGAGCCATAAGAATAGAGGCTCCAGAATTGTTATTACATGGGGAATGCATGTAGCTATTAAAACAGACATGTCAGGAGTAGTGAAAGGTCCTCTTTAAGGCTAAAATTAGTTATGTCACTAAGGGGTTAAACATGCAATTGTGTTCCCGGAGATGTGCGCCAACAAGATTTACTGCAGACACATATTAAAAATCTATGATACAAAAGTGACATTTTTGGGAGGTTTTTTCCAATTTTAATGTGACTGTTAGGAGGTTAAAGGGGTTTTCCAGTAAAAAGGAATGTTTGAGAAGTTCCTGCAGAATGGCCCCTGAAACAATGGATGATTCATGCTTGTCTGCTCCACACCGCTCTGGTCCTCCACTGTCTCCATCTTCCAATCCTGGTACTATTTACGTCCGGCTGGCTATGGACATGGTCACATACAGTACATACCTCTAACAAATGACTGGCTTCAGATGTGTTGTTGACACAGCCAAAAGCAGGACATCACCACTGAAGCCAGTCATTGGTTGGAGAGGTGAATGTGACCATGTCCATAGCCAGCTGCATGTAAACAGTGTGGGGACTGGAAAATCGAGAGAGTGTAGGTAGCGTGGAGCAGGTAAGTATGGATCTTCTGTTTCAGGGGCCATGATGCAGAAACTTGTTAAAAAATTTTTTTTTTTACCAGAGGACCCCTTTGATGCTTTGGTTCAGTAAAGCTGTGGTGGAAAAGTATATAGATGTTAGGAGTCCTATAGATCTATACAGCATGGATATCTATATAAGGTCATAGGTTACAGGGAGCGCAAATAGATCAATAGTAATGGGAGAATTTTCAAGGTTATGTAGTTTCCCTTTAAGGTAGAAGACAGTTCTGACTACCCCAGTGGGTAACGCTGCTTTCCAATTACAATACTGAAGATGCTGCTCCAGCGCGAGGCCCGTTCTCCATCCTTGCTCTCCAGGTTATAGAATCAATGTAATATCACATGATGATAATTCACAAGTTGGAACTCTCAGCTACAATTTCTGGCCAATATGTCGCACATTTCCTCGGAGACTGTAGAGCGAGGAAAATGATTTATACCAGGAGCTCCAACAATCAGGGAAATATAATCTCATAAACTAGAAGCAGGAGTCATGGGAACCAACCTCTCAGACTGGCTGCCATAAACCGGGGCTGTGATTTCTAACTCTCAGCTGTGACAAGTACAAATTCTCAGCTTCTGGATGTAAACATGAAGGATTTCATTTACTGACAGCAGGCAGAGTCTGATTAATAACAAACATGCATATCTAAATGGCGGGGGGGGGGGGGGGGCGCACTTGGGCAGCTCAGCCTCTGTTGGTGGTGGACCTTGTCCCAGCCCTGCATGGAAGTCTAGTTTTTCAGAAAGCTGTGACAAGTCATCAGAGTGAGCCTCCTCACCCTCCCATACACGTCAGCATGCCATTGGTCACCGTTTCGGCACTTCAATGGTCATGTGGGTAAAAGTGGCTCAATCTCATACAACAGGGGTGGGTGGGAAAAACAGAGCTTAGGGGAGGGAGGAAGAGAAGGGTGACAAGACCAGTGACATGTACAGGAGGGGGTTTTCTCGTGAGCTCAGCTCTAGTGATCACGCCTTCATTTGGGTGACTAGCTCATCTTTGTTAATGGAAACTAAATATTAAGGGGAAAACTGGTTTAGTTGCCCATAGCAACCAATCAGATTTCACCTTTCATAATTTTCATCGGTTAGAGGTGGAATCTTATTGGTGGCTATGGGCAACTAAACCAGTTTTCCATTACACTTTTTATTTTTATACTATGTTTCAATGGTATTTATTAGGTTTTCACAACAATAAAGTGTACAGAATAATGTACTTAATACAAAGGACTTGGAGTCCAATTATTTGGACATCCCAAACTAATAAAATAAAAAATAAAAAAACAAAAAGACATACATAAAATAAGACTTAAATAAAAAAGAAAGCATCAGGAAATCAGGGGTAATAGACATATAGCTACAGGGTACATAGGTCTGGTATCAGGAGGCGATCAGGAATAAGAGGGTTTATAACTGCATAACCACCCCTCAGTGCACAATACATCAATGATGATTATCAGAGCCCACGATAGAGGGAGAGATCAATAGAGTGCGAAGAGGACGACCAGGGCTCCCAGACTCTTTCAAACAAAGCAAATGTATCTGAGCGGATAGCCGACAGCCTTTCAGATTGGTAAATCTTGTTCACTCTATCAATCACTGCTTGATAGCTCAATGACAAGGATCGCCACTGAGAGGCAATGTGAATTCTAGCTGCAAGCAGGATAAATTGGGTCAATTTGAATTTGGCATTTGTTAATTTCGGCGGTTTATCGCCAAGTAGCAAGACTGAGGGTGTGGGGAGGAGGACGCACCCCAGCAAAGATGAGAGCAAGTCACAGATGCGACCCCATAACCTGGACGCCACAGGGCAAGTCCACCAGGTATGAAGCATCGTGCCCTCCTCATCACACCCCCCGAAAGCAAGTAGAGGGGACCTCTGGATAAAAGTGATGTCATTTGGCCGGCACTAAATACGTCCGGTGGAGTATTTTAATAGAGGTCTCTGCCAAAGTAGTTTGCCATGACCCTTTGGTTAATGTCTGGGAGCACTGATGCCATCTAGATACGCTTGATTCTTCCGACAGATCCGCCTCCCACTCCAACATATAGCGGAGTTTAGTGTCCTCTGGAGGCGCAGTGAGGATAGAATATATCCGGGATAGTAGACCCTGTTTATATAGAGAGAAGGACATTAGTCTTTCAAAAGGTGTATATTCAATTTTGTGGAGGCTAGTCTTCAGGGAATGAAGGAAGGAGAATACTCTCCGGACATTGAATTGTTCACAAGCTGGGGGGGTGAATTTCTCAATAAAGGCTGGCATAGTCAGTAATTTACCCCGCACGAGGAAATCCCGGAGGGAGCACAATTTTTTTTCAACCCACCATGAGAAGGCCCTAGATTGAAGCCCAGGAGGAAAGGCAGGATTGCCCCACAGGCATTCCAAGGGGGATGGTTTGGATTGGAGAGCACGTTTGAATCTGATGGATCTCCATAGGAGCAAAGCATAGTATGAGAGTTGGGATTTGGAGCGGAGAGAAGAGGGCAGAGTGGATGCGGTCCAAATGAGGGCTCTCCAGGAGAACGGGCCAATCAGCGACTGTTCAAGGGTGACCCATATAGGTTGAGCTTGTGCAGAAAGATGTGTCAGGAACAGTTGCGCTAATCTAGCTGCCTTGTAGTATTGAGCTAAATCTGGTACTGAAAGGCCTCCATGGGCCTTGTGACGGCACATTATCAATTTTGAAATACGAGCACGTTTATGGGCCCAAATAAATTTAGGATGTCCGCCTGAAGAGCCCTCAGATCAGACGCTGGGATTGGTACCGGGAGGGCACGGAACAGGTATAGAAGTCGAGGGAGGACTACCATTCGCACTATATGTATCCTACCAACCCAGGACACTGGAACGGACTCCCATGACTGTAGGTCCTTCCGCATCCGAGCAAACATGGGGAGATAGTTGTACTTATATAGGGTGTCAAGCGTTTTGGTCAGTGATACACCTAAATATGGGAGGAAATGTGGATTGTGTTGAAATGGGAGTCCTCCTTGGAGAATCTCGGAATCCTGAAGGGAGACATTACTCAACAGAAGTTCAGATTTGGACTGATTAACTAGCAGGCCAGATGCAGCAGAGAAAGACTTGAGAACTGATAAAAGGCAGGGAAATGAAATGACAGGGTTGGTGAGTGTCAACAAAAAATCGTCAGCAAAAAGGCTTAGTTTATATTCCACACCCCCAACCGAGATCCCTTTTATATCCGGATGATAATCTGATCTTAATCGCTAGTGGTTCCATAGCTAAGGCGAAGAGGGCTGGGGAGAGGGGGCATCCCTGACGTGTTCCCCTAAAAATTGGGATAGATGA
Source organism: Bufo bufo (assembly GCF_905171765.1). Lineage (NCBI taxonomy): Eukaryota > Metazoa > Chordata > Amphibia > Anura > Bufonidae > Bufo > Bufo bufo. The sequence goes on along the minus strand of NC_053389.1, from coordinate 148,572,398 downwards.
CGGGTGCGAAGAGGGTAATTTGAGGCCAGCCTGAGGTGAAGAGTATAAAGTTTGGATGGCAGAAAGGAAAGGGCCTTTAATGTTAAAATGGGAAAGGGTCTGCCAGAGGTAGGTCCAAGACACTGTATCAAATGCCTTCTCTATATCCAGTGCAAACAGAGCAACTGGGGACACGGTTCTGTTTGCCTCATGGACCAGGCCCAAAACCTTCCTTATATTATCTGGAGCCTCCCTGCCCGGGATGAAACCAACCTGGTCTTTGTGAATCAGATCAGGGAGAAGTCTATTAAGTCTACGCGCCAGAATGGAAGTAAATAGCTTGTTATCTATATTCCGGAGTGAGATAGGCCTATAGTTAGAAGGGAGAAGAGGATCTTTGTGTGGTTTGGGAATCACTGTAATTTTGGCCGTTAGGAACTCGGCTGGGGGTGTGGAGCCCTGTAGCAAATGGTTACAGTATTTAGTAATAAAAGGGATTAATTGGTCTGAAAACTTTTTAAAATAAAGTGCTGTATAGCCGTCTGGGCCTGGGGCTTTTCCCAGTTTCAGGGCTTTGATTGAATAGGTCACTTCTTCCATTGTAATGGTGTTATTAAGTTCTACTAGTGCAGTAGGAGAGACCTTAGGGAGAGGGATGGATGAAAGGAAGTTATCAGTCCTGTTGCTGGGGTTATCATTGTGTTCTGAGTATAACTGTTTATAGAAGGATTGGAAGGTGTCATAAATGATGTCCGGGTGAGTAGTAGTTCTACCAGTGCGTGTACGGATTTGGTAGACTAGATTTATTTTCTGCTTAGCCTTAAGTTGGCGAGCTAACATTTTATCTGGCTTGTTGGCATATTTATAGTAATAGGAGGAGGTCCAGCGGAGTGCTTTTTCAGTATTGTTGGAAAGTATGGTGTTCAGTTGCGACTTAGTGTCCTTTATTTCCTTCAATAGATAAAGGGATGGGGTTTGCTGATGAGCTCTCACTAATTTAGCCAATCTAGACTCCAGGGTAACTTGAGCTGAAGACCTGTCCTTTTTAAGTCGCGATGCCACCTGAATGAGCTTGCCCCGCATGACGGCCTTGTGAGTCAACCACAGGTTCATAGGATCAGTATCCGGCGTGTCATTCAACAAAAAGAACTGTTTAAGCTCATCTAATAGCGTATCAAACACAGCCGGACGGGTCAGCAATGACTCATTCAGGCGCCAGGCAGGAGGAGTACTAGGGTTATTGTTGAATGCGAAATCTACTAATACCATATCATGATCCGACAGAGAGGACACAATATGTCTGGAGTAAGCTAGTGAAGGGAGACAAGAGGAGGAAGCTAGAATTAAATCAATCCGGGTGTAGAGTTGATGAGAAGGAGAATAGTAGGTATATCCCCTTTGTGGGCCATTGTGCTCCCTCCAGGAATCCGCCAAGGACAGAGATTCCATCACATGTTTAAATCTGACATTATGGGATAAAGGGCGCGATTGGGCCGGGGGGGCGGATCTGTCGAGAACCGGGTTGGGTACAAAATTAAAGTCACCACACCACAGTATGTTGTGGTAAGTGAGGGGTTCAATAATAGAGTGCATAGAAGCAAAAAAGGGAATAGGGTCTTCAGTAGGTGCATATACATTCACTATACATAGGATTTCTTCCCTATAAGTGCCTAGAAGAATGACATATCTTCCATTAGGATCAACCATAGAACTCTGCAAAGTAAAAGGGAAGGAATTACGCAATAGTATAATAGCTCCCCTACTCTTAGAAACATAAGTAGATGAATAGAAACGTGAATATTGCGGATGGAAATATTTGGGATGAGAGGTGGGCGTGAAGTGGGATTCCTGCAGGCAGATCACATCAGGCGTATGTTTAACATAAGTAGAAAAGGCCGACTTACGTTTTCTGGGGGAGTTGAATCCCCTCACATTATGCGAAAGTAACTTACACATGGCAGTATAACCAGAAGGATGTAAAGTTAGCCCATGCGATCCGCCACAGGAATGCCACCTCAGATCGCCACCTGAACACCAATGCAGCATATTCGACTCCCCTGACACATATAATGATAAAAACAAAAAGAAGGGTAAAAAAAGTAAAAATAATAAAGAATTGCAAACATATTAAACAAAATGAAATTAAGCCTAAATAGGCTTGAGAAGAGTAGGTGGGTGCTGTAGAGTGGGAAGAGGACAAAGTCACCCAACCCAACCTAAAGAACCCAAACAAGGGGTCAAACATGACAGTCCTTCACGCCGAGTCCCTGTTAAATGATAATGATTGTGGAAATATCAGCCGGTAGTGAAGGGACCATAAAGGAAGGAAAGTGTCCTGCAACATTAGGGACAGGATAATTAGTATGGAGCAAAGTTGTTGGGGAAATAACAACAGATTGGACCTCATAGCAGGCCGGGAGATCAGAAACAGATGTCCCGAATCTAAACAGGTGGCGGGGAGGTCGGTTTCCGCGAGGATGAAGGTACCTTCGTCCAGATCCTGGCCGGACGTTGCGGTTCCGAGACGGCTTCTGGAGCAGGATCATGGTCACATGAAATTCCCGCCTTCCGGAGGATCTCGATTCCCTCTTTGGGTGAGTGGATTGTATGATCCCGGGAACTCAATCGGAATGAGAGGGAGAAAGGGAACCCCCATTTATACCGCACCTGAGCATTTTGTAAGGCCGAAGTCACCGGTTTCATGTCCCTGCGCCTGCGGAGAGTGGAGGGAGCCAGGTCGGCATATAAATGAACTGATGAGGGTACGCCGGGGAGTTCAGTGAGGTTGCGGGCGGGCGGCCGTCAAAATTAGGTCCACAGTACCTGGGTGGTGAAATTTTAGTATAACATCCCTCGGTAAGGCATCTGAGCGAGGTCTCTCTAGGGCTCTGTGGACCCTATCCATCAGGAGTTTTGCTGGTTCTATTTGCGGCAGCAGGGCCTGGAACAGCTCCGTCAAAGTGACCTGGAGATCAGTAAAAATTTCAGGTAGGCCCTTGATCCGGAGGTTGCCCCTCCTGGTTCTATTTTCCAGGTCCTCCAATTTGAGTTCCAGTGCTGTAATCTGGGCAGCCTGAAATATCCACCTTGTCAGCATGTAGGGCGTCCGACAAATCGTCGGTGCGTGTCTCCAAGTCAGAGACCCGGGTGCCCAGGTCGTTAATCTGGCGGGAAAACTCGTCCACAGCTTGGGACAGTTCTGAGCGGAACAGGGATGCAATATTCTTATACAGCTCAGCCTGACCTGGGTCGTGTATGTCCGATGGCTGTGAGGCAATGCAGACCTCTGAGGACGCTGGGCTTCTGGGTGCGGGAGCCGGGTCCGCCATATTGCTGCGACCAGAGTTTCTGAAGAGCTCCGGCAAGGTCTGGGAAGGTACGAGTGTTCCCATCGATTTTGTCCTCCCTTTGTTGCGGGTCTTCATAGGGGTCCCTTTCATGTAGATTCAAGCCCGTGGAGCTGACGAATCAGCGCTAAATGTGGGGAAAGTTCGGCGCTAGGAGCGGAGCTCAGGGGAACACGTCCGCCATGCGAGCCTCGCGCATGCGCCCCCTTATTTTTATACTATAAGGGTGATGTCATGTTTTTGTGTAGCTAACATTTATGTCCACATTGTGTCTCCTCACAGTAGTAATATCGACATTGTGCCCCTTCATAGTAGTTATACCGACATTGTGCCCTCCCCCCATAGTAGTAATGCCCACATTGTGCCCTCTCAGAGTACATACGTCAACATTGTGCCCCATCACATTAGAAATGCCCTTATTGTGCCCCCACACAGTAGTAATGCCCTCACTGTAGCCCCTCACAGTGGTTATGCTGACATTGTGCCCTAGCACAGTAGTAATGCCCACATTGTGCCCCACTCACATTAGTTATATCCACATTGTGCCATTTCACAGTAGTTATGTCGACATTTTCCCCCTCACAGTAGTAATGTCCACATTGTGTCCCATCACAGTAGTTATGCCCACCTTGTGCCCTGTCACAGTAGTAATGCCTTCATTGTGCCCCCTCACAGTAGTAATGCCTTCATTGTGCCCCCTCACAGTAGTAACACCCACAGTGTGCCCCCTCACAGTAGTAACACCCACAATGTGCCCTCCTCACAGTAGTAACATCTACATTGTGCCCCTCACTGTAGTTAGCCCACATTGTGCCCCTACACAGTAGTAATGCCCTCACAGTAGTAATTTCCACATCTTGCCCCTTTCAGTAGTGCCCCCCAGGCTCCATTAATAAATGTAAAAATCTGAATAAGCAGATCTGTTGCGTAAAGCATGGGGGAGGGACACAGCAACAAATTGGATAGGCCCCACAGAGCGTTTAGCTTGGGGGATACATGGGGGCACATACACATTTAGGGTAGGGTATATAGTTTTGTAGGTTTTGGTTGTTCTCCCCCCCCCCCCCACTTGGCTCCACTTGGCTGAACTGGGGTGCCAGTTTGAAGAATACTTGGGAGGGGGGGGCGCACTGCCCACCAATGATTTTAATACTGGGGAGGGCGCACTGCCCACCAATGCAAACATTGTAGAAACATTCCTGGCACCCGACCTCTGACAGGGAGCTGCCGCCCGAGCAATTAACCCCTCAGGTGCCGCGGATGGCAGCGCCCTGTCGGAGGTGCGTCCCCATCACCATGGGAATGCCTCGGGTTTAGAATATACTATCGGATCAGAGTTTTCTCCAATCCGATGGTATATTTTAACTTCAAGCGTCCCCATCACCATGGGAATGCCTCTATGTTAGAATATACCATCGGATCTGAGTTTTCACGATCGTGAAAACTCAGATCTGAAAAAGCTAATAGTATTATTTTCCGTTATAACCATGTTATAACGGAAAATAATGACTGCATAGAATTATAACCCTTTACCCCACCTTTAAATGCTTGCAGCTAATAGAAAGAACACCAGGACACCTTCTTTGTTGGGTGAGAGTCGGTCACAGCTTTATTAATGTTTTTTCTCCAACAACCAACTTTTCAATATTAAAACTTATGGCACAAAACTCTGAGAATCAAGAAGCAGTATGCCCCATGGGGTCCCCCGTGGGCAAGTCCGCCTTCTTCTCCCTCTTGATTTACCTCACCGACCTCTGCTGTGACTTATTGCATAAAGATTGAACTGAAGTAACCATAGCGAATTAAACCGAAAAACCAGTAATACCAAGGGCGGGTGGGTGGGACTGCGTGAGGTGCCAGAGACAAAAGAGACCGGGCACACGCCTATTGCATCTTTTAAAGCCACAGCCCAAACCACTACCCCTTAGACAATCAGAACCACAAAGGGGGGGGAGGGGGAGGCACCATGATAGCAGCTGCAACCCCATAACCAAGAATACAGCAAACAACACCCCTGCGGGCTGAACCATGATCGCCTAGCTGCAAGCCCAGTTCACCTGCCCTGGCCCTTTCTGCAGTCAAGGACGCCTTCATTTAATCCTCGGCGTCAACTAAAAATGAAGTTCGGGTCCCTATTGACTTTAATGGGGTCCGGGTTCGGGGTCAAATTCAGGTCAAGTTCGGGTCCCGAACCCGAACTTTGACCTGAAGTTCGGGTGAACCCGAACATCCAGGTGTCCGCTCAACTCTAATCCTGAGCATTGCAGTTGCATATTTCAGCACCTGGACATTATTCTTGAAGCATACCGTAATTTTAGTGGTATGGCGTGGTATCAGTACGATGAAGTGTTCCGTCAGAAGTTGGCGGTGCACCCATTGCTTAAATGGGGAGTCAAAAATATTTTGTTTCATGGGTTAACCTGTTCAGGACACATGACGTACTGGTACGGCATGTTGTCCCAGTACTTAAGGACACATGACGTACCGGTACGTCATGTATTGTTCCGATCACCGCAGCCCGGCGGGCGGTAATCGGAACCCGGTGCCTGCTTAAAGGATAACTGTCACACTTAGACCCTAATTTCAATTTTCATATATGTAGTTACTAATAACATGATATTCCAGAATCCGTTACTATTAGACTGACTTACCCCATATTTAATAAGATTCAGCCCTTAGCAACCAGTCTGCATAAAACTGCAATTTCACTATTCAGTTAGGATAGCCGCCACTGCCCTCACCCTGAGGCTAATCCCGCCTGCCCTCACTAGCCAGTAACAATAGCCCCCCAAAAGTGTCAGTAACCAGAGCCCTCCCCCCTAAAGGGTTAATCTCCTGCAGCACAAAGGGGTCCTCTTACCACATGTTGCTTTCATTTATACACTGAGCAGACGGCAGATCTCCCTTCCCTGGTCTGCGCTGATTCAACTCTGCCTTCTCCAGCTCTGCTGAGTGAGGGAGTGTCTGCCAAGCGCAGGGACAGGGAGAAGTGCACACAGCCCAGGTACTGTTATCAGCTGCTGGGGAGGACCTGGCTTTAATCATTTACTTACAGTCCCTGGCTGTCAGTAATGTGACCTTGCAGGCAGCCTGCTTCTGCGTCCTCCGTCCTTCAACAGATAGACGGACCATGCCTAGCAACCCTATTTTAAGCACAGGTAAAAGTAGGCAGTACAGGGAACAAAAATGTGGAATTAAGGGGTAATTGAATACACAGTGAAAAGTTGAAATAGGGCCACCAAGGAGATATTAATCACCACAATCCAAGACTCAAAAAAAAAATATAAATACGACAGTTATACTTTAAATCATTGAGCAGGCTCCTGCGGTTTGCTGTGTTTCCGGGTTATTCGGTTCTCTGGGGACCCGATAACCCGGAACAGGATGGTGATCGGTGGTGTGATAATACACGACCAATCAGGATCGCTCTTATTGGTCGGCCGGGCGGGTCATTCAAATTATCGCAGCGCTCCTCTCTTCCTCCTTTTGTGTCCGGGAGCCCGAGGAGAGAGGAGCGCTGCACGTGGATCGCCAGCTGCACGGATGTCCAGCCAGCACCCCCATCTGTGCCCCAGCACCACCCAGGTATTTAAGGAAAGGTTAAGGTCAGATTAGGTTAGGCAGGGATATTCAGGGAAAGTTAGTGAGAGAAGAAAAAAAAATTATGTTTTTGTTGCATCACCCTAAGTCGGGTGTCTGGGGTCCACAGCACACCTGTGTGACCCTAGACCCCCCAGGGGTGCTGCAGCTTGCCCCCCTGCCCCCCCTCCACAACTTTTTTTTGGGCGCAAGCAGTTTTTTTTTTGTGCGTACGCTGACTGTGGCCGGCACTCTTATCGTCCGGGCCAATGTTAGTGCATCGCATACCCCACCGCAGATCAACTTCGGAAGGTTAATCAGCGATTTTTGAATTATTATTTTTTTCACATTTTTTGCCCTTTTTTTAGTTAGTCTTTTTTTTTTTTGTCTGTTACTGTAGGTTTAGGGTGAGTTCGCGAAAACCCGTGCCCCCACACACACGCACACCAAATAAAGTTAATAAAACACGCAGACACACACGCAGACACACACTCACCTATGGCCCGCCAGATGTTCTCGGCTGAGGAGGCATACGCCCAGCTTGCCTCCGAGTTCGAGTTCCAGTGAGGACGAGGATGACTCCACTTTCCTTTTGTCATCCGCGTCCTCCTCATCATCTAGTGATGATGATGAGCCCCAAGGCGGCGGAGACGCCGCCAGGCGGAGCAAGGGGACCGCCATGCTAGGGACCCTGTGCCCACCCTTGTACGAGCAGCTCTGCGGCTCATACTAGTTTTCCGGCCCACCAGTTAAATCCACCGGAGCCCCCTGCCGGTGAACTTGTCTGGTGTACCCCAGAGCGATTTAAGCCCGTGATTCCTGATTTTGTAGGCCAACCAGGAATCCAGATTTCTACAGTGGGCTTCACTGAATACGACTACTTTTGTCTTTTTTTCAGTGACCATTTTTTTTTTGTAAATCTAATGGTGGAGCAAACAAACCTGTATGCCCAACAGTTTGTTGCTCAATACCCGGGCTCCTTTTTGGCTAGGCCTGGTGGCTAGACTTTGGTCAGTGCAGCCGAGATGAGGACGTTTTGGGGCCTCGTGCTGCACATGGGCCTAGTCAAGAAACCTAGTGTCAGGCATTACTGGAGTGGGGACGTCCTCTACCAGACATCACTTTACAGTACGGCCATGACACGCTCCTGGTTTGAGGTCATCCAGAAATGCCTGCATTATTCAGATGGGCCTAGTCAAGAAACCTAGTGTCAGGCATTACTGGAGTGGGGACGTCCTCTACCAGACATCACTTTACAGTACGGCCATGACACGCTCCTGGTTTGAGGTCATCCAGAAATGCATGCATTATTCAGATAATGCAGCATGTCGCCCCCAAGGTGATCCTGCTTATGACCGCCTGTACAAAGACAGGCCGGTCATCGATCACTTTGGGGCCAAATTTGTACAGGCCTATGTACCTGGAAGGGAAGTCGCGGTTGCTGAGTCTCTCATTGCTTTCAAGGGGAGACTCCTTTTCCGCCAGTATGTTCCCTCTAAGCGGGCGAGGTATGGCGTGAAGCTGTACAAAATTTGTGAGAGTACCTCAGGGTACACTTACAAGTTTTGAGTGTACGAGGGGCGAGATTCCCGTATTCAACCCCCAGAATGTCCCCCCACTCTGGGTGTTAGCGGGAAACTTGTGTGGGACCTTATGCACCCACTGCTAGATAAAGGTTACCACCTGTACGTGGATAACTTTTATCCTAGTATCCCCTTGTTCCAGTCCCTCGCCGCCAGATCCACGTCCACGTGTGGGACTGTGTGGAAAAATCAACGCGGCCTCCCTACCCACCCCCTCCAGGTACCTATCCCAAGGGGTGAGACCTGTGCCCTTACCACTGGAAACCTGTTGCTCGTCAGATATAAGGACAAGAGGGATGTCCTTGTACTGTCCACAATTCATGGTAACAGCATCACCCCTGTCCCTGTGCGAGGTACCGTGGCAACGGTCCTCAATCCCGATTGTATCGTCGACTACAATCGGTATATGGGAGGAGCTGATCTATCTGATCAAGTCCTCAAGCCATATAACGCCATGCGCAAAACCCGGGCATGGTACAAAAAAGTTGCGGTCTACTTGGTGCAGGTTTCCTTGTACAACTCTTTTGTGCTGTCCCGGAGCGCTGGCAACACAGGGACATTCCTTCAGTTCTATGAGGCAGTCCTCAAGGACCTGATCTTTTCTGACTGGGAAAGAGCAGGCCGGAGTACCTCAGGAACTGGAGGCGCCCGGATCGTCCCTGGCCAACACTTTCCAGGTGTGGCCCCCCATACTGGAAAGAAGGGACGGACCCAAAAAAGGTGCAGAGTGTGTCACAGGAGGGGGATACGGAAGGACACCACCACTCAGTGTGACACGTGCCCCGATCATCCGGGCCTCTGCATTATTGCTTTGCTTCAGGGAGTACTATTATCATGAACACCTTCCCATCATTCTAAAATATATCTTTTATTAAGCAATCATATAAAAATTGGCCCCAGGCCGGACTAAATTCCAAGGATCAAGATGGCACATACATATACAAAAAATATTGCTCTCAGTATCAAAGATACTCTATGGTTACTCACGGTTAGCTGAAATCACAATAGGTAGGGTGGGATACGGATAATGTACAGGAGATAGTCCAGGGATAAAGATGATAAACAGGACCTTGTAAGTGGTGTCAAGGATTAGAAATCCACCAACATTGTATTTGGTTAATCAAACACGATGAAAGACCTAAAATATTCCCTGTAAATCCCTAGCTGAGCGAAGCCCAGGGACACCCCTTGAAGGTAGGGGCTCCCTGTCCTCGTTCCTAGTCTAGTATCCCCTAGACACCCCTATCCTATGGAAAAAAGGCTGAGCACATAGACATACAAAAAGGACATACTGAATGACAAACAACACAAACTAATCCCAACGTTACGTTTCCCCAGCCATTATAAATCACGACTGGTTCGTCAGGGGAAGAGGAGGATGATACTCCAACCAAAAGGTCTCACAATGGAGACTAACATTTAGTGTCCCGCAATCGAGACCCTCTAGGAGAAGAAGCCCCAGGATGTAGGCTCAAGATGACCAGTGTCCCCATGTCAGTTCAAAAACTGGCGCCTTATAACATGTCCTCCCATAATTAGTCCCTCCCCCTCATACGGCCTCATCATCAGTTCCTCCAATGTTTCATCCCAGATCACTTCACACAAAGGGCCCACTCATCCATAATACATATTATGTACAGATAATCGTCCCAGATTCAGAATCGAGGAGTACCTTTACAGAAATATAATATCATAGCCCAAACAGGATGCCGCTTTGGAACGCATATGCGTTCCACCAATTGGAAATGACGCACAAAGCCAGTGTCCAAAAAGGAAATGACGTCAGTCGCTACAGCCCTGAAATCAGGAAACAGATCTGGAACGCAAATGCGTTTCACTGAGCGGATGTAGGAGCGACGTCGGGCTCAGAGACCGGAAGTGATAATATCTCTATGCGTTCCACAGTCCGGCAATTACATTTGATTACTGGTTCTTCATGCGTTCCATCAGGGACACTCATATATAGCTATACAGAACGGAAATATATTATCACGCCCTTCCAGCCAGAATACTATATGCATAAGGTACCCCCAATAATAAATATATTTTTAATCCCTTAATTATACAGACATATGAAAAAATGAGCCCCTACCTAAGATAATCGGCTAAAAAATAAAAATAAAAATTACTCTTAGACTATCGAGATACTAAAATAATTATTTTTTTGTTTATAAAAAGATAATATAGTGTAAAACATAAATAAAAAAAAAGTTGACATATTAGGTATCGCCGCGTCCGTAATAATCTGGTCTATAAAAATACCCCCCTAACCCCTCAGATGAACACGGTCAAAAAAAATAAAATAAAAACTGTGCCAAAAAAGCTATGGTTTTTTTCCAGTAACAAAGCAAGGGTTAACAGCCAAACAAAGCTTAATATTTATTACCCTGATTCTGCAGTTTACAGAAACGCCCCATATGTGGTCGTAAACTGCTGTATGACCAAACGGCAGGGCGCAGAAGGAAAGGAACACCGTATGGTTTCTGGAAGGCAGATTTTTATGGCCTTTTTTTTTGGCACCATGTCCCATTTGAAGCCCCCCTGATGCACCCCTAGAGTAGAAACTCCATAAAAGCGACCCCATCTAAGAAACTACACCCCTCAAGGTATTCAAAACTGACTTTACAAACTTTATTAACCCTTTATGTGTTCCTCAACAGTTTATGGCAAATGGACATGAAATTTCAGAATTTCTATTTTTGGTAACCTTGCCTCACAAAAATGTAATATAGATAAACCAAAAATCATATGTACTCTAAAAATAGTCTCAACAAAACTGCCACCTTATCCCGTAGTTTCCAAAATGGGGTCACTTTTATGGAGTTTCTACTCTAGGGGTGCATCAGGGGCGCTTCAAATGGGACATGGTGTAAATAAACCAGTCCAGCAAAAACTGCCTTCAAAAAACCACACGGCGCACCTTTCCCTCTATGCCCTACCGTGTGCCCGTACAGTAGTTTATTGCCACATATGGGGTGTTTCTGCAAACTACAGAATTGGGGCAATAAATATAGCATTTTGTTTAGCTGTTAACCCTTGCTTTGTAACTGGAAAAATGGATTAAAATTGAAAATTTGCCAAAAAATCTAAATTCTGAAATTTTATCTCCATTTGCCATTAACTCTTGTGGAACACCTAAAGGGCTAACTACGTTTGTAAAATCAGTTTTGAATACCTTGAGGGGTGCAGTTTCTAGAATGGGGTCATTTTTGGGTGGTTTTTATTATGTAAGTCTCACAATTTGACTTCAGACCTGAACTGGTCCCTAAAAATTGGGTTTTTGAAAATTTCGGAAAACGGTCAAGATTTGCTTCTAAACTTCTAAGCCTTGTAACGTCCCCAAAAACTAAAATGTCATTCCCAAAATAATCCAAACATGAAGTAGACATATGGGGAATGTAAAGTAATAACTATTTTTGGAGGTATTACTATGTATTATAGAACTAGATAAATTGAAACTTGGCAAATTTGCTATTTTTTCAACATTTTTGGTAAATTTGGTATTTTTTTTTATTAATAAAAATGATTTTTTTTAACTTAATTTTACCAGTGTCATGAAGTACAATATGTGACGAAAAAACAATCTCAGAATGGCCTGGATAAGTAAAAGCGTTTTAAAGTTATTACCACTTAAAGTGACACTGGTCAGATTTGCAAAAAAAGGCCTAGTCCTTAAGGTGAAATATGGCTGTGTCCTTAAGGAGTTAATAATGGTTTGATTCGTAATATTGTTTTGTTAGAATTTTTACCAGTTCTTGTTTCAATCGTTTTATGGGGAGGTTTTTTAAAAACAGAAGGATCTTGATTAACACAGATAATATTATTCAATTGTCTAGTTTTCAGTTTGGCAAATTTCGGGAGCTGGCTCCAGGAGCGGAGCTGGAGGGAATTCCTTGTCCATGTCATCTTTGGGATCTGGTATGGGATTGATAGCTGAGGCTATTAAACAGTCTGTAGCTCCCAGATCATGGGCTGCTTATGCGTAAAAACACCAAGTTGGAGCTCACCTCACCATACACCACCGAGGAGCACGGACACAGAACCGGAACCAAGGATGAGAAGTAGCAAAAAAATATTGTCCAGCTTCACCTCGCAGTGCGTGTTTTATTAGGAAACGTGCTTAAAAACCAAACATCAGGCTCATATCATCAACATGTTTCGGATCAACATATATTACAGATCCTTCCTCATGATACAGAGAATAAGACTGACAAATCTTATATACAGAGTAAAAGCAGTGATTCAGCTGTGGATTATTGATTGGCAATTGGACTGCTTTCACCCCACCCACAGCATATACCACTGAGACACAGGAACAGAACTGCATGAGAAGAAGAGAGGGAGAAAAAAAAAAAAATAAAAAAATAAAATTTTTTATTTTCACCCCTCTCTTCCTCCCACGCAAGAACCGCCCCTAAAGGACAAGAGAAGAAGATACATCTAATAATGCAATATTAAATCTTGTCTTTGATTAAGGCCCAAAGGCATACAGGACTGAAATCTAAAAATCCAATAGGCTTCTCTATTGAGAAGAGCTTTCCTATGGTCTCCGCCCCGTTTAGGAAAATTAACTCGTTCAATGCCCTGAACTTTCATGCCAGCAATATTGCCCTGGTGGCAGGAGGCAAAATGCTGGCTGACTGCTGACACATTTTTTACAAAAGCATGAGATATATCTGAGATATGTCTGCATATCCGAACTTTGAGGGCATTGGACGTGCATCCCACATATTGCAATTGACATGTAGAACAAGACACACAATACACCACATGTGTGGTATTGCAGTTAATGTATTGTTGTATCTCAAATGACTGCTGGGCTGCAACAGAGGCCACATTCCGTCCTGTTTGTACGACACTGCAACACGTGCAAATGCGGTGCCCGCATTTGAACATCCCTTTAGACCTAAGCCAACATTGTTGTGGTACCGTACCATCTGAAAACCGACTCGGACTGAGTTTTTGAGAAAGTGTTGGCGCCTTGCGGGCAACACATTTTATTCCCTTGTCCACAATCGGTTTCCAGGCGGCATCTGTGCGCAAAACTGTCAGATTCTTTCTGACAATCTTGCAGACATCCAGATATTCAAGACTATAGTTAGTTATAAAGAATGGCATTGCAGTCTGGCCTCCTTGTTTTAAACCTTTGTATTTTTTATATTTAGGAAAAACCAGGTCTCGCCTGGGTAATGCAAGAGCTGTTTTTTTAGCTGTGTCTATTAAAGACTGGCCGTAACCTCTGATCTGCAGTCGAGCAGTCAACTTTTCTGCCTCTCTGAGGAAGGTGGAATCATCTGAGCAGTTCCTCCTTAATCTGATAAATTCACCCCTAGGGATGTTTTTAACCACGTGTTTCGGATGACAGGACAGGGCTAATAAAGTGGTATTGCCAGCTGTCTCTTTTCTATAAGTACAAGTGGTTATCTCAGATTTTTCCACATCACCATGGAGAGTAAGATCCAAAAATGAAATAGTGTGCACATGAAAATCAACCGTAAAGCTCAGATTCATTTGATTATCATTGAGATATCTCTCAAACAGTGGTATGGCCGTCACATCCGACGACCAGATGAACAGCAGGTCATCTATGTAACGGCCATACCACTGCAGGGAGGAAGACCACGGGTTATCACAGGAAAACAAAAAACGAGACTCCCACCAAGACATGTATATGTTCGCAAGTGAGGGCGAAAATTTTGCGCCCATCGAAACTCCAGTACATTGTAAGTATAGCTTCTGGTCGAACATAAACACATTGTGTTTGAGCAAGAACCGAATCACATCACAAATATAAGCAATGAATTCCAGGCTATAATCTGAGTATGCATTTAAAAACCATTTGGTTGCAGCAATAGCCTGATCGTGCGGGATGACTGTATAAAGTGATGTGACATCGGCTGTTACCCAAACAAAATCCGGGTTCCATTTGAAGTCATAAAAGGATTGTAACACTGACCTAGTGTCCAGCAAGAAACCAGGCAAGGTTTGCACTAATGGTTGTAACAGACTATCTACCCATTCTGACATTTTTTCAGAGTATGAGCCTATGCCTGCAACAATAGGTCGCATCGAAGGAGGAAACACTGGCTTATGTATTTTCGGGAGTGAGTGAAATATCGGAGTGATAGGAAAAGGAACATAAATATAGTCTGCTTGTCTCTGATTAATGAACCCTCCACTCACTCCAACACTTAACAACTCCAGAAGTTCCTCCTGAAAGCGGGGGGTGGGGTCACTGGATAGCTCCGTGTATGTGTCCGGAACCCCCAGCATAAGGAGATTCTGGGACCTATACACGGAGCGATCCGTGCAGCTTATGCAGCCGCATGGCGGGATTGGTTAATGTTCTCTAATTCGTTGAGTAGTGAGCATGATGATCTTGGTTGCGGTTTTATTTGAGAAGGAACTGTTTTTTTCTTCAGTTGCTAGAACGGTTGCTGGAATTTCGTTCCTTCAGAAGCTTTTGGGCAGTAAACCGTTGTCATCTTATTTTCCTATTAAGCAGATGCTAAAAGGTTACCGTAAACAGTTTTCAGGAGTAGATAACAGGAGACAGATATCTGATAAGCTGCTGGGTAGTTTATGTGAAATTTTGTCGTCGTTCTGTTTGGATTCATTTGAGGTTTTACTTTTTCGGACTGGGTTTTTAATAGCATTTTTTGCAGCTTTAAGGATTGGGGAATTATTTTCTGCAAGTCGTTCAGTTTGTTCCGGTTTAGGTTTTTCAGCGTGTCTTTATATGTAGTGATGTCGCGAACATAAAATTTTCAGTTCGCGAACAGCGAACGAGAACTTCCGCAAATGTTCGCGAACTGGCGAACCGGGCGAACCGCCATAGACTTCAATAGACAGGCGAATTTTAAAACCCACAGGGACTCTTTCTGGCCACAATAGTGATGAGAAAGTTGTTTCAAGGGGTCTAACACCTGGACTGTGGCATGCCGGAGGGGGATCTATGGCAAAACTCCCATGGAAAATTACGTAGTGGACGCAGAGTCGGGTTTTAATCCATAAAGGGCATAAATCAACTAACATTCCTAAATTGTTTGGAATAACGTGCTTTAAAACATCCAGTGTGTGTATACGATCAGGTATGATGTTGTATCGATCAGGTAGTGTAAGGGTTACGCCCGCATCACAGACATTGACAGACCAAACTCCCCTTTTAATGCACCGCAAACAGTTCATTTGCACAACCGCAAACTCCCCATTTGCACAAGGTTGGATACCAAGCTAGCCACGTCCCGGTGATGTCATTGAAGGTTTCTTCCTCCACCCAGCCACGTACAACACCAAGGGTCCCCGAAAGGTCAATTGAATTGATTTTTCGAACGGGGAGATGGTTAAAAAAAACGCTGGCTCCCTCCCCTTTGTTTTTATCCACGGTGACTGCGTCTGCGCCGTGCAATTTACTGTCACACCCGATATGAGTGGTATTTTCTGTAGTACTATTCTCATCAGTTTAATCCCTCTAACGTCCCCAATCTGGGTGCCATTTATTGAATAGATTTTTCGAACGGGGAGATGGTATCAGTGGTTGGCACTGGCAGTGGGCACACTACAGTCAGTAGAAGCGGGCCTGACACACACTGGCAGCAGGCAAGCAACTGAAATTACACTAAAGTGTAAAAATTAAATGCCTTATTTATCGGCAAGCTACTGTGCCACCCGGTATGAGTGGTTGGCACTGGCAGTGGGCACACTACAGTCAGTGGAAGAGGGCCTGACACACACTGGCAGCAGGCAAGCAACTGAATTTAGACTACTGTCTAAAAATTAAATGCCTTATTTATCGGCAAGCTACTGTGCCACCCGGTATCAGTGGTTGGCACTGGCAGTGGGCACACTACAGTCAGTGGAAGCGGGCCTGACACACACTGGCAGCAGGCAAGCAACTGAATTTAGACTACTGTCTAAAAATTAAATGCCTTATTTATCGGCAAGCTACTGTGCCACCCGGTATCAGTGGTTGGCACTGGCAGTGGGCACACTACAGTCAGTTGAAGTCGGCCTGACACACACTAGCAGCAGGCAAGCAGCTGAAATTACACTAAAGTGTAAAAATTAAATGCCTTTTTTATGCAAAGTCCTGTGCCAGCCGGTATGAGTGGTGGGCACTGGCAGTGGGCACACTACAGTCAGTGGAAGTCAGCCTGACACACACTGGCAGGCAACTAACCTTAGATTAAAGTGTAAAAATTAAGTGCCTATTTTTTAAGCAAAGTCCTGTGCCACTCGGTATGACAGGGGTGGGCACTGGCAGTGGGCACACTACAGTCAGTTGAAGTCGGCCTGACACACACTAGCAGCAGGCAAGCAGCTGAAATTACATTAAAGTGTAAAAATTAAATGCCTTTTTTAAGCAAAGTCCTGTGCCAGCCGGTATGAGTGGTGGGCACTGGCAGTGGGCACACTACAGTCAGTGGAAGTCAGCCTGACACACACTGGCAGGCAACTAACCTTAGATTAAAGTGTAAAAATTAAGTGCCTATTTTTTAAGCAAAGTCCTGTGCCACTCGGTATGACAGGGGTGGGCACTGGCAGTGGGCACACTACAGTCAGTGGAAGTCAGCCTGACACACACTGGCAGGCAACTAACCTTAGATTAAAGTGTAAAAATTAAGTGCCTATTTTTTAAGCAAAGTCCTGTGCCACTCGGTATGACAGGGGTGGGCACTGGCAGTGGGCACACTACAGTCAGTTGAAGTCGGCCTGACACACACTAGCAGCAGGCAAGCAGCTGAAATTACATTAAAGTGTAAAAATTAAATGCCTTTTTTAAGCAAAGTCCTGTGCCAGCCGGTATGAGTGGTGGGCACTGGCAGTGGGCACACTACAGTCAGTGGAAGTCAGCCTGACACACACTGGCAGGCAACTAACCTTAGATTAAAGTGTAAAAATTAAGTGCCTATTTTTTAAGCAAAGTCCTGTGCCACTCGGGATGACAGGGGTGGGCACTGGCAGTGGGCACACTACAGTCAGTTGAAGTCGGCCTGACACACACTGGCAGGCAACTAACCTTAGATTAAAGTGTAAAAATGAAGTGCCTTTTTTTTAAGCAAAGTCCTGTGCCACACGGGATGACAGGGGTGGGCACTGGCAGTGGGCACACTACAGTCAGTTGAAGTCGGCCTGACACACACTAGCAGCAGGCAAGCAGCTGAAATTACACTAAAGTGTAAAAATTAAATGCCTTTTTTATGCAAAGTCCTGTGCCAGCCGGTATGAGTGGTGGGCACTGGCAGTGGGCACACTACAGTCAGTGGAAGTCAGCCTGACACACACTGGCAGGCAACTAACCTTAGATTAAAGTGTAAAAATTAAGTGCCTATTTTTTAAGCAAAGTCCTGTGCCACTCGGTATGACAGGGGTGGGCACTGGCAGTGGGCACACTACAGTCAGTTGAAGTCGGCCTGACACACACTGGCAGGCAACTAACCTTAGATTAAAGTGTAAAAATGAAGTGCCTTTTTTTTAAGCAAAGTCCTGTGCCACACGGGATGACAGGGGTGGGCACTGGCAGTGGGCACACTACAGTCAGTTGAAGTCGGCCTGACACACACTAGCAGCAGGCAAGCAGCTGAAATTACACTAAAGTGTAAAAATTAAATGCCTTTTTTATGCAAAGTCCTGTGCCAGCCGGTATGAGTGGTGGGCACTGGCAGTGGGCACACTACAGTCAGTGGAAGTCAGCCTGACACACACTGGCAGGCAACTAACCTTAGATTAAAGTGTAAAAATTAAGTGCCTATTTTTTAAGCAAAGTCCTGTGCCACTCGGGATGACAGGGGTGGGCACTGGCAGTGGGCACACTACAGTCAGTTGAAGTCGGCCTGACACACACTGGCAGGCAACTAACCTTAGATTAAAGTGTAAAAATGAAGTGCCTTTTTTTTAAGCAAAGTCCTGTGCCACACGGGATGACAGGGGTGGGCACTGGCAGTGGGCACACTACAGTCAGTTGAAGTCGGCCTGACACACACTAGCAGCAGGCAAGCAGCTGAAATTACACTAAAGTGTAAAAATTAAATGCCTTTTTTATGCAAAGTCCTGTGCCAGCCGGTATGAGTGGTGGGCACTGGCAGTGGGCACACTACAGTCAGTGGAAGTCAGCCTGACACACACTGGCAGGCAACTAACCTTAGATTAAAGTGTAAAAATGAAGTGCCTTTTTTTTAAGCAAAGTCCTGTGCCACACGGGATGACAGGGGTGGGCACTGGCAGTGGGCACACTACAGTCAGTTGAAGTCGGCCTGACACACACTAGCAGCAGGCAAGCAGCTGAAATTACACTAAAGTGTAAAAATTAAATGCCTTTTTTATGCAAAGTCCTGTGCCAGCCGGTATGAGTGGTGGGCACTGGCAGTGGGCACACTACAGTCAGTGGAAGTCAGCCTGACACACACTGGCAGGCAACTAACCTTAGATTAAAGTGTAAAAATTAAGTGCCTTTTTTTAAGCAAAGTCCTGTGCCACACGGAATGACAGGGGTGAGCACTGGCAGTGGGCACACTACAGTCTGTGGGCCTGCAGCTCCTCACACACAGGCAGGCCAGGCAACTGCAATATGTATATAAAGGAAAAAAAAAAAGCAGACTAATGTTGCAGCCCTAAAAAGGGCTTTTTGGGGTGCTGTCAGGACGCTGTCCTTACAGCAGAGATCAGATGAGTCTTTCAGGACTGGAGTGGACACTGAATTCACTAGCCTAGCTATCGATTTCCCAATTAAATCAGCAGCAGTTACAGTCTCCCTCCTCTCACTAAGACTGCAGCTTCAGAATGAATCTAAAATGGATGCTGTGCAGGAGGTGGGAGGGTCTGGGAGGGAGGGTATGCTGCTGATTGGCTGGAATGTGTCTGCTGACTGTGAGGTACAGGGTCAAAGTTTGCTCAATGATGATGTATAGGGGGCGGACCGAACATCGCATGTGTTCGCCCGGCAGAGGCGAACGCGAACAAGCTATGTTCGCCGGGAACTGTTCGCCGTCGGATAGTTCGGGCCATCTCTATTTATATGTAGATTTTGTTGAAATTTTCTGAAGCGGTCAAAAACTGTTCAATTTGGAAGGGGTAGAATAATAAGGCTGAATGCGTGGGTTGGTTGTGTTCTATGTCCGGTTAATATGGTTCGTGTTTGGCTTTCAGTTCGTCTGGCTGTGTCGGGCCCATTCTTGATTCATAAAGATGGCTCTCCTCTTGCCAAGTTTCAGATTTGCTCGGTACTTAAGAAATGTTTGGCTGCTCTTGGGCTCAGTTCATTTAAAATTTCCTTGCATTCTTTCAGGATTGGTGCAGCAATGGAGGCAGCTAGGTGCGGGTTAGATGAAGCTGTTATTAGAAGAATAGGGCGTTGGGACTCGCATGGAGCTAAATTATATATTAGACCGGATCTGCTATTATCAGACTAAATTATGTTTTATTTTTTCAGGAGGTCTTGTAATTGTTTGGAATATTGGCCATTCATATGTATTCTGGGCTCAGAAGAGAGCAGAAAAGAGAACATACACTGAGAATCTTTCGTTTGATTGTTCATCTTTACATGTCTACTGGCGAGGCGCTAGAGGAATGGGATGGAGCGGTGTTTTGCGGGAGGTTAGGAAGTTATGCTTGGAATAGCCTCGTCCTAATGTTCTGGTTTAACATGTAGGGGGTAATGATGTTGGGAAAGTAAAAAAATGCTTGTTATTATGGGAAATGAAAAGATATCTGACGCTGTTGAGATGCATGTTGCCAGACACGGTTTTGGTGTTTTCTGAAATAGTGCCTTGCTTAGTTCGGTCTCTTAAAGAGAATTTATTTTTTGAGAAGATTTGTAAAAGGGTTAATAGAGCCATGGAAACGTTTCTTTCATAGTTGGGTAGAATTTCTTACAGGCACATTGATCTGGAGGGCTGGATGTTAGGTCTATTAAGATCAGATAATGTGCACCTGTCAGAAATTGGTATTTATATTTCTAATGTGGGTTTGCAATGTGCCATTGAGAAAGGACTGCAATGCTTGTGGGGGGCCTCGCCTTTGTAAGGTGTGGCTTTTGGGAATTATCACTCAGCTATAGCTGAGTGGAATGTGGTTTTTAATGGTTATGAATTTGTTTTTAATGGTTGAAACACTCGGTAACACTGACATGGAAAAGGATCTAGGAATTTTAATAAACAGCAAACTAAGCTGCAAAAAACAGTGTCAGGCAGCTGCTGCCAAGGCCAATAAGATAATGGGTTGCATCAAAAGGGGCATAGATGCCCGTGATGAGAACATATTCCTACTACTTTACAAATCACTGGTCAGACCACACATGGAGTACTGTGTACAGTTCTGGGCTCCTGTAAACAAGGCAGACATAGCAGAGCTGGAGAGGGTTCAGAGGAGGGCAACTAAAGTAATAACTGGAATGGGGCAACTACAGTACCCTGAAAGATTATCAAAATTAGGGTTATTCACGTTAGAAAAAAGACGACTGAGGGGAGATCTAATTACTATGTATAAATATATCAGGGGGCAGTACAGAGATCTATCCCATCATCTATTTATCCCCAGGACTGTGACTGTGACGAGGGGACATCCTCTGCGTTTGGAGGAAAGAAGGTTTGTACACAAACATAGAAGAGGATTCTTTACGGTAAGAGCAGTGAGACTATGGAACTCTCTGCCTGAGGAGGTGGTGATGGTGGGTACAATAAAGGGATTCAAGAGGGGCCTGGATGTATTTCTGGAGTGTAATAATATTACAGGCTATAGCTACTAGAGAGGGGTCGTTGATCCAGGGAGTTATTCTGATTGCCTGATTGGAGTCGGGAAGGAATTTTTATTCCCCTAAAGTGAGGAAAATTGGCTTCTACCTCACAGGGTTTTTTTTTGCCTTCCTCTGGATCAACTTGTAGGATGACAGGCCGAACTGGATGGACAAATGTCTTTTTTCGGCCTTATGTACTATGTTACTATGTTACTATGAATATTTATTTATTCAGATTCATATATTAATTTTTTGAGTAACTCATAATAAAGCATTGCAGCCATTTCTTCCATCAGAAAGGTGTTTTGGTCTTTATTTATTAGGGCTCTTTCACACTTGCGTTGTTCTGTTCCGGCATAGAGTTCCGTCGTCGGGGCTCTATGCCGAAAGAATCCTGATCAGGATTATCCCCATGCATTCTGAATGGAGAGAAATCCATTCAGGATGCATCAGGATGCCTTCAGTTCCGGACCGGAACGTTTTTTGGCCGGAGAAAATACCGCAGCTCCGGCCAAAAATCCTGAACACTTGCCGCAAGGCCGGATCCGGAATTAATGCCCATTGAAAGGCATTAATCCGGATCCGGCCTTAAGCTAAACGTCGTTTCGGCGCATTACCGGATCCGACGTTTAGCTTTTTCTGAATGGTTACCATGGCTGCAAGGACGCTAAAGTCCTGTTTGCCATGGTAAAGTGTAGTGGGGAGCAGAGGAGCAGTATACTTACCGTCCGTGCGGCTCCCGGGGCGCTTCACAGTGACGTCAGGGCGCCCCACGTGCATGGATGACGTGATCGCATGGATCACGTCATCCATGTGCATGGGGCGCTCTGACGTCATTCTGGAGCGCCCCGGGAGCCGCACGGACTGTAAGTATACTGTTCCCCCGCTCCCCACTACTACTATGGCAACCAGGACTTTAATAGCGCCCTGGCTGCCATAGTAACACTGAACGCATTTTGAAGACGGATCCGTCTTCAAATGCTTTCAGTTCACTTGCGTTGTTACGGATCCGGCGGGTACCTCCGGCAAATGGAGTACACGACGGATCCGGACAACGCAAGTGTGAAAGAGGCCTTAATTAGGTATTTTTTAGGTTACATTTGTGGGTGTAATGTGCCTCCATGGATAGTAGGTGAATTACAGACTACCTCAGACTTGTGTTGGGTACTGCATTAAAAGGTGCCACAGCCATATAACAAGTGTTATGTGCAATACCCCAGATAGGGTATCTGCAATTGTTTATTATATATTTCAATGTCATATTATGTTTTATGTATTTGCCGTATGCTTCAGGAATGATAAGATATAGTTGGCATTAGGAATGGAACTTTCTATTTCATTTCTCCCCTCTTAGCGGTAGTGGGCTTGTCCTGCTTTCTTCCAGGAGGGAGAGATCTACAGAGTTCTAGGGAAAGTTAGCTGAACAATCCTGGACTGAGGGATCACGTCCATCTGCTCCTGCTCCAAGGGCCTTTGGGACTAGAATGACAGCGGTCCCTCAAGTTACAATATTAATTAGTTCCAGGACGACCATTGTATGTTGAAACCATTGTAACTTGAGTCATTGGTTCCAAAACCCCAAAATGTCATCCAAGATAAGAGAAAATGAAGATTTAATAAAAATAAACAGATAACTAAGACAAGTCCTTACATATAACAGTCAAGAAAAGCTGCTTACAACTAATACAGCTATTTTACCAGAAAAGTGGCCTTGACTAGTTGGATCTGAGTCTGAGACCTTGTATGTTGAATCTAGTTTCTCCTTACGATGGGTCAGAAAAGACCATTGTATGTTGAAAATATTGTATCCTAAGGCCATTGTATCTTGAGGGACCACTGTATAGCTTGTCTGTGAGGACTAGTACTCCAGGGACTCAGGCTACCAGAAGATCTGCAAGCTACAGCGTTTACAGACAGTAGACTGATCAGCACTACAGCTATGCAGACTCTGCTGCAGGTAAAGGGATAACAAGTTAAAGAGGACCTTTCACTAGAATAAAAAATCTAAACTAAGTATACAGACATGGAAAGCGGCGCCCAGGGATCTCCCTGCACTTACTATTATCCCTGGGCGCCGCTCCGTTCTCCCGGTATAGCTTCCGGTATCTTCATATGTTCGGCTCCACCCAGTTGAGCCTGCCAGCGTCTCCTTCTCCCATGCTGTAGCGCTGGCCAATCGCAGTGCTCAGCGCATAGCCTGAGAGTTTTTTTTTTCTCTCAGGCTATGAGCTGAGCGCTGCGATTGGCCAGTGCTACAGCATGGGAGAAAGAGACGCCGGCAGGCTCCACTGGGGGGAGCCGAACATATGAAGATACCGGAGGCTATACCGGGAGAACGGAGAGGCGCCCAGGGAGAATAGTAAGTGCAGGGAGATCCCTGGGTGCCGCTCTACATGTCTGTATACTTAGTTTAGATTTTCTATTCTAGTGAAAGGTCCTCTTTAACCACCTCAGCTCCCCTAGCTTAAACCCCCTTAATGACCAGACCACTTTTTACAATTCTGCACTACACTACTTTCACGGTTTATTGTTCGGTCATACAACTTACCACCCAAATGAATTTTACCTCCTTTTCTTCTCACTAATAGAGCTTTCATTTGGTGGTATTTCATTGCTGCTGACATTTTAACTTTTTTTTGATATTAATCAAAATTGACAGAAATTTTTGCAAAAAAATGTCATTTTTCACTTTCTGTTGTAAAATTTTTCAAATAAAACTACATTTCTATATAAATGTTTCTCTAAATTTATTGTTCTACATGTCTTTGATAAAAAAAAAATGCAATAAGTGTATATTTATTGGTTTTCGCAAAAGTTATAGCGTTTACAAACTATGGTACAAAAATGTGAATTTCCGCATTTTGAAGCAGCTCTGACTTTCTGAGCACCTGTCATGTTTCCTGAGGTTCTACAATGCCCAGACAGTAGAAACACCCCACAAATGACCGCATTTCGGAAAGTAGACACCCTAAGGTATTCGCTGATGGGCATAGTGAGTTCATGGAAGTTTTAATTTTTTGTCACAAGTTAGCGGAAAATGATTATTTTTTATTATTATTATTTTTTTCTTACAAAGTCTCATATTCCACTAACTTGTGACAAAAAATTACATTTTACATGAACTCGCCATGCCCCTCACGAAATACCTTGGGGTGTCTTCTTTCCAAAATGGGGTCACTTGTGGGGTATTTATACTGCCCTGGAATTTTAGGGGACCTAAAGTGTGAGAAGTAGTTTGGAATCCAAATGCGTAAAAAATGCCCTGTGAAATCGTAAAGATACTCATTGGAATTTGGGCCCCTTTGCGCACCTAGGCTGCAAAAAAGTGTCACACATGTGGTATCGCCATACTCAGGAGAAGTAGGGCAATGTGTTTTGGGGTGTATTTTTACATATACCCATGCTGGGTGAGAGAAATATCTCTGTAAAAGACAACTTTTCCCATTTTTTTATACAAAGTTGTCATTTTACAGAGATATTTCTCTCACCCAGCATGGGTATATGTAAAAATACACCCCAAAACACATTGCCCTACTTCTCCTGAGTACGGTGATACCACATGTGTGACACTTTTTTGCAGCCTAGGTGCGCAAAGGGGCCCGAATTCCAATGAGTACCTTTTAGGAGGGCATTTTTAGACATTTGGATTCCAGACTACTTCTCATGCTTTAGGGCCCCTAAAATGCCAGGGCAGTATAAATACCCCACATGTGACCCCATGGAAAGAAGACACCCCAAGGTATTCCGTGAGGGACATGGCGAGTTCATAGAAGTTTTTTTTTTTGGCACAAGTTAGCAGAATTTTTTTTTTTTTCTCACAAAGTCTCCCTTTCCGCTAACTTGGGACAAAAAGTTTAATCTTTCATGGACTCAATATGCCCCTCAGCGAATACCTTAGGGTGTCTTCTTTCCAAAATGGGGTCATTTGTGGGGTGTTTGTACTGCCCTGGCATTTGAGGGTCTCCACAATCATTACATGTATGGCCAGCATTAGGAGTTTCTGCTATTCTCCTTATATTGAGCATACGGGTAATGAGATATTTTTTTTCCGTTCAGCCTCTGGGCTGAAAGGAAAAAAGAACGGCACAGATTTCTTCATTCGCATCGATCAATGTAGATGAAAAAATCTCTGCCAAAAAATGTGCAAAAAAAAAAAGGAGGGGAAAGGCATCTGCCAGGACATAGGAGCTCCGCCCAACATCCAAACCCACTCAGCTCGTATGCCCTGGCAAACCCGATTTCTCCATTCACATCAATCGATGTGGATGAATAAATCATTGCCTGAATAAATCATAAGCCTCGGCAAACGTATCTTTTTTAATGCAGAGGAGAAATCTCATCTTGCAGCGCCGCATACACCGACTTTGTGTAATCTGATAGCAGCGCAATGCTTCTGTCAGAATGCACATCAGTGCTGCAGCTGGTCGATCGGTTGGTCCAGCTAGAAGGTAAAAAAACAAAACCAAAGAAAAAAAACAGGCCGCAACGCAATAAATTTATTAACATTAGCTTTATATAACATTTGAAACAGAACATTAACTTTTCTAAACTTTATTGAACTTTTGGAACATTAACTTTTTTGCTTACCTATGATTTTTTTATTTTATTTTTTTACCTCTATAGGACAAACCTCTCTATCCCCATGGGACAATGTGCAAAGCGCAAATCGTCCCGATAAGTGGCGAAGTACATTATGCACTTTGTCCCAGGTGAAAGGAGAGGTTTACAGCAGCTCTGTGTGAAAGGGCCCTAAGACCCCTGTGTGCCTGTCCTGTGTCACGCAATGCCTATACTAATAGTGTACCTGTGTGTGGTACTTCCGGAAACACTCCCCTAAGCATATGGCAGGGTGGTCAGGGCAGTCAGGACAGAAATAGCGGGTGTCACGCCTTATTCAACTCCTGCTACAGACACAACATTTTTTTCGGGGTGGCGCTTGGTTTGAGGTACCAGCAACGACATTGGGGAAATGTCGCTCATGTAGACGGCTCACTACACTGGTGGTTGGGGCCACGGAACCTCCTGGATACAGGAGGTTCTCGATGATCTCTTCCTGAAATTTGAGGAAGGATCTTGTTCTCCCAGCCTTACTGTAGAGAACAAAACTATTGTACATAGCCAATTGAATTAGGTATACAGACACCTTCTTATACCAGCGTCTGGTCCTGCAGGAGAGTAAATAAGGAGCCAACATCTGGTCATTGAAGTCCACCCCTCCCATGAGCAAATTATAGTCGTGGACTGAGAGGGGCTTTTCAATTAAACTGGTTGCCCGTTCAATTTGGATTGTCGTGTCTGCGTGAATGGAGGAGAGCATGTAAACGTCATGCTTGTCTCTCCATTTCACCGCGAGCAGTTCTTCGTTACACAAGTCAGCCCTCTCCCCCCTTGCAAGACGGGTGGTAACGAGCCGTTGGGGGAAGCCCCGGTGACTAGGTCGCGCGGTGCCACAGCAGCCAATCTGTTCTAGAAACAAATGCCTGAAGAGGGGCACACTTGTGTAGAAATTGTCCACATAAAGGTGGTACCCCTTGCCAAATAAGGGTGACACCAAGTCCCAGACTGTCTTCCCACTGCTCCCTAGGTAGTCAGGGCAACCGACCGGCTCCAGGGTCTGATCTTTACCCTCATAGACACGAAATTTGTGCGTATAGCCTGTGGCTATTTCACAGAGCTTATACAATTTGACCCCATACCAGGCGCGCTTGCTTGGGATGTATTGTTTGAAGCCAAGGCGCCCGGTAAAATGTATCAGGGACTCGTCTATGCAGATATTTTGCTCAGGGGTATACAAATCTGCAAATTTGGTGTTAAAGTGGTCTATGAGGGACCGAATTCTGTGGAGCCGGTCAAAAGCTGGGTGGCCTCTGGGACGAGAGGTGCTATTATCACTAAAGTGCAGGAAACGCAGGATGGTCTCAAATCGTGTCCTGGACATGGCAGCAGAGAACATGGGCATGTGATGCATTGGGTTCGTGGACCAATATGACCGCAATTCATGCTTTTTTGTCAGACCCATGTTGAGTAGAAGGCCCAGAAAAGTTTTAAATTTGGAAACTTGGACGGGTTTCCACCAGAAAGACTGGGCATAAAAGCTTCCCAGGTTGGCGGCTATAAATTGAGTGGCATACCGGTTTGTTTCTGCCACGACTAAGTCAAAGAGCTCCGCAGTGAAGAACAGCTCAAAAAACCCCAGTGCCGATCCGATCTGAGCTGTCTCAACCCGAACTCCAGACTGGGCGGTGAAAGGGGGAACTACTGGTGCGGCTGAAGATGGGGGCTGCCAATCAGGGTTTGCTCAGGGACTCTACAGGGAGTGCAGAATTATTAGGCAAGTTGTATTTTTGAGGATTAATTTTATTATTGAACAACAACCATGTTCTCATTGAACCCAAAAAACTCATTAATATCAAAGCTGAATATTTTTGGAAGTAGTTTTTAGTTTGTTTTTAGTTTTAGCTATTTTAGGGGGATATCTGTGTGTGCAGGTGACTATTACTGTGCATAATTATTAGGCAACTTAACAAAAAACAAATATATACGCATTTCAATTATTTATTTTTACCAGTGAAACCAATATAACATCTCAACATTCACAAATATACATTTCTGACATTCAAAAACAAAACAAAAACAAATCAGTGACCAATATAGCCACCTTTCTTTGCAAGGACACTCAAAAGCCTGCCATCCATGGATTCTGTCAGTGTTTTGATCTGTTCACCATCAACATTGCGTGCAGCAGCAACCACAGCCTCCCAGACACTGTTCAGAGAGGTGTACTGTTTTCCCTCCTTGTAAATCTCACATTTGATGATGGACCACAGGTTCTCAATGGGGTTCAGATCAGGTGAACAAGGAGGCCATGTCATTAGATTTTCTTCTTTTATACCCTTTCTTGCCAGCCACGCTGTGGAGTACTTGGACGCGTGTGATGGAGCATTGTCCTGCATGAAAATCATGCTTTTCTTGAAGGATGCAGACTTCTTCCTGTACCACTGCTTGAAGAAGGTGTCTTCCAGAAACTGGCAGTAGGACTGGGAGTTGAGATTGACTCCATCCTCAACCCGAAAAGGCCCCACAAGCTCATCTTTGATGATACCAGCCCAAACCAGTACTCCACCTTGCTGGCGTCTGAGTCGGACTGGAGCTCTCTGCCCTTTACCAATCCAGCCACGGGCTCATCCATCTGGCCCATCAAGACTCACTCTCATTTCATCAGTCCATAAAACCTTAGAAAAATCAGTCTTGAGATATTTCTTGGCCCAGTCTTGACGTTTCAGCTTGTGTGTCTTGTTCAGTGGTGGTCGTCTTTCAGCCTTTCTTACCTTGGCCATGTCTCGGAGTATTGCACACCTTGTGCTTTTGGGCACTCCAGTGATGTTGCAGCTCTGAAATATGGCCAAACTGGTGGCAAGTGGCATCTTGGCAGCTGCACGCTTGACTTTTCTCAGTTCATGGGCAGTTATTTTGCGCCTTGGTTTTTCCACACGCTTCTTGCGACCCTGTTGACTATTTTGAATGAAACGCTTGATTGTTCGATGATCACGCTTCAGAAGCTTTGCAATTTTAAGAGTGCTGCATCCCTCTGCAAGATATATCACTATTTTTGACTTTTCTGAGCCTGTCAAGTCCTTCTTTTGAACCCATTTTGCCAAAGGTAAGGATGTTGTTGATGTCATTAGACCACACCCCTTCTCATTACAGAGATGCACATCACCTAATATGCTTAATTGGTAGTAGGCTTTCGAGCCTATACATTTTGGAGTAAGACAACATGCATAAAGAGGATGATGTGGCCAAAATACTCATTTGCCTAAAAATTCTGCACGCAGTGTAGGGTCATTACGGGCCTGTCTGTGCGGTGGCTGCGACGGGGGAACTACAGCATGTGCCATCGTACCAGCTTCAATTGCCCTTCTGGTGCTCGCCACTTCACCATGTTCTACGGCAGTGCTGGTACTAGGTCCAGGATGGGCTGCGCTGCTGGTGTATGCCTCACCACGTAATCAGACAGCACCAGCCCCACTCTGCTGCCCTTGAAGCGGATCCTGCGCAACACGGGGCCAGGTACGCCTGGTGCTATCAGGGACCTCAACCTCATCGTCCGAACTTTGGGTCAGACTGCCACTGCTTTCTACAGGTTCGTATTCTGACCCGCTGGATTCGTCAGATGAGGGTTCCCATTCCTCATCCGACTGGGTCAGAAGCCTGTAGGCCTCTTCAGAAGAATACCCCTTACTTGCCATTTGGTCAACTAAATTTAGGGGGTATTCCCTGAGACTACCCAAGAAAAAAAGCAAGCCTGTCTTACAAATGGGAGGCTAGCAAAGTACAGGAAGCCGATGCGATTGATAAAAAATATCAAAACAGATTTTTTTTATCGCCGCAGCACTTGTGTAGTGATTGTGCAGTGATCAAAAAATAAAATAAATTTTGTCACTGCGGCGGGGTGGGCGTGGGTGAACGCACGTGTGGGCGACCGATCAGGCCTGATTGGGCAAACACTGCGTTTTGGGTGGAGGCCGAGCTAAGGTGACACTAATACTATTATAGATCTGACTGTGATCAGTTCTGATCACTTACAGATACTATACAAGTACCAATGCTGATTAGCGAATCGGTGACTGCGGTGAGGTGGGCTGGGTGCTAACTGAAGCTAACTACCATAGGGGCCTAAACTATCCTAAACCTAACAGTCAATACTGGTGGAAAAAAAAAAGTGACAGTTTACACTGATCACTTTTTTCCCTTTCACTAGTGATTGACAGGGGTGATCAAGGGGTTAATTGGGGTGATGGAGGGGGTGATCTGGGGCTAAATGTGTTGTGCTTGGTGTACTCACAGTGATCTGTGCTCTCTGCTGGGACCAACCGACGAAAAGGACCCAGCAGAGAGCACAGAAGCCATTTAACACATTATATTTATAAATATAATGTGTTAGATGGCTTGTGATTCGATTTTTTTAAAAGTCACCAACCTGCCAGCGGTGATCATTGGCTGGCAGGCTGGTGATGAACTTCTCCTGCGACTTTTCCCGGCCCGCACTGCGCATGCGCGGGCCGGCTATGCTCGTAATCTCGCGTCTCGCGTGAGGACGCGCCGATGCGTCCAGGAGGAATAACCCGGCCGCCCGCAGGACGCATCCCTGCGTTAGGCGGTCGGGAGGTGGTTAAGACACCCATCACAACAGTTCAGGACAGGCACATTTAACCACCTCCGGACCGCTGTACGCACAGACGCGTCCTGGAGGTGGTTGATTCATTCCGAGTGGACGCATATACGCGTCATCTCGCGAGACGCGAGATTTCCTGTGAACGCGCGCACACAGGAACGGAAGGTAAGAGAGTTGATCTCCAGCCTGCCAGCGGCGATCGTTCGCTGGCAGGCTGGAGATGTGTTTTTTTTAACCCCTAACAGGTATATTAGACGCTGTTTTGATAACAGCGTCTAATATACCTGCTACCTGGTCCTCTGGTGGTCCCCTTTGTTTGGATCGACCACCAGAGGACACAGGTAGCTCAGTAAAGTAGCACCAAGCACCACTACACTACACTACACCCCCCCCCCCCCCGTCACTTATTAACCCCTTATTAGCCCCTGATCACCCCATATAGACTCCCTGATCACCCCATATAGACTCCCTGATCACCCCCCTGTCATTGATTACCCCCCTGTCATTGATCAACCCCCTGTAAAGCTCCATTCAGATGTCCGCATAATTTTTACGGATCCACTGATAGATGGATCGGATCCGCAAAACGCATCCGGACGTCTGAATGAAGCCTTACAGGGGCATGATCAATGACTGTGGTTATCACCCCATATAGACTCCCTGATCACCCCCCTGTCATTGATCACCCCCCTGTCATTGATTACCCCCCTGTAAAGCTCCATTCAGACGTCCGCATGATTTTTACGGATCCACTGATAGATGGATCGGATCCGCAAAACGCATCCGGACGTCTGAATGAAGCCTTACAGGGGCATGATCAATGACTGTGGTGATCACCCCATATAGACTCCCTGATCACCCCCCTGTAAAGCTCCATTCAGATGTCCGCATGATTTTTACGGATCCACTGATAGATGGATCGGATCCGCAAAACGCATCCGGACGTCTGAATGAAGCCTTACAGGGGCATGATCAATGACTGTGGTGATCACCCCATATAGACTCCCTGATCACCCCCCTGTAAAGCTCCATTCAGATGTCCGCATGATTTTTACGGATCCACTGATAGATGGATCGGATCCGCAAAACGCATCCGGACGTCTGAATGAAGCCTTACAGGGGCATGATCAATGACTGTGGTTATCACCCCATATAGACTCCCTGATCACCCCCCTGTCATTGATCACCCCCCTGTCATTGATCACCCCCCTGTAAAGCTCCATTCAGACGTCCGCATGATTTTTACGGATCCACTGATAGATGGATCGGATCCGCAAAACGCATACGGACGTCTGAATGAAGCCTTACACGGGCGTGATCAATGACTGTGGTTATCACCCCATATAGACTCCCTGATCACCCCCCTGTCATTGATCACCCCCCTGTCATTGATCACCCCCCTGTCATTGATCACCCCCCTGTCATTGATCACCCCCCTGTCATTGATCACCACCCCTGTCATTGATCACCACCCCTGTCATTGATCACCACCCCTGTCATTGATCACCCCCCCTGTCATTGATCACCCCCCCTGTCATTGATCACCCCCCCTGTCATTGATCACCCCCCTGTCATTGATCACCCCCCTGTCATTGATCACCCCCCTGTCATTGATCAACCCCCTGTCATTGATCAACCCCCCTGTCATTGATCACCCCCCTGTCATTGATCACCCCCCTGTAAGGCTCCTTTCAGACATTTTTTTGGCCCAAGTTAGCGGAATTATTATTTTTTTTTCTTACAAAGTCTCATATTCCACTAACTTGTGACAAAAAATTAAATCTCACATGAACTCACCATACCCCTCACGGAATCCAAATGCGTAAAATTTTTTAGACATTTATATTCCAGACTTCTTCTCACGCTTTAGGGCCCCTAGAATGCCAGGGCAGTATAAATACCCCACATGTGACCCCATTTCGGAAAGAAGACACCCCCAGGTATTCCGTGAGGGGCATATTGAGTCCATGAAAGATTGAAATTTTTGTCCCAAGTTAGCGGAACGGGAGACTTTGTGAGAAAAAAATAAAAAATATCAATTTCCGCTAACCTGTGCCAAAAAAAAAAAATTTCTATGAACTCGCCATGCCCCTCATTGAATACCTTGGGGTGTCTTCTTTCCAAAATGGGGTCACATGTGGGGTATTTATACTGCCCTGGCATTCTAGGGGCCCCAAAGCGTGAGAAGAAGTCTGGTATCCAAATGTCTAAAAATGCCCTCCTAAAAGGAATTTGGGCCCCTTTGCGCATCTAGGCTGCAAAAAAGTGTCACACATCTGGTATCGCCGTACTCAGGAGAAGTTGGGGAATGTGTTTTGGGGTGTCATTTTACATATACCCATGCTGGGTGAGATAAATATCTTGGTCAAATGCCAACTTTGTATAAAAAAATGGGAAAAGTTGTCTTTTGCCAAGATATTTCTCTCACCCAGCATGGGTATATGTAAAAAGACACCCCAAAACACATTCCCCAACTTCTCCCGAGTACGCAGATACCAGATGTGTGACACTTTTTTGCAGCCTAGGTGGGCAAAGGGGCCCATATTCCAAAGAGCACCTTTCGGATTTCACTGGTCATTTACCTACTTACCACACATTAGGGCCCCTGGAAAATGCCAGGGCAGTATAACTACCCCACAAGTGACCCCATTTTGGAAAGAAGACACCCCAAGGTATTCCGTGAGGGGCATGGCGAGTTCCTAGAATTTTTTATTTTTTGTCACAAGTTAGTGGAAAATGATGATTTTTTTTTTTTTTTTTTCATACAAAGTCTCATATTCCACTAACTTGTGACAAAAAATAAAAACTTCCATGAACTCACTATGCCCATCAGCGAATACCTTGGGGTCTATTCTTTCCAAAATGGGGTCACTTGTGGGGTAGGTATAATGCCCTGGTATTTTAGGGGCCCAAATGTGTGGTAAGGAGTTTGAAATCAAATTCTGTAAAAAATGACGAGTGAAATCCGAAAGGTGCTCTTTGGAATATGGGCCCCTTTGCCCACCTAGGCTGCAAAAAAGTGTCACACATCTGGTATCTCCGTACTCAGGAGAAGGTGGGGAATGTGTTTTGGGGTGTCATTTTACATATACCCATGCTGGGTGAGATAAATATCTTGGTCAAATGCCAACTTTGTATAAAAAAATGGGAAAAGTTGTCTTTTGCCAAGATATTTCTCTCACCCAGCATGGGTATATGTAAAAAGACACCCCAAAACACATTCCCCAACTTCTCCTGAGTACGGAGATACCACATGTGTGGCACTTTTTTGCAGCCTAGGTGGGCAAAGGGGCCCATATTTCAAAGAGCACCTTTTGGATTTCACTGGTCATTTACCTACTTACCACACATTAGGGCCCCTGGAAAATGCCAGGGCAGTATAACTACCCCACAAGTGACCCCATTTTGGAAAGAAGACACCCCAAGGTATTCCGTGAGGGGCATGGCGAGTTCCTAGAATTTTTTATTTTTTGTCACAAGTTAGTGGAAAATGATGATTTTTATTTTTTATTTTTTTTTCATACAAAGTCTCATATTCCACTAACTTGTGACAAAAAATAAAAACTTCCATGAACTCACTATGCCCATCAGCGAATACCTTGGGGTCTATTCTTTCCAAAATGGGGTCACTTGTGGGGTAGGTATAATGCCCTGGTATTTTAGGGGCCCAAATGTGTGGTAAGGAGTTTGAAATCAAATTCTGTAAAAAATGACGAGTGAAATCCGAAAGGTGCTCTTTGGAATATGGGCCCCTTTGCCCACCTAGGCTGCAAAAAAGTGTCACACATCTGGTATCTCCGTACTCAGGAGAAGGTGGGGAATGTGTTTTGGGGTGTCATTTTACATATACCCATGCTGGGTGAGATAAATATCTTGGTCAAATGCCAACTTTGTATAAAAAAATGGGAAAAGCTGTCTTTTGCCAAGATATTTCTCTCACCCAGCATGGGTATATGTAAAAAGACACCCCAAAACACATTCCCCAACTTCTCCTGAGTACGGAGATACCACATGTGTGGCACTTTTTTTGCAGCCTAGGTGGGCAAAGGGGCCCATATTCCAAAGAGCACCTTTTGGATTTCACTGGTCATTTACCTACTTACCACACATTAGGGCCCCTGGAAAATGCCAGGGCAGTATAACTACCCCACAAGTGACCCCATTTTGGAAAGAAGACACCCCAAGGTATTCCGTGAGGGGCATGGCGAGTTCCTAGAATTTTTTATTTTTTGTCACAAGTTAGTGGAAAATGATGATTTTTTTTTTTTTCATACAAAGTCTCATATTCCACTAACTTGTGACAAAAAATAAAAACTTCCATGAACTCACTATGCCCATCAGCGAATACCTTGGGGTCTCTTCTTTCCAAAATGGGGTCACTTGTGGGGTAGTTATACTGCCCTGGCATTCTAGGGGCCCAAATGTGTGGTAAGGAGTTTGAAATCAAATTCTGTAAAAAATGACGAGTGAAATCCGAAAGGTGCTCTTTGGAATATGGGCCCCTTTGCCCACCTAGGCTGCAAAAAAGTGTCACACATCTGGTATCTCCGTATTCAGGAGAAGTTGGGGAATGTGTTTTGGGGTGTCTTTTTACATATACCCATGCTGGGTGAGAGAAATATCTTGGCAAAAGACAACTTTTCCCATTTTTTTATACAAAGTTGGCATTTGACCAAGATATTTATCTCACCCAGCATGGGTATATGTAAAATGACACCCCAAAACACATTCCCCAACTTCTACTGAATACGGAGATACCAGATGTGTGACAATTTTTTGCAGCCTAGGTGGGCAAAGGGGCCCACATTCCAAAGAGCACCTTTCGGATTTCACTCGTCATTTTTTACAGAATTTGATTTCAAACTCCTTACCACACATTTGGGCCCCTAGAATGCCAGGGCAGTATAACTACCCCACAAGTGACCCCATTTTGGAAAGAAGAGACCCCAAGGTATTTCGTGATGGGCATAGTGAGTTCATGGAAGTTTTTATTTTTTGTCACAAGTTAGTGGAATATGAGACTTTGTAAGAAAAAAAAAAAAAAAAAAAAAATAATCATTTTCCGCTAACTTGTGACAAAAAATAAAAAGTTCTATGAACTCACTATGCCCATCAGCGAATACCTTAGGGTGTGTACTTTCCGAAATGGGGTCATTTGTGGGGTGTTTGTACTGTCTGGGCATTGTAGAACCTCAGGAAACATGACAGGTGCTCAGAAAGTCAGAGCTGCTTCAAAAAGCGGAAATTCACATTTTTGTACCATAGTTTGTAAACGCTATAACTTTTACCCAAACCATTTTTTTTTTACCCAAACATTTTTTTTTTATCAAAGACATGTAGAACAATAAATTTAGAGCAAAATTTATATATGGATGTCGTTTTTTTTGCAAAATTTTGCAACTGAAAGTGAAAAATGTCATTTTTTTGCAAAAAAATCATTAAATTTCGATTAATAACAAAAAAAGTAAAAATGTCAGCAGCAATGAAATACCACCAAATGAAAGCTCTATTAGTGAGAAGAAAAGGAGGTAAAATTCATTTGGGTGGTAAGTTGCATGACCGAGCAATAAATGGTGAAAGTAGTGTAGGTCAGAAGTGTAAAAAGTGGCCTGGTCTTTCAGGGTGTTTAAGCACTGGGGGCTGAGGTGGTTAAAAGCCTGCATTTCACAAGTGGACACCTATAGCCACAAGTGCCAGCCTATTGCTATTTGTGAAGGGAAATCAGGAGAGAGAGAAGGACTAATCTAGAGTGTTACTGTCTTCCATCTTGCCTGCCACCATACCTCATCATCTGGGGATAGAGACATTGCACCTTGTACAGATGACAGCTGGATGTACTGTAACTCAGTAAAGAAAAATGTTTGTTGTACTTCTACCTGATCCTTTCACACAAACTTTTCACTGCACTGAACCCCAGAGAGCGATGGCCTGAGGGAATACACCTTGACAGAACACCTCCTCAGGGCCACTACCACTCCCATCCTCTGCACCGGCTCCTCAGGCACTTTGCTGCATATGTTGGACCGCGTATATGTTAAATATTCTAAAACTCCATCCATGCCCCTTTCCTGTGCCAACATCAGTATGCATCCTGTATCCTGTAGTACCGTCCTGGGATACGGCAGGTTATGACTTTGCATATTTGCTTTTAATTAACATAAAACAAACAACTTTACTTTTCTTTTTGCCAATGAAAAAATCCAATTTAGTGAAACGTTTTAAGAGTCTTCATTTGCATGAGTGAAATACAGTACAGCACAAGTGATCTGCTCTCATTCATCCGCTGCCTGGAACATTACGCTGGAGGCTGAGCGCACAGTCGGCTGGGAGTCAATTTCAGCTCTTCCTAAGAGCTGCACATTTTGACAAACAGCCCCTCGCATTCTATTCATTCCTTTATGAACTGAGGAAGATATTTACTCAATGTCATCAACAATGCCTAGTTATTCAGCCGTGCTTTATAAATGGCAGGAGCTCCAGGCAGTCTTTAGTAGACGGTGATAATCGCAGGGACTCCAGATGGGAACCACACAGGGTTATTTACAGCCAATCTGTGGGCCTGCTGATAGAGTGCGGAAATCTATGAACGTTTTCCACCCCTCTAGTTCGTAAAACGTGATTGATAGTATCATGTGACCTGCGGCCATAATGTAATGTCCAATTTGACTTCTTGATTTCCAGTCATGGCATTCTTTATGACAGCGGGAATGTCTTTACACTGGACGCAACAATATCAACACTAGAAGAGGTCATATATATAATTACCTCTACTCATAAATGTGCGCAATTTATGCCCTGAGACATAGTTCACAGAAGACAGTGGAATCACAGTGTCAGAAATATGGCTACCAGTGCTTCCGCACAGTGACTTGTCTCTCTATCTCTTTGGAAGCCAAAGTTTTTCTATCTCTTTGGAAAGCCAAGAGTTAAAGGGGTTACAGCGAATTCAGTCTTGATGGCCCATCCTCAGGATAAGTCAACAATACATGACCAGTGGGTTCGGACTCTTAGCCCCTTCCAACAGCTGATCAGCAGGGGTGCCAGGAGTCAGTTCCCACTGATATTGATGACCTGAGGATACATCATCAATATTGAACTCCTAGAAAAACCCTTTGAAGTCTGTCTACACCTTTGGGTGCATTCTTCTTATTTTGGGCTAAAATAATTTTTCCAGTTGGTCTTTATTAAAATATTTATAACAGTTTTTCCTCTACAGCCATCAGTTTCAATGCATCTGTATGGCAGCTCAGTGGTTAGGACTGGTGTCTGGTAGCACACTCCATATCTTCTCCCCATGTTTGCATGGGTTTCCTCCCACACTGGTCAACATAGTAACGTCATACATCACTACGCGCAAAATTTTGCGCTGTATCTTGATGGTCGCGGCGGCTTCTTCGTGCAGATGGATGAGGTGAGTATGTTTTTATTTCCCTGCCATTTCAGTGAAAATTGATTCATTACCACGAAGCGCAAGGAAAGGAAATATTTCCTGAAATTCGGATCGAAGTCAATTTATTTTACTTTGCTTCGCTCAACACTACTTATGACATATAGAAAATGCCACAGAATAACAATTAGTAAGTGCCATATAGTCCTCTTACATACATACTGGTCAACAGTAGTCAGAAAGTGGCCAACCCCTTTAAACTAAATTCTTATAAGCTTGATCATACAAGAGTTTAGCTAAGAAGACCTTCTGTACCCTTACTGCAGACTGTTGGCAACTCATTCATAACTTCTAGTTGAAATAATAAAGGAATGGCAGAACATAGAGCCATAAGAGTTGATGCTCCAGAATTGTTATTACATGGGAAATGCATGAAGCCATTAAAACCAGCATGTCAGGAGAGGTGACAGGTCCTCTTTAAATGAGTGTTTATAAGCTGTTAGGAAAGTAAAGCTAAGGGCTAGTTCTCTGATTCACTTAAAAGAGTTTGCAGATGCAGGGAAAACTTAAACATTTTTATTAATGATCAATTTAATTTTGTTTTCCAAGATAAGAGACATACAATCTCACCCCTCCTCCAAAGGTGTCCATAGACTTTTAATGGTTAAATGATAAGACTATGTATACTGCCACTAGACCAGGTAGTTGTATTTGGCTTTACTAGTCAGCATCCCCCTACTCGAGGCTGAAGGCAGACATGATTTATTAATTCCACAGAGTATGATTGGAAGCAGAAGATTTCGAACTCTGTATCAGAAAATCATAGCTCAGAAAGAATTTAGGGTTATTGTAGATTAACAAAAATCAAATGAGGCTTCTTTCATACTAGCGCTATTGATTTCCTTGTTCTGTTCTACTATAGGAGGCGAACAATGAAAATAACAGAATTGGTGGGAACTTAACAGCGTCAGATGGACGCTATTGGCTATGGAATCTGTTGGGTTTCTATTAGAGAGTCCATCATTTTACCAGACATAATAGACTCGTCTGCCGGAATTGAGCCTCCAATGCGGATGTAAACTTTCCTGTCCTAGACCATATCTGTTATCAGGAGTCAGGGGCATAACTACCATAGCAGCAGACCATGCGACTGCTATGGGGCCCAGGGCCAGAGGGGGCCCAGTTGGGATCATCTCCTCTTCTACTGGAGGTGAAAACTTGGTCAGGACTCTACCCTCTAAAGCAGGGGTGCACAACCTGCGGCCCGCATGCGGCCCCCAGAGCCAAGGTTTGCGGCCCCCGTCCTCCTGGACACAAACACAGCTGATCATGAGATCAGCTGTATTTCTGCCAGCAGCGCAGCGCGATGGAGCATTACAGCTCCTGCTCCCGCACTGTTATGAGCAGGACGGGTACTCGGCTGCCAGTGACAGCACGAAACCCGAGGAGAAGGCAGAAACAGTGTATCAGCGCTTCTGCCTTCTCCTCACACATAAGTGCTATGCAGGGTGGACCCGGCTTGGGGGCAGAGCTTTAGGGTCAGGAGACCCTGATTAGCCCTGCCTGTGTACAATGCTCCCACAGCAGGGTGATTTCCCCTGTAACTGGGGCTCTTTTGGATGCCCCAGTTACAGTGGAAATAGTGCAAAGAAAAGTCTGTGTCCCCAAAGGTCTTTCAGTGACCTCTTGGGGACAAATTATGTGGAAAAAATATATTAAAAAATAAGTTAAAAAATTATTTTTATTAAATATAATAAATCACAAATAAAAGAAAAAATGAAATAAAATATGATGTGGCAAAAAAATAGAAAATTATAAAAAAAGAAAATACAAATAAAGGAAAAAAATTAAAGGAAAAATTGCTAAATAAAAGAATGTTCACTGCCCCCTAACAATCTTTTTATGATCCCTTGGGGGACACGTTATGTGGCAAAAATATATTTAAAAAAATAGAAAATAAAAAAATAAAAAAAATCATAAAATACAAATAACAGAAAAAAAAGAGTATTCATTGCACCAACCGTCTTTTTATGACCTCTTTGGGGGAGATATTATGTGGCAAAAATATATTTAAATAATAAGTAATAAACCAATTATAAAAAAAAATACAATAAAATATTATTAAAATACAAATAAAAGTAATAAATAAAATGGAAAGAGTGAAAAATTCACACAAACTGTCAGTGTCCCCCAAAGGTCTTTTTATGGCCTCTTGGGGGATATTATTTGTAGCAGATATATAAAAAATTCTGTTAAAAAAGATAATAAAATACATAAAAGAAAAAACACCCACACCAACCAAAACCGTTGCCATTATTGCCCCATTCACGTGAAACTATACATATTATATCACAAAATGACTGACACAAAATAGGTAACTAATTATAATAATTTATTTTGGTGTCAGTTTGCATATTTAAAGAATAAGGAGCTATAGTTTCTCCCAAATAAAACAAAAAAATAAATTATAAGGCCCTATGTGTCAAGTGAAAAATTGTTGCAAAAATTATTTTTGTAGTCCCAACACATAAAAAAGTGTCTTTTCAGGCCTGATTATTAAATTGTTACCCAATAAGCACGTTCCCCACTAGTAAGGTAAAGTGCTTACTGGTTGTTGAATGGCGCCTGTAACTGGCAGGAGGTGGTAATAACCAGGGAGCGCCATCCTCTGCAGTGAAGGAACAAGTTCCTGCAGCATGGCCAATGAAACAGAGGATTCATACTTACCTGCTTCATACCGCCCTGGCCCCCTCTGCCTCCATCTTCCGGTTCCTGCACTTTTACACCTGGCAGTGCATGGCCATAGTCACGAACACAGCTCCAGTCAATGACTGACTTCAGCAGTGACACGCTGCTTGTGGCCACATCACCGCTGAAACCAGTGATTGGCTGGAGAGGTGCATGTGACCATGGCCATGCACTGCCATGTAAAAACAGCGCCGGGAGCAGGTAAGTATAACTCTTCGGTTTCAGGGGCCTTGCTGCAAGAACTTGTTGAAAACGTATTTTTACTGGGAAATCCCTTTAAGCCAGGGGCGGATTGGCCATAGACCTCACAGGGAAATTTCCCGGTGGGCCGATGCCCAGGGGGCCGCCTGGGGCCTCCTCACGGCTGGCCAATGAGAGTTATTGAAGATGTATTTTGTGCTTATGGGGGCAGTATTTTGTGATGAATTGTAGTATTTGGCTCTGTTGGGGTATAATGCGCAACAATATGGTATTACTGGCCCTGACTTCCACCAATTTGTACCCGACTACAAAACAGGGCCACTTTTAGTATATTTCCAGGGCCACTTCAAGTTCCCTGTCCACCCCTGCTTTAAGCCCTTGTGACACTACGAGATATTCAGGTCTATTTTTGGGAACAAGTGTTCATAAGAGCGCTCATTCATGATAACTGGCCTGTATAAGCGTGCCGCACAGCTCTCTGTGAAATCAGGGATGTGCTACGGATTATCAATGTAACTAAATGAAGGAGGAATGACTGTGATAGCGATCATTCCTCCCCAGTCACTTTACATTGGCCTGTGTACATTGCGGTCCCTTGGAATAGAGCGATGTGACAATGCAGCCCTCAGACTAAAAAAGGTTGTGCACCCCTGCACTATGTAAAAAAGACTGTTCTACGTTTAGATCTGGCCTTATTCTGTAAAACTACATTTCCACTGCACCAATCTCCAGGGATCAACAAGCCTGAGGGAGTACACTGTGACAACACTTCATCAGGACCACTACCACTCCCATTCTCTGCACCGGCTCCTCCACTTGCATCTCCACTGATTTCAAGAATGGGAGAATGGGGGTCTTGTGTCTCCCTTTTAAATAGAGCTGCCACTCTTATTCAAAGTCTATGGCAATTTCCAAGAATGAAACTAGTACAGTACAGTGCTCAGCCATCTCCAGCAGTCCCACAGAGTTAAATGGATGAGCAATATACATGCTTGACTCCCTCTCCATTCAAATGGGGACCACAGGACCTTGGTTCTTTTCATTGGTGGCATTCCCAGCAGTCAGACCCCCAACGATCAGCCACTTATCCCCTATCCTCTAGATACATGATTATCTTTCATTATTAGTTTCATTCTTATCACAAACCTTTTAAAGTAGTCCTCAAGAGTACATTATGGATGGTACCCTGTAGGGGTGGGCGATATGGCCTAAAATCTATATTGCGATATAATTTTAAGCATGTACGATATGCGATATATATAGCAATATATTGTTTTCTATATTTGGGGGGGGGGTGTTTCAACTTTATTTATTTTTTACTTTTTATTTAATAACTATTAGCCTCCTTAAGGGCTAGAACCCTTGTCATAGTCACCCTAATAGAGCTCTATTAGGGTGAATAGGACTTTACACTCTCCCTGCTGCCCTGTGCTTTGTGCACACAACAGCAGGGAACTGACCATGGCAGCCAGCCTCTCATGTGCCCCCCAGCCTCTGATCCACCCCCCAGCCTCTGATCCGCCCCCCAGCTTCTGATCTGCCCCCCAGCCTCTGATCCGCCCCCAGCCTCTGATCCACCCCCCCAGCCTCTGATCAGCCCCCAGCCTCTCCCTCTTATCAGCCCCCTCTGGTAACTCAAACCCACCCCCCCTCCCTCCCCAGTATTAATCATTGGTGGCAGTGGCCACAGGGTCCCCCTCTTCCCCCCTCTCCTCATTGGTGGCAGTGGGCAGTTCCGATTGGAGTCCCAGCAGTGTAATTGGTTACCATGGCAGCCAGGACGCTACTGAAGTCCTGGCTGCCATGGTATGTTAGTGAGCAGCTTTATACTCACGTGCGCCGTGGCTGCCGGGCGCTCCTTCTTCTCATAGGTCTGTGCGGCGCATTGCTAATGCTATAAGCATTAGCAATGCGCCGCACAGACAGAAGGAGGAGTGACCGGCAGCCACGGCGCACGTGAGTATAATGCTGCTCACTAACATACCATGGCAGCCAGGACTTCAGTAGCGTGACTCCTGGCTGCTATGGTAACCGATCGGAGCCCCAGCATTACACTGCTGGGACTCCGATCGGAACTGCCCACTGCCACCAATGAGGAGACTGAAGAACATTCCCGGCACCCGACCTCTGACAGGACGCTGTGATCCGCGCGATTAACCCCTCAACTGAGGGGTTAATTGCGGCGGATCGCAGCGTGCAGTCATAGGGGCCGGGATATGGCCGGCACATGAACGCTACGTTGGTATTCAAGCATTCATTGGTGGCGCAGTGGCCACAGTCCCTCCCCTCCTCCTCCTACTCTGTTCCTATTAGTGGCCAGCGGCAGCCGCGCACAGTGGGGAGGGAGGGACTCCCTCCTTCTCCACTGTGCCGGCTCAGGAGAACATGGTGCGCGCCGAGAGCGCGATTATTCACTACCGCTCCGTGGTCATATTGCGGTGCGGCAATATAGGCGATATGCACAAAATCCATATCGTGGCACAAATTTATATCGCATATCGCCTATATCGCTCACCCCTAGTACCCAGTACTCTTAGATTACTCACTGGTGGTTTAGTTGCTGGCAACTTCTAATCTTTTTGTTCTTGCTGTAATTTAAATCAGTTCTCATACACCGACGTCCTGCTGAGCTTGTTCTTATACACAGCAGCCAATATGAACACTCAGAGCTTCAGAGTAAAGCATAGGTACTGTAGCAATGGTACCCTTTGAGGAAAAGTAGACTACCTCAAACTCCAACATAATGTGCAGCTGACCTGAAGTCATTAATCATAGCTGTGGCCCATGGAGCAGATCTGCAGTGTAAAACATGTACGACAGAGCAGCAACTGAGCCTCTGTTAAGATTTCAGACTATCATAATGCAGCTAAGCTGGAGTCACTGATCATTGCTGTGTCCTTAATGGACCCAGGCGTAGAGATATATATATGCACACATCTAGCATTTCCAAAACATTTTGTGGCTGACATGTTTTATGAAGGGATAGTTTACACCTGATTTTTTATTTTTTTTGCTGAATCCAATCTTCCTCAGTGTGCCAAAAACATAGCTCGTTCGCAAGTGCTGATTAGAACTTAGAGGCCATAATATTGATATATAGGCATTTCAGCTTACAGAGCGCTGGCAAGCACATACACGGAGACTGGGTTGCTTGCTGGCCAACCTTTTATAAATTCTGATCATTCAAATTGTGGATTACACTGTGTACACTGGGTGAGATCACAGACACTTTTCAAAAAGCAGAAGAACCTTCAATATCTCAGCAGACCAAAAGATTCCTGCACATTGACAAGGAACTAAACCCCATTCGCCAAAGTTTGAGAAGGCCTTCATCATTGTGTTCTGGATGGCTGAACTTCAGATTGTTGTCAAGTGTTATACACTGGTTGTGGAATTGTTGAGTCCCGTTGCATGTTATGCTATGGGATCCAATGTCTGATACACCACTAGCTCTTCCTTATCCTGTACCTTCTCCTTCCTCATTTATAGCACTAGGCAGATTGTCAATGACAGTTGTGTATGGAGCTGGATTAATGGAGGGCTGGCAGGGTGAGGAGGGGTTAGTTTTGTTGAAGCTGGATGAATGGATGGTCATGATAGATGGCCATAAGGGTTGGGGAAGGGTAGGTACAATAAGTGGTTGATCCAAGGACCTCGCCAGTAGCGAGTACATTTGTAGTAAGGACCCCCCTCCCGTACACCCTTGAACAAGTGATCCATATTATCAGTTGGCGTGTTTATAGGTTTGCAGAAAATTGGCTGGAACCAGAGGTAGATATTACAAGGTAGATTTTTGCAGTCATAAGTTGATACTACAAGTTAAATTATGATTC
The DNA here is from genome assembly GCF_905171765.1 of Bufo bufo. Taxonomy (NCBI): domain Eukaryota; kingdom Metazoa; phylum Chordata; class Amphibia; order Anura; family Bufonidae; genus Bufo; species Bufo bufo. Next base: position 148,527,836 of record NC_053389.1, on the reverse strand, counting down.
CCTGAGGTCGCTGCCAGGAGTAGTAGACATATTTTCCGAGTCATTTCATAGAGGAGAAGCTGTCTTCCAATTTCATCCCTGCAGTAATAACCCTGTTCTAAAAGCCTCCTCCATCTCTCCTTCACAATCAGGAGCATACTCTGTCTAAAATGACCAAAATTGCTTATTTATCAAAATCACAGTAAAATAGTGTAAGAAATCCACCGATCGGCTCCCAGAATACAGAGCTCATAATCCTGACATCTATTACAGTACTTGAGGTTATGACTGCAATGTACTTATCTGTCTGCCAAAATCTGGTCAGGATCCTTAAGCGCATATATTACCAGGCTTTACCCATTTTAAGGTTTAGAACAATGAATAAAAATGTTGAAATAAGCAGATTATAGTAAAAAGCTGCTGATGTAAGGAAGCTGCATTCAACTAGTAATCCATATAGCGCAGGTAGCCATTATTTGACAGATAGCAGTTTTTTTTTTGCATATTTAAAGAATCAATCTGAACAGTTCATTAACGTGTATCTCTAACAAAATACTTTGCTCTTCTGATTTCTCAAATTGTAATGAAGTCTCAACTTTACTGTCTAGGATGTGTTTGCCTATAATATGCTTACGGTTCCAATTCCTAACTACCAAATTTACCAAACGGAAAGAATATAATTTCTCCCCTAAAGACAAGATTATAAACACAACTGCACTATCCTATATGTTCAAGGATATAACTACTACAATACTGATCCCATAAGCAAAAATGTAACCCCTGCCCCATGTGTACAAGAATATAACAACTATAACACTTTTCTCAATTGTACAATATAACTACTATAATACCGCCTCTTGGGAGCAAGAATATCACTATATAATATTTTTTCCCATATACAAGAATATAACTACTGTAAATACTACTCCCTGTGTACAAGAATATAATTGCTATAATACTGCCACTATGTACAAGAATATAACTACGATAATACTACTTCCTATGTACAAGAATGTCACTACTGTAATACTGATCCCTATGTACAAAATATAACTACTATAATACTGCTTTCAAATGTACAAAAATATAACTGCTATAACACTGCCTCTTATAAACAAGAATATACAGTAACTACTATAATGCTGCCTGCTATGTACAAAAATAGAACTACTATAATACTGTTCCTTATGTACAAGAATATATGTACTATTACATCTACTATGATATTGCTGCCAAATATACTTTCACTCTTTCAGATTGTTGCTAGAACATGCTATTGAAATTAATTTGCAGCCTAGCAGTGTATGTGGAATATGAATGACACAGATGAAACACTGACTGGCAGACGGGCTCAAATGATTTTGTACAAAATGTATTTGCTAAGCATCTCTAAGTTATTAGCATAGCATTTGCAATGTTATATACTTTTGTACTCTACTTTTGGTTTGTAGAGTGCTGTTGCACTATGTGTTTGACTGACCATCTTGTCACGGATGTCATCTCGGACAGGTGAAAGAGGCCTGATATAATTACTATAATTCTGCCTCTTCTGAGACAAAATATAACTACTACAATACTGCTCCCTATTTATGAGAATGTAAGTACTATCATATTGCTCTCAAATGTACAATAATATAACTACTATAATACTGCCTCCTATGTACAAGAATATACAGTAACTACTATAATACTGCCCTCTATTGCATCCTATGTACAAGCATATAACTACTATAATACTGCTCTGAAATGTACAATAATATAATTACTATATCTGCCTCTTATGAGCAAGAATATTACTGCTAGAGGAGCTTACTCAAACAAATTTGTGCGATTTTCAATCTGCAAAAAACAGATCACTGAAAAACTGATAGCATCTGTGTGAATTTCATGTTTTCCTCACTCCCACCAAAAGAAATAGCTATTCAGATCCACAAAAACGGACCAGAATAGGACATGTAGTAAGTTTCTTGGAAAGGGCACATCAATGTGTTAAACAAACCTATGTGTAAATAATCCCACTGACTATTGGACTGTGTCCTGTCCTTTATAAAAATGGATGGTACAAGTAAGAAAAGGAGACTTTTGTATTACTTACCAGTAAAGTCTCTTTCTCGCTCTTCCTTGGGGGACACAGGAAACCATGGGTATAGCTCTGCTCCCTAGGAGGCGTGACACTAAGTGAAAGCTGTAAGCCCCTCCTCCATCAGCTATACCCTTCAGCCTGGAGAAGAGACTACCAGTTGCGTGTCCAAGTAGTGAAAGATAACCACCAACCGGAAAAAAGAACCGTCAAGCCCCAACGGGGGCAACCAAGCCGGAACCACAACTGTAAACCCAAATGAAGGGCGGGTGCTGTGTCCCCCAAGGAAGAGCGAGAAAGAGACTTTACTGGTAAGTAATACAAAAGTCTCCTTTTCTCGCCCATATTCCTTGGGGGACACAGGAAACCATGGGACGTTCCAGAGCAGTCCCAGAAGGGAGGGACCAGAACAAACTAGACCAACACCGGAGGCATCAATCAACTGCCGCCTGCAACACCAGACGGCCTAAAGCAGCGTCAGCCGACGCATGAGTATGCACCCTGTAGAACTTGGTGAAGGTGTGCAAGGAGGACCAAGTGGCCGCCTTGCAAATCTGCTCCGTAGAAGCCCGATTTCTCTGAGCCCAGGAAGCCCCGACCGCTCTAGTGGAATGAGCGGTAACACCGAGGGGCGGAACCTTGCCCTTGGCGAGATAAGCCTCAGTAACAGCCATCTTGACAAAACGGGCGATAGCAACCTTGGATGCCGCCAACCCTCTGCGCGACCCCTCCGGAACCACAAAGAGCGAGTCAGTACGCCTGAAAGAGCTGGTTACCTCCAGGTAAACCTTGAGCGCCCTGACAACGTCCAGGCGATGAAGTTCCCTCTCCCTAGGGTGGGAAGGGGAAGGACACAAAGAGGGGAGAACGATGTCCTCGTTCAGATGAAAGGCGGAGACCACCTTAGGAAGGAAGGAAGGGACCGGACGAAGAACTACCTTGTCCTGGTGGAACACTAGGAAAGGTTCCAGACAGGAGAGTGCAGCCAATTCGGACACCCTCCGAAGAGAGGTGACGGCTACAAGGAAAATAACCTTGCAGGACAGAAGTCGCAAGGAAACCGTCCGCAGAGGCTCGAAAGGAGAAGCCTGGAGCGCTGAGAGAACCAGGTTCAGGTCCCAGGGCGGTACCGGAGGCCGGTACGGGGGAACCGCGTGAGCCACGCCCTGAAGGAAGGTCTTGACAGGACCAAGGGGGGCCAGTGGGCGCTGAAACAAAATGGACAGCGCAGACACCTGACCCTTCAAAGAACTAAGACCCAGACCTTGGGCAAGTCCGCTCTGCAGGAAGGACAAAACGGTGGGGAGAGAAAAGCGGAGCGGAGGAATCCCCAGATCGGCACAGAACCCCAAATAGGTCCTCCAGGTCCTATAATAGATCCTAGAAGAGGACGGCTTACGGGCGCGGATCATGGTGCGGACGACGTCCGCAGAAAAACCCCTACGTGTCAGGACGGTGGTCTCAACAACCACGCCGTCAAACGTAGGGACCTTAAACGCGGGTGGAAGATCGGTCCCTGAGAGAGAAGATCTTCCCTGGCGGGCAGCGGCCAGGGCGCGTCTGCCAGGAGCAGCATGAGGTCGGCATACCAAGACCGGCGGGGCCAGTCCGGAGCGACCAGAATTACCGAGACGCCTTCCGCCGCGATCTTCCGAAGGACCTTGGGCAGGAGTGGGATGGGAGGGAATATGTATGGACGCGCGAAGCCTCGCCAAGGAAGAACGAGGGCGTCGGCTCCGCAAGCTCCCGGATCCCTGGCCCTGGACAGATAGGCGGGGACCTTGTGATTGAACTTGGAGGCCATGAGGTCCACGTCCGGTATGCCCCAACGAAGGCAAATGGCCTCGAATACCTCCGGGTGAAGAGACCACTCGCCGGGGTCGACAGTGGTGCGACTGAGGAAGTCCGCCGCCCAATTGTCCACCCCTGGAATAAAAATTGCCGATAGGGCCGGGACGTGGGCTTCCGCCCAACGGAGAATGCTGGAGACCTCCCTCATTGCAGCAGCGCTGCGAGTGCCCCCCTGGTGGTTTATGTACGCCACAGCCGTGGCGTTGTCCGATTGTACACGAACTGGATGACCCTTCAACAGATGAGTCCAGTGTCGTAGAGACAAAAGGGCCGCTCTCAGCTCCAGGACATTGATCGAGAGTTTGGACTCCAACGGAGACCAAATGCCCTGGACGGATCGGGGAGGAAACACGCCTCCCCAGCCCAAGAGACTGGCATCGGTTGTAACCACCAACCAGTTGAGTGGCAGAAAAGACCTGCCCAGAAGAGGGGACTGTAACCACCAGCGGAGAGATGACCTCACCGGAGGCGATAGATGGAAGGGATGATCCAGAGACTGCGGCGATTTGTCCCAGGAGGAGAGGATCGCCCGTTGGAGAGGGCGGGAGTGAAACTGCGCAAACGGGATCGCCTCGAAGCAGGCAACCATCTGCCCCAAGACCCGCATGCAGAAGCGGAAGGACGGTCGACGGTGGAGAAGGAGACCCCGAACCGCCCCACGGAGGATCAGACGTTTTTCCGAGGGAAGACGTACTTCCGCCGCTCCCGTGTCTAAAAGCATTCCCAGGAAGACCAGTTGTCTGGAGGGGGGAAGGGAGGACTTGGGGAAGTTGATGACCCAACCGAACCTCGTCAGAGTCTCTAGAGTGAGATCCACGCTGGCAACCGCTTGAGAAAGGGACGGAGCCTTGATGAGGATATCGTCCAAGTACGGTAGCAGAAAAACACCCCTGGAACGGAGTAAGGCCAAAACCGGGGCCAGGACCTTGGTGAACACCCGGGGGGCTGTTGCCAGCCCAAAGGGAAGGGCGACAAACTGGAAGTGGAGGTCCCCCACGGCGAATCGGAGGAAGCGATGGTGACACCGGGCTACCGGAACATGGAGGTAGGCATCCTGTATATCGATGGAAGACATGAAATCTCCCTGCTCCAGGGAAGCCACCGCGGAACGGAGGGACTCCATCCGAAACCGTCGAAGGAGGAGAAAACGGTTGAGCTTTTTGAGGTCCAAAATGGGCCGCATGGAACCTCCCTTCTTGGGAACTACAAAGAGGTTCGAGTAGAACCCTTGGAACCTTTCCTCTAGAGGAACGGGGGTAATCACCCCCCTGTCCAGTAAGGCTTGAACGGCCGCGGAGAACGCAACCGCGCGTTTCGGGTCCCGTGGCGGGCGGGAGCGAAAGAACCGATCTGGAGGGAAGGATGCAAATTCGATTTTGTATCCGGAGCACACAATTTCGAGGGCCCAGGCGTCGGAGACGTGAGCCAACCAGACGTCCCTGAAAAGGAGGAGCCGGCCCCCCACCCGGGTGGGTGGGGGCGCGCCTTCAGGCAGAGGATTGCTTTGCTGCGGGTGTGCGGGCAGCCTGCGGCTTGCGCCAGGAGGGCTGCGCCCGAAAAAAAACGGCTTCCTATGTTTGTCCTGGGGAGGAGCCGAAGCGGCAGCTGTGGTGGGAGCCCCAGAGGCCCTGCGGGAGGACCGAAAACGAGACGCACCAGGGCGTCCGCGGGGGGCGCCCCTGGCTTGGGGTTGAGGAAGATGGGTGCTTTTACCACCCGTGGCCTCCGAAATAAGTTCGTCTAGGCGGACCCCGAAAAGGCGGGAACCCGCAAACGGTAGCCCCGCCAAGGAACGTTTGGAGGCAGCGTCCGCTTTCCAAACCTTCAGCCAGAGCTCCCTCCTGACGGAAACTGCCAGGGCGGAGGAGCGTGCAATAAGGGCTCCCGCATCAAGGGAGGCCTCACAAACAAAATTCCCGGCCCGAACAATAAGCTGGGCCAAGGAACGCAGGTCCTGGATAGGGACGTCCGAGTCCAACTCTTGTTCCAGCTGCGCACCCCAAGCAGAAATTGCTTTCCCTGCCCAAGCAGAGGCAAAAACCGGTCTGAGAGCAGAACCGGAGGCAGCAAAAATGCCCTTAGAAAGGGTCTCCATGCGACGGTCCTCCGCTGACTGAAGAGAGGACCCGTCGGGAACAGGGATGGCCGTGTTCTTTGACAGCCGGGCCACAGGGGGGTCCACCTTGGGTGGGGAAGACCATGTGGCCACGACATCTGCTGGAAAAGGATAGCAAATGTCCAGCTTCTTGGGGTTGACAAAACGGGCGTCCGGGCGAGCCCAAGCCTTAGACACCACAGAGGAGAAATCAGAGTGGATTGGAAAGACCTTTGAGACCTGCCTGGGTCTGATAAATGAGACGCTAGCTGCGTCCGAGCTAGGGGGATCATCCTGCACCTTAAAGGTGTCACGAATATCAGAGATGAGTTGACCCATCGCTGAGGCTAGCTTGGACGGCAGGGCCGAGTCCATTTCCAAATCTGAAACCGCCAATTCACCTTCAGAGAGCGAATCCTTTGGAGAGGAGAGGCTCGTCTGGGTGCGCACGCGTGGCGGGGAGAGGGAGGCATCCGAGGAGGAGGCTCGCTCTACTCTAATACGCTTCTGAGAGTGCCTAGCTCGGGAGGGGTCACTAAAAGAGAGTGAACCCGCTGCAGCGGCAGAAGCGGTGGACCCGGAGGGCGCGACAGTAAGAGTGGCGTCCTGCGGGGTAGGCGGCCTGTCTATTAGGCGGCCCACGACATGAGTGAGGCTTTCCACGGCCTGGGACAGGGATCTAGCCCAGTCAGGCGGGTCAGAGGCAGCAGGGAGTGACACAGCGGGCGACTGAGGCTGCGGTGGAGCCCGGCATGCAGTACAGTGCGGATCAGACTGCCCCCGGGGAAAGGGTTCCCTACAAGCAGTACAGGCATGGTACCAAGGCTTGGCGGCTGCAGAAGGGTCTGACATGGTGGAACAAAGATGTTGCACTTAAAGTGGGAGACCCCAAGGAAAGAAACGGGGATAACACCCAAGCGACAGTACTGTGGCACGGAGGGGGTTAAAAGTCCTACCAGACCCGGATGATGCAAGCGGCAGCGGTAAGGGGAACAGACTGAGGAGGCTGTGGAGGAGAGGCAGCAGCACCGGCTTCGGATCGCACTGCAGAGAGGATTCCATGCAGCACTGTGCGATGAACCCGGAAGTAGCGGAGCGCATGTAGGAAGCTCCGCCCCCTCTCTGCCGCTCTGAAGCAGAGCCGCGCGCGCGCGGCAAAATGATTTTAACCCCCAAGGATCATGAAGTGCCGGCCTGAAATGGCGCCGTTCACGCCAAGGAAGCGGCCCCCTCCGCGCCTGGATGTGGCAGACGGCTTGCTTTTTTCCTGCAGCCGTCCCCTGAAGGTAGCGTCCCTGCCAAGGACCTGCCCAGATAAACTCCCCTGCCCGATAACGGTCCCGATATATGCCCGGGGGGGGGGGGGGGGGGGAGGGGTGGCGCACGATGTAGCAGTGGCCATGTAGTAACAGTGGCCATGGGAGCCCAGGAGGCCTGTAGCAGCGGTGGGAGGGAGGAAGGGGAGGCTGGAGCAGCCTGTCTCACCATACGCTGTCTTCACCCTCAATCCATCCAGCGGGGTCGCCCCTTCAGCTCCTGGCACCGCAGTGGCAGGAAGCCGGGGGAGGGACTTGGCGTGCGGGCGACCCTGAGCTGGCGGGACGCAGGGGAGCGAGGCTGCCCTGGTCCACCTTGTCTTCTGTGGGGGAGGCGGCAGTGCGGAATTACCGGCACTGGCGCAACTCAACCCCGGGAGAAACAGAGGGGTCTAATGCGCCTCTGTTGTCCCTGTAAGTAGAAAAAAACCGAATTAAAAAAATAAAAAATCATAGGAAAACAACCCTGCATAAGCAGGGGGTGTCTTGCCTCCTTGGACACTAAGCAAAAACTGGTAGTCTCTTCTCCAGGCTGAAGGGTATAGCTGATGGAGGAGGGGCTTACAGCTTTCACTTAGTGTCACGCCTCCTAGGGAGCAGAGCTATACCCATGGTTTCCTGTGTCCCCCAAGGAATATGGGCGAGAAAAAATGTGGTCGCGTGAATAAGCTCTAATATTGTTTCATTCCACCGTCAGTTTTCCTCTGATCCTTCTACTGAGCATTAGACTTGGCTCGATAACCACTGCCAATTGGAACTTGGCACCAGAACTTTTTAAATCAGCCTTCAGTACACAGGTCTTTTCAGGTTTCGCTTTAATTGAACAAATTACAAACTGAAGAGTCTACAGTCTGTTCATTATCAAAACAATATTGGTTTTCCCAGTAAAGATTTAGAGCAGAGCCACGATTGTGCTTTATAAGAAAGAGTCTGGATCATCAGTCAATGTTAGGATGTTATATCCATGCATCTTCTTCATGATTTTTCCAAAAAGTTTCTAGCAAAATGTCCCGCCTGGCCAATCTTTGTTCTTGGCATCCTGTCTTGTCTCCATCAAAGATGTCAAGCCTGGTACTCTATAAATGTGCCAATAGAAAAAAAAGTCCTGAACCATCTGCTTAGAAAATAACCATTGCTCATAAGAAATGTCGTTTTGGGCAATCCACGTAGCAGTATTAGACTCTGGTGAGCATTTGCCCCTAAAATGTAACATTTCCAGTAAGTATAAGCTGTTGGGTCATTGTGGTCATTGTGTTTGGTCTTTATGAGTAATTGCAATTATGTACATATTGTAGATTATAGTGGACACCGTGGCAAAGATTATAGTGTTGGATTATGCCAGCCAGGACTGAAGGCCCTGGTGGTTGCTTTCCCATCTACTTTCTTTCAAGAACCCTTGGGACAATTCTTTACCCTGTTATTTAGCAGGAGTGTAGTTCCTCTGGGGAGGGTAGTCCTGCACAGCTTATTGCCACCCAATAGCAAGGAGTTTGTGAAAAACAAGGGATAGACCCTCTCTGTCCATGGGCCCATAGCTGTATGGTCTGGCTCTATGCTATGTAGACCCTTGGGCAAGCATTTTAACTAAATAATTCACGTGGAAATGCCAAACATATTACATTGAATGAACAATTTCTGATGGGAAAAGGTGTTTCTGGATAATCATATTATGCTAAAATGTTATACAATTTTGTTATATCCTTTGTGTTCAGTCTTTCATCATTTTTGAAATCTCTGATTGCTGACAGAAGGCATACTAACATCAGATAGATGGAGGTCTGACTCTCAGTACCCCCATGATCAGCTGTGCTGTGTCCTCTTGTTTATGGGACATGATGTCATTTATTTTGTGTCAGCTATGCGTGGTGCTACAGTTTACTATAGCATTATCCCATTCAAGTGAATGGGTCAGAGCTATATGTAGCACCACAGCCACTAGAGAACACTCAGCTGATCATCAGGAGTGCTGGGAGTTGGCCCCTCACCAGTCCCACAGAACCCCTTTAACATACAAATGGAAAGTTGAAAGAGGCAGATCAATTCATCAGTAACAACTGTGAAAGCCACAAAGTAGTCGGACTTAAAAAAAATCTGACTAATTGGAATAATAATTTGAACTAGAATGTGCAATAAAATTACGTTTGGTGTATGGGGACTTTAAAAGAAGACTAAACACAAAAAATGCACAAAAAAATTATAAAAATCCCAGCACCTCTTCCCGTAATCGCCTCATTTCCTTTGATTCCATTTAGTATCATATTACAACTAATACTGAGAAATAAATAGAAATATAAGTTTTTATGTGTCCGAAGAGATCGTCCGTGTCCTCCGTGAGGGCAACTGTATTTCTTGTTTAGCTTTATCATTCATTTCTAGGTTTAGTGTTCCTTTAAGAAAAACTGGTGACATGTAATATGACCATTATTACAACTCCCACAGGGCTTGTCACCCAGTCCCTGAATGGTAAATCAACCTAGTTATTGAGGGGAGTCCCAGATCTGGAGTCCCCATATCACTCTATAAAAAGGAAGACTTGCCCTTGAAGGGGAGCTTGTTGGGAATGGTGTCACTCTGGACTTCCTTGAGGTCACCAATGGACAGTCCATTTCCATCTTTACCATAGAAAGGTCTAATAAGTTATTTGAGAATCATCTTATAAGAAACATACCCTTGTGGTAAGTGGTTGGCTCCAAAATCACCTTAAAATGGGTTTGTTTTCTGGACCTTGTGAGCCATTGTTGGGGGGCCATATGTCCAAAATAAGTGGAATTCGGGTACTATATTTATTCGTTATTTTGTTTTATGGGGGAAATGCTCTTTACTCTAACCTACAAACTATCCAAGTCATAGCTGCATTATTTTTGTAAAATGAAGGTATTGTGCAAGAATAATAATACAAAAGTCAATACTTGTAACCATACAATGTAGTAAATTAGCTCTAAGATTTAGTTATGCAGGATTTGTCCATGTTGCTGGGTGTTAGGACCCGGCCATTACAATTATGGATGGAATTTAATAAAATAATCCCTTCCAGAGGGTGGAAAAGTCCACACTGGGTGAATTCAAAATAGCATTTGGGACATGTGTTGAACTGGAAAGATTTCTATTTGAGTACCATTGATGACGAATAAAATCTTTTTCTAGACCTTTCGTAGTAAATAAGGCCACAAATGCTGAATCTGCATTAAAAAAAAATCTTCATGGAGGGCCAGACCATGTTCTTGCCCCCAGGTTCTGCATTGCAGTGACTCCATGTCTGCTGTTGTATGCATCATCTAAGTAAAGAAAGAAGAAAACATAAAAATAAAGTGCTTCTGTAGTAAAAGAAAACACACAGTGTGTTGCTGCTTCTGTTTGCACTTTAGAATACTTGCCCAAAAAATTTGTACAAAACATTTCTATAAAAAGGTTTGCCCTATGGAGGGGTCCCATTGAGAATTGGGATAGTTAACCCTGTTTTGAGCAAGATGATGTAAACAAGGACACTCCCAACTGAGCAAAGAATGACCACCAGAGTTGCTTTAAGGAAAGAAGTTCTGGTCCTGACGAAGGTACTAGGCGCCATGACAGCCAGTAGGGCCGTGCTCACAGCTAAAGTGTACACTATGGAGATGCCAGTGTTTAAAGCCACAATCTTTCCAAACTTGGCAAAAGGGGCGATAATGCAAAAGAAGAGAGGAATGGTGGCTATGACAGTTGTAATCGCACTGGACACGATGGCTACACCAACGTGGCGGACGGCTTCTGTCACTCTCCATTGACGACATGCCAACTGATCCTAAAAAGGGAAACATGAAAGACAGACAGTGAATTCCTCATGGCTTTGTTAGGGAGTATGAAAAAAGCCAGGGGGTTAAGTATGGGGGTCATGTATCAATAAGGTGAAAAAAGTCAAAAAATTAGGCTACTTTCACATTCGCGTTTGGTGCGGATCCGTCATGGATCTGCACAGACAGATCAGCACCGGTAATACAACCGCATGCATCCGTTCAGAATGGATCCGTTTGTATTATCTGCCAAAACGGATCCGTCTTGAACAACATTGAAAGTCAATGGGGGACGGATCCGTTTTCTATTGTGCCAGATTGTGTCAGTGAAACGGATCCGTCCCCATTGACTTACATTGTGTGTCTGGACCGTTTGCCTCTGCATCATCAGGCGCCAGAGCGGAATGGAGGCGGAACGGAGGCAAACTGATGCACTCTGAGCGGATCCTTATCCATTGAGAATGTATTAGGGCTAAACTGATCCGTTTTGGACCGCTTGTGAGAGCCCTGAACGGATCTCACAAACGGAAACGAAAAGGCCAGTTTGAAAGTAGCCCTAACAGTGTGTTTTAAACTGCCATGTCACAAAATGTGTTACAAAATGCAAATTCTGTCATAAAAGTGTAATGACATAAACATATGCAGGGCAAGATAGCAGCAGCTTTACTGGAAGGGGGGGGGGGGGGGGGTCTTAAAACTGCCTGCAAATGACTGAGCTTACGAATATTCCTGCTGAACCGTTTACAGGCTATCACACGTGACCAGTGAATAAATTAGACATCACTCGGGTACATGTAATGCCTTGTTTTGAATTTCTGGACACTAATGACTTGTAATGCTGTGATGGACATAACAATCCTGACCCATTTACGGTAAATGACAGAAATGTAAATTTCCTGAACACTTGGTATAATGCAGCGAGACCAGCTCACACTGAGGCTTTGATCTGCTTAGTCTGAAGCTGCAGCGTGGCAGGCAGGCTGTGAAATATCAGAATAAAAAGGATTTTTAGAGATTGGCTGGAGGTCTTTTAGTATATATAAAGCAAAATAATGGGGTTTGTGATACAAGTTCTCTTTGAATGGCTAATGAATAATCAATGTATGTGGACATTGTTTAATGGATACCATTTAACAAAAATTTTCATGAAGTCTGTTTTTCCTTTCTATGAAAGTGCAGGAGCAATCTAAAATTATACTCCCCGATAAGTACATGCTATATCATGTTTTTCTGCCTAACATATGATGACAAGTAATTTCAGATGTTTATACATCTATGGTTATCTGAAGTGCCTGTAACATGTAACATGTGACATGTTCTAATCTAAGTAAATGAAACATTACTTCCTCTATATACAGTAATCCAGGATATCCTATAGGATTTTGGAGCATCTTGATTCCAAGCACATATGAAGCATACAGTAACTAGAAGGGTCATCATCACCATATTATTGACATTTTACACAGATTACAGTGGGGCTTGATCGAACTGGGGCAGAGCTTGACCCCATCACGGTTCCTATTCTAATCATCCAAGCAGTAAATCAGCTAGAAAATAACATCTAACTGATCTATGGTAGAAATGTTTAGGTATGAACTATTCCCATTATGTCATCTATAGAGGTAATTTAGTCTTCTATACAATAATAGTATTATTTGGTTGGTTACGTTACCAGCACTTCTCATAATGGGTCATTAATTTCCCCAGAGTTTAGAAGTATCCCATGACAGTTGTTGGCAGGAAGATCTACCTTGACATTAAGAGGACTCTCTTTAAATTTGGTAGATCCATCTAAACATACATATGTTCTCAATGAGAGGGAATTAAACCAATGTAAGCTTTCTCTAGCAGCAGCTTATCTCCCTCACATCACCCATGATAAAATCCATCAAGACGGACCTTTCTTTCTCCTCAATCTTACAGAGTAAGGGCAACCCCATACATACAGATAGTCAACCAGTCCTACCAAAATTGAAGGTTCAGCCAACTTTTATTGCATTTGTGCACTTTAAGAGGAACTGGGCCAAAAATGTGTGTTCAACTACATATGCCATAAATACATTGTGGCTAAAGATTGTGCTTACTTCCATGAGATGAAGAGGAAGATTTTCTCCTGCCAGAAGATATCCTTCCACCAAATGGACACAATAGTCCACCGAAGAGCCAACAAGTATTGATAGAGAAATGGCCTCCACGGCGCCCATCTCCCATCCCAGCCAGTACATTATTGTCACCACTAGACACACAACACCTACAACATAAAAGAAGAGAAGATCTGGTTACTCCTTTGCTTGTTTGCTGTACATGTTGTACAATGGTCCATTGGCATGCAAAGGCTCTCCCTGTTCTCTTCTCCCTATCCTTTCTCCTCGGCTTTAAATCTTGGGTATTTTACACTTGGTGTCTTCTGTGATGAGTCACGATTGTTCCAGATAATCAGCCTATGTAAAGGTGTCAAAGATCACCCGATGAATGGGCAAAACACTCATTCCTCAGATGAAACAATCTTTTATCTGGACAACTAAATCATAATTTCTAGGCAGCAGATTGTGCTGCGTAAACAGTACTCTGCAGCCCAGAAACAAATGTCTATGGGGATGAGCAATGGCAGTAGTACAGTAGAGGGGATTGCTGCATGTAAATGCAGTGATTCACTTCTACTGATTAGCAGGCAGTTGTCGGGAAGGAACGCCAACAATCGCCTGCTTCATTGGGCTGTGTAAACCAGCCTTTAAGATAGGAATGTTCATATGACAGCTCACTGCAACCTAACTCCCCCTCTGGGCATTCTCATTCATTTCTTTAAAGGACACCCCTAGGAGAGCACAACTATGAGGTTGAAATGTCCACAAAACAACCCACATGCACATCATGAGCTAGAGACAGCACAAAAAATAAAAAAGGTAAAGTAACAGGGGAGCCTGTGGCACTACTCAACAATTAATGATGAACATGCAACATTATGCTATAAACGACAAATTCAATTTTACTTCACCTGTATATTACCGGTTATAAAACTGTTTTATGATTCCCTCCTTCCCCTTTTTCATCTCGTACCTGTTTGCAGCCAAAAGAGCAGTACCAATACTCCTAATGAATATGATGCTGCGCTCCAGTGACTGCTAAACAGACCTGATGCAACACAACTCCTCATTGTATCCGCAGATCATCAGGTTGTAATAGACCATGAAACATTGACTGTACAAGAAAAAGGTGCAGTAATGGAATGGAAGTACAACAGTGGCTGGACGTACGAGGTTTATTATAGACAATGGCTGAACGTGCGAGATTTATTATAGGCAATGGCTGAACGTGCAAGGTTTATTATAGACAATGGCCGAACGTGCGAGGTTTATTATAGACAATGGCTGGACGTGCAAGGTTTATTGTAGACAATGGCTGGACGTGTAAGGCAGTGGCGTACCTACCATATAGGCAGACCACGCAGCTGCTATGGGGCCGGTGAGGAAGAGGGGCCCGCAGTGGAGGAGAGGCCCCGCCCCCTAATTGCTCCTGTTTATCTTTCTAAAGCTAAAGGACCTTTGATGATGTCATCACAGGTCCTGTAAGGGAACTGCACAGTGTAAAGTGTAGTTCCTAGGTTTGAAAATTACATCTGCCAGGACCTGTGATGACATCATCACAGGTCCTTCAACCCCTAACAGCAAGTATTAGACATTCACAATCAGCTCTGCATTGATCCATACAGACTGGAATGGAGTGGTAAGAGGAGGTCCTCCACTTCTTGTCATTTACCCGCCCCCCCCCCCCCATGCCCTGTTTTTACTGATTGCTCATGTATAATACTTCAGACAGGTACAGTGACCACTACCTCATGTACCTCCCACACAGTGACCATAATGCATAACTGACCACATATTTCTATAAACAATGCATCTACAGTATTATACCTTGTATGCCTCACATCTATATATATATATATATATATATATATATATATATATACACACACACACACACACACACACTGCATATATTAAACAGTATTATAGATGCAATATGTACAGATATATAATATATATTGCAGTGGACTGATATGTGAGGTACATGGTATAATATATGCAGTGTGTATAGATATATTGTATATACAGCAATGTACTAATATGTTAGGTACGAGGTATAATAGATGGTGTGTACAGGTATATTGTATATACAGTATTAGATTGATATGTGAGGTACGAGCTGTAATTTATACCTCATACCTCACATATCAGTACACTGCTATATTTACTATATACCTGTACACACTGCATCTATTATACCTAGTACCTCACATATCAGTACACTGCTATATATACAATATATCTGTACACACTGCATCTATTATACCTCGTACCTCACATATTACACTACTGTATATACTATATATCTGTACAGACTGCATATAATATACCCTGTACTACACATATCAATACACTGCTGTATATACTATATACCTGTACACACTGCATATATTATACCACGTTCCTCACATATCAGTACACTGCTGTATACACTATACATCTGTACACACTGCATCTATTATACCTCTTTTGTGTGCCAGGCCTGTTTTGTAATCCCAATACTGCCCTGATGGCATAAATTATAAAACGCAGCAGCAAACATAGTTCATAGAACAAAGAGAGAGGCCTGGAATGGGTAGTGGGAGGGGCTATAAAAGGGGAATGGGGGCCCAATTTAGATTATTGCTAGGGGGCCCAGTGATTTCTATGTACGCCCCTGGTGCAAGGTTTATTGTAGACAATGGCTGGACGTGTGAGGTTTATTATAGACAATGGCTGAACGTGCAAGGTTTATTGTAGACAATGGCTGGACGTATAAGGTTTATTGTAGACAATGGCTGGACGTGCGAGGTTTATTATAGACAATGGCTGGACGTGCAAGGTTTATTGTAGACAATGGCTGAACGTGAGAGGTTTATTGTAGACATTGGCTGGACATACAAGGTTTATTGTAGACAATGGCTGGACGTGAAAGGTTTATTGTAGACAATGGCTGAACGTGCGAGGTTTATTATAGACAATGGCTAAACGTGCAAGGTTTATTATAGACATTGGCTGGACGTATGAGGTTTATTATAGACATTGGCTGTAAGTACGAGGTTTATTATAGACAATGGCTGGACGTGCGAGGTTTATTATAGACAATGACTGGACGTACGAGGTTTATTATAGACATTGGCTGGACGTGCGAGGTTTATTGTAGACAATGGCTGGACGTGCAAGGTTTATTGTAGACAATGGCTGGACGTGCAAGGTTTATTGTAGACAATGGTTGGACGTGCAAGGTTTATTATAGACAATGGCTGAACGTGCGAGGTTTATTATAGACAATGGCTGGACGTGCAAGGTTTATTATAGACAATGGCTGGACATGCAAGGTTTATTATAGACAATGGCTAGACATGCAAGGTTTATTATAGACAATGGCTGGACGTGCAAGGTTTATTGTAGACAATGGCTGGACGTGCAAGGTTTATTGTAGACAATGGCTGGACGTATAAGGTTTATTGTAGACAATGGCTGGACGTATAAGGTTTATTGTAGACAATGGCTGGAGGTATAAGGTTTATTATAGACAATGGCTGAACGTAAGAGGTTTATTGTAGACATTGGCTGGACGTACAAGGTTTATTGTAGACAATGGCTGGACGTACAAGGTTTATTGTAGACAATGGCTGGACGTGAAAGGTTTATTGTAGACAATGGCTGGACGTGCGAGGTTTATTATAGACAATGGCTGGACGTGCGAGGTTTATTATAGACATTGGCTGGACGTGCAAGGTTTATTATAGACAATGGCTAAACGTGCAAGGTTTATTATAGACATTGGCTGGACGTATGAGGTTTATTATAGACATTGGCTGTAAGTACGAGGTTTATTATAGACAATGGCTGGACGTGCAAGGTTTATTATAGACAATGACTGGACGTACAAGGTTTATTATAGACATTGGCTGGACGTGCAAGGTTTATTGTAGACAATGGCTGGACGTGCAAGGTTTATTGTAGACAATGGCTGGACGTGCAAGGTTTATTGTAGACAATGGCTGGACGTATAAGGTTTATTGTAGACAATGGCTGAACGTGCGAGGTTTATTGTAGACATTGGCTGGACGTACAAGGTTTATTGTAGACAATGGCTGGACGTGCAAGGTTTATTGTAGACAATGGCTGGACATGCAAGGTTTATTGTAGACAATGGCTGGACGTGCAAGGATTAGAGAGTGACTGGGTACAACAAGATTTATCATAGACAATGGCTGGGTACAACAAGGTTTATTATAAATAATGCAGGTAAACCACATAATAGAAATCACAGCTCATACCTAATATTGTAAGCAGCACTGGGATGAGGAGCAGGACATGCGTAGTGAAGATAGCCACAGCAATCACACAGATGGCTAGGGACAGGATGAGACCGTACAAGGCGCTCTGTACCCCTGGAAGATGGAACAGGATTAAACACTGTTTAAGTGGAAACAGTCAGTAGTGACCAGACACTTCCTTACAAGTTAAGTTGAGTTCCTATAATCTAGTGGAGCCGTTAGTTTCTGTGTCCCTTGTATCCCCCTGGTGTAAAGCCTAGTGGAAGCTCACAGCAGATTATGAACAAGCAGAGGATGCAGAGAGATTTCTCATCTTTGGAGTTTATGCAGTGTGCTGTCAGTCCACTGCATAAAGTGTTAAAGATGTGTAGGATATATATCGGATTGTGTATTTCCTTTCTATAGGCTACAAAGGGATTAACCAGCCTTAGTTACAACTACTAGGTGGGGCTGCTAGAACTTCTCCATAGTATTGAGCGACAGCAGTCAGAGAAAGAACAGAAGCAGCCCTGGGGAGATTATGTTCAAGAGACAGAGCATTACACCAGCCTCTAAGGAAGCAATTGAGACTACATTGGAGTATACCCACCATTTAGAAGAGGCGTGTGTTAAAAAGTCTGTGGAGATAACCTACATAAAGCTTCTAGACTCCATAGGAACTCTGGCATACTTTGGTTTGGAGACAAATAAGCCATCTGCTAAGTAACTACCGGTATACCATATAGTTGGGTACTTGTAGAGCTGCATCTTGAGGAGAATAGAGATTGGGAGAAATACACAAAAAGGGAGAGAGACATACTGTATGTATTGCATCCCGGTGGCTGAATGGAGAGTGAGAGAGAAGAGTTCCTGGAAGACTGACTGATAACATCCAGGCCTGTCAACTACCTTTTGCCACTTCTACAATTTTAAGAACTGTGAAAATGGCATCACACTTAAGATCTGTCGGTTCTTGCATGATAAAGTCAGCATCTTCTGTACTGGAACATTATGGCTAGTAAAGACCTACTGTTTGTTGCAGAAATTGGCCTTACAATTGCCTGAACCAACAGCTGCGTTGCCCCAATGTTGCACCTGCCACACTGCTGCTTTCTCAAGGAACCCCTGCCTTGCACCCCAAAATCCACCAACACCAAGGGCACCCCAACCACCATCAAGGTGTAGCTGAGGGAACCAGGGTGCGCCCTCCTATCACTGCATGGCCCAGGCCCACTGTGAGAACTACTACCGCTATGCGCAAAACAACTACCACTCTTGGGCTGGCTGTAGACTAATTCTAGAGTCAAAACTGGGCCTTTCACTAGTACTGGTTACCATCACTCAACTTGCACAATCTCTTATAGGTAGTTTTTGTGGGTGTCTAGGCTTTTGTAGGCTTCCCTCCTAGGTGCACCGTGTGTACCTTGACTGCTTAGTTTGGGTCTAACTCCTGGCACCCCTGCTGATCAGCTGAATGAAGGAGCTTCAATGGTCCAATTGTCATGTCTGCTCCTTGTACTGCACCTCAGTCCCATTCAATGACTGAGCAGCTGCAATACCAGGCACAGCCACAACAGTATGTACAGCGCTGTGCCTGAGTAAATAATGAAGAGGACAGAAAGCCTCCCAACCCCTACATTAGCTGTTTGTGGAAGTGCTGGGAGTCAAGCCAAACCAAGCAGATATTGAAGGCCTATCCTGAGAATTGTCCCAGAAAACCTTTTTAAGCATGTAATTTCTGGTAGAACCTGCTCACTTTTCCTTTTACACTGTGAGATAATAGGGTAGTGGTCCCTATCCTAGTGTAACATATCACAGTAATGGTAAATATTCTATATGGGAGGTAATGAGGCACCACTTGCCTATAATCTCCATGAAGATCTGCTTCCAGTGCTCGCATGTCTGGAATCCATGTTTCAGTGCCGAGTCTGCGGGGAGGTGCAGTAGCTGCTGTTGCAGGAATGATTCCCATTTCAAGTAATCTTTATATGTCTGAAAGGAGGATTTACCCTTGTAGGTTGTCTGCATGGAAAAATGGATATTGCATTAGGAAGATGTCATGTTCTCATCTGGAGCTTGATATAGGTAGATATAGAGGTATATAGTCAGCACACTCAGGGCTGCGCTGTACTCTGCCTGGGATCCTGCGGATTCTCATGAAATCATAATAGAGAGATGAATAAGGCAAAAGCACAGGCAGTTCTGGGTCGACTCTGGGGATGCAGTCAATCTGCCTGTCAACTTAAAGGGGAAAGTAATGATGTTCCTAATAGAAGCCGGGAATGAAGCATGGACAGACATGCAGAGCAGTTCACAAGCCACATACAAAGCTACAGTCTGTCAGCTTCCCAGTTATTTTTCAGTTATCTTTGTTTCTGGGAAAGCTGAATGACGAGATTTTTTTTCTTTATTGATGACCTATCCTCTGGAGGATAGGTCAGCAGTACATGATCAGAGTGGGTCAGACACCTGGGACCCCCGCTGATCAGCTGTTTGAGAAGATAGTGGCACTCACAATAGCACCATGGCCTTCTCCAGCTTAGTCTAGGCCATGTGAAATCACGTTTATAAGTCACGGCACAGCTCAGCCCCATTGAAGTGAATGGGGCTAAGCTGCCATACCAAGCACAGCTGCTATACAATGTAGGGCGCTGTACTGGGTGAGCAAAGAGAAGGCTGTGGTGCTACTGAAAGTGCCACTGCTTTCTCAAACAGCTGATCATTGGAGGTCCTGGGAGTCAGACCCCACCGATCAGATACTGTTGACCTATCCAAAGGATAGGTCATTGGTAACAAACTCTCAGAAAACTCCTTTAATATGGTTGACACCGTTAACACCTTAAGGCCTTATGCACATGACCGTGTGCTGACCTTGCCTATGCTGGGGCCACAATTTGCTGTCCGCAATGCATGGGCGCCAACCGTGTGGCCACAGACCCATTAATTTGAATGGTGTCTGCGAACCACATCTGACGGTCCGCACAGCAAAGAAGTAGGGCATGCACTACTTTTTTGCGGTGTGGAGGCACGGACAGAAAACCCACAGATGCACTAGAGGGCTTCCAATCCGCGCCTCCATTCTGTACGGCACCATATCTTCCGGATTGCAGACCCATTCAGCTGTTTGCGGGACGCAATACGGGCCGTGTGCATGAGGCCTAAATTGAATTCATGAAAAATATGGGACTCTATAGCAAAGATCAAAATTCCCTATTATGGGACATGGTTCGCCATCCTGAAGAGAAGTTCTGCTTAAGGTCCCATTAACCAGTAGTAAAGGGGATGGGACCAACCACTCTCCATGGGCCCAATAGCAGCCACATGGTCTGCCTTTATGGTATGTACATTTTGCCAACTGGGCCATCATCCAGCTTTACAAGACTCCTGAATGTTGAATCTGACTGATATTGTAGCCACAAAAAAATCAAGTGATTACCACCAATGCTTGTTAGGGTACACATAGCAGTCATATTGGTTGTCACCCACATTTCTAAAATATTACCCAGAATTCAATGAGTATAATAGTAAAAGAATTCCAACAGCCAAAAGTATGGAAAGTTCCATAAGACCAACATCTGCATGGCTGGAGACTTCAGATGGAAGTTGACTGGCAAAGTGGAAAACTTCTGACATTTACTGCCTAGTCTGCAGTGCAAACCCATAATAATATATCTTGTCCTTACAGATTCAAATGCCATGGAGATCCACTGAACCTTCCCATCTTTCACACCCACAGCCCCATGGGAGAGCTGGCCAGGGAGAAGGTTTGGCTCAGGGATGTTCTTGCATTCAGGATGCAACATCTGAAGAAAGGAGGATATACTGTAACCTGGGGAGACAAATTATTTGGGGATACAAACATGAAATAACTGGCTTCACATGAGAAGGTTTGCAGAATGCTATTTGGTCTGCTTATTGCTAAATGTATTGAAAGGCCAATCATATCATGGGTTTCGGTCTATCCTAACAAATATGGGGGGATGGCACGATTCTACCACAGACAATGCACCAATCAGCTCTGTTGGCCCCTATGGTCTGGCCTCCAATATATAGGGTAGAAATATGATGGAAATAAGGAAACATATCTAACACAAGGCTGTATATTCAATATAAGAAATGGCATACAAACCCTGTCTGCCATACTGGTCCCAAATTATCACACCTGGCTAACCCTGGACCGCTAAAATCATATTATGGTATAGCCTGTCCATCTCTAGTAATAACTTTAAATGATAAATAGACAACCTGTAGACAGTCCTTAGTTGTCCCCAAATACGGCATAGAATAGAATGGCAGGCCGTCCAACACTAAACCCCAATGGAATAGCAAGGAAAGTCTGTCTGACTCCCTACATGAAGAAGAATGGTTAGCCTAGGTTGGACCCTAGGTCTATATAGTCATACAGTATAATAGAATGGCAAGCCCACTGTCCGTTTTAGTCATATTATGCAGTGGCATGGTAAACGTGACTGATGGAGGCCCCCAATAATTATGCTAAATGGTAGCACGGTAAGCATGTGCCACCCCCTATTGTTATAAAATGTAATAAGAATCAGATTATTGTAATTCAGGACCTGGACCCCTATAGTCATATCATAGAGTACCAGAGCAAGCTGTCACAGCAACGGACTTCATATAATGGGATATGATGTAAAGCCTCAGGTCACTAAAGAGAAGTAAGGTGCCTGCTTAGCCCCTGGTATCCTACAGTAATACTGCAGAGTAGCTACCCGTATAATGCCATGAAGTATGGCAAGTGTATCTAGTCCTCTATAATGCACTATAAGAACATGCCAAGCCTGTGCCATCCATGCCCCCTTAGGGACTAGGTAAAAAGTGGTTAGAATCTGACCATTCACACCATGGACATCTCTCCACCGAAACTAAGCATTGAAACTGTCTGATACAGATACCCAATATGTAATGTAAAACTAGTGCACTCACCTGACGGGAGACACTGCGCTCCACCTGGCTTCACCAGGTCTTTGTTACCGGCTATTACTTTGCACAGTCGGCACAAATTACCGATTTCTTTAAAGAGGTCAAACTTGTCATCGTAGATCACCCTGCCCTTTCAGAAAATGACAAGAACAAGGGAGTAAAAAGATTCAGACAGGTAATAACAGAAAATGATGCTTAAAAGGTGAAAAGCATGCTAAATCATTAGACGATGACCGGCTCAGACTTCGCCAATTGCCAAACTGAAGGGAACATGAAGCTTCATCGGTAACTGCTGAAGATTTTCAGTCTCAGACATCTTTTCATTTTTACTGTAAAATAAGAGGCACTGGCAACTGATGTGGGGCTCATTATAGGAGGCGTGAAACAAAACAGCTTTCTCTGCTTGTGATTCTGTTATAGTGGCTACTTACAGCCACCACTAGGGGGAGCTCACTGCATATACAGCAGTTGTATAAATCAAAATGCAATTAGCTAGTGCAGGTTTATCAGATCAAATAATCAGAGCTCCCTGTGCAGATATAGTAAGAAATTATTCAGCACAGAATTCAGCATAGATAGGCTCTTCATAAAGGTGTAATGCATTTGGCTGATCTTACAGCAGGATCTATTTGGAGTTTGCAAAGGGCCCTATCATTTCTGAGTATGACTCTGCTCTAAGGGGTTTGGGCACCCTGCAGCTGTAGTTCTGATATGTCACCATGACCACTGCAACCACTCATAGGCTGCAGCAGTCACCTGCCCCCTTGCATCACTGCTGTACCCCTGACTTGGGGGTATCTGCAATTGTTAATGTTTTGCCATGTTATATAGGCCATGTTATGTACACCAGCAATGATGTGGTATAGTTAGCAGGAACAGGGTTAACCACCCTGTTCCTCCTTTCCTTGTAGGAGTTGGCTGGTACTGCTTCTTGTCAGGAAGGGGAGTTATAGTGAGACTACTGTGGAGGAAGGAAGCACAGTTAAGAGCTCCTACTCCAAGGGTCTTAGGGACCATCAAGTGATTCAATGAGACAACTATTCCAGAGAGACTGCAATAGCACCAAGATAACTAATAAGCTACTGCATGATATAGACAGCAGAGTGACCAGCAAGCTGCAGCTTTACAGACCCTGCTGCAGGTGAGGGAACAAGGTTATGACACTCATCACCTATAGCATCCAGGCCAGACCAACTCCAATCCTGCATTATACAGTGGATACCTAAATCCACAAGTGCCAGCTTTCAGCTGTTAGCCAAAAGTGAAAGAGAATTATCAGCAAGATAGCATAGTGTATATAAGGTGCATTATTGCCACTTATCCACCCACCATACCTCCTCATCTGGGGATAAACACTGCATTTTATACCAACTATTGCTAGATGTACTAAAAGTTATATTTTGCACTAAAGAGAGCCCTTTATAGTTCTACTTCTGTCCTGATTCTTCAAACTACCTTTTTCATTGCACCAATCCCCAGGGAACAACAGCCTGAGAGTACACCATGACACAACATCTCATCAGGGCTCATTACCATCCTCTTCTTACCACTACCATCCTCTGCATGGCTTCTCAGGGGCTCTCTGCATCATGACAACTGGTTACATTATGCAAGGGGGGTAGGTCACTGCTGCAGCCTGTGATTGGTTGCAGCAGTCATGTGTCCCCCTATCAATGGAGCGGCAGAGACTGAACCCAGCGGTGGGAACCAGATAAGTATGATCACCACTGCGGGTTGGACACTCTGAGAGGTCTATGTTAGTATTGGATTATCCTTTTAATGTCCTCTTTGCCTTGTCTGTGAGTTTTTGTGGTGAGTCTTCTCTTATCAGGTTTGTAGTTGTGACATATTCTATGCATTCTGTTATAATGGATTTGATGGTGCTCCATGGGATGTTCCAACTTTAGGATGTTTTTTATAACCTAACCCTGATCTATACTTTTGCAGAATGTTGTTTCTGACCTGTTAGGAGAGCTCCTTGGTCTTCATGTTTCTTGCTTGGTAGTGATTCAGAGGCCTTTTAGGACAGGTGTATTTCTACTCACATTATGTGACAGATCATGTTCACACAGGTGGACCTTGTTCAACTAATTATGTGACTTCTGAAGGTAATTGGTTGAACCAGACCTACCTTAGGGGTTAATTGCAAAGGGGGTCAATACATTCATTCCACGGTAAGGATACGGCCACAAAGAGTTTTTTGGATAAGGTTTTGAGGCAGATCTGCCTGCTGGATTTTCAACCAAAGCCAGAAGTGGATCCACCAGGAAAGAAAAGTATAAATCCTTCCTTTATATTTCCATTTCCGTTTTAACCCACTTCTGACATTTGCTCAAAATCTGCCTCAAAACTTCGCCCAAAAAAATCTGTGTGGCCATACTCTAACAATGTGGACTATTTTGTCAGGTCCATTACAAAAACTCTAAATTATCTAAATACATGTTAATTTTAAGTTTGTAATGAAACTAAACAAGAAAAACATGAGCAGGGTGAATATTTTCACAAAGCACTGTCGTTTCTAGACTGTTAAAGCTAGTGACATCTTTATGACCCCAACAAACACATCAAGACATTGTAGTCACTCCTTTTCCCTCAACAGACATCATTAGGTAGACACCCAAGCTCCACCCCTATAATGGTAGAGGCTAGTGTAATGTCATGTGATGACTGGAGTTCTCCTTTAAAGGGAACCTGTCATCAACGTTATGCTACCCATACTAACAGCAGTATAAAGTAGAGACAGGTGAGTTGATTTCAGCGGTCTCTCATTTAAAAGTCAAAAGTAAGTGGTTGCCGAGAACCAACATCACAATTGTTGCAGACTGGACCTGGAAAAGAGTCACGGCCACCTGAGAAGAGTCATGGTTATTCATAATCTCCTGCTCTCCCTGCCCACCTGCTGATGACTGACAGTCTTCTACCTAGTTCTCTCCCTTTCTCTCTAGGAGAGAACTGCCAATCGTCAGCAGATGGGTGAGAGAGCAGGAGATTATGAATAACCAGGACTCTTCTCAGCAACCACTTACTTTCAGCTCATGAGTGATACACCTCTGAAATCAGCATTTCTATCACTATGTTATGCTGCCCTCAGTGAGGTCAGCATAACGTTGATGACAGGTTTCCTTTTAAAGAGGTTTTCTAGTCATACTGATTTTTAAGCAAGAACCTGCAGCCTGCCTCCTGAAATAGATAATTCATACTTACCTGCTCCTCACCGCTCCAGCTCAATTCACTGCCTCTGCTGTCTCCATCTTCCAGCCCCCTACTGTTTACATCCAGCAGTTCATGGGCATGGTCCAGCCAATGATTGGCTTCGGTAGTGATGTGGCCACAAGCAGCATATCACCGCTAAAGCCAGTCATTGGCTGGTGTGGCGCATGTGACCATGCCCATGGTCAACCAGATGTAAACAGTGTGGGGACCACTTCTATTTAAGGGGCAGGGTGGGTAACTTGCTTAAAAATCAATATTGCCAGAAAATCCCATTAAAAGGAGTGTCAAACCACATATGATTCCAAGGATAAACACATCTGCCTCTGCTGCATATAGGTCTGAGGTACATTTTAAAGTCTCCTACCAGTTCACCCAGCACATGATTATCTGGGACTCTAGTCCGATTTACTCCTTGAATTCCAAAGACAACAAACACCATGGCCCCGGTGTCCACAAGGGGACGGACTGCAGGTTTTCCACAGGCTATGTTCAAGCAAGGATTGAAGTTTAATGTTGGAGACAATTTCTTTGGAGCACCTGAAACAACAGAAAAGGTAGAGTTTTGTACAAATATCCACCCGCAAACAAATTTTTGTATCTAAATAGGTCATAAAGTTTGTCTTGACCTATTAATATATCTTTATTGTGGTCAGAGCTCTACATCCACTGCATAGATCTAGAGTAAAAGAATAAACATCTGGGTGTATTCATCCACCAGTGGGGGAGCCTAGAAGCGTACTTGTAAGAAGGTCATTTCAAACTATTACAGGCTACAGCCCACACTTCTTACCCCTTAAAACATGTGATGTGTATTTGCCTTTAAGAGAAATGTTTATTCTTGTAATATGATACCATGTTATGGTTAAACTGCATGTTGTTGTACCCCATATAATCAATGAACCTGTTGGCCAGCACACCGTAGCATGTGGCGGTATCACCAGAATGAGTTAGTGTAGTTGGCACTTGGAATGAGTTTTCATGGATGCCAGCTTGCACGATAAGTAGGTGTCAGTCAGTGGGGTCATTGTACAGTGGGTTCTTCAAGCCTTTCTGTAATTGAATTATACAGCTTTAGGTGGACCTATGGGCATCAGCCCACCAAGAAAATTCTCTGTAGGGGCTATGGCCCCTGCCCTCTAGTGTCAATCATAATTTTATCATTTGACGCACAAATAAATTAGTGCAGCACAAAATACCAACCCAGAAGCTGTCCCTCTGTGGTGGCCATCAATAGCTGCCAAGTTCTCTCCTCCTCCAATTGTTTCTAATATGGATATGGAGCAGGAGGCTTAGTAGGTGAGATGTGGGCCACGACACCAAGCCAGCCCTACCTTCAGCATGCTGGATGGACTTTCTCTATTACTGACCTCCATAGTTCCACCGCTAGTATGTACCAGGCCAGCAGCAGTGAGGAGGGCTCGGACATGGGTGGACTACCCATAGTCCCTACAGGGAAATTTCTCGGTGGGCTGATGCCCAGGGGGACCACCCGAACCCTCCTCTTGGCCACCAGCCAGGTACATGAAGATCTGATGATCTCAGCATTCATTTTTTTTTAAATAAATGTTATTAAAGATTCAAAAAGTACAATTCAATAAAAACAGCAATATTATTATATTCTTTTCCCCCTATTAAACCTTACTCCCCCTATTTCCACTCAGACAACACACCCCCTTGCGATGTGTCTCCCGCCCCCTGGTCAATAAATGTGTAGAAGGGGGGGGGGGGGGGATAGTAAGGAAATAAAGGCAGATAGTACCTTAAAAGTTCCATTCTCCCCAAATTTTAATCCATTTTTCCTCAGTATTTCTATGTTTGTAGAGAATATTTTCATATTGCTTAATCTTATTAACAAGACTTATCCATGTAGTAATACTTGGAATATTTCGAGAAAACCAATCACGAGTAATCAGAAGTCTTCCCAAGAACGTTATTTTGATCAAAAGAATCCTTTTATATTTTGGGCATCCCACCTTGGAGAGGTCACTCAATATCCAGCATTCCGCTGTAAATGGGATCTCGACTTTCAATTCCCGGGTAATAAAATTATATATTGCACCCCAATATTGTTTCAGCTCTGTACATAACCAAAACATATGCTAATGATCCACCCCAGGTAAGTTATAATTAGAAGTATCCCTTAGTCCACATTTTATTAAGCCATAGAGGTGTAATATAAATTTGGTGTAAAATGTTAAATTGAACCAAAATGTGGTTAACATTGTGAGAAACTAAACTAAAATTCCCCAGTGTATTATCCCAATCTTCGGGACAAATTCCTGGACAATCATTTTGCCAAGCCTTTTGTCCCAGGGAGCACATATTATTAAATCGTGTTTTAAACAAAATTTTATAAAGTTGTGAAATCTTAACTTTCTGAGCCCTATCTCAGCATTAATGAATCCTGACTCTCCTATACACATGCATGTTTGGTTTAGCTGAACTTGTATGTGTATTGAGTGGGGAGAGAGGAGAAGCCGCTACCAGACACCTCTGGCTGCGGCTTATCTCTAGGGATAACAAAAGGATCGGACATAAAACTATTTATTTCACCTGATCCTTCAGGAGCTCCCCATAATTAGGTTCTTGGCAGGTTCAGACAACAATACACTAAATAGTATGGGGGCCTTGTAAAAACTGCATTCCCATTCCTTTTTGCAACATGCAGTCCTATGTAAAACCAAACATTACACGCTTTGATGTCGTAATAGCATATTGTAATTCACATCTATGCTATGAGCATGGGCACCCCAGAAAGGAGTAACAGAAACATTAGATTTCCTTTGTAGATCCTGACCACAGTTGTCTCCATATCATCAGGTGGGGTGTCTTTTTTTTTGGTGGTTGCTTTATTACTCTTCTAGTTAGTGCCCTGCCGAGCTTTTATTTCAGGGTATTACATCTAATCTCTCTAAGAATATTTTTTTTGGCCAAGGCTGTGAGTACAACTGCTGATTCCCACTGTTGTTAATGCGATGAGACGTAGTTTTTGCTTCTTAATTAGCTGCTGTATGAATTTGCTTTAGTCTTGTAATAAAATCACATCTGTGTCTGAACGGCCCTTATGCTCTGTGTTCAGTACTCCGGAGGAGGCTCACGTGTTGATTATATTGATTCAATTGGTGAGCTGCTATTCTCAAAGGAAAAGTAATGCAACACACCATTGTTGTCTGTTTAACAGCTGCCAAGTGCCATTTTCTGCATGAAAGTGAACGTGCTACGATCTAAACAAGGTATGTGAGAATTAGCACATGGAAGACTAGCACATTATCTACAGTTATAGAGTTTATCATTCCCCCAAAGGTTGTTTTCTGGCGTAATTAAGGTGCAAACCTTGTGTTTGCGTCTTTTTAAATGTCATTGCAACTAAATTTAGGCATAAGTGGTGTTCCTACGTTGCCCTCGGACCTAGTTGGCGTAGATTTCAGTTTAGGTGCATGGGCTGCTGGAGGATGCGCCCAATTTATGACGAGACATGCATATCATCATAAATTAGGCACATCCTCCAGGCAGCACAGGGGATATCATAGGCTGCTTTTTAAAACGCTGGTCTATAATAAATTCGAAACTAAACATCCAGCACAAATGGATATACAATTATATTGGGTTCAATGTAGAAATCGAAAGTCCAGCTGAAGTGTAACCCTAAATTATAAATAATCTTTAATAGTATTACCAAGACAAACATAGGTCCTAAAATGTCCAAACCTGGGCGTGTCCACCAAAAAAGCCTAGTGGGGAGTAGATAACCCTAATGATGGTCCTAAGCCTAGGCCCTGTGCCCAGGGGCGAATCCTGAAGGTGGAGACCCCCTGTCCTCAAACCTAACTGGCAACTCCTAGTTATCCCTACTGGGGAAGGGCAGATAACCAAGGGATGATTGGTGGACAGGTCAGGTATGGACAGAAAAGGATACAAAAATTATGCACCTTGTATACAACCCTATTGGAAATAATATCAAAAAGGTACACGGTGCAAGAGACTACATGACACTAAGTTAACGACACCTGAAAAAATAGCACAGACGTATCTGTGTAAACCCCAACGCGTTTCCCCCACTGTGTGGGATCATCAGGGGGTAAATGAGTTGTTCTAGATAATGCTTATAGATACATGTCTGATGGTAAGAAGTCCACGTTTGGACATCATCAATGCAACCATGGGACATAGAGGGTGTCAACTGACGGTCAAATGAGGGTTTCAAGTGACGGCCAATAATTAAAAGATTGGACCAGATGATCTTACTGGGAGAAGCGTGGGGAGGCACAGATGGACAGCAGCAGTCTAGGGAAGCTGTAATCGGCTCAGTGCTCAATGGATATAAACACGTTTTCTGATAAATTCTATCTGATAGACCTAGATTCGCCCTCCTGAAGGAGTGTGACCAAATGGCCTGACCAAATCCAATACAGTTTATAAAGATGATAGACTTAGAGGGCGTGCTGAGTCAAATAACGCCGTCCCTGATGATACACACGCCATAAATCCTGCGTGCCTATGGATGTTGCCAGGGTGCTTAACCTCCCATGCTGGATGCAGCCTCTCCCAGGGTTGGACCATCAGTGTGTATCATCAGGGACGGCGTTATTTGACTCAGCACGCCCTCTAAGTCTATCATCTTTATAAACTGTATTGGATTTGGTCAGGCCATTTGGTCACACTCCTTCAGGAGGGCGAATCTAGGTCTATCAGATAGAATTTATCAGAAAACGTGTTTATATCCATTGAGCACTGAGCCGATTACAGCTTCCCTAGACTGCTGCTGTCCATCTGTGCCTCCCCACGCTTCTCCCAGTAAGATCATCTGGTCCAATCTTTTAATTATTGGCCGTCACTTGAAACCCTCATTTGACCGTCAGTTGACACCCTCTATGTCCCATGGTTGCATTGATGATGTCCAAACCTGGACTTCTTACCATCAGACATGTATCTATAAGCATTATCTAGAACAACTCATTTACCCCCTGATGATCCCACACAGTGGGGGAAACGCGTTGGGGTTTACACAGATACGTCTGTGCTATTTTTTCAGGTGTCGTTAACTTAGTGTCATGTAGTCTCTTGCACCGTGTACCTTTTTGATATTATTTCCAATAGGGTTGTATACAAGGTGCATAATTTTTGTATCCTTTTCTGTCCATACCTGACCTGTCCACCAATCATCCCTTGGTTATCTGCCCTTCCCCAGTAGGGATAACTAGGAGTTGCCAGTTAGGTTTGAGGACAGGGGGTCTCCACCTTCAGGATTCGCCCCTGGGCACAGGGCCTAGGCTTAGGACCATCATTAGGGTTATCTACTCCCCACTAGGCTTTTTTGGTGGACACGCCCAGGTTTGGACATTTTAGGACCTATGTTTGTCTTGGTAATACTATTAAAGATTATTTATAATTTAGGGTTACACTTCAGCTGGACTTTCTATAATAAATTCCCCCCGTCCCCCAAAAAATCTTCATATTTTGACTGTTTATTCCACAAACTCAGTATTTGGTTATCTAAAACCAGAAAGGCTGTATCAAACTTGATATAGAAATGACCCCTTGAGCACAAAATGCAGGGACTTACGGTACATTTCTATGGTTATATCAGTGAGAAAGAAAGTCCTGGCAGGGTAATATGTAGACATTTCCTGGTATGATATCTGAAAATATCAGTGATGCTGACAGCCTGGAACAAAATAGCATAAAAAGTTGTTTCTACAGTTTTTTCTTCTTAAGGGCCTGAGAAGGAAACTGGTATACAACCATTAACCACCTCAGCCCCCGGTGCTTAAACACCCTGAAAGACCAGGCCACTTTTTACACTTCTGACCTACACTACTTTCACCGTTTATTGCTCGGTCATGCAACTTACCACCCAAATGAATTTTACCTCCTTTTCTTCTCACTAATAGAGCTTTCATTTGGTGGTATTTCATTGCTGCTGACATTTTTATTTTTTGTCATTAATCGAAATTTAACGATTTTTTTGCAAAAAAATGACATTTTTCACTTTCAGTAGTAAAATTTTGCAAAAAAAACGACATCCATATAGAAATTTTGCTCTAAATTTATAGTTCTACATGTCTTTGATAAAAAAAAAATGTTTGGGTAAAAAAAAAATGGTTTGGGTAAAAGTTATAGCGTTTACAAACTATGGTACAAAAATGTGAATTTCCGCTTTTTGAAGCAGCTCTGACTTTCTGAGCACCTGTCATGTTTCCTGAGGTTCTACAATGCCCAGACAGTACAAACACCCCACAAATGACCCCATTTCTGAAAGTACACACCCTAAGGTATTCGCTGATGGGCATAGTGAGTTCATAGAACTTTTTATTTTTTGTCACAAGTTAGCGGAAAATTATGATTTTTTTTTTTTTTTTTTTTTTCTTACAAAGTCTCATATTCCACTAACTTGTGACAAAAAATAAAAAGTTTTATGAACTCACTATGCCCATCAGCGAATACCTTGGGGTCTCTTCTTTCCAAAATGGGGTCACTTGTGGGGTAGTTATACTGCCCTGGCATTCTAGGGGCCCAAATGTGTGGTAAGGAGTTTGAAATCAAATTCTGTAAAAAATGACCTGTGAAATCCGAAAGGTGCTCTTTGGAATATGGGCCCCTTTGCCCACCTAGGCTGCAAAAAAGTGTCACACATCTGGTATCTCCGTACTCAGGAGAAGGTGGGGAATGTGTTTTGGGGTGTCATTTTATATATACCCATGCTGGGTGAGAGAAATATCTTGGCAAAAGACAACTTTTCCCATTTTTTTATACAAAGTTGTCATTTGACCAAGATATTTATCTCACCCAGCATGGGTATATGTAAAAAGACACCCCAAAACACATTCCTCAACTTCTCCTGAGTACGGGGATACCAGATGTGTGACACTTTTTTGCAGCCTAGGTGGGCAAAGGGGCCCATATTCCAAAGAGCACCTTTCGGATTTCACTCCTCATTTTTTCCTGAATTTGATTTCAAACTCCTTACCACACATTTGGGCCCCTAGAATACCAGGGCAGTATAACTACCCCACAAGTGACCCCATTTTGGAAAGAAGACACCCCAAGGTATTCCGTGAGGGGCATGGCGAGTTCCTAGAATTTTTTATTTTTTGTCACAAGTTAGTGGAAAATGATGATTTGTTTTTTAATTTTTTTTTTCATACAAAGTCTCATATTCCACAAACTTGTGACAAAAAATAAAAACTTCCATGAACTCACTATGCCCATCAGCGAATACCTTGGGGTCTCTTCTTTCCAAAATGGGGTCACTTGTGGGGTAGTTATACTGCCCTGGCATTCTAGGGGCCCAAATGTGTGGTAAGTAGGTAAATGACCTGTGAAATCCGAAAGGTGCTCTTTGGAATGTGGGCCCCTTTGCCCACCTAGGCTGCAAAAAAGTGTCACACATCTGGTATCTCTGTATTCAGGAGAAGTTGAGGAATGTGTTTTGGGGTGTCTTTTTACATATACCCATGCTGGGTGAGATAAATATCTTGGTCAAATGCCAACTTTGTATAAAAAAAATGGGAAAAGTTGTCTTTTGCCAAGATATTTCTCTCACCCAGCATGGGTATATGTAAAATGACACCCCAAAACACATTCCCCAACTTCTCCCGATTACGGAGATACCAGATGTGTGACACTTTTTTGCAGCCTAGGTGGGCAAAGGGGCCCATATTCAAAAGAGCACCTTTCGGATTTCACAGGTCATTTTTTACAGAATTTGATTTCAAACTCCTTACCACACATTTGGGCCCCTAGAATGCCAGGGCAGTATAACTACCCCACAAGTGACCCCATTTTGGAAAGAAGAGACCCCAAGGTATTCGCTGATGGGCATAGTGAGTTCATGGAACTTTTTATTTTTTGTCACAAGTTAGTGGAATATGAGACTTTGTATGAAAAAAAAAATTAAAAAAAAAATAAGCATTTTCCACTAACTTGTGACAAAAAATAAAAAATTCTAGGAACTCGCCATGCCCCTCACGGAATACCTTGGGGTGTCTTCTTTCCAAAATGGGGTCACTTGTGGGGTAGTTATACTGCCCTGGCATTTTCCAGGGGCCCTAATGTGTGGTAAGTAGGTAAATGACCTGTGAAATCCTAAAGGTGCTCTTTGGAATATGGGCCCCTTTGCCCACCTAGGCTGCAAAAAAGTGTCACACATGTGGTATCGCCGTATTCAGGAGAAGTTGGGGAATGTGTTTTGGGGTGTCATTTTACATATACCCATGCTGGGTGAGAGAAATATCTTGGCAAAAGACAACTTTTCCCATTTTTTTTATACAAAGTTGGCATTTGACCAAGATATTTCTCTCACCCAGCATGGGTATATGTAAAATGACACCCCAAAACACATTCCCCAACTTCTCCTGAGTACGGCGATACCAGATGTGTGACACTTTTTTGCAGCCTAGATGCGCAAAGGTGCCCAAATTCCTTTTAGGAGGGCATTTTTAGACATTTGGATACCAGACTTCTTCTCACGCTTTGGGGCCCCTAGAATGCCAGAGCAGTATAAATACCCCACATGTGACCCCATTTTGGAAAGAAGACACCCCAAGGTATTCAATGAGGGGCATGGCGAGTTCATAGAAATTTTTTTTTTTTGGCACAAGTTAGCGGAAATTGATATTTTTAATTTTTTTCTCACAAAGTCTCCCGTTCCGCTAACTTGGGACAAAAAATTCAATCTTTCATGGACTCAATATGCCCCTCACGGAATACCTGGGGGTGTCTTCTTTCCGAAATGGGGTCACATGTGGGGTATTTATACTGCCCTGGCATTCTAGGGGCCCTAAAGCGTGAGAAGAAGTCTGAAATATAAATGTCTAAAAAATTTTACGCATTTGGATTCCGTGAGGGGTATGGTGAGTTCATGTGAGATTTTATTTTTTGACACAAGTTAGTGGAATATGAGACTTTGTAAGAAAAAAAAAAAAAAATTCTGCTAACTTGGGCCAAAAAAATATCTGAATGGAGCCTTACAGAGGGGGGGATCAATGACAGGGGGGTGATCAATGACAGGGGGGGTGATCAATGACAGGGGGGTTGATCAATGACAGGGGGGTTGATCAATGACAGGGGGGTGATCAGGGAGTCTATATGGGGTGATCACCACAGTCATTGATCATGCCCCTGTAAGGCTTCATTCAGACGTCCGGATGCGTTTTGCGGATCCGATCCATCTATCAGTGCATCCGTAAAAATCATGCGGACATCTGAATGGAGCTTTACAGGGGGGTAATCAATGACAGGGGGGTGATCAGGGAGTCTATATGGGGTGATCACCACAGTCATTGATCATGCCCCTGTAAGGCTTCATTCAGACGTCCGGATGCGTTTTGCGGATCGGATCCATCTATCAGTGCATCCGTAAAAATCATGCGGACATCTGAATGGAGCTTTACAGGGGGGTGATCAATGACAGGGGGGTGATCAGGGAGTCTATATGGGGTGATCACCACAGTCATTGATCATGCCCCTGTAAGGCTTCATTCAGACGTCCGGATGCGTTTTGCGGATCGGATCCATCTATCAGTGCATCCGTAAAAATCATGCGGACATCTGAATGGAGCTTTACAGGGGGGTGATCAATGACAGGGGGGTGATCAGGGAGTCTATATGGGGTGATCACCACAGTCATTGATCATGCCCCTGTAAGGCTTCATTCAGACGTCCGGATGCGTTTTGCGGATCGGATCCATCTATCAGTGCATCCGTAAAAATCATGCGGACATCTGAATGGAGCTTTACAGGGGGGTGATCAGGGAGTCTATATGGGGTGATCACCACAGTCATTGATCATGCCCCTGTAAGGCTTCATTCAGACGTCCGGATGCGTTTTGCGGATCCATCTATCAGTGCATCCGTAAAAATCATGCGGACATCTGAATGGAGCTTTACAGCGGGGTGATCAATGACAGGGGGGTGATCAGGGAGTCTATATGGGGTGATCACCACAGTCATTGATCATGCCCCTGTAAGGCTTCATTCAGACGTCCGGATGCGTTTTGCGGATCGGATCCATCTATCAGTGCATCCGTAAAAATCATGCGGACATCTGAATGGAGCTTTACAGCGGGGTGATCAATGACAGGGGGGTGATCAGGGAGTCTATATGGGGTGATCACCACAGTCATTGATCATGCCCCTGTAAGGCTTCATTCAGACGTCCGGATGCGTTTTGCGGATCGGATCCATCTATCAGTGCATCCGTAAAAATCATGCGGACATCTGAATGGAGCTTTACAGGGGGGTGATCAGGGAGTCTATATGGGGTGATCACCACAGTCATTGATCATGCCCCTGTAAGGCTTCATTCAGACGTCCGGATGCGTTTTGAGGATCGGATCCATCTATCAGTGCATCCGTAAAAATCATGCGGACATCTGAATGGAGCTTTACAGGGGGGTGATCAGGGAGTCTATATGGGGTGATCACCACAGTCATTGATCATGCCCCTGTAAGGCTTCATTCAGACGTCCGGATGCGTTTTGAGGATCGGATCCATCTATCAGTGCATCCGTAAAAATCATGCGGACGTCTGAATGGAGCTTTACAGGGGGTTGATCAATGACAGGGGTGTAATCAATGACAGGGGGGGTGATCAGGGAGTCTATATGGGGTGATAACCACAGTCATTGATCACGCCCCTGTAAGGCTTCATTCAGACGTCCGGATGCGTTTTGCGGATCTGATCCATCTATCAGTGGATCCGTAAAAATCATGCGGACATCTGAATGGAGCTTTACAGGGGGGTAATCAATGACAGGGGGGTGATCAATGACAGGGGGGTGATCAGGGAGTCTATATGGGGTGATCAGGGGTGATCAGGGGCTAATAAGGGGTTAATAAGTGACGGGGGGGGGGTGTAGTGTAGTGTAGTGGTGCTTGGTGGGACTTTACTGAGCTACCTGTGTCCTCTGGTGGTCGATCCAAACAAAGGGGACCACCAGAGGACCAGGTAGCAGGTATATTAGACGCTGTTATCAAAACAGCGTCTAATATACCTGTTAGGGGTTAAAAAAAACACATCTCCAGCCTGCCAGCGAACGATCGCCGCTGGCAGGCTGGAGATCAACTCTCTTACCTTCCGTTCCTGTGAGCGCGCGCGCCTGTGTGCGCGCGTTCACAGGAAATCTCGCGTCTCGCGAGATGACGCATATATGCGTGACTGTGCGCAGGGCTGCCACCTCCGGAACGCGATCCTGCGTTAGGCGGTCCGGAGGTGGTTAAAGACTATGTACACCTCTGAGGGCAATTTTATTTTATGATTGCATTTTACTCATTTTAGGCCAAAAATCATTTTTTGAATTGGTCTTTATTAAAAATATTGAGCCGTTCTGTCACAAAGGGTTAACTGCTTTTCTAGCTGTGTGTATCTGTAATGACCGGCGTCACGCAAAGGGAGGGAAATGGGAAGGCCCTGTCCAAGGGAGAGGGAAAGGTGGTAACCCCTGACTCACCTTGCGGCTGGCACCTGACTGCCCTGACATCCCTAGACGGGTTCCTCACCCGTACGCCGATCACGTGCCCAAACCCTGGCTTTCCCTAAGATGAGCCCTATGTAGTGAACGGGGCGGTGGGATCACTAGTCCGCACCACTGACAATAAAGGAAAACACCAAGGAGAGGACAGACAATACAGACAAAACATATAATCCCAGGTGGGCGACAACAGCAAACCACCAAGGCCCAACAGGGATCCGGAGGGTAACGTTCTGGAACAACAACCAGGGAATACAGCTACACAGCTCCAGTGGGTCAGTATAGAAGTCCAGGCAGGAAGCTCTATATCTGGCAACCAGAGAAGTGGGAGATGGGAATATAAGGAGGTTGGGATTGCTGGACAAGAAACAGCTGAGGAGGAGAAACTACGGATCCCTGAGTGAGCCAAAAAGGATTGCAAGGCAAACCCAGAAAGCTACCATTACGAAACTGTCTTTGTACATCGAACGCGCAGCCACCCGCTGCGACTTCCTGACCCCGGGTATAACGGAGTCAGACGTGGCTCTTGACACCCTTGTGACAGTATCCTACTTTCACTTTCACTTTGTGCCGGAGTTCCGTGAAATTTCCCCAACCTGTGAAATTTCCCTACCCTCGTCACTTCCTGTTGTGACACGGCCGCACCGGCCAACACTGCGCATGCGCCGGGAGCCTCAGCAGCGGTTAGAGGGTAGGGAAAAATTACGGGACAGTGCGGCTAACTACTCCCGTCAGGATACACTGTGCGTGCGCACCAGCGGACAGGGACATCTCTTATACCGAACATCCATCCAATCACCGCGCCTGCGCACTGTGGGGGTAGGGAGATCCGATGGCCATTTGTTCTATTAAATATCCCTACCACTCACTGCGCACGCGCGGTGTCTGATCATCTGGAGCCAGTTGAGAGGTAAGGCGCAAAAGAATTAGGTGGCCTCTTCTCCCCAACTCTGGTGTGAAATTTCTCTACCCTGTCGTTGTGTGCCTGCGCGGCACACCTCCTTCCAAAGCTGGGAACGTAATGTCCGGTGCGGCCGCGTCACAACAGGAAGTGACGAGGGTAGGGAAATAACATGGAACACCGGTCATCAAATAACCCTTATCTGTAATTTACTAAGAGGTCATAAACACTTATTTAAGCCACATTTACACTTGCGGCAGTGTGATCTGGCGGGCAGTTCCGTCGTCGGAACTGCCCGCCGGATCCGCCGATCTGCCGCTGACTGAAAGCATTTGTGAGACGGATCCGGATGCGGATCCGTCTCACAAATGCATTGCAAGGACGGATCCGTCTCTCCGCTTGTCATGCGGACAGACGGATCCGTCTTGTACATTTTTTCACATTTTTACCGGTCTGCGCATGCGCAGGCCGGAAGGACGGATCCGGCATTCCGGTATTCTGAATGCCGGATCCGGCGCTAATACATTCCTATGGGAAAAAATGCCAGTCTTCAGTTTTTTTCGCCGGAGAGAAAACCGTAGCATGCTGCGGTTTTCTCTTTTGCCTGATCAGTCAAAACGACTGAACTGAAGACATCCTGATGCAAACTGAACGGATTACTCTCCATTCAGAATGCATTAGGATAAAACTGATCAGTTCTTTTCCGGTATAGAGCCCCTGTGACGGAACTCTATGCCGGAAAAGAATAACGCTAGTGTGAAAGTACCCTTATCAGTAACTGAGCTATAATGAGTGTTTATAATGTCAGACAGCAGGGATAAGGAGCCCGTCAGCTCCCCAAATTAAGATCCCTCTATCACAGTATTTCAGCTCTGTACAGAAAAAAGGACTCCATATTTTTTTAATAAAGACCAATTGAAAAAATAATTTTACCTCATAATGAGTACAATGCAATGATAAAAATAAATTGCCCCCAAAGGTGTGCATGGCCTTTAAATCGTGACCCTAATTGCACATAGCATTTATACATTTAAAACCTCTAACATGAATGCGG
Organism: Bufo bufo; assembly: GCF_905171765.1. Taxonomy (NCBI): domain Eukaryota; kingdom Metazoa; phylum Chordata; class Amphibia; order Anura; family Bufonidae; genus Bufo; species Bufo bufo. The sequence goes on along the minus strand of NC_053389.1, from coordinate 148,488,840 downwards.
CATGTAATGGCGGAGCTCAGACTTACCTTTCTCAGTGGGTACATAGAAAAATCCTCTGTTTGACACATCTGACCCCGATCCAAGACATCCGGAGGCAGAAGCGCACACTCTCCCATGAGTGGGGTTTTTATGCACCAATGTAAAATATAGCTTTCTGTGGAGAAAGGAAAAAATTTAATAAAATTAGTCAAAAATAATAATAATAAAATAAAAATTTAGAAGATAGATCGCTTATATATTCCAAAATTTAGTACAACCCCAGAATACACAGACACACACCAGTACTGTGTCCTCTGTCGGTCTGCTGACCAACAAAGGTGTGGCTGCCCATGAATCTTGTACTTAATACACTTTGCTACTGATCATAGGGGGTTAAAAAGGTGACACTCTCCTTCCTCTACATTGCAGTGAAAAAGAACAAAGATCAGGTGTTGTCTGCTTTAGAAAGGCCTCCTGAGACTAGCCTGGTAAAAGTGTATCACTTGGCTAGGACTGTCAGCGATCTGTTGGGATATCTAACAGTAAGGGGCACATTTAGGCATTTTAGACGCCAGCCGGCCTCTCCAAAACTTCGGCGCATCCACCACAGCTTCTAAATGTAAGGCAGCTTCCTTGCTGTCTTACATTTAGACCATTTTCTACGTCTAAAACAGGCATAGAAAATGGTAAATGAGACCCTGTCTGCGCCACGCCCACTTTTGGTGCGAACGTCGAAAAGTGGCAGATTGCAACAAAGGACCTTTTCACCACAATCTGTGCCAATAATACTCCTAATTTAGGTGTATTTCTGGTTAATAAATGACCCCCTAAGTGCTCAGGGTGTAAAGTACAACTGGCTTAGTTGCTTGTAGAAACCAATCAGATTCCACCTTTCGTTTTCAAAATGAGCTGTCAAAAATGAAAGGTGGAATCAGATTGGTTGCTATGGGCAACTAAGCCGGTTGTACTTTACACCAGTTTGATAAATCTCCCCCTTAGCGCTACCACAGGAGAAATGAAACACTACACATCGTCCATTCAAACCAGTGGGTTTTCAGAGCAACACAGTACAGGCCCTCCAGGGCAAGAGAACGTCTTCATAACTGCTCTCCTCGGGGCCGAGATGTGAGGATCATATAATTCAGAATTGTATATTAAAAAAAGCTTTAAACTGGATAACCCCTTTAAGAACACAATTTTCCTTTCATTTTACAGCACATTTAATGTAAGCCTATTGTGTGACAGGCAAGAAGCAGATATACAGGAAATCCTGGATTTTCTTTTTAATGTTAATGAAGCCACAGATGTTAACTTATTCCAAGCAGCACTATCAAAACTTTAATAGCTGCAGACTTGGCTTTCTACTTTGTAATTTCAAACGCTGTAAAGTGACTATAAATGTTTTATCAATTCAATGTTGAATATTCTGCTCAGAAGACTACAGCAAAGATACAGCAAAAAACATCAAAACCCGCAGAACAGGCCCTCTCATTCAGAAACAGCCTTCGATAAGCTCTTAAAGGGGCTGTGCCAATAGGACAACCCGTGACCACTATCCCCATTATAGACTATGGAAGGCATGGGGGATATGGTATTCCAGCCCAGGACCGTCCTAAATGCTCCAGAGTGAGGAACCAAGGCAAAGAGATGCTCCTGCTTTAGAGGATTCGGCATATTAATTTGAAAGGACACTGTGTAATATCACTTTTCTCCTGCAGTGCAGCATCTCACAGCTCCCCCTAGTGGTAGCAGCTGATCACTGGTAGGATCCACCTTCTGGACTGATTGCATTCCAGTACATTATGGGGGTCATTTATTAAGACCAGCATTTTATACGCCAGTCTTAATATCCCATATAGCTGGCGGTGGATCAGTTGGAGTTATGAAGAGGCGCCGGCCTCTACATAACTCCAGCGGATCCACTGCTGCTTCTAAGGCCTCATGCACACGACCGTTTTTCGGGTCCGCATCCGAGCCGCAGTTTTTGCGGCTCGGATGCGGACTCATTCACATCAATGGGGCCGCAAAAGATACGGACAGCACTCCGTGTGCTGTCCGCATCCGTTGCTCCGTTCCGAGGCCCCGCAAAAAAAATAGCATGTCCTATTCTTGTCCGTTTTGCGGACAAGAATAGTCATGTCTACAATGGGCCGTCCGTTCCGTTCCGCAAATTGCGGAAGGCACATGGACGGCTTCTGTTTTTTGAGGATCCGCGGTTTGCGGACTGCAAAAAACGGAACGGTCGTGTGCATGAGGCCTAAATGTAAGACAGCTTCCTAGCTGTCTTACATTTAGACCATTTTTACGTCTAAACTAGGGGTAGAAAATGGTACATTTTTTTCCCCCTTTTTGCTAAGACAACTCCAGCCGCCATTTTAGACAAAATTTGTTACCACGAAGCGCGAGGAAATTCAGAAATTAGAATTAAATTTTTCCTAAAATTAGGACCAAATTCCGAATTTCGAATGCTTTGCTTCGCTAAACACTAATGCTGTTACTAGGGGCACTCTCACCAACAATAGTAGGTACAAGGTGATACAGGTGAGTGATGTCCTTAAAGGGAATCTGTCATCACAATTCTGGACTATTATCTACAGTACAAAGCAAATACTTAGTAGACTGTCAAAAAACACTCAGCAATTTATACACACAGACACGTTCATGCAATTTTGCATCAAAATGTAATTTTTTCATAAAAATACAGTTTATGTAAGTGGGTAAAGTGTAACCCAAACAGAAAGTTATGTACTCCACTCCTCTTAAAAATAAAAGTTCCACCTGTACAGAGTTCATGCATACCACTTAGGTCTTACGTTACACGCATACAACTTCTTAAAATTACTAGAACGATGAAGACAATATAAAAAGATATACAGTATCAGTGACGGTACATAGAGAAGTAAGGGCCCCATAGCAACGATCAAACCCACACAGGACGGAGGGGTTTCCGCCTAAACTCTTTTCAATGACCCTTGGGCCATTTTTCCACTGCTTCATTTGCTAAAGGTAGTTCCTTTAGGGCTAATGCACACAAATGTATGTACTTTTTGGTCCGCAAAAAAAAAGGGATCCACAAAAAATACGGAAGACATCCATGTGCATTCCGTATTTTGCAGAATGGAACAGCTGGCCCCTAATAGAACAGTCCTATTCTTGTCCGTAATGCAGACAATAATAGGACATGTTCTATTTTTTTTGTGGAACGGAAATACGGACATACAGAAATGAAACGCACTCGGAGTAACTTCAGTTTTTTTTTTGCAGACCTATTAAAATGAATGGTACCGCATACGGTCCGCAAAAAGACCTGAACGGACACTGAAATAAAATACGTTTGTGTGCATTAGCCCTTAGAACTGTGATGGCTAACCTCCGGCACTCCAGCTGTGGTAAAACTACAACTCCCAAATGCACACTTGCTTGGCTGTTCTCAGAACTCCATAGAAATGAACGGAGCATGCTGGGAGTCGTAGTTTCACCACAGCTTGAGAGGCGGAGGTTAGCCATCACTGCCTTAGAAGGTCCTGACCAAGTTTTCACCCCCCAGTAGAAGAGGGGATGATCCCAACTGGGCCCCCTCCTGCCCAGGGGCCCCATAGCAGTCACATGGTCTGCCAGTGCTGCCACTATGGTAGTTACGCCCCTGTACAGTATATAGAGGTGTGCAAAGCTTAAATATACCACAAGCACATCCATCAACAAGAGCTTGTGCTCTTAAAAACACTACAAGAGAGACCATGCAATAACTGCTCATCATCTGCATATGTGATTAATATGTTTACGGCACACCACCGTTATGCTACCAAAATCTACATTTTCTGACAGCACACAGCTTAATATGCACAAAAAATAGAGCTTAATTGATGTACACAGGCACCTGCAGCAAGCATCATAATCAGAAATTGGACTAAAATCTCCAACTAAAATATACAGTCTATCAGTCTAAAACATACCCTTGAAAAACCCTGTAAGATGTATTATATATAGCACATACCACAAGAGGTCATACATACCACATGCCCAAGTTTAATGTTGCATGTGTTAGAGAAATGCAAAAAAAGCACTTTTGTCTCCAGGTATTGGGAATTTTATAGCATATCATTCTCCATCCCACTATACAAACTGTAATCCTCATTAAAAATGATACATTTCTAAGCCTAAAACAATGTCCGGCCGTTAATATTGATGATCTATCGTCAATCTAGTTGTTTGAAGAGGAGGTGGACACCGCTTCCTCTTTATTACACTGCACTTGGTCTCTGGATTGTAGTGTAATAAAGTACTCACCGCTCCACTGGAGACGAGGAAGCGGCGCTTGCATGGAGTTCCGCCTCCTCGTCTCACAGCTGATATTGATGACCTATCCTGACGATAAGTCATCAATAATAACGGCTGCACAACCCCTTTAATTAAGGCCGTTTTCAGACAAGTATATTATGGGGGCTTTATTACTCCTGTATTATGGACACCACACCTGAACCTCCTGTAGTTTATCTGAGAATGAGTTACAGGTCCATACCTCTAGTTCTGATGAACCGCTGGAGGACCCAGTATTGCATCCATATTATAGTAATTGAAAATGATCATTTATGTTGACAGTGAGCAAAAGTGTATTTTCTGTCTGTCAGAAATCTTTTCCATCTGACAGAAATCATTATCACTATTACTGCAGTGTATAATGGTTATGACTAGAGAAGCAGACTCTGTATATTTTACTTTATAGACCGAGTATGGACAGGATAGGGACAATGTAAAATGTAAACTTTATTTATGTGTGTGGTGCAAGTGTTTGGTGCAACTTATTTGATGCCATGACCCCCGTGGTGTGTCATGGTGTCAGTAAACAGCCTAACTATGATTAGATGAGCAAGTGGTAATCTTTTCACTCTTTTTATGAAAAAGAAAGACCCCCACAGTATGTGACAATAAGAGTGCAGGTATGCTTTCTGATTGATGGTCAAAGGGGGGTTGATAGCATGCACAGAAGTCCAAGTTACCCTCCCCCTGGGATCGTGGACAGGGAGAGATGAGTATCTAATTCTATCTTCTCCCTGCAGCCTGTCAGCACACCCCCATTGCCCCTTCTCCCCATTCTCTAACAGCCAGCTGAAGATGTGGAGGATTGTCTTAATGTCTCAGGTTGTGTAGCAGTAGACATATGAGCCAGGTCTGTTTTAAAGCTGACAATCAGTGCTAGCTGCCCTACCACCAGATTTATACAGCATAAATGAGAGCTGCAGGTATATGGGACCCGTTTCTAATGGCTGTATCTCAGGAAGTATTGCAGGTGGCACTGAGAAAGATCCAGCCATCAGTAGCCGTAAGATGTAAGAGATATGTCCTTGGGAGTGAAAGGGTTACTCTGTGACAGATTTTTAAAGGTGGCCCATGCTGGATGATAAATCTAGGGCATCTTAAGACTGTCTATTCTAAATGTACATTAGCTATTTGTTGGCTTAATGAATGTCAAAACAGAATGCCCTTTGCCATTAAGCTAGGCTCCCTTTGTCAGACAAGGCAGAATATATGTTCAACAGTGTATCAAACCTATCGTTAACATGGTAAAAGGCATGTGCACCTGTTTGTTTGTTTTTTAATCAATTTTTTTTAAATTGATTCAAAATTATGGTGCATTTTCAGTAGTAAATCTGACCAATTGTGTACATACATTAAAATACTTATTCTGTACTGATATTGAGTTACGTCCTGTATTATACTCCAGAGCTGCACTCACTATTCAGCTTGTGGAGTCACTGTGTACATACATTACTTATGCTGTACTGATCCTGAGTTACATCCTGCATTATATTCCAGAGCTGCACTCACTATTCTGCTGGTGGAATCACTGCATACATGCATTAGATTACTTATCCAGTACTGATACTGAGTTTCAGCCTGTATTATACCCCAGAGCTGCACTCACTGTTCTGTTGGTGGAGACACTGTGTACAGTACATACATCCAACATTGCTTATATTGTATTAATTCAGTTACATCCTGTGTTATACTCCAGAGCTGTATTCACTATTCTGTTGGGAACATTGTTGCATAATATGCTATAAGTCAGGATCAGTAATGTAATGTATTTACAAAAATAATTATTTATATATAAACTGTAAGTGGTGACAGTACCCTTTATAGTTTCCTTGGTGGTTTTCCAGTTTAGAGGTAGCACTACATACAGGGAGTGGTCTTTCTTTTGCAGGTTTAAGATGTTTCACATTGTGGCAGCATTAATACCTTGCATAGGACTGCTCCTTATCTGCAGCATAGAAACTGAAGTCAAATTTCCATCCTCTCCGTGTGTCGCACCCTGAGGAGGTGATCATCCATTTCTTGGGACAGATTTCTGTCTTCAGCCCTATGGTGGACATACAAGCTGTCAGCTTCCAGGTGTAGTTACCGTAAGGAATCTTATACACCTAAACAATGGATTAACGAAAACAAACATTTACAATGTGACACCCTGAGATCTGAGCTCCAGAGGGCCCCGTGTATAATGAGCCCTACTGACATACTGCAACATTGAGAGAGCACCAGATTCTTAATGGGTTTTACCATTAGAATAGAATACCACCCATCATACAGTTATTATGATACCCCTGAGACATCACTGAAACATGATGTGAAGAGTTTCTGGTGCCACCTGGAGATGAACAAATTTCCTGTCTTACTGGCTAAACAATGGGAAATAATTAACAAGTGATCAACTATCTATCTATCTATCTATCTATCTATCTATCTATCTATCTATCTATCTATCTATTGTACTGATTGGTTCTGTCCCTTTAATTCTGTTCCCATTTATTATTACCATTCTGTGTAATGATGTGCCTTGTAATGTAGTAACCATCCCCATCGTGCTGATAAGACCACATTCCTGAGTGATCTCAGAGACATGAGTGCTGCACACTGGAGGAGGGGCTAAAAGGTTTAAACTCTGTGGCACACACACATTCGGGGGACCCCACCTAGAACGTCATCCTAGGTAGGATGTAAGTATTGCTTTGCAAGTATCTCTTGTACATCCTGGGATGTCTGTCATGTGTTATAATGTTGTAGACAGCCATGTGTTATAGCATGATCAAAGGAGTCTTCCCCAATATTGCATGTTGCATATTTAGGCTAGTGATGTAGTCCGAATGGATGATTTCGGCCCACCACTGTTTGGAAATTTAGCGCAAAATGACTGGTCTTGCTAGTTGATGGTGAATCAAAAATGTGAGCAGCCATTTGGAACATTTCAGCCGTGAAGGTAAATTTTGTCACTGTGGTCAAGGACCATGATGTAATATTTTTTTTTAAAGGGGTTGTCCAACTCCTAAATCAAAAACTAATTAACGGCTGGAATGTGTTTACAATAAAGAAAAAATAACCCTGACCTCTTCCAAGCAGCTGCATTCCAGCGCTGATGATTCCATCCCTGCTGCCTGGGGACATGTAACCACTGAGGACAGAGCATGGCTGCAGCATTGTATGTGACAATGGATGGGACATCTAACTTCCGGCCCACAAGGGACCAGACGATGCAGAAGGACCGCTAGAACAGAGCTGCTTGGAAAAGGCGAGTGTCTTCTTTTTGTGTGCAAGAGGCCTAAGGATGAGCCATTTGGCTGATGGAGGGGGAAGGGGGCATCCCACTAGGGTTGCGAACCAGAATTGTTCTTGACAACTTATTCCAAAATCACAGACAGCCAACATTTTTTACGGACAAGTTGGAAATCCATAATGAATGATAAAGATTATAATTAATACAGGTCTATAGCTCAATCTACTGATAAGAACTCATTACCAGCATTTACTGAGAGCTGTACAATGATAATTACCACCAAAATAATCTAGTCAAGTACCACCCGCCTACAAAAAAAATTACAGACACAGGAAAAAAGTCACCTGTTTTTATGGCCTGTCTGGAAGTTTCTGGATGGCTGGCAACCCTGCATCCCACCCACCTCTACGGAAGTGGGAGGGTTCCCTCAGATGGTACAAAAAATACATTTTCTCCCTAACACAAGGATACACAACATGACTGGTGCGGGCTGCCTCTCGGCTGCCTCCCATTTGTGTTATCTACACTGATGCAAATCAGCACTCGGGCAGGATCGCGCTGAATGCTTGGCAAGATATGAGCTGCTTAGAAGAGCTCCGCAGCCTCAGATTTCTGCCAAGAAAATCGTTATCCTTTGTGTCACATTTGCCCGTCCTTAAGCGATGAAGCTAATCCTTAGGAGCTCATCCGTAGACACTTCCTTCAGACCCTGCTTAAGATGCTATAATAATAGGTCTGCACAATGGTGAAATTATTTTAAACAAGGGAGACATGTCTGTGTTCTAATGTAACACTTCATCATTCCCCAGCCCAACAAGTGGAGAGAAGCGGCTGCCGGGCAGCAGCGCTAAAGAGATTTCAGTCTTTAGTAATGAGAACACAGAGCATCAACATGACCCCCCGAGCTCAATCTGCTCATCACAGCCAAACACTGCCGATAGGGCAGCAAGGCGGGGGGTGGGGGGGCGAGCTTATTTTTTTTGGTATTTTTGTTTCTTACATTTAACCTTTTCATATTCATGGCATAACTCAAAGCAGAAGAATAATATACAATAGTGTAAAGCTTAATACTAAAATGTATGCACAAAAAAGTTAGTGAACCCTTGGTGTTCATGATCAATGGTCGTGTTTCAGTCTGCATTGCACTGCAACATCCATATGCCAAACCGTAGACCACTGAACGATCCAAACTACAGAATATAGCCAGTTGAATAGTTGGGTGCAATACACCCTTCTGTTGAAGGCCAATATGTGAATATAGGTTGAACTCCCAAAACTGATATTCCACTCTACCTAATGCTTCCACATACTGTAGAATCCCATGCATTTTTTTTGACACTGAATCTATAGGAGCTGGTCAAGTTTCATGTGTCTTCTGAAGAAGCAGCGTGTTGCATTTTAACAACATCTCTGACCCAATTATTTTTAGAAATTTGCTGAAGTTTCAAGTCATGGATTCCATTTCTCTATAACATGTCAAACCCTAAATTAAGGTGGAATTTCCTTTTAACTTATCAATAGGCCATTTGTCTCCATTACAAAGGAGTCATATCTGAGGAAAATATATCAAACCGACCTCAGAATGATTTAAATGAGAGCTGTAAGATGGACATTTATTTGTACAATTTCCTACACTGTTCATGCAAAAATATGATTGGTTGCACTAGGTCATAAACCGATCTAATGGCCCATGGACCCTATAGTGGGTGTAGGTTCTATAGGCCTTGAGTGGACAGTGAGTGGACAGAGCTCCAGTAATCCCTAGTGAGCAGCAGAGATTTCATACATCAGGCTAGTCCTGGGGGACATTTCACCTGTGCAGAGTGGAGGGGGGCCTCTCTGACTCCATAGAGCCACCAGCAAGGGCTGTCAGTTGCTGACAAAGGTTACTTTGATGATGGTGATGTGTGATATGTGTGTGGTATGTGTCCAATGTACAAGTGACCTGTGTGAGGTACAGTACAGACCAAAAGTTTGGACACACCTTCTCATTCAAAGAGTTTTCTTTATTTTCATGACTATGAAAATTGTAGATTCACACTGAAGGCATCAAAACTATGAATTAACACATGTGGAATTATATACATAACAAACAAGTGTGAAACAACTGAAAATATGTCATATTCTAGGTTCTTCAAAGTAGCCACCTTTTGCTTTGATTACTGCTTTGCACACTCTTGGCATTCTCTTGATGAGCTTCAAGAGGTCGTCCCCTGAAATGGTTTTCACTTCACAGGTGTGCCCTGTCAGGTTTACTAAGTGGGATTTCTTGCCTTATAAATGGGGTTGGGACCATCAGTTGCGTTGAGGAGAAGTCAGGTGGATACACAGCTGATAGTCCTACTGAATAGACTGTTAGAATTTGTATTATGGCAAGAAAAAAGCAGCTAAGTAAAGAAAAACAAGTGGCCATCATTACTTTAAGAAATGAAGGTCAGTCAGTAAGCCGAAAAATTGGGAAAACTTTGAAAGTAAGGGCTATTTGACCATGACGGAGAGTGATGGGGTGCTGCGCCAGATGACCTGGCCTCCACAGTCACCGGACCTGAACCCAATCGAGATGGTTTGGGGTGAGCTGGACCGCAGAGTGAAGGCAAAAGGGCCAACAAGTGCTAAGCATCTCTGGGAACTCCTTCAAGACTGTTGGAAGACCATTTCAGGGGACTACCTCTTGAAGCTCATCAAGAGAATGCCAAGAGTGTGCAAAGCAGTAATCAAAGCAAAAGGTGGCTACTTTGAAGAATCTAGAATATGACATATTTTCAGTTGTTTCACACTTGTTTGTTATGTATATAATTCCACATGTGTTAATTCATAGTTTTGATGCCTTCATAGTCATCAAAATAAAGAAAACTCTTTGAATAAGAAGGTGTGTCCAAACTTTTGGTCTGTACTGTATGTGCTCATGTGCCCAGTGTATGTGTGAAAAATGTGTGGCATGTGTTCAGTGCGCAAGTGATATGTGCATGTTATACGTCCAATATGCAAGTGGCACGTGTATGGTTTGTGTGTGAAACATGTGCGGCCTTTTTCCAATGTGTGAGTAGTGCATGTGTGGCATGTATCCAGTGTACAACAAAACGGTTGAGGTATGTGCCCAATGTGCAAGTGGCATATGTGTGGTATGACATGTGTAGCCTTTGTCCAGTGGTGAGTGGCCCATGTCTGGTATGTCTCCAGTATGCAAGTGGCACATGTGCGGAATCTATCCAGTGTGCAAGTGGCTTGTGTGGTATTTGTCCAGTGTGGTATGTGTGGAATGTGTCCAGTGTGCAAGTGGCACGTGTATTTGGCATTTGTGCATTGCTCGTTCATTGGTAATCAGCAGCAGTATTACACTGCCAGATTCTTAATAACGAGCGTTCATGCGAATACTTGTTAGCAATGATCTGCACAATTATCTGCACATCTAATATAAGCTGTACGTGACAAGGGTCCTCACAAGCTTCAGTCAGTGTCTGCCCCTGTGTTTATCCCCCATAATCACAGCTTTCATTTCAAATCTACATAATTCTATAGGAATTTACCTCATAATAAGAAAAATCAATGGTTTACAGGCAATCCATATTAGCAGATAACTCCAAAATCAACCCATTTTATCACAACTCATATTTGCTGTCACCTAGCAATGACTACACCAGAGCTCCATCAAGGTTAACATCTAATCCAGATGATAAGAATTGAATTAACACGTTTTTACCTCGGGAATGAAGCAAAAAATCTTTTCAAAATAGATTTCCTACATTTTTATCAAGTAAATAAGTAAATATGGCGAGGCTGGTCACATACACTGAGATGCTGAAGGATGTTCTGAAAATGGCCCTGGTTGCCCATAATGTTCTTTTTGACATTGATAGGGGCACAAATGGGAAATGTCTACCTAAGATTGACCCTCTACTACCTGGTAGGTCCTACAACACTCGAGAAGGGTGAATGGAACCAAATGATGAGATGCTTTGCTCACTCATAAGTAGACACATTGGTCTGACAAATATTTGCAACAGTTCGACAGTGCGACCCAAACACATCCAAATAACCTGACAAAATGATTCCAACTGATGGGTTACCTGATGCTTAGTTACAAATTAGTGCAGCTTGAATCAAGGGGACTGAACTGGTCATCCTCTGAACAGAACCACAGCTGTCCATGGGATGTGTCAGGTATTGCAGTTTAGTTCCAGTTAAGTGAATGGGACTGAGCTGCAATACTACACGCAACCTATGGACAGGTACAGCACTGTTTTTCAAGAAAGCAGTCATGTTTTTTATATTTCTGGACAAGACCATTAAAGGAATGTGTCATGTGATGCTCACTTTCAATCTTAAAGGGGTTGTCCGCTTTTATTGATGATCTACAGTATCCTCAGGATAGGTCATCAATATCAGATCAGCAGGGTGCCGACTCCTGACAACCCCACCCATCAGCTGCTTGATGAGCGCCGCCTTATCTTCAATGTCTATAACAACACTTATTAGAAAATAGTCCAAGTGGCACTGCGTTTAACTTCCTCTGCCGAACAGGCAATGTCACATTTGCATATCGGGTGCAAACTACACAAACCTGCTGGTGCTTAGCCCAAAAATAGACTTGAAAACATGCCAACCATAAAGATAAACAGGCGGCACTCACCAATCGGTGCAATCTTCTTTTATTTCCTCCAGAGCTGAGTACATCGAGGCTGGATACATAAAAGCTGAGCACATTAGCGGCTGGGGGCGGACATACATACATACAGTGCAGTAACAGCATATACGGCCAGGATATAGCCATCTATTCTGTTACTGCAATGTATGTATGTATGTCCGCCCCCAGCCGCTAATGTATCCAGCCTCGATGTATTCAGCTTTGATGTACTCAGCTCTGGAGGAAATAAAAGAAGATTGCACCGATTGGTGAGTGCCGCCTGTTTATCTTTATGTTTGGCTTATCTTCAATGTTTACCTACTCGCCGTCGCAACCCCAGTGGTGAGCAGGTGTGATTACAACTCCGCCGTCCCATTCTCTTCAATGGGACAGCTCCTTCCTATTCAAGTGAATACTACAAAGCTGTCCCATTGAAGTGAATGGAACGGCTGAGATGTAATTACACCTGCTTACCGCTGTGGTTTGCGACAGCAAGCAGGTAAACATTGAAGAGAAAGCAGCACTCATAGGAGTGCTGCTTTCTCTTCAAACAGCCAATTGTCGGGGGTGCCACAAGTCGTACTCCCACAGATGTAATATTGATGACATATCCTGAGATAGGTCATCAATATAAATTAAGCAGACAACCCCTTTAAATACCCAAAGGTTTCCAAACCCATTACTATGATACGTTATATATCTCCAATACAAGAACATGAATTTACTAAATATATAAAGGACTATGATCGTTTTCTTACCTGAAATGAGGTCACTTCATCATCCCCAGGCAGGGTAGATAGCCAGGGGGGTATAGCGGAAGCATTTAAGGATAGTCGGTAAATGGTGGCCCTTCCTTCCCATTTACATCTGGTGACATATACTGTTCTCTGTAAATCTGAGAAGTTATAGATGATCAGGTCAGGTGAACTATTGTAATACAGAAAAACATGCTTCAAGTTCTACTTATTATCCAGTACTGTTAATCCAGAAGATTAAAAAATGTCTTAAAGTTAGTTGAAAAATTGTCTTCCTATTAGGAGAAACGTCTTACCCACCTCCAAACAAGACAATCACAATAAATGTCTAAAGTACAGCTAAGGTAAAGGTGTAATGACTCACACAGGGCAAAGACACTCTTAGCTAATAAAAGTATATGCATGGGTGTTGCTATAGGGGAAGTGCCCAAAACTCAGCAGGGGCCCACCCAGGAAGAAGACTAAAATATTTTATCATCAGGGCCCCCTCAACATAATACAATGACATTATACACAGGGATGGAGCGGCTGCTGGGTCTTGTCTGATAGAACAATCCTAACTAGCCACAGAAGTTAGGGTTGCACGGGAGGAGGGGGTGGCGAAGAAGTTGCAGGGTGGGGGGTCTATTCAAAAATTTGCTGTGGGGCCTAGTCATTTCTAGTTATGCCACCGAGTCTATGGTTGTATATCTGGTGGAAAATTTCCTAGTGTATATATGTTATGTGAACTTTGCCTTATCCACATAATACTTGATAGCTAAAATAGAAAAACACAGTAATATTTTTTGAAATAGCATCACTTTTTGACACATGAGCATAACCTAATGCAACAATGGGTTAAAGAACAATCTATTAAGTCAGAGACATAACTTGAAGCATCTGGGTCCTAATGGGAAAACTGTAACATCTACTACCTGCAATATATAATACTGATGTTTTCCTTTATGTCACCTATGTGACCCATTGAGCACCATTGATGTGACTTTCAAATACACAAAGATGATGACTAGTGGATGGGTTAAATAGCAATATTGGATGTTGCAACCCAACTCACCCTCATGGCCAATGTCACCGATGGCCATCTTATTGTTCCATGTTGACAGTGAACCTCTCTTCTTCTTGTCTGATGAGGTCCGAATGTTGTTTTGAAGGCTCCGAGGTTTCTCCTGAAACAAACCTACAAACCAAACATCAAAGATAATTTCTAAGAAATAAGAAATAATTAAGCTCACTGATGCACACGTATCTTTATTGTTTTAGCACCATTATTAACATATGCATAGCCAACGATACAGTTTAAATGTCTTAACATATTATTTCAATCAAGTCTTTCCACATTACGGTCTTCTTCAACAAAGCATTTGATTATCCAGTCTCATTGGTATTCATATTCTTAGAAGACCACTTCCAACTACCAATACAGTATAAATGAACAACCTGAGGCATCAGTTTATTTGACCGCTGAGACTAAATTAAACATTTACTGCAGGAAAATCTATAAAACTGTGGAGTCTACCTTGTAGGAAGAGCTTCTGATTATTACAGATTTTTTTCCCTATAAAGGCATTGTTCTCTTACAGTGGAAACTATAGGTATAGACCTTGACCATCATTGCCTTCTTTGCATTTCTTTGCTATCTGTCCTAATGTAAAAGACTGGCGCAGAGTATGGCTTAATAATAAAAAATCACAGTGTTGCCTCTAGTTCTTCCCAGCAGGCCTTCAGCTATTGTAGCATGAGACAACCTAAAATGCCAGAGAAAATGGTCTTCTGGTAAAAAGAGGGCTAAAAATATAGCTGGGGGATGAGTGACTCAAATATAGGGTCTTTTTGAGTAGCTTCACTGTATCTAATAGCCATGTGTCATTTTACAAGGCACAACTTTTCAACCAACCAAAAACTTGAGGTTTAAAAAGTCATGCAAGGATCTGGTAGTCTGACAAACAGTAATACTCTCATAGCGGACAGGAAGAAGCACCACAGCCCCTTTAGTGGGAATCTCATGGCCCAGATCGTATCACAATGTCTGACAATCCTTGATGACCTTGTCACCCATTTTGCAACTACCATATATGTCAAAAATTTGTGAAGTCATTTATGAGTAAGCTTATCTCCGATTTAATGGTATGTTCACATGGCATTTTATTCCATGAGATTTCAGCGCGTATTCTATGTTAAAGAGGTTGTTTCACTTCAGCAAATAGCATTTATTATGCAGAGGAAGTTAATACAAGCCATTTACTAATGTATTGTGATTATTGCCTCCTTTGCTGGCTGGATTCATTTTTCCATCACATTATACACTGCTCGTTTCCATGGTTATGACCATCCTGTAATCCAGCAGCAGTGGTCATGCTTGCACACTATTGAAAAAAGCACCAACCTATGTGCGCTTCCATGGTCGCAGCCACCAGAGAGGCTGGCGCTTTTTCCCATTGTGTGCAATGTAAGACAACCCCTTTAAATATAGGTTAACCCTAAGGCCCTTTGCAGACAAGTGTGCACGGATTAGGTCCGGATGCGTTGCGAATGTGTTCAGTGAAATTTCACAAACATAGTCATTCAGTTTTGTCTGCGATCGCGTTCAGTTGTTCAGTTTTTCTTGCGCTGGTGCAATGCGATTTAATGCGTTTTGCACGCGCGTGATAAAAAACTGAAGGTATACAAACATCTCTTAGCAACCATCCGTGAAAAACGCATCGCCTCCGCACTTGCTTGCGGAGGCGTCGCGATTTTCATGCAGCCCCATTCACTTCTATGCGGCCAGCGTTGTGTGAAAATCGCAGAATATAGAACATGCTGAGATTTTCACGCAACGCACAAGTGATGCGTGAAAACCAACGCACATGTTCACAGCTCCACTGAAATGAATGAATCCGGGCGCAATGCGTTCGCATCAAGCATTGCACCCGCGCGGAATACTCGCTCGTGTGAAAGGGGCCTAAGGGTCCACTTTGAATTTCTTCTTCACATTGGGCCTATATTAAGATATAAAATATCTTTAGAAAAAAAAAATTGACATAAAAATGATGAATATAATATATAAAAATTTGAGTATTATGTAACATTAAAGAAGAATTACACTATTTAGATATCGATGATCTACAGTTTTCTTTTGGACAGGTCATCCTTCATGTGAATGGGAGCTTAAAGTAGTACGCTTTCACCTTCTGCTTCTGCCTCCATTCACTATTTTATTTCCAGTGCCAATGGCAGCTGAAAATGGCTGATTGGTGGGGGTGGCACTGATCTGATATTGATGACCGAGGTAATCGATATCTAAAAAATGGAAAACCCCTCTAAGCCTGTTGTTAAATTCGGTTTTGTTTTTGAGAATTAATGACTTATGCATGTAACTTTTGTAAGGCAGACTGTAGGCGGGGGCGGCGGTTGTTGAAAGGAGGTGAATTTTCCCATGCTTGGCGCCTGTCAACACTCATCTACTTCATCTTTCTCCCTTTAGGCTTGCGATTTCTTCTCTTATTTCAACTTTCAGGAAGAGGAAAGAGAGTGTAGAAATTAAGTCTTCTGCCAGGAAAGGTTTTAATAAATGATGCTCCGAGTCTAAACATATGCATCCAGTCACTGGGCACGAGCTCGTATAAGCCCATCTGCTGCCTGTTCACAGGCTGACTGGCACAGAGATGATGAAAAATGCAAAGGTCTCTACACTGTATTGATCTTTCCGATGCTCCAGGAATTAAGGTGGAAAAGGCTTGTGTTTCTGTCTTAGCCCCAGAATACGCAAAGTGGATTCTTAGTGACATCCCTATCCTATTACCTTGCCAAGACTCCCTCTTGTTCAGGGCAGAAAAAATGGAGTATGGGAGATACGTATATAAACTACTGATATATTCCAAAGATCTTCTACAATCCCTGCTACAGTCTTCTCATATTTCATTGAAAACATAGGAGGGATTTTTAAGACTGGCATTTTGTGAACTTGAATAAAATGCACCTACTTTTTAAGACAAATCTACTCTAGATGTAACACAGTAGACAGAGCCAGAAGCCACACGACTGGGTGGTATTGTCAGGTTGCTGCTGCTCAACTACCATTTAGTAGATCCTAAATCTGCACAGGCACTCTGCAGACCAGATAAGTGAATACAGTACAGTTAAATTCAGTACCTTCCATGTGACGTCCTGTCTAACTGAAGCCATTCACTTTCCCTTCTCTTCTCCATCTTACACAGATCACCATGACAAGTTCTGTGGAAAATGACTTGTCTGTGCAGAATCTGCTGCCTAGACATCTTTGGATAGTAGCTTTTACAGCACCCTCCCCACCCTATACACAAAATTCCCTTCCTGTTGCATTTTTTAAAGTGCCATACTGCTCCTTCACCTGAAATACAGAAAAAAGGGAATTTTACCTCACCCACCGCCCTCCTTGCCGTGCATGGATCACGGACCAGGAATCAATCAGAATCAATAGAAAAAAATCCAGCAACAGGCTCAGGATAAAATCCAATTTTCTTTATTTTTTCTTTATAAAATCCATAGGCTGACCAGACGTGCAAAGGTCTACGCGTTTCGACTATCATGATTAAGATGGATGATTCTGACTGCTCCTTCACCTGATACTGTGATTTCTGCTGCCCTACCGTATGTGTCCCTAACTATAATTACCCTCCACCCAGTATAGTCTCAAACAAATAATTTTCCCAGGCAGTGAAAATACACATAAAGTGCCCCAAGCTGTGAAAGTGCCCCCTATTGCTCCACACAAAAATAAAGTGCCTCCTTAAGTGCCTCATACAGTAAAAGTACTCACCTAACCCCATTCCCACAGAGATGAGAGCAGCTCAGACTACAGGCCTCTGACGGTCTGTAGCCTGCCTTGTTAGCAATAAATAGCATACTGGTATGATGACGTCTCTATATCACACCTGGTTGCATCCATTCTGGGAGCCTCATAGGCGACAAACCTGAATTGGCCTCTGGCTTATGACAGCATACAGCAGGCCAAAGAGATGACAGCTTTCTGTTCTACCATAGTATTTGTTGGAGCAGAGTATCTTAAAGGACTGGATCAACTGTATTCAGTCTTTTAGGATACTCTACCATAGTATTTGTTGGAGCAGAGTATCATAAAGGACTGGATACAGTTGATCGGGGGCTCAGTGAGCTAGGGGGCTGATTTAAGCATTTCAGTGCCCTGTGTGGCACCACTATTCTTCCTTTCAAAAGTTCCTTCGATCATAAAGGTCAAACTGAGTGTCTCCAAGCAGAGGATGAGCAGACAGATAAAGCCACAAAAAGTGGAATAAATGGACGAAAGACCCAAGCATGGCGGACCCATTTTCTCGAGAAGACACTGATTCGAAGCTAGAGACCTGAGTGTGTAGAGTGTCCACATACTGTAACTATAACATCAATTAACTGAAAGTAAGTTTAAGGAATTATAAAATATTGTAATGTTTGGTATTCATAAAGGGGAAAAATGTATTACAGAAGCACTGAAACACGAACCATTTATGGAGTAAATGGTCAGAGACAAGAACATCTAAGAACATCAGGAGTCAGACCATAGGCAGGAGCTGGGGTGTACTGGCTTCCACAGCAATGCTGTACTGAATGTGAGAGACGATGGAGACTACTCTGTCCAGCTACACACAGCTAAAATATATATTATTTATATATATAAAATATATTTATCTATAGGTTAGAGAGCAATATGGCCACCTTCCTTTAAAATCAGAACCCTAGGAAAACTGGATGACAACTTTAGGGTCACCTACAATGTTGGTCATATTGGTCGTTACCCTGCTGTGACATGGCTTTTTGTATTAAATATTTTGCATCCATGAAGTATCCAGTCTAGCTCTTCATAATCTACCTCCTACTGAGATTTGCAAACACCTCTATGCATGCTGCTTACTCTCTTTTTTCCCTTTTTCTTTCGTAAAGTGACCTTTACAGTCCTAAACAAAGGTTAGACCAAAAAATCCTCTCTGGGACAATTCAGTAAAACCCAAAGTGACCGATTATTCAGAAGAAATGAACACCAGTTTGACTGATCAATATAAAGCTTATTGAAAGTCTCTGTGTAACAAAAAGAGACGTCAATAAAGTTAGTGGAGAAGATTATTCTAAATTCTGAGCTTGGATGTAATGCTTTCCCTGGCACTCTGCCGCAGCAACTCTATAAAGAAGTCATCAATGCTAAGAACTATTGGAGAAAACTGATCATTGCACCACTAGGATAGATTTCTTCATATTCAGGTTCAGGAGGTTATAGTTTAGGGGATGTCCATCCAAAACATGACTTCCAGCAATGAGATACTTTAAGTACTACCTGTCACCACTCCTGACACGTGTGTTTAAATGGCTGTACCCCACATTAAATGACCGTTCTGGAGCATCTATTCTTGTGAGTCTATGCTGTGCCTCTATTACCTCTAGAATTTTATAAATGAATTGCCAACTAGGTGTTACCAGTTGAGAGGGTCTCACACTGTACATTACATTACTTATCCTGTACTGATCCTGAGTTACATCCTGTATTATACTCCAGAGCTGCACTCACTATTCTGCTGGTGGAATCACTGTGTACATATATTACATTACTTATCCTGTACTGATCCTGAGTTACATCCTGTATTATACTCCAGAGCTGCACTCACTATTCTGCTGGTGGAGTCACTGTGTACATATATTACATTACTTATCCTGTACTGATCCTGAGTTACATCATGTATTATACTCCAGTGCTGAACTCACTATTCGGCTGGTAGTGTCACTGTGTACATACATTACATTACTTATCCTGTACTAATTGTGAGTTACAGACTGTATTATATGCCAGAGCTGTACTCTCTATTCTGCTGGTGGAGTCACTTTGTTACTTATCCTGAACTGATCCTGATTATACTCAAAAGCTGCACTCACTTTTCAAAAACAGAACGTTTGCTGTCCACAGCCATAACATCTTAACTCAGTTCCTATAATAGAGGTAGGGAGACTAGTTTTTCCTGCTGCAAGTTCCTATACAGTGTCTGGTGTTAATCTCTTGAGAAAGCTCACCTGCAGAAACTGAACAAGCAGGAGATGCTGTTAGGTTTCATGGTGTGAGGAATGCTGCCCTTTTTGAATGTTACATCAAACTTTGGAATTTCAAGGCCAATTTAAAATGTATTTTGTCCTAATCTTAGACTAGACTGATCTTTTGACAAAATCAGATTCCATTTTGTGTGGAATTTGTGCTTTGAAAATTCAGATATACAATGCATACAGAAAGTCTTAAGACCCTGTCACTTTTTTACATTTTGTTTTGATGTGGCCTTGTGCTAATATAAAAAAAAAAAAAACCCTCATCAGTATGCACAAAATAATACATAATGATAAAGTAAAAACACAATTTTAGGATTTTTTTCTAATTTATTTAAAAGGAAAAACTAAAATTCCACATGGACAAAAGTATTCAGACCCTTTGCTATGACACCTGAAATTTAGATCTGGGGTATCCCATTTCTCTTGATCATGTTTGAGAGCTGATAATGCATATCAAAGCAACAACCAAGCCATGAGGATGAAAGAACTGCCTATAGAGCTCAAAGACAGGATTGTATGGAGGCACATATCTGGAAGAGGGTCCAAAAAATCTTGCTGCACTAAAAGTTCCCAAGCCTCCATAATTCTTAAATGTAAAACATTTGGAACAATCAGGCCTTTTCATAGAGCTGGCCATCCCAGAAATGATTCTGTGTGCAGATAGGAGAAACTTCAAGAAGGTCAACCATCACTGCAGCACTCCATCAATTTGGGCTTTATGGAATAGTGGCCAGAAAGGAGCCTCTCCTTAGTAAAAGACACGGCAGCCTGTGGGAAATTTGCAAAAAAGCACCTAAACTCTCAGACTGTGAGAAACAAGAAACCAGGATTAAAAATTGTTGGTCTCACTTCTAAGCATCATTTCTGGAGAAAAACAGGCACTGCTCATCACCTGCCCAATATCAGCCCTACAGTGAAGCATGGTGGTGGCAGCATCATGCTGTCAGAGGCGCATCTAGCATGAGGCAAACTGAGGATCTTGCTTCTGGCGGTACCACCAAGTGAGAAGCAACAGCAATGACATAATGTGAAAGAAATAGGCAGCGCTCCCAACAACTGTCTGTCTCCATAAGGAGAGCGCAGATAGACAGTAGCAATCTCTAGACCATCAAGCAACTGCATAGGGCCCACTGACAGGTGAGTCAGTTATAATTGCTGCTGGCACTACAGGGGAGCAATCCCAAATACTAGGGGCATTAAATACTAGAGGCACTACAAGGAGGCATTATAACTGCATTATTAACCCTGGGGGTACTGTGGGGGTATTATTATTAGACATAATATGGATGGCGTTGCTACTAATGATGCACTCCTGGGGAGCATTATAACCACTGGGGGTACTGTAGGAGGCACTATTACTAATAAGGGCACTCTGGGAGAGAATTATTACTATTGGTGGACTTTTGTGAACACTATTAGTATGGTAATGTTATTTCATAAGTATAGCACTTGGGGACATTAGGGAGCACAGTGGGCACAGGACACCATTTAAATTTTCACCTCCGGCAGCAGAAATAGTAGAATCACTCCTGGCCACAGCTTTCAACTGTTCTGCGTCCTAAGGACTCTCATACAGTTCTGGACTGACAGGGATACGCTGCTGGATTCCTGGCTGACCATCCTGATTTGGGCCCCCAGACATAACTTTGCATGGGCCCCTAGAAATGCCAAGTCTGTGTCTGCAGATAGCTGAGGATACAGAGGTACAGTGTTTTTCAGTTAGCCTCCCTTAAGTGGAAGCGAGCGGGTCGGCAGCAAAAACAGTGACAGATCCTCCCTTAAAAGTCACTGAGCCAGTGTAGGGTTAATCAGCATATGTAGAGGGAGTGGTGCCCTCTGCAGAAGGATTCTAGCCACCCACGGGGTAGGAGGCTGAGAGGAGATCTGTGTACAGCCAAGGTCACATTGTACACAGAGCCAGTGTCGGGCTGGGGGGATTAGGTCCCACCAGTAAAATTCATTCTGGGGACCCACTGTACAGCAACATGCAAATCATATCCTCTCACACAGCAGTAGGAAGATGCTACAATAATATATATATATATATATATATAGAGAGAGAGAGAGTGGGGTTTCGCTCTGGTAGATAGGGTAAGCGGACGCAGTACAGAGGCAAAATACAAGTTCTTAACTCAAACTTCAGTGTTTATTCACACTTGCGGCAGTTGCATAAAACAACACGTCACTTTGCAGTCTTTGGTGTTAATTCACACACAATGGAAAGTTCATATTGCACAAGTCACCTTGTTGCCAGTTCTGCCTCCAGTAGTCCGCAGCAGGCTTTAGGGGGCCTGTTCCTCCTGCACACGGATCTCATCCCTCCAGTTCGGCACAAAACCTCAGATCCCAAAACAGAGACTCAGCTGCTGAGCCCAGCTGCCTATTTAAGGACAGCCAGGTGCTGCCAAAACCCAGAACGGCACTTAAACTCCGGTCCGGTATTTTACCTCACCTGGCTGGAAACCAGCCCAGCCGCACATGTTGGGAGGAAAATACCTGTCTTCCCAGACAAACCCCTCGCTGTTTTAGAATATATATATATAATTGGTTATTGGGGCCCCTGCAGTGGGGCGGGTCCCTGGGGAGAGAGGAGACAGGCTGGCTTGCCGCTGTACCTAGGACTCACCTCAGCCATCTAATGCATATACAGTATAATAATAAACAAGCTGCTTTGTTTAGGCTGGTTGAGATGCTGTACACTACCTTTCTACATGAAGTGCCGTCAGTATAATGTGCCATGTGCCACTTGTGCAGGTGGTGGGGGATTAGGGGCCCACCTTGCTCAGGGTCCCACAGGGGGATTCACTTGTTCCCTGTGGGTCAGTCCGAGCCTGCACAGAACTATCGCCTGGGTGGTACTGCTGCTGAGAAGGACAGCTGGAGCTTGCTGTCTGATTACTTTCTAAGGCTATGTTCACATCTCCGTTTTGGCTAGATATGGCAGGCTGTTCCAAGCAAGAACAGCCTGCTGGAGTTCACCTGATCTGGCAGTGTCGTATGCTAACATTCACCGCCAGACCCCATAGACTATAATAGGGGCCGGCAGGGATCCAGCAGCTTTCCGGTAAAATGCTGGAATTCGGGCCAGCAAAAACTGTGGCATGCAATGTTTTTTGTCCGGCCAAAACCCAGTACTCTTGCCGGAAAACGGACGGATCCCCACAGGACCCCATTAAAGTCTATGGCAGTAGACAGTTCTATCCGCACACTGCCGAATCAGGTAAACTTAGGCAGGGAAGGGATGCACAGTAGCAAACCTAAATAATAGAACATTGCAATGTATTAAGAAAAGAGTCCAGGACATGCTGTTGTGACTGATGACGCGCCTAATAGCTTGTTCTGGGTTGGTTCTTTAAGAGTATGTGTACACGGTAGATTTCTCTGTAAGGAAAATCTGCCACAGAATCTGACCTTTATATTTGCAGATGTACATGCCACTGATTGGTACATGGATGAAGCCCATTCAGTGGAGCTAATCCACGACTACCCGACTCTACTTTTCAAATTAATGTTTCATCAAGAAGTGACCTGTGCCCATATGAATGATAATGCAGATTCTATTTGAAGTAAATGGAATACAGATTTCATGTGAAACGTGGCACACAATCAGTATAAAATTTCAATTAGGTGGGTACGGAGAGGGGGCCCCATTGAAGTGAACGGGGATTAGCCGCGCCCAGGCCAGTGATACTAGTCGTGACATCACTGGGCCTGCGGGAAACAGCATGCCAGCATCTCTGCCTTCTTGCACAGCTGATCGGGTGTTGGACCCTTGGCGATCAGATGCTGATGATCTATCCAGAGGATAAATCATCAGTAAGAAAAAAAATCTGCAGAACCTCTTTAATGAAAAACAAATCACAGAGTGAACATAACCCTGTTCAAGGGATTATAGTAGAATTAGGTCAATTAAACAACAGATTTCACAGAATTACCAATAATTCTAAGACATAACTTTTAATAGACATAATTAAAATACTAGAACCTTTTTGATACAGAAATAAATGATAACAACAAAAATAAATCAAAAAAGACTTAACATAACTCGTCTCCTTGGTTGCAATACGGACAGCCAAGTGGAATTGATACCTATAGGGGCAGTAACCCTAATGCTTCCCCTATTGTGGTGATCCTACCTATAAACGGAATAGCCGCCCCGATAGGGGCGATCCCGTATCTCGTGCCTCCTAGTATACCCTGGGAAGCCCTAGTAAGGGTGACGAATAATGTAAATCCTAGTGGGAGACCAAGACTAGTCTATAGATATTCCAAAAATAACAAACAACATATATAGAACACCCCCCCGTGTGGTGGAAGTAACACCACCCAAGAAAGGTAGTGCACAGACAGAAACATAAGAGTTGTGCTAGTAGTTATGTATGGCGACCCTACGCGTTTCGCCTTGTTGGGATTAGGCTCCTCAGGGGAGTCCCAACAGATCCGAGATATCCTAAGTCGCTACTGGTCTTTAATTAAAACAGACCCAGACCTTACGCGAGTCCTGCCAGAAAACCCGTCTATTACTTTTAGACGAGGCCGTAGTATAGGGGATACACTGGTCCACAGCCATTTTGTTCCACCGGAGACCAGCACTTGGCTGACTAATAGACAAATGGGTACGTTTAAATGCGGCAAATGTAAAGCTTGTAGCTTTATGTCCATAGGGAGTACATTTAAAAACAGCTCTGATGATAAAACATTCTACATCCGCAGCTTTGCAAACTGCAACACCACTGCTATGATATATCTGGCCACGTGTTCTTGTGGTCTAAAATATGTAGGGAAGACTAAGAGGATGTTCAAAATAAGAATCTTAGAACATATTGGGGACATCCGTAACAGACGTGACAAACCCATCTCTCGTCACGTATGGGCAAAACACGCTGGGGCCACAGAGTCAGTTCGATTCTCTACAATCGAGGTACTCAAACCTACCACTAGAAAAGGGGACATAGACAAGCTCCTCAGACAAAAAGAATCCAAATGGATTTTTAGACTTAACACCATAACACCGGCTGGATTAAACGAAAATATTGATTTTGCGTGCTTTCTGTAATAAGGTCATAAATATCTTATATTAACTGGGAACCAATATACCAGTGGCATATTGCCTATTAACCATGTAGGGATTATTTTTCTCTCTATATTTATAGATATATCTATTGATACAGTATTAATTAATTGCTTGGACCCCAATAAATCGTTTATTTTTTAGATTCATTACTAGGGACCGTCTTAAATATTATTGAGACGACGTGGCGGATACAATATACTGCACCATGATATTTGAGACTCATGTCCACTATTTAGTCATACCCATCTATTCAGCTCTACCTATTTATAATATAAATAAAATCATGTAATATTATTGACTACCAATCAAATATAAAAGGTATCATACAAATATCATTTAATCAATATTATGACCTAATAAATTATATTAATTTAAATAATAACTGATAAAATATAATATAAAAAATATAAAATAATTATTAATAAAATAGAAGATTTATCTATAATAATTATTTAATAATCATCAATTCATTATTGCTTGTATTTAATAGAATTAGATTACTTGTATATTACAGTCTTTCACTAATTCATCAACACTCAACCACATTTACATTGATGTGGCATATAGCTAAAGTATAATCTTATGAATGGTTCCCCCCTCTATGCTCCATTTACTTGTGTTTTAATATACCTGGCTGTAACAGTGCTGAGCTATGTCATGCTGGCTCTTATGTCCCCTTGGCTTTATATATACAGCGGCACACAATAGAACTAAGCATTTGAGCAGCCGCTCTAACTCAGCTTTTCATACTAAACGGAGATCCGGTCTCCAGGGACGCCAACAGAAAACACATGATCGCGGCAATGCGGTCATGTGTCTCTGACGTCATACCCGGAAGCAACATACAACATAACTATGCGCTTGACTAGCCGCTCTAACCAGCTACATACATCGAGCGGGGATCCGGTCTCCAGGGACGCTAATATTAAACCACATGATCGCGGCTATGCGGTCACATGTCCTGACGTCAGACCCGGGAGTCATGCTTAAATAGCATAGCCGGGAACTAGTGTTTGCTGCCGCAGTCTTATCCAGACAGCGGTCATGCCGGGACTCCACAAGCCTGCATCATGAGCCTCTCCAGAGCGACACAACTACCCATCAGAGCTACCCACTGAACCGATACATATGGATGTTTCAGTGGATAAGCAAGTACTTTGTCTCTATATTTGCTTCTTATATACCTGATACTAGTCACTGCATTTACCTTGATCAGTAATATCTTACAGGTATTTATAATGGCTGTCATTTACACTTAGACCATTACTAATAATATACTGTTTATCACATTATATTGTTTACCATTGAAATTAGTGGTCTTGGTTTAGTTGTGGATCAACATATCTATTAATTGGTCACATTATACTCATCTGAGAAGCAGGGTATGATTTGACAAATTTTTAATTCAAAGGTGCCGCCTTTAATAAAGCCGTGATTGGCGGCCTGTTACTTAGTCCCTATTTATACTATTGTTGTATTCAAATATATATCTATATCATCCATTTAAATGCTATTCTATAACTTAGTGACCACCACTCCAGAAGAGTGATATATGGTATATAATATAGTCACTTACATCTTTGTTTATGTAATTTTTGTATTATTATCTTTGGTGTAGGACACTCCGCTGTCTCTGGTCTATTTGTCCCCTGAGGAGCCTAATACCAACAAGGCGAAACGCGTAGGGACGCTATACATAACTACTAGCACAACTCTTATGTTTCTGTCTGTGCACTACCTTTCTTGGGTGGTGTTACTTCCACCACACGGGGGGGTGTTCTATATATGTTGTTTGTTATTTTTGGAATATCTATAGACTAGTCTTGGTCTCCCACTAGGATTAACATTATTCGTCACCCTTACTAGGGCTTCCCAGGGTATACTAGGAGGCACGAGATACGGGATCGCCCCTATCGGGGCGGCTATTCTGTTTATAGGTAGGATCACCACAATAGGCGAAGCATTAGGGTTACTGCCCCTATAGGTTATCAATTCCACTTGGCTGTCCGTATTGCAACCAAGGAGACGAGTTATGTTAAGTCTTTTTTGATTTATTTTTGTTGTTATCGGTTATTTCTGTATCAAAAAGGGTCTAGTATTTTAATTATGTCTATTAAAAGTTATGTCTTAGAATTATTGGTAATTCTGTGGAACCTCTTTAATGAAAAGCTGATCCAGAGTGCTTTGGACCTAAGACTGGGCCGAAGGTTAACCTTCCAACAAGACAATGACCCTAAGTACACAGCAAAGACAACACAGGAATGGCTTAGGGACAACTCTGTTTATGTCCTTGAGTGGCCGAGGCAGAGCCCTGTCTTGAACCCAATCGAACATCTCTGGAGAGACCAGAAGACCTGTCTATCGATGGTCCTCATCCAACCTAACAGAGCTTAAGAGGATCTGCACAGAAGAATGGCAAAAAATCCCCACATCCAGGTGTGCAAACCTTGTGGCATCATACCCAAGAAGACTGGAGGCTGTAATTGAGCCAAAAGTTCTTCAACTAAATCCTGAGTAAACAGTCTGAATACTTATGCTAATGCAAGATTTTGGTTTTTCCGTTTCAATAAATTAGCAAAGATTTCTAATATTCACTTTCTCATTATTTGGTATTGACTGCAGATTGATGGGCGAAAACGTGATTTTTTTTTTTTTTTTTTCATAATGGGAGCACTAGGACTATAACTGTGATGGGGCACTGTGGATGTCAATTTTATTGAAGAGCTGTCTCTTACTATTTTAGAGGTTCTGTAGCTACTAATAATGTATTAACATAGTGGCCTTCACTGTTGGGGGTGGGGTGCTGCAGCTGTCACTGGTATGGGACCACAAGAGTTGGCAACGTTATGGTGGCAGAAATACTTTATATAAAACGATGACCCAAGGACATGAAATTCAGATACCGGTGTATATATATATATTTTTAGGGTGGAATGTCCTTTAAAACAAGGGCAGCAATACATCATCTAATGAGAACTTTCTTTACTTTACAATTTTCAATTTAATTAAATGTCAAACCTATTTGAGTTCAGACAACGCCTAAACCCGTCCATTGTGACATTACATGTAATATGGAGCAGCTTTGGAAAGGATAATGTGAATCGTGGTCGATCGGGGACTTTGTTTGGTTAAAGAAGGTCAGCCGCCCTAATACTGTCAGGGTTATAAAAGGCATTAGACAGAATACCAAAAACTGAGTTTTGAAAGCTCCCAGGAGACATTCTCAAAGGGTTTCTCCATTTTTGACATCCTGTTTCCATATACCTTACTAGGGGCCACAAAATGGTATTACAGTACATTCTTCAATCCAGCAATTTATAATCCAGATTTCCAATAGTCTGACACTTGTTTCTTTATACTTTTCTATGAACGGCTAGTAATCCAGATCATTAGGCGCCGATGAGGTCCCACTGGGGCAAGTCTGTATTTATTGTTTTTTGTTCAATATGTTACCACGCATGCACAATGCTCACTATCAGTCAAACTGTACCTGTAATTTTAAAACCCTTCAGGCCCAGGTCCTGAAAAGGAGAGAACACAAACCTCAATGATTTCATCATCACTAAGGGATCCTCGTTCACTCTACTGTATGAAAGTGTTAGAGTACGGCCACATGTCAGGTTTATTGGTGCTGTTTTGGATACCAAAATCAGGAGTGGATCATAAAAGGAGAACAAGTATAAAGGACAAATACAACTTATTGTCTTCCAAAACTACATCAGGAAATCTCACTGTGTGGTCATACATTTAGGGTTAAGTTAAGAATTACAGGGGCTGTCCATGTTTAGAAAGATATAAGAATGTCTCCATTTTTATAAAACAAGTGCCACATCTGTCCAAAGATTTTGTGTGATATTACAACTGTGACGTGGGACGCAAGCGGAGCTAGGCCATGACTCTTATGATACTAGAAGATAAATCTCCACCATGAGCCTGACTGCCTGTAGACTGCCCTACCAGTTTACAATAGTAATACAGTTATATCATCTTCACCTCAGGTACAATTCAACTTCTCATAATAAAAAAAAAAGATATTTTAACAAGTGACTGACCAGTCATCATGATTGAACAGACTGGCACCAGATAAACACAGCCTTTTTACAGATAGGTCTACAAAACTCTCTTCTTTTGTATACCAAGCAATGTAGATGTCATGAGCAGTTACCTGAGCATGTCACGCAGGATATTCCTTCCGCGCTGAGATTGTATTTGAGGTCTAAGAGCAGCTGGATATTAGTATCAGGCCTAAAGAGCACAGGGGCTCGGCTGGCTGGATGAAGATGGCACGCAAAAGATATAGAGAGGATGAGGACCACTACAAAAATACCTGCAAGTTAAGAGAGATCAGAATTTTTGTACCACTGCAGTTTTATTATTTAAAATAACAGAGAAAACTGATACACAAGGGCAGATTTACTAATCCTGTCAGATTTAGACAATGCAATTTCAGATTAGACAGTGTACAAATGCACCAGTGACTGATGCTGGATAGTAAATCTGATGCATCTTTAGACTATCTAGTCAATTTTTTGTACCACCTCACTTTGTGGCAGAATGTTGCGCCAAAAATTTGGCACATGTTGGTGCATCTTAAGCCATGCCCCTCATCCACTAAGTCCCACCCCCTTTCCGCTAAGCTATGCCACCTTTTCAGATGAGGCTGTGGTGCAGACTAAATCTGGTGCATTAGCACTAATGAATCCGCTCAATTGTGTTTGCCTAGTGTAAGGCCTGAGGGAGCATTACACAGTGATTCAAAAAACCTTAAAGAGACAATCTTTGAGTCCTACTTTGACCCCTCAGGTCCCACACTAGATATAAGTTTATATTTTATAAGTGTATCAGTTTAGACAAGAGTTTTCCTTTAGGGAACAGAACTTCTTACCAACAGTAATGTGCCTGCCTTTATCAGATGTCCACAGGACACAATGCTGCAGGATGGCATGGAACCATTGTATCACTTGGTCTCTTTTATCTGCATCTGTCTTCTGTTTCAGATTATCCGGACGCACAGAGACCAGAGGAACATCACCAAATTCATAAGCCACTAAGGCAAAAATAAAAACACCTCATCATTTTTACATTCTAGAAATTTTTAAAGGAGCGCTCCAGTTTGGAAAACTCAATTTTAGGGCTCACGCACACGACCGCTATTTTAGTGTGCATCTGATCTGCATTTCTGCATGCATCTGCAAAAAAAAAAAAGAACATGTCCTACTCTTGTCCATTTTACGGGCTAGGATAGGATGGTTCTATTATGGGCCGGATGTTCCGTTCCGCAAAATGTGGAACGTACACGGCCGATATCCATGTTTTGCGTATCTCCAAAAGTCACGTGCATGAGCCCTCAGATTGTGATTCTCTGAGTCAGAATAACCATCTTTTTCCTTCAAGACCATATAACATACACAGCTGCTATGGGGCCTATGGAGAGAGGGGTTCCATTCTAGGTTGGCCTCACCCTCACTTCAATGTGTGGTGAGAAGCTATACTTACAGTTTACACGTACTCAAGCCATTAACACAGGATTGTAATATTAGAACCTACGTACATTTTTAAGTGGTTAAGTGTGGTGGTGTCTAGCAGCTCCTGAAAAGGGTCTTATTTATATCTTTAAGTTCTATGTATACACCACAGATTGTAACCCTGTGTATGGTAAAAAGTACTGAAGGGAAGTATATCTCACCCAGAATGCTCAAATGGGTGAGATGAAAGGAATCCAGGAAAGCTGGAAAGCTGTTTCAGCAAAGTGTAGTGTGCAAAGGCACTTGTCTTTAAAGTGTTTTATGGGCCTGGATTTTTACGGAATGGTGGGTAGGCTGGTAGAGGGATCTGCCATTCTCTCTAACACCAGTACAACATGTCCCCCTAGCCTCTGATGAACCCAGATGTAGCTGCTGGGCTCATTACTGTGAGGATAAAGACAGGGCTGCATTACCTGTGGTGGCTGTGCAAAGCCTGACCCCCCTTGTGCAGGATTCTGAGTACTTAGGTGAGGTAACCTGATGTATAATTTAGCGCCCTGATGGACAAGGTGATTTTTTTTATGTTGATGTAACACACATTTAGATGTGTAAAAGTGATTAATGAACTTGAATACCACTGTCATGTGTTGGATAGAAAATAAAAGTTGTTTGCACTTTCAACTCCTGAAATTTTTGAATTTGTCATTGCCGACCTCACCCCAAGCACAGAGACCCGAGACAAGATGTCAACAAAGCATTTCAGGTCAAGCTAAGATTCATTGAGACAGTGAAAGAGCATTTCAATACGAATACGAGGCAGGGAAAGTGATAGAAACCCATAGACTATTGTTGTAGACACCTAAATTATGAGATATTTTGACCATACACAAGTGATCACTGATCATAATGAGACATCTTTATAAACCTACTGTACCTGCATCATCTTCAACCATCAAGAGGGGAATGTCATCATCTAGGTATGGAACTGTGCCGGGGACTGGCCGAGAATAGGGGTCCTGGCCTAAAAGTAGATCCTCATGGATGTCCAAGCTATCTTTCTTCAGGCAACTTTCACTGCAACTGAACATGGAGACAAGAACAAGAACCTCTCATGTGAGTTACTAAAACTTCAGGTATAATCCCTGAGGAAGATGTTCTAGATACAAGCAGTCACATTTACCAGAAGAGTTTACTTAAAGGCGAACATTTGCAGATCTGGTCGAGAGGTAGGCCTGGAGACCATGTCATTAATACATCTGTAATTTTGGCCGTTTTTTTACTTTCTTTATTATCTTTATGTATATGTTTTATATTTATTTCTACCACGTTCTGTTGACTTCAAAAAAACTAATTTCATGCTTTCATAACTCTGACCTAACCAAACTGTACATATCCTCATTGAAAACCTAAACATTTTGAGATGACCAAACTCAAGCTTTACCCCTCCCGCAAGCTGAGATATGGGGAGATGTTTGGAAGTATTCACACTGGAGAGCTACTGGTCACTGGTGATTGATCATGTTTCTCTCTTAAGAGGCAAGTCCACATAACCTATAAGGTGTATCTTAAAGGGGTTCTTTGGGCTTTTCTGAAAATCCTGGAGTTTGCAGGATAATTTCCTCTGTATTTACCCTTCTATCATGCCCGCAATGTCCCCCTTCTCCGCTGTGTATGGGCTGGCTGTGGGCTCATTAAAATCCTGACCAGATGTGTTCCCAAGTCTTCCTTTTCAGCCTCATTTACAACACTCACAATCTTTCCTCCACAGGGTCTAGAGACTATGAGATTTTAGAAACGCTTTAATGCTCCTGGGCAAGGGGCTCCCTCCACCCTCAGCGTCTTGGTGCGACTGCTGCCTGTGAACCCTCTAACACTACTATTCTAGGCAGCATGTATCACTATATAGTACCCTAGGTTGCCAAACTTTCCAAAAAATTACAATCTGCAATATCCAAGTGATTTATTCTGCAGTCTGCAGTCGAAAAAAACACTGTCCATGATTTTTGCACTGTACATGTGCCAATACATGATGTGCGCTGTGCAAATGGAACCTCTGAGGCAGCCAGAGCCTCTCCCCTTTTCTTCCAGCAGATGACTGTTCATCCCACAGCTCGAAAACAAGGGACAGGAGGAGGAAGTCATGCTTGGAGGAAGAGGAGGTGCCTGAAGTATGGGCAGAGCATGTCCTTATCACAAGCACGGAGGCTGCGGCAGAGACCACAGAAGGATCTGCAGAGTGTCACCCACATCAAGTATCATCCCAATAAAACACATATCTATGTGCTGCTTTAGAAGTGACAGATCATCTGCATGTCTCATTTGGCACCTACAGTATAGTTGGGGGAAAGAATATTCTCTATACTGAATGTTTGACATTCAGTAATGAAATATCAGTGTGATCTACAAGCTTTGTGTAATTTGCAAAGCCTCTTTTCAGAATCAGCAGCAGTTATTCCAGGCTTTCTCTGTGCCAGACTCTGCTCCCAGCCGCCAGTTTCCTGGAGATGCCTGTATGTTCTCACTCTTCCAACTGCCTTGGCGTTAGTTCTTTGCTGACACATATTCTTGCAGCGCCCTGCTGAGGTCTGTGGACATGTATGTCCTGCAATCAGCTACATAACAGAATAAGGTGCATTTCTTGTGGCATGTTGAATTCTATACCTATTTGATAACTGTTGGAATATATAAGTGATCGCAGCTGGTCTCTGCATTGCAAAGGTTGAAAGGCATAGGTAAAACCCGCAGCATGAATTAACATGCTGTGGAGTGAAACCCCACAGCGCAAGTCACTTTGGGCCGCAGGCTTTCTCAGGTTTCTGAAATGTCAGCCACTTTGCTTGTACTTTCAATGCTGCTGAATTTCCACATGGAATTTTGAGGTCTTTATGATTCAATGACATTATGTTGGGGGGGTTTTTAGAGCATGTCATAGAGGCATGGTCTGTATAGGTTGGGGTATATTACGTAAAAATTATGCAAAAAGGAGGTTGGCGCCCTGCTGGTGCCACCGTATGGCCCCCCTTATTATAGAATAACAGAATACATCCGTAATGCATCACACTAGCAGTTGTCTCAGTCTCCGTACAGTGAGGAGACAATACGTCACATTTCCACCAGCTCCCCACCCTCCCGACACGTCATAGATCACATTTGCATTAATTCACTGGGGATGTGCAGTCATGTCACCTCTAACATACAGTATGCATTCAACAATGAGGATTTTTTCTTTTATGCTGGCAGGAATCAAGGCAAGTAGTAGCTGTCCAATGTGGGAACACGCACCCCGTACCTCAGCCCGTACTCCGTACACCACTGAGCAGTCAGCGATGTACAGAAATGTAAGTTTTAAGCGCACAGGGAATGGTGCGCTTTAGGTAGGGAAAAGTCTAATAAAAATAGAAAATCCATTAATAAAGTATATTAGAAAAAGTTTTATAAGGGCATTAGGGACATCTTATAAAAATTTTAGTTAAAGGTTTAGTTACTCTTTAACTGTAGTCACAGCTGCTTTTGTAGGTTTAAAAGACATATAAAGGGTTGTAAAGGGAAATAAGGAGGTTTGCATATATTTTTAATTTCAAGCCGTATAAGGCTTTATGTGTTTCAATAACTGTGAATAGCAGCCAATGTTATAGATAGAAACAGCGGAGTGTGAATATATACAGAAACGTGTTCTACACATCCCACAGACATCAGAAACCAGAATCACATCCTTTCTCCTCATCTTGCAGTGAATGTTTTTTTTTTTTTTAACTGTCCATTGTGTTTCTCAGCAAAGGTCCTTGTTCAAACATTGAATGGAGAGAAATATGAGCACATCCTAAAGTAATTATAGCAATTAACATTAGGGCAATGTATCTATGGAATTCAGAAGAGATAAAATTGTGAGCATTAATCAAACTGTGCCTCCTTCTGGGGGATGCTCTATGAATCCCATTAATGGAAATTGTATCTTAATTTGCTATTAGAAATCATTATTAATATCATTGTGTATTAAAGGCTTTGAAACTAATTTTTTCTTGCTCCAACACACCTAAAATAAAAATTTTTGTATATTGTCTTGATTAAAAATCTTGCGTGTACACCTTCTATGCTTCATGCGCACCGTCATCTCGCTGTCCAGGGCAGCCATGGGAGCTGCATCACTCACCTACAGTACCTTCTGCCCGCTGCAGGCCATCAGACTCCTGTATCCCATGCCTCAGGCTGCAGCCTGGTTGCTACGTCTCTTTCTGTGTCTGTATTAGTGTCTATTCATTGAACCTCTTCCAGCAGCACTGCAAGGATTAATTCTCCTTTTTGCTATGTGTTCAGCTGTTTGACTACTGAGCTCATTAGCCCTCCTTTATATGCTGGGATGTTTGTTCCACCCTTTGCCTGAACAATAGATTCCTTTTGGTTTCACTTGCTTGCTAGGCCCTGCTATAATCTGTTTGTCTGTCTGTGTGTCGACTTCTGCCTGTTTCCTGGATCCTGACTCTCCCCCACCTGATCTGAACCATGCCTGTTCACTGTGTTGACCTTGACCTGCCTGCCCTGACCTCTGAACTCTTTCACAGATTTGTATGTACTCTGTCTGTTTTGAAGCTAAGTGTATTGCCTGATACCCCAGTGGGTCAGCAGTGAACCACACTTGGACAAATCCCAAAAATAGCAGCCTGGTGGCTCCCCTGCAGTGAAGGACAGATTTATTTATTAGGGTTAAAGGGTGAAAACCAGTAGACCACCAGGATAATGCCCTCAGGACTAGCCGAAAGTCAAACTGATTGGTTGGCACAGTAGGTCTATCTACATTCACTGGCCGTAACACAAAATCCCTGTGTAGTCTGGTCCTGTAGCCAAGTTTGAAGGCATGTAATGACACGTGACTGAGGTATCTAACTATACAGATTTTTTAGTCTGCAGCTGTGAAGACACATAGCTCAGAATAGGAGCCATATACACAAAACAGTAGTATTTGCAATGATTTGTAAACTTGCTACATTATTATTATAGATTCATAGGAGCAATAAAAATATGAGTTGCAAAAGTATACATACAGTAGACTTTGGCCAAGGATTTGGCTTAGGATCCAACATAGACTTCATTAAAATGAAATTATAAATATATCAATACTTTTCAGGTCTTTCATCCTTCATCTACCAAGTCTCAGACTGCGCTCTATATACAGTATGTCTAGAGATGCTCCTTCCCTTCCATGTTTGCTAATCAGAATGTATTCTACTCACTTTGAATGACATGATGTCTCCAGCGGAGAGATGTAGGCTCCCCATATACCCAGTGCTGCTGGCATAATAAACAGAACAGCCACCCAGCAACAGGAGACAATGAGTGACATGAACAGACCAAAGTCGTGAACAGCAGGAATCTGCAGAGAGACAAGAGATGACGATGAATCAAACTGTCACATAGCGTGCACATTCATGAGTCTAAATGCAAATATCCATATTGATATGCAATGGCAATTTGTCAGCTGTACACACATAAAAAAATGGTAGGAGAAGAACCCATTAGAAAATGGGCAATGGGGAGGGTGTTGGGGTTCTCTTTGTAAAGAAGGTGGAGAATGAGAGATCCGCCAGTATACATTGCCATGACATCTTAGAGTCCCGCAGCTACACTGAATCACCCCCTCTCCAAGAGCTTCACCAAATGTACTGCTCCTTTATTCAAGAAAATATCTGCTATTCTGTTTTAGGGTTTATTATTCTGTGCTGTTTAATCTTATAGAATTTCTGAATAGAGGGCGCTGTTTTTCCTAACTTATTAAAGGGATATTTTGGTTAGAACAAGATAGGGAATAACTGTTAAATCACTAGAATGGGGGACCTGGGTTCCTCATTTGAATCAAGCACTGAAGTACCGCCACTACATTCATCTCTATGGGTCTAGCTGAGATAGCTGAGTACAATATTGGGCAGTCTCATAGACATTGGATGGACGTGTAGTGTCCATGTTTGACCAGAAGGCTATTCAAATGGACTACACGGGCCCCTTGTTCTCATGCGACCACTACAAATTTAGCTGTTATCCCCTATCCATAACCAGATTACCCCTTGGTTAGTTGCCTTGGAAGTATTCACACCCCTTGATGGTCTCTCTGATTTGTTGCATTACAACCTGGAATTAATATGGATTTGAATTTAGGGTTTATGAAATGGAGCTGACAAAATTTTCCAAAATTGGAATGAAAAAAAATTGCTGGTTAAAAAAATAAAAACTGAAAAGCTGTGAATGCATATTTATTCACCCCTTTGCTATGAAACGATAAAAAAAGGTGTGGTCCAACCAATTAAATACCAAAGTCACATAATTAGTTAAATAAGGATGCCCTGTGTGTCACATGATCAGTCACATGACTTGAGTATAAAGGTCCCTGAATCTACAACACTACCAAGCAATCAACCTAAAGACCAAGGAGCTCTCCAAATAGGCCAGATATAAAATAGATTAGGGTTGGCGTATAAAAAACATATCCTCAACTTTGAACATGCCATGGAGCACCATTCAATCCATTATAACAAAACAGAAGGAATATGGCACAGCTAAAAACTTGATAAGAGAAGGCTGACCATCAAAACTCACAGACTGGGCAAGAAGAGCATTAATCAGAGATTGAACAAAGACACCAACAATAACACTGAATGAGCTCCAAAGACCTCAGCAGAGATTAAAGTATCTGTCCATAGGACCACAATAAGCCATATACCCTACAGAGTGGGCTTTTTGGAAGATAGGTCAGTAAAACAAAAGTTGCTTATAGAAAAACATAAGAAAACATGTTTCTCATTTGACTCCCCAAACACATAGAAGAAGGTACTGCAGTCAGAAACTAAATCTGAACTTTTTGGCCATCATGAGAAACGCTATGTGTGGTGAAAACCTCACACTTCCTATCACCCCAAGGACATAATTCCCAGAGACAAGTATAGTGGTAAAAGCATCATGCAGTAGAGATGTTTTTCATAAGCAGGAACTGGAAAACTGGGCAGGATTGAAGGAAAGATGGATGGCAGTAAACAGAGTAATTCTAGAGAAAAATCTGTGTCAGTCTGCTAGAGAAGGGAGACTGAGATAGAAGTTCACCTTTCTGCAGAACAATGATATACGGCTAAAGCTACACTTGAGTGGTTTATGGGGAAACACTTAAATTTCTTGGAATGTCTGAGTCAAATCCAAGACCTCAATCCACTGGAGAATCTGTGGTATGACATGAAGACTACTTTACACCAACACAACCATTTTACCTGAAGAATTGGGGGGATTTATCAAACTGGTGTAAAGTAGAACTGGTTTAATTACCCATAGCAACCAGATTCCACCTTTCATTTTTCACAGCTCCTTTGGAAAATGAAGGGTGGAATCTGAGTGGTTGCTATGTTCTACTTTACACCAGTTGTATAAATCTCCCCCTCAGTGTCTAGATGAGCTAATGTAATAGAAACAAACCCCAGGGGGTGAATACATATGAACATTAGGGGTCATTTATTAAGACTGGCAATTTAAAGGCCGGTCCTAATCCCCCTGCACTGGTGGCGGATGTGACAAAGTTATTTCGAGGCACAGGCCTCTATATAACTGGCACTTGGTTTCGTTGGTCATGCGACATGGTTTAAGCTACGCCAGCCCCCTTTCTGGCATAGTTTAAGACCATTATCCACACCATAAACTGTCGTAGAAAATGGTAAATGAGATCGGCCGGCCATCTTCTCCGCCCATGCCATGCCCCTTTTTCTGCCACCTCAGAAAAGTGGCGTGAGCGAGGAAAATTTTGCTGCAAGACCCCTTTGCAACAAAATATGTGCCTTAAATGCACCAAAAACTGGCGTATATTTCGTAATAAATGAACCCTTACATTTTTATGTTTCTTGTCTTAATTATTTCTTGTGTCACAGTGAAAATAATTTTGCACCTTCAAAATGCTAGACACGTTGTTTAAATTATATGGTACTCACCCCACTGGCACAAAAGGTGGGCAGAGGGGCGTGTGAATACCTTCAGTCACTGTACAGTTAGGTCCATAAATATTGGGACATCAACATAATTCCAACATTTTTGGCTCTATACACCACCACAATGGATTTGAATGTCAGCTTTAATTTGAGGGTATTTACATCCAAATCAGGTGATCGGTGTAGGAATTACAACAGTTTGCATATGTGCCTCCCACTTGTTAAGGGACCAAAAGTAATGGGACATAATAATAATCATAAATCAAACTTTCACTTTTTAATACTTGGTTGCAAATCCTTTGCAGTCAATTACAGCCTGAAGTCTGGAACGCATAGACATCACCAGACGCTGGGTTTCATCCCTGGTAATGCTCTGCCAGGCCTCTAACTGCAACTGTCTTCAGTTCCTGCTTGTTCTTGGGGCATTTTCCCTTCAGTTTTGTCTTCAGCAAGTGAAATGCATGCTCAATCGGATTCAGGTCAGGTGATTGACTTGGCCATTGCATAACATTCCACTTCTTTCCCTTAAAAAACTCTTTGGTTGCTTTTGCAGTATGCTTTGGGTCATTGTCCATCTGCACTGTGATGCGCTGTCCAATGAGTTCTGAAGCATTTGGCTTAATATGAGCAGATAATATTGCCTGAAACACTTCAGAATTCATCCTGCTGCTTTTGTCAGCAGTCACATCATCAATAAATACAAGAGAACCAGTTCCATTGGCAGCCATACATGCCCACGCCATGACACTGCCACTACCATGCTTCACTAATGAAGTGGTATGCTTAGGATCATGAGCAGTTCCTTTCCTTCTCCATACTCTTCTCTTCCTATCACTCTGGTACAAGTTGATCTTGGTCTCATCTGTCCATTGGATGTTGTTCCAGAACTGTGAAGGCTTTTTCAGATGTCGTTTGGCAAACTCTAATTTGGCCTTCCTGTTTTTGAGGCTCACCAATAATTTACATCTTGTGGTGAACCCTCTGTATTCACTCTGGTGAAGTCTTCTCTTAATTGTTGACTTTGACACACATACACCTACCTCCTGGAGAGTGTTCTTGATCTGGCCAACTGTTGTGAAGAGTGTTTTCTTATCCACCACAGTTGCTTTCCGTGGTCTTCCGGGTCTTTTGGTGTTACTGAGCTCACCGGTGCGTTCCTTCTTTTTAAGAATGTTTCAAACAGTTGTTTTGGCCACGCCTAATGTTTTTGCTACCTCTCTGATGGGTTTGTTTTGTTTTTTCAGCCTAATGATGGCTTGCTTCACTGATAGTGACAGCTCTTTGGATCTCATCTTGAGAGTTGACAGCAAAAGATTCCAAATGCAAATAGCACACTTGAAATGAACTCTGGACCTTTCATCTGCTCATTGTAATTGGGATAATGAGGGAATAACACACCTGGCCATAGAACAGCTGAGATGCCAATTGTCCCATTACTTTTGGTTCCTTAACAAGTGAGAGGCACATATGCAAACTGTTGTAATTCCTACACCGTTCATCTGATTTGGATGTAAATACCTTCAAATTAAAGCTGACAGTCTGCAGGTAAAGCACATCTTGTTCGTTGCATTTCAAATCTATTGTGGTGGTGTACAGAGCCAAAAATGTTAGAATTGTGTCGATGTCCCAATATTTATGGACCTGACTGTATATAGCTAGTACTGAACTCAATGGGCACTCTACAAATTTAAATTCATTTCTAACCTGAGAGAAGATGTTGGCTGCATAGGCTGATGCTGTAGTGAGGGAGGTGAAGAATGTGGCTTTTCCAGCCGTCTGCACAGTGTGGATCATCCGCTGGCGCGGGTCTCTTATCTGATCTGCCTGCCGGTAGGTGTTTATGAAAACAAACACATCGTCCACCCCTGTGATAGACAGGACAGAGGGTTTATAATAATCTGGCATCATAAGGTCACAACAGCAATCAGTACTCATACAATCATCACAGCATTAGAAAAATCAGGATTCATACTGTCACTGCAGCATTGTAATAACAAAGGCTCATACTGTCGCTGAATAATTATAATAAGCACTCATCTTCTCACAGCAGTATTATAATCATCAGGATTCACTCTGTCACTTCAGTATTATAATAATATAATCACTGCAGCACTCATACTGTCAATGATGCATCATCATAATTATAAAGACTCATACTGTCACTTAAAGGGGTTGTCCGGGTTCAGAGCTGAACCCAGACATAACCCCTTCTTCACCCCTCCAGCCCCTCTCAGTGGAGCATCTGAGCATTTCAGCATAGCGCAGGGCAAGGGCTTTCTCTTCATATACGGTCACGTGTCTGGCTTTTTCACAGTATGCTAAGCGGAGGTTTCCGCCTAGCAGTGAGCCTGGTGACATCACCGGCACTAATGGATGGTCTTTAGTGCTGCCTTAGCCTGTAAAACAGCCTAGGGCAGCGCTAAAGACCACCCATTAGTGCTGATGACCTCACCTGGAACACTGCTAGGTGGAAGCCTCCGCTTAGCAGTGTAAAAATGCAGTAAACAAACAGCCCTTGCCCTGCACGATGCAGTGCAGGGCAAGGGAGAGTTCATGCTCTGATGCTCCACTCAGAGGGGATTTAGGGGTGAAGAACGGGTTATGTCCAGGTTCAGCTCTGAACCTGGACAATCCCTTTAAATGAACGCCATCCAAAAAAAGTCCATAATACCTGCAAATGACATATAGTTCCCAAATAATATAAAGAATAAAGACCAAAATATATATCACAAAACAATCTTTATTATAATAAATGAGATGCAAAAGGGCCATCACAATCAATATAAAAACCATTAAAACCATGTAGTTGGTAATATTGTTTCCCAATTATGATAAAGAACCATTAGACAAGTGCATAAGGTTCAATATCCAAAAATCAGCAATAGTCCAAACATCCCAGGTAATGTAAAAATAGGTTCACGTACATATAATCCCGTACAAGAACCCAGTAAAGGTACATACTGTAAGTATACCATAAACAATAAAGTGCATAAGTGTATCCACGAATTGAACAAAAACGAGAGAGTAAAGTGCATAAAAGAAATGAAAAAAAAAGCAACAATATACAGACCTATAAGGGAGAAAGGATAATACGGCAGCAAACAACCACCTGTTACCCCAACATGCGTTCTGGGGTCACCTTTTTCAAGTATAATTTTTATACTGTCACTTAGCTATATAGCTAGTATGGCTTAAAAGTACGGGAGAGAATGTAAATCAAGGGAAGGGACGATTCTACATATTTCCATAAGCATTATATTTTCCTGTTCTTAAAAAAAAAATCATCTAAGCCTTTTTGAAGCCACCCACTTATTCCTTCTGTGACCACATACTGAGGTAGACTATTCCACAGATTTACAGCTCCTACAGTAAAGAATCCTTGATGCCAATGGAGACTGAACTTTTGCTTCTCCAGATGGAGGCAGTGCCCCTTGTCTTTTGAGAAGATTTTACATGAAACAGCTTTTCTCCATATTTTTTGTATGGGCCATTTATATAATTTCATCATGTTCCCACTTAGATGCCTCTTCCTGCATTACTATTGTGGCACTGATTTATTGAATTTCACATCATTTGGATGTAATCTTAATGTATGACATGGTACGTACATGGTTTACCAGCATGTAGCCTATGGCTGCCACTGCACCAGGAATGGAACTTACCATTCCATTCCTCCCCCCTTTGGTAGAAGCGGGTTAGTCCGAATTCCTGCCAAGGGTGAAAGCTGACAGTGTTAGTCAGCGGAGAGGAGAGTGAGATGGAGAGAGGATGTTGGTGGCCCCTCTCCAGGCAGAAGGTGTGTGGAAGCAGCTCTTAGAGCACCAACTCATTTGCATATACAGAGAGGGAAAATGGGCCAAGTGCAACCTCATCATCATCAAGCCACTATTATGCCAGTGTTAGCTAAGTTCAGAAATCATCACCAAGTCAGCCTGCCACCATACATCCTCTGCTGGTGCCAGAAGGAATTTGCATTAAAGCCTGCTGAAACCGTTTGTATTCTCAAGTTCAAATTGCACTTAGTAAAAGGACTTTGTCACGTTTCAAGTCTGGCCTCATTCATCTTCATCTCTTTTACTGCATCGAACCCCAGGGAGAGACGGCCTGAGGTAGGGCACCGTGACACAGCAACAAAACTACATCATGGCCGCTATCACTACCATCATCTACACCGGCTTCCCATGGGGGCTCACAGAATGATCCCCAGAAATAAACTGCATATTCCAGACGGGGCTGCACCATAGCTTTGTAAAGTGGTAATATTACATCCCTGCTCTATGAGTCCATGCTTTTAATACATGACAATATTCTGATATCCTTAGAAGCAGTCTAAGATCTATAAGTACACCCAAATCCTTCTCTTCAGGTGACTCACCCAGTGTTACACTTCATAGCTATTGTTCCTGCTCCACTGCAGCATTATAATGGATAATATGTAAAGGACGACTCATACTATAATTGCTGCATTATGATATCAGGATCCATACTGCTACTACTGCGTTATAATAATATATACTTTGTGTAAAACAAGGTTTTTAATTGGTTCTTCCCCCTTAACTTTATGAAGTTATTTAGTGATGTCTATACCTGGCCGCATTTCTGCAGTAAGAGGAAAATGCGTATTAATCTTTAGGAGGGGCCAGGAGAGTAGAAAACACTTCGTTTTCGAACAGAGAGCTCAGCTCTATTGAGAACATCATCATCAGGGTAAGATGTCTTGCTACCATCACCTCTCTTTGTAGCATATGGGCATCGGCCGAGTGCCATGTTGGGCGCTGGTCGACCTGAAGCCAGCCCATCCGTCCCATGACTTGCGGTGACTGTTACTTTACTTTATCTTTGTATATCTTTGTGTATATATATATATATATTTTCTCATAGTTTAGTACACTTTTTATGCACCCAAGTCATGTTAAGTCTATTTTTTTCCCGAACTTCTGATCTCACGATAATAAACTTTGTCATTGCAATACAGAGTTATACATCTGCATGGTGCCATAAACTACCCTGTGAATGTTATGAGGCTCAGCTGTTAGAGTGAAATTGTATATTCTATCAAAGTGCAGAGTATGTGAATCCACCCCCAACAAAAAAAATATGAAAAAAAATAAATCAATGCTCATCTAAAAGCAACTGTGACAAACGTGAAATGTAATATGAACACTACATTGAAGCAGCCAGACACTGAGGATTTCACTGTGGTATCGGAAATGCAAAACTCCTAATTTTCATTGGATTTTATGCCGGATAATCAAAGTTTACAACAAAACTGCAAAAACAGAAATGCTGACAGATCCATTTTGTTTATGGGAATTCAAAGAACAGGTTGGATGGATCAGGACTTTCCATCAAGTATTATTCCGGCAGAAGGCACTCTGGAAATATCTGATACAGAAGAGATGGCTCATATGATGAGGTGTTCTCATAAGCACAAGTCACTGAAGATGTAGAGGAGAAGAGAGGGAGGTGGGAGGAAAGGCATGAGACTGCAGTTTCTCTGCCTTAGTCTGTGTATTGGTAGGTCTAACATATTTCAATCCTGTGCTTCTTCCCAATTAGATATTTGGGTTCCCTCTCGATAACTGCAAGCAAGTGGGGGAGTCAAGGAATGGCCAGCACAGCAGATTCCATAATCCAGCCTCCAGCAGTCTACAGTGATATACCAATACTGAGATTGAAACCACTACAAACAACCCAAATATATACGCCTCATCTGGGCCAGTGTCAGCACCCGGCAAACCTGGGTCGGGACAGAGAAGGCTCAGAGGTGATTGGGAATCTACTGTAGAATTGTGGACTAGGGCTTAACAATTTCAATGTCACTAGAAAGCCCACCTACAATATTAGACTGACCCCATTCTCATGTACATACCGGTCCCATACGCTGTGCAGCCATTGACATTTGGCTGGTTAGTACATGAGACTATAACAGATTGTGACAAATAATGCAAAAAAAAAAAAT
Organism: Bufo bufo; assembly: GCF_905171765.1. Lineage (NCBI taxonomy): Eukaryota > Metazoa > Chordata > Amphibia > Anura > Bufonidae > Bufo > Bufo bufo. Next base: position 148,444,424 of record NC_053389.1, on the reverse strand, counting down.
ATGTCAATGCTACAAATCAAAAGGATGCTAGAAGAACATGTTCACATCTCCACTATCTGTCCTGTTGCCAGAGAGGTGTCAGCCATGTTGTGCGTCATCGTAATCTGTGGGAAATGTCTTGTTCTAAGCTGAGCATTCAGCCTAGAGCACGTTACAGATCCTAGATGCTCATAATGTCACAGAGCAATTACCCCTCTGATCTCCCTGCCGTTATCTGCTGGAAGATATATCACTTTCGTGGCGTTGTCGTCCTGCTTTTAACTGTCTGTTTGGACGGCTGCTGACACCACGGTGCTGGCCTGCCTGCCACACAAACACTGTCGCTACTTCATGAACTCTGGACAGAAGACCAAAGATCCATTCATAATTTTACATTTATTTCTGTGGTAACAGTATGAGGGAAATATAAATATAATATTGCAAAGTAATAGCAAGCATATAATGCAAACTATACACTGGCTCACATTTACTAATGGACAGATAGTCCAAAAATGCTCCAGATTTATGAATGGTTCATGCTGTGTGAAAAGTCTGCTGCATCTTTAGAGACTTGAGTCTATGACTTTATACCTATTTGTTGACATAGTGTATACCAATATTTGTGCCAAAATTTTGGCACAGTTTATGGCGCACACATTTTACACATTGTCCCTTTCCTCTAAACCACACCTTGTCTGGACACTTTTGGATCGTGCCAGACTATCTGTTCTTTTGGGCACAAAATATGGGCACAAATTATACCACATAAGTGGAGCAAGTCTAATAGTAAATGTGCTTTTTTGCCAACATAATAAGTGCCATACAGTGAAAAAATAGTAGTTTCATAAAGAACAGCTTAAGGTGTATGTGAGAGCCGGGTCTACCCTAACATTAGCATGACACATGTAGATAATGTTTAACCTAGATGACTATGGGCCCCTCAACTCCAGTGGACCCTGACATCTTGCAAGTTTTGCCTGTGGCTTGTGTCTGGATACATACAGTGCACATATACTTTAACAGAGCAATAGCGTCTCCCAAGAATTGTTGAGTACTAATTAGAGGAGGCAACAGTGACTTCTTTACATAATTTTTTCAACAAGCCATCAGATTTTAGCATCCTGCGCGTGGTGGGAATGGGGGTGGAGGATTTTTTTTTTGCTCATGCTACATTCCAGCCTTTGAAACACATGGGGAACATAGAACTTATGAACATGCAAGTCTATAGAGAAATTTGCAGTAATATAATACACTCACCAATCCCAACAATGACGAAAGCTGCCACCCCATTCAGGATCCCAAGATACTGTATTCCAAAGGCCACATGATACAGGAACAGGGCCACAAGGCAACTCAGGCCAATACTGGCAATCCCAAAGAAGGTGAGGAACACTGCACAAAAGAGGAAAAGACTGAATGAATGAATTGATACTCTAATCATTTATTAGGTGAATCCAAAGTTTTTAGTTTGTGGCTTAATATGGAATGCCCATTGACAGCTAAGCATCTCATTTGAAGATTAAGGAGAAATCTGCATGTCCCCAAACCCCCATAAACATATAAGAATCTAGTAATAAAAATATAAATCTACAGTATGACAACAGAAATAAGAAGATGAGTTAGAGAAGAAGGAAATGATATTTAGGAGAGTAAGAAGGAGAAGCAAAATGAAGAGAAGGAAAAGGAGTAGAAGATGGAGTAGTAGAAGGTAGAGAAGAAGTATAAGGAAGCACAGGAGAAATGGAGAGAAAGATGAGCCAAATAGGAAACAGGGGAGTGAGGGGCAAAAGAGACCTAGAGAGAGAAGAGAATAAAGACGCAATAAAAGGAGGAAGAGAAGCAAAAAGAGAAAATAGAGCAAGATGGAGGCTCTAATTGAAAGCTGCAGACAGGAGGAGCAAAAGAGGAAATAGAAGGGAAGGACAACTGGAGGGAGAAGGGGAAAGGGAGAAGAAGAAGCAGAAGAAGAGAAAGAGAAGGAGGAGCAAAGAAGAATATAGAGGAAGAAGGAATAAAGTAAGAAGAAAGAGTAGAAAAGCCAACATGGGAAACAGAGCGAACAGGAGAAAAAATAAAGGGGGAGAATGGGGTGCAAAAGGGGAATTAATTGGTAAGAACAAGCAAAAGGAGAACTAGAGGGAGAAGAGAAAAAAGAGGAAATAGAGAGAAGAGGAGAAACAAGAGGAGAAACAGGATGAGAAGGAGGAACAAAACTCGAGAGAGAAAGAAGAGCAAAAGAAGAACTAGAACGAAAATGATAACTGGAAGAGAAGGAGGAGCAAAAGACTGGATATGAGGAAAGAGAACTGGAAGGAAAGGGGAATAAGAGAAAATAGAAAAAGGAGAATAAAAAGGCCAAATGGAGAGAGGGGGGAGCAAAAGAGGAAACAGAGGGGGAGGGAGGGGAGAAAGAAGAAAGAGATGGAGGAACAAAATGGGAAGCAGAGGGAACAGGAAGAGGAAAGAGAAAAATAAAAGGAAAATTAGAGCAAAAAGGGAACTAGAGAGAGAAGCAGTATGAAGAGAAGCAGAGAAAGAGTATAATTAATCTGCACATGAGGACGATGTGTGGAGGTGACACTGTACCGGAGAAGGATGTGAGGATATACACTAGGACAGCGATACAGCTGCTGCTGATGAAGGCCAGTAACATGTCATTATTGAATGTCGTTCTCACTTCGTAGTCGAACAGGTCGGTCCCCCCGTACAGCACCAGCACTTTACTGGCACATCCAAATGGAAAATAAAGAAATTAAAACCTTAGAATCATAAAAGGTTTTATAGAAATATATTGTACTTACACATACACATGCTACAATATTAATATATACTCATTTCCTGTACTGAGCCCAGTTACAACTAAACTGGGCACCGGGTTGAGTACCAAATATGGGACCCCTTTTAGTGATCTCCAACCCCTACTTAAAGGGGTTGTCTCATTTCAGCAAATGGCATTTATCATGTACAGAAAGTTAATACAAGGCATTCACAATTGTATTGTTATTATCCGTATTGCTTTTCTTTGCTGGCTGGTTTCATTTTTACATCACATTATTTATTGCTTGTTTCCATGGTTATGACCACCCTGCAATCCAGCAAGGGTGGCCTTGCACATTATAGGAAATGGCGTTGATCTCTCTGGTGGCTGGGACCATGGGAGTGCTCATAGGCTGGAGCTTTTGTCTATAGTGTGCAAGCACGGCCACCTCAGCTTAATTGCAAGGTGGTGGTAACTAGGGATGAGCGAATCGACTTCGGATGAAACATCCAAAGTCGATTTGCATAAAACTTTGTTCTAATACTGTACGGTGCAGGAGCTCCGTACAGTATTTGAATGCATTGGCTCCAATGGGCCGAAGTTATTGCTTTGCGAAGTCTCGCGAGACTTCGCGTAATAACTTCATAAGTTAATTTGTACTGTAAAAAAACATTTCCCGAACTCGGGTTTGGTTCCAAGTGGTACCTTGGAACCGAACCCGAGTTCAGTAAAAGTTTTTTTACAGTAGAAATTAATTTCTGAAGTTATTACCTGAAATCCCGTGAGCCAATACATTCTAATACTGTACGGAGCTCCTGCTCCATATAGTATTCTAACAAAGTTTTATGCGAATCAACTTTGGATGGTTGATCCGAAGTCAATTCGCTCATCCCTAGTCGTAACCCCTGGCTACAAGCAGTGTAAAATGTGATGGAAAAATGAATCAAGCAGCAAAGGAGGCAATATGGACAATCACAATACATTAGTAAGTGCCTTGTATTAACTTTATCTACATGATAAATGACATTTACTGAAGTGACACAACCCCTTTAAGAAAACTGAGCTGAGTTTGACATTTGTAGGTAGTTGCAGCTCAGCAAAACTATAGCGCTTACAGCAGATGCAGCAAAATGTAAGGAGTAGTAGTACATACAGTATAGCAGGGTCGAGTCCTTTGGCAAATCTGTGGTCTCACATAGAACTGAAATAAGCCAAGTATATTAGTGGCCATTGAAATTCTGCTACTATTGACTGATTATCACCCAGATTTCTATAAACCCTGAATAACATTTACAGTACTTTTGAATACCCAGAATCCTTTACTTATCGGATTGTTATCAGGGAAGTGACATAATCAGACGGAGCTGAACATTACATCAGGCTCTGCCGCTGACACAGTGTTCTACTGATTTTGTCTTATATGTTCAAGATATTTTTGGAACGTTTTCTTGAGATTTCATTATTTTTCATTTCTGGGAATTACTAGGCAAATAACATTGCTACATGGAGAACAGCAGGCTTTTTTTCAGGAGGGAATCTGCGCCATATATACGCCACAAAAGTGGTGTATATCTGTTCGTAAATGACCCCTATAATTTCCTCCTGAAAAAAAGCCTGCTGTTCTCCATGTAGCAATGTTATTTGCCTAGTAATTCCCAGAAATGAAAAATAATGAAATCTCAAGAAAACGTTCCACAAATATCTTGAACATATAAGACAAAATCAGTAGAACACTGTGTCAGCGGCAGAGCCTGATGTAATGTTCAGCTCCATCTGATAATGTCACTTGCCTGATAACAATCCGATAAGTAAAGGATTCTGGGTATTCAGCTACACAGTCCAAGGTGACTGATCAGGAATTATATTCATCCTCAAACCAGATACTCGCATTCTAAAAAAACATGGCAGTGCTGCAAAAACAGAAGAAATATGAAATGGTTTGAGATACGAGTGTAGAACTCATAAAGTCAGGTTATAAATCAGAAAACTATTTTATGTTTGCAGTACCCGCATCTGACCAGCAGAGACAGTAAAGAAACAAGATCCAGATTCAATTTTCTTTATTGCATCTTTAATGTTTAAAAATGTTTTACTACTGCCTTTTACTGCCACTTGTTAATGGGCCGTTAGTATCCACTTAATGGGTTAGATTTCACTAATTTATCTTGTGAGCCTCCTCATGGAAACCGATTTCTTCAATAATAGTCTACAAAGAGAATGCATTAATAAAGTTCACCATATAATGCAATATATTGGAGATATCATTTTATTTCATGCTGCTAATTATTTTACTTAATCATTTATATGGTAAAGACAGTATTGTATATTTAAAGCTTCCTAGGATTCAGATAGAATCATGACTGCATTGTCTGAGATTACATGCATAGTCGCGCAGAAGGATAAGGGCAAGATTAAGAATGGAGAATTTGGTAGGACACCTATTCAACTTCTGATACTTAGAACCTCTATCGCAACCAGATATAGACAAGGTAAACATGCTTGCATTATAGAGGCAGCCAACGATCACCTATCCACCACATTTTGGCTGAATAGGATCAAAGAACAGCAATTAGGGAAGGTGGGTGGTGAAGACAACCTAGATCTCCAACATGGTGGAGACCACAGACACATGCTAATTGTGCCTTCCTATAAATCGTTTTTATGCTAGTGATAAGGTATAATTGAAGCTTCTGGCCCTAAAAAAAAATCAGGGCCCCTACCTTCCATGTGCCATTTATAATACTGATGTACTCCTATATGGTAGAGGAGCTTTTAGGGCCCTCTCAGGCACGATGTCTTATGAGCAACTATTACCTTTGCACCCCTATTCCCCTTATTTCTAGTTGGTGTACACCTCAATCTTAGAGGTCAACACAGATGTAAGATTAAGGCCACCCACATCTGTGAGTGATGTTTCATCCATTTTTGGACAGGAGGCCTCACAAAGTATTTACATCTTACTTTCCCATTCCTTGAGATTAAAGGATGTAATCTTTCAGCTAGCATCCCCACATCTTAGGAACTGAAGAAAAATCCTGAAGTTTAAACTGTCAATGGTGCAATGTGCAGGTGTCCTACTGCATAAGGGGTTAATATGATGTCATTTAGCATGGTGTATCTTAAAGATTGTGTATGGGGAAACTTAACTGACCAGCCAGCCGCCTTGTAACAATTGTCAGGTGTAGGCTGGTTCCACCTCTTTCTCTAGTGCAGGGGTAGGCAACCTCCGGCACTCCAGCTACAACTACAACTCCCAGCATGCATACTTGCTCTGCTGTTCTCAGAACTCCCATAGAAGTGAATAGAGCATGCTGGGAATTGTAGTTTCACAACAGCTGGAATGCCAAAGGTTGCTGACCCCTGCTCTAGTGGGAAGCAGTTGTTGTGTGTAGCCTGTTAGAGAGTGAGCAGAAAAAAGCAGAATCAGCTGCAAATCTAAACTGAGAGCAGCCAACAAAGCTACAGTATATGTGCCATCTCCTGATGAAAAGAACAGCAGTCATACACGAGGAGTGCTGTAAAAAATTAAGGTACCTGGTATCTGTTTTGGACTTCACTGCATTTTGGTCAAAACTATAAACCTTAGGCCCCTTACCATATTGAAAGTACAGACTGGCCATCTGTCTGGAGAGACTGCACTCCGCTGAGAGTACTGTGGATATATAGATCTCTCTTGGAGAGATTGTACATTCTCTCTGGAGAAAGAGAGACTCAGAGGGGACTAGTATATGGCCTACCCTTCCCTATCCACAGCCTTAGGGAAGCTGCCTATACATGTGTTTGATAAGAACTGCGAGATTACTATCATGAAACTGTGTATATTGCCTATAATTGTTATTGGTTATAACACCGGCCTCATCATTGTGTGCGCTAACATCTGCACCGCTACAGTATTGCATGGCACCCCCACTTATGAGAGAGCCCTATTTTGCACCTAGGAAACCCCATCTCCTCCAAGGGTACCCCAACCGCCACAAGGCAGGAGCTCCAAAACGACCCATATAAAATGGGTTTTATAGAAGTTTATATATACATAAACCACTAAGACCTAGGCTGGGTTTGCACATTAAGGTCACAGTGTTTTTTTCCACAATAGCAGCAATTTTAGAAAACCGCAGCAAAAAACTATTTTGACAGCAATGACTGGACCAAGCCTAGCCCATACAAGAAGAGCCATATTACAAAAAAATGCAACTTGATTTGAAAATTCATAATCTGCACTTTTCTCATATTTCTCTAGCTTGTAAGGCCTGTCTAGTAGTTTTTCTTCTTTGTTCCCCTGTAGAAAATTGCTGATTGCTGTGTCTATAGAAAGGGAGCTAGAGATAGCGTTTTTCAGGTGAATGTGGGAAGATACACGGAGACAGCCCTATTTAAGAGAACAATATGGTGTCAATCCGGTGAAGTGCAGAGATCTATACTGCAATGTCAGCAAGACAAGAGAAGATGCAATAAAGAAAGCGACATCTCTGCAGGGTTCAGGACAACTGTGTGCATTTTATTTTGAAAACTTTGCAGGATGAATCAGTATTATGTCACAGGGACATATCACTGACATGTATCACTGGGATGAGCTAGGTTCCCTGTCAATTCTAAACTTCAGAGACTTGGAGGTCATTATGGTGTTTTGACTCTATAAGAGGTATCTTGAGTGCATGGAGCACTGACTGGACTGGTATGAGTGGTCTATACAGGATCCCAAAACTGAAGGGATCTCAGAGGCAAACAGGGTGCCTTGACGTGTATAGAGTTCCTGTACAGTCAGAAGTCTATATAGTCCATAAATCCCTATGAGAGGGCTAAAAACTTTGGGGACAACTATGAAAAGGATTGTGCTGTTATTCCCCATTGAACTGTTCTAATACACACTTCATCATCATGGATTGTGTGTAACTTCTCAATTTCACATTATTCATCAAAAAAGAATGTACGGTAACTTTCCCATTATTAAGTTATAGTAAAGTGGAAGAGAGCTCCTATGGCCTGAGTTTAAGGCTCATCCATGGGTAATTAGTGGAGCTTGCATGTTCTACCTGTGCTGACTTAGAGTCTCATTATGCAGTACTGTAGATGGCTATGGCAAAAAAAGTTAATTTGCTACTAATGATGTGTATCCATTGTTAATGCTAGTGCTCTTTTTATGTGAGATGTTTGTAACCTAAGATCTCAAATGAGAACACCCTTTAGTTATTGTCCTTGCTCAGTGGGAGGAGGTGAACCCTTCTCCCCTGGGTCAGGAGCTTGGTAGTTAAGTTCTAGCAGTCTAGGTAAGAGGAAGCATCTGTATGTGCCAGTGTATGCCAACCAACTACCCCCATCCCCTGAAAGAGAAAGAAGTACAGAATGTACAGACTGTTGAGGGTCAATTTAAAGGTATGTAGCAAAGGACAGCCAGTAAGTGCAATCGCTTTGTACAGCAACAAGCCTTACTGTTAGTAGAAAAAGTCTCAGGCTTCCACCAAGTTTTTACCACAGATTAGCTTCCCATTGTAGGATCTACATGTTGCTGTGGGAACTGTAGTATGTATTGTATTTTGTAAATGTCAATCAAAATAAAATTCACTCTAGTACGTTGCCTGAATTAGCACAGCAGGTCCAAATGTGAAGTGGGTAGCGTTCACAAAGTCAGTCTGTGCGTTTTCAAGGTAGCACCGCGCTGCTATCTCGCCAATAGGGGAGTCTTCAATCTAGCGCAAAACCATCCGCATATCTGGACATGGGAAGCAGAATTGACCTCCACAGATGCACTCCTCTCCTCCAACACACTCCTGTGGGATATCGAGAGACCACCAATAGTTAAGCACTGATTACTCCGATTAGATACAAAGGTTTATTATACTCACAAAGCCAATCCTTGTTAAAAGCATATCTCAAATCAATGAAACACAATTACACGTAATTACGAATTGTGTTTCATTGATTTGATATATGCTTTTAACAAGGATTGGCTTTGTGAGTATAATAAAACTTTTTATCTGATCGGAGTAATCAGTGCTTCACTATTGGTGGTCTCTCAATATCCCACAGGAGTGTGTTGGAGGAAAGGAGTGCATCTGTGGAGGTCGATTCTGCTTCCCATGTCCAGATATGCGGATGGTTTTGCGCTAGATTGAAGACTCCCCTATTGGCGACATAGCAGCGCGTTCCTACCTTGAAAACGTAAAGACTGACTATGTATTGTAAATGTGCATGCTTTCAGTTGACTTGGCAAAAACAGTAATTTGGACCTGATAGAGAGACTCAGAGTCAGCCATCTTACTTATACCGTGTTCAGATTTGGAAGTATTCTGTATGTGCTCTAGAGCAGTGTTTCCCAACCAGTGTGCCTGCAGCTGTTGCAAAACTACAACTCCCAGCATGCCCGGACAGCCTTTGGCTGTGCGGGCATGCTGGGAGTTGTAGTTTTGCAACAGCTGGAGGCACACTGGTTGGGAAACACTGCTCTAGAGCATCTGAACAGAATGCTATCAGTGTCTTTGTTTATGAACTGCCTAAACTACCTCAGTAAAGAGCACTGGATTTGTTACCCCTACACTGGCCTGATTACTGCCTTGCACCACCTCTCCACTGCTGCCATTATCCAGCCCTACAATTGCCCTCTTGCCTCTCACTGTGCCAAAATTCCACCATTAAGTGCACCCCCAACTACCACCAGGCAGGAGCCCCAGAGTCGGGGAGTGCCCCAAGGGTAGAAAGGGTACTCCCTCCATTATCTGCTGCACAACCCCATTGAGTGGCAGAGTGAGGACAGCCACCGAAGACCACTACTTCTCCTATCAGTGTCACAACTACCACTCCCACCTCACTCACAGCACTCAGGCCATGGGTGGCCCGCTGCAATTGAACTCTTACAAATTAGGAGGTCAAAACTTCCTTAAGAGGAACACTTATGAAAACAGGTGAGCTCACTAGACTCTATGCCCCCTGGCCAGTACCAATCCTAGGCGGTACAAGGAAATGTACTTGTTCTCCACCAAATATGTACTGTTATATACTTTTCATATACAGTATATAGTGCATATGAGGTAACTGATATGTTGGGCCCTTATATTGTATTTTCATCAGTGCCCAGGGGCTTCAAACTATATCTCTGGTCTCACCCACATTAAACAAGGTAAGTTTCACCAAAGTGCCCCGACGTTTTGGGTCTACTACAGGTCTCATTAAGGATGTCATGCCCAAAATTCCCAACACATTTAAGCATTCAAATTAAAAATTCAATTACAGATTATTTATGTACAGCTAAACAACAAACAACACCTCCAACATGCAAATCCTGGATATGTGTATGTTAAACAAGTGAGTGGTAATTAGGAATCAATTCTAATCACATAAAACAAAGCAGTAATTGTCTCTGAGAACTTAAACTCTACAAAATTCGAAATTAACCTCAAAGATCACATCACATTAGTGTCTCCTCTGAAGCCCAAACCTTACGTAGGAGAAGTGATTACACCATGTTAGTCACATTATCAGCTCTGCTTATCTCTCCAACATGAAAAAAGACAGAGACAACCAGGCTGAGCTATCAAGCATTATAACACATCAATAACAGGAACAACCACATAGCAACTCTATTCCCAGATCTTATCCATAGATGGCAGTATTATAGTAGTTATATTCTTGTACATAGAGGGTAGTATTACAGTAGTTATATTCTTATACATAGGGAACAGTATTATAGTAGTTATATTGTTGTATAGAGGGTAGTATTACAGTAGTTATATTCTTATACATAAGTAACAGTATTATAGTAGTTATATTCTTGTACATAGAGGGTAGTATTACAGTAGTTATATTCTTATACATAGGGAACAGTATTATAGTAGTTATATTCTTATACATAGGGAACAGTATTATAGTAGTTATATTGTTGTACATAGAGGGTAGTATTACAGTAGTTATATTCTTATACATAGGGAACAGTATTATAGTAGTTATATTCTTGTACATAGAGGGATGTACAAGTGGATGTCAATAGTAGAGTATTACAATAGTTATATTCTTCTATATAGGGGACAGTATTGTAATAGTTATATTCTTGTACATAGGGGGCTGTATTAAAGTAGTCATATTCTTGTACATAGTGAGCAGTATTATAGTTGTTCTATTCTTGTGCACAGGATGCAGTATTATAGCAGTTAAATTCATGTACACGGGGAGAGCATTGTAATAGTTATATTCTTGTACACAGTATTAAAGTAGTATTAAAGTAGTCATATTCTTGTTCATAGATAGCAGTATTAAAATAATATTTTTGTACATAGGAGGCAGAACTGTAGTATCTACATTATTGTACACAGGGGCAGCAACCTAGTACTTACTGGTAAATTCTTGTACATAGGGGCAATTTTAGTTATATTCTTGTGCACTGGAGGGAGTATTATAGTATTCATATTTTTGCACATATGGACACTATTAACGTAGCTGTATTCTTGTACATGGGAAGCTGTATTATAGTATTATACTCTCCATAGGAGTAATATTTTGGTAGTTATGTTCTGTATATTTTTTATTTCAGGAATATTACTGATATGTAATAATACCTTGTGGATTCTTTAGATAAGATGCTTATGTAGGAGATTACAAAGTTTTGGAACTTCCTGTGCTGCTCCTCCCATCGATCCTCCACTGAGTAGTAATTAGGTAAAGGAGCCCCAAATAATATTTCACTTCGCAAAAGAGAACTCTTCAGGTTTTCTGTTGTGAGACCCTCGTCTACATACCAGTAGAACTCAGGATGGGTCATTGCCAACTTTAGGGATCCTAAAAAAAAAACATGTAAAAGATGCAAAATAAATGCAAAAGTATTTTTTGTCATGCAGCTCTGACATAAATACCTCACTTGGGACCGTCTATCCCTCAATGAGCCAAGATGGAAAGCCACTAATAAAGGATCATTTGAATAGCCAGGAACATGTTTCAAAGACTTTTTGATGTTTTTGATAAACTGGTCTCATATATAGACTTCAACAGTATAGAGACTTACCATGCACATCAGCCAAGTCTTGCCCCATTCCATCATAGTAGATCTTTCCTCCTTTCTCTGTGGGGAAGAAATAAGTGAGGAGTGAACTTGGAGGTGAGCAGTATGAGTATGATCCAAGAGGAAGGTCTTTGAGAACCTCATGAGGTTTCCAACAAAATTCCCGGAAGTGAGGGTGATCCATGATTTTCCTCTCTATCTTGTGGATAGTCATCAAACGTTCTTTTGTAAATATGTTATTTTCCTCATCTCCCTTGGCTAAAAAAATAAGCTCTATTCTCCAGTGAGCATGACTCTGAGTGTTAGGAGTCACATATACACCTGTAAACTCCTTAACTGATGCTCCACGAGGGTGACGGGATTGGTTCATAGCAGAAGTCAAGGGCAATGAAGATTCAGTAGCTGTGCAGTTAGTTCTCTCTGTAGTATTGTGCCAAACAGTGTTCCTTTTTACCCTTATAGGGCTATCAGCCTCAGATGTATTCAGGTGGAGCTGTTGAAGCTGCTCAAAGATTAAACGTTGCAAAGTTTCGGAGGTAAAATCTGCAACATCCCTCCTGTTTCTCCCCCAGGTGCCAAATTGGGATTTCAGACCAAGGGTGAGCGCATCAAACCTCTGGGAGGACTCATGGTTGCGAATCTCAAAAGCATTATAGGAGATGTCAATATCAAGGGTAGGGTAATGTACAAACATAATGATGGAAAGGACCATAGGTACCATACATCCTAAAGCCAACAGAAAGGTGGCACAATAAACATTTGTGAATATCCATCCCACTATGTTCCAAAATTCACAGGTTGGCATGGCATCTTTTAAAGGCTTGGAAGTCCACTTGGAAGCATTACATATGGGTGACCTGAAGGACATTTCATCATCTTCATCATCAAACCAAGCATCTTGTAACAAGGGGTCATCTGTGTCCATAGTCCCTGAAGTGCAAAGGGCATAAAGAAAACACCAGTATTAATCCAAGATGATGAGCATAGTTGAACAATTCATGATTTAAAACTTAAATTTAATGGCTAATTTTTATAAAATCACAGAGAACATTTATCATGTACCTTCTACTACATATCTCCGGTAGTGTTGAGCGAATCAAAGTATCTGAAGTGGACTTCGATCCAAATTTCAGGAAAAATTTGATTTGTCACAAAGCCGAATTTCCTTGCACTTTGTGGAAATAAATCAATTGGTGCTAAAATGGAGGCTGAAAATAAAAAAATTATACTTACCTCATACACTTGCTCACGGAGAGTCCGTTCTCTCCAGTCTTGATTGAAGAAAACCCGCCAAAGGACCTGCGGCAAGCGTGATGACCTCACCATGTGATCGCGCTGGGCACACAGTGCCTTCATCAGTGACTATGTCACTGCACACACCCAGCGTGATCATTTGGTGACGTCATCATGCTCCCCGCAGGTCCTTTTGGCATTTTTTCTTTAATCAAGACAGGAGTGAATGGCGTCTCCACGAGCAAGTGGATGAGGTGAGTATTGTCATTTTTTTTAACACCTGAAAGGCGTAATTTGAGTCAGCGTTGAATGCGACATCTGAGGGGAAAAATGACAGGAGAGGAGAGATCGCTGTTCCCCGTCATTGCGCCTGCTCCATACAATGGAAAGTGATTTGTGTCAAAGTAATTCGTAACAAATCGAATTTCTTGCCGAAATCTGGCGAAGCAGCCGAACCAAATTTTGCAAATCTCCAACCTCCAGAATTCAGTAAGCAGACATTTTGATTCACCCACGGCTGAGACAGTTTACATGAACCTCATAAGGCTTCACAATTTGATGGTCAGAAAATGACTTTTGTTGGGGAAGTTACGGTCAGGGCCATCTTTACCAAGGGGCAAAAGGGGCAGCTGCCCTGGGCCCAGTTGCTCCTGGGGGGCCCAAGGCAGCTGCCTCTTGAGCCCTGGTAGCCACTGCCCTGGGTGTCAGGCTGTCAGCTACACAGGGGGTGCTCCCATACTATGCAATGCCTGCCGGCACTGAGTCCAGCCAGCGAACTGTGTCTGTGAGAGCTGTGAGTGTGATCTAGGACCTTAGATGACATCATCACCATGTGACCAGTAACCTAGCAATATTACTGGTCACATGGCTATGAGGTCATCACAGGTCCTATCAGGAGTGTTGCAGGAGAAGTTTGGCTTTTTCTTGTGAAGATTACGTCAGAAAAAGGTGACAGGGCCTGTTATACTAATATACTGTAAACTACTGTATAGTGGGGTGCTGTATAGTTTGGGGGCCTGTATACTGTGGGGGGACTGTATACTGTGTGGGGGGGCTGTATACTGTGTGTGGGGCTGTATACTGTGGGGGCCTGTATAGTGTGGGGGGCCTGTATACTGTGGGGGGCTGTATACTGTGGGGGGCTGTATACTATGGGGGGCCTGTATACTGTGGGGGGGGCCTGTATACTGTAGGGGGCCTGTATACTGTAGGGGGCTGTATACTGTGGGGGCCTATATACTGTGGGGGGCTGTATACTGTGGGGGTCCTGTATACTGTGGGGGGCTGTATACTGTGGGGGCCTGTATACTGTGGGGGGGCTGTATACTGTGGGGGGGGGCTGTATACTGTGGGGGCCTGTATACTGTGTGGGGGCTGTATACTGTGTGGGAGCCTGTATACTGTGTGGGGGGATGTATACTGTGTGGGAGCCTGTATACTGTGTGGGAGCCTGTATACTGTGTGGGAGCCTGTATACTGTGTGGGGGCCTGTATACTGTGGGGGGCCTGTATACTGTGGGGGGCTGTATACTGTATACTGTGGGTGCTGTTTAGTGTGGAGTGCTATACTGCTGTACTGTATAGTGTGGGGTGCTGTATACGGTGAGGTGCTATACTGCTCTACTGTATACTGTGAGGTGTTGTATACTGTGGGGTGCTGTATACTGTGGGCTGCTATACTGCTCTACTATATACTGTGTGGGGGGCTGTATAGTGTGGGGTGCTATACTGCATACTGTGTGGTGCTGTATACTATAGGGTGCTATACTGCATACTGTGGGTTGCTGTATACTATAGGGTGCTATACTGCATACTGTGGGGTGCTGGGGTGCACTGTAACACTAGGGTAAGCCGAACCCCGGTCTCCTTTCTGCAGAGCGGTGCCCCCTTCCAGCCTGAGCCCAGCTGCCCAGAGCACTGATCCTGACCCGCTGGAATCTTCAGAACCGGAAGTATTGTCATTCACTGTACTCTACCAGATGTGTGGATTTTTTGTGTGTGTGTTGTGGTGGAGGGCATGATTGCCTGCTAAGGTGTGGGAAGGCGGGATCCAGGGGGCCCAAGTAAATTTTTGCCCAGGGTCCAATCAATATTTAAGACGGCCTTGGTTACGGTTGTAAAAGTCACAGATCTCTACTGGCTTGGTCGTTGGCATAGCGGACCATAAATAACCTACTATAATACAAACTGTTTAGCAAGAAAAAAATCTTGCAAAAAAGTACCTGCGTCTTGTAGTCTGCAGTCACTGTATTTATCTACTGGCCCAATGTTTTATTCATCATCAGGGCCCCTCAGCACTATATCAGCACTTGAGGGTTTGCAGAAAACCATGACGCTTTCAGCAAAGAGCACTTTCGGTTTGGATTTTTCTGATTTTCTACATGTTTCTTATATAATTGCAATAAAAAGAAAAGATTAAAAAATAAATAAATAAAAAAGCAAATAGCACTTTCGGGTAGCAGGGGAGGGGAGTGGGCTGCTTTAACCACTCTTAACACTTTTGGTGAGAGTTCTAAAACAAGACCAAAATCACACAATTATCTCCACTACATCTGGAGATATAGCTGTTAGCAGGTGAAAGTGAAATGAGGTTTCCATTGCTCTCAAAATGATTTCTAGCTATATCTCCTGATGTAGCGGACATAATACTGTAGCTCTGATCTTGTTTTAAATCTTAGACTGTTAGCGTTTACACAGAACAATGTCTATAGCTGTTCCTAATCCGGAGATATGAGTGGTTAAAGCAGCACTCCCCCTTCAGCTGTTTGTGACCTAAGCCAGCAGGAAAGGGATTAATGTGATCCGACCCTGATAATTTTTTCTTATATTCTAGGCACTTATGGGGTATACACTGAGTGGCTCTTTATTCTCATTCTTTTTATTTTTTATCTTTCTTCTTTTTTACTTTTACAAGCACAATTTAAAATGTATTTTATTTATATTAATGATACAATCCACCCTTGAAATGTTTTCACCACCCTGACTGGGTTCAATCACCCTTGAACTGTGACTCTGTGAGCAAAGGGTGTTTGTAATTGTATACATATAATCTGTGCATATTTTTATAACTGACGTGTAATGCCTGATGAAGGAACCCTCCACTTTATTAAACCACCAAGGAAGGGTGAATACGTAGAATATATATATATATTTTTTTTACTTTTCTTTTGTCTAAACCTGGGTTGCGTCTTATAGTCTAAAAAATACTTTGCACAGGATGAGTCAAAAGTTAGGAACTTCCTATTTATATATACAGTACATTTTTCAGGTTAGATTGACCTCATCTAAACCTACTGTGGTTTTGCATCATCTTGCAATGATTCATTTTTTGGGGGTGGGAAGGTCCTAAAACAAGTCTGTTTCGCACAGAGAGACAGTTTCTTATACATCACACACGTGTTTTAGCTTCATGTGTTCAAATGGTGGTCACCCAAATGGGAAGGGAAGTTATTTGTAACCAAACTAAAGTAATTACCTTAAAGAATGTACTATGGAGGTAACTGTATGAAAAGGAATAGATTCAGCTTTGTTATTTAACAATATGAAAAAAGTGGACATAGGCTGATCAGAGGTTCTCTGCTTTGGACAGTCTCTTTTTGTTACATCCTCTAAAAATAAGCTGATGCACATTGAAATCCATTGGCAGTTCATGTAATTCTTTGTAGCTGATCATCATGCTGGTTAATAGATGGAGATTCTGACATAACATTGGGGCCCTGAGACCAAGCAATAGACAGCCCATTAGCAGTTACTAATATAGCGTTATATTAGTGCCTTTAGATAGTACCGTCAGTGTGTACAGTTATAAGAGCAGAGCTTACAGTGGAATAATTTGCCTGGGCCTCATCCATTGTTTCCAGTGGGGTCGTCGGTACCTCCGTTCACTGAGGTTGTTTTTGACAAAAGAAGAAAATATTCCAGCTCCTGTATACATTTATTGCTTTTTTTTTCCTTTAATACAATTTGCCTGGCACTAAATGTCAGCTAGATACCAGCTTTCTGCAGCTGCATTTCC
This sequence comes from Bufo bufo, assembly GCF_905171765.1. Classification (NCBI taxonomy): domain Eukaryota; kingdom Metazoa; phylum Chordata; class Amphibia; order Anura; family Bufonidae; genus Bufo; species Bufo bufo. The sequence goes on along the minus strand of NC_053389.1, from coordinate 148,427,453 downwards.
ATTATGGGATCCACGCTTGCTACAATAAAATCTAATCAGTTTACGCACCAGAACCTTTTTGTGGTGTTCTGATTTATATATGCATTGTGCAGAAAACAGGATCTGATTTATGGTTACAATATGTTATATTTACAGATACAAGGCCCCATATCTGAATGCTGAGTGAATAAAGAACCTGTAAAAGCTGTTCCATGCACCCACTGATACTATGACTCTGCCCAGAAAACAAGTTATTAAAGGGGAATTACCATCTCCTCATGCAATATCACTAATATGAGCCATATCATTTTGATCTTTGAGGATGGGGTGACAAATGGGACCTCCACCAATCCAGAGAACAAAGGGACCGAGGTCCCTTCAGTATTTCTCCTAATGTACCTAATGCAATGAATGATACCTGTAACAATGCTGCTAAAATGCATCAGTCCAAACTGTTCACCTCACAGAGGACTGTGCAGACTGGACACTGTAACAAACCCTATGCAGTGAGACGTATTCCATGTGTTTTAGCCTCCTGATGTCTAGACCTGCCCCAGATTTATCACAGAGGCTCCGACTGGATGGTAAATCTGATGCAGGGATAGACACTTTTTTCTAACTTTATACCAATTATTGCTTGGCTTACTTTAAGATAGAATTTGACAGCCAATTGTGGCATAATTTTTTGCAAGACGGTGCATCTTTGATCACACCCATTTCCTTCCGATAAACCAAACCCCTTTAAGCATGTAGGAACAAAGTGTAGAAACCTCAGCTGCACCAAACTGCACCAAAATTGCATCAATTTGCGCCAATGTTTAGACAGATTTTAGGTACAGGTGTTACAAGAAATAAGCAATACTTTGTTGATTCAATAGTCGTTAATAAATTCCAGAAGAATAGATGTACCCTCTGAAATATTGTTCCCAATAACAGCCTTTAAATTGACAGAAATATAAATATAAATTATCTTGTTATATTTTGTAGATCAATTATATTAAAGAAATCCTAAGTTTATCCTCAAGATCATTGGTGGCGAACCTATGGCATGGGGTGCCAGAGGCGGCACTCAGAGCCCTCTCTGTGAGCACCCACACCTTGGAAAAAGTCTAAGGCGTACCAATATGCCCTTTTCTGCCATTCATCATCGCATGACGCACTAGGAACAGCACAGGCAGCACATTGGATGTAGGCAGGCTATTATAGCTAAATGATAAAGTACATGGAAGATATACAATATTGGACTGTAGTGTTCAGGTTAAATTGCCATGTTGGCAATTTGCGATAAATAAGTGGGTTTTGGGTTGCAGTTTGGGCACTCGGTCTCTAAAAGGTTCACCATCACTGCTCTAGATGGTCCTGTATTGTGACTTAAAAGGGTTCTCTAGGAATGATTTAACATGGCTGCCAGCAACCTGTCCTGGAAACTGAGCAGGATTGGTTGCCTCTACTTGCCTCGGGGTGTGGAGACAGGGCCTCACTACACACTATGCTCTGGCACTTGCATATTCTACATATTGGTGAGTTTTCCTGCCAGGCTGCTCAGCCATGATGTCATATCGTAGGCAGGACACACATCATCATTACCATCTATTGTAGAGAAGTGCAGTGTGTGGTCAGGACCTGCCCTCTCGCCCGCTAGGTAGCTCTGTAAGTGGAAGCAACCAGTCCTGTATACATATTAGAACAGCTTGCTGGCGGCCATGTAAAATCATTCTTGGAGAACCCATTTAAATATTTATTGATTCGATAAATATTACAGGTGTTTTCCAAGACTTAAATATTGATGGCCTATCCTCTAGATAGGTTCACTGATATTTGATTGGTGGGGTATGACACCCAGGACCCCTGCCGATCAAATGTTCGAGAAGGCAGCAGCACCCAAAGTAGTACCGTGGCCTTCTCTCAGCTTTTCCTAGGTCAGTGACGACAAGTTCATAGGTCACATGGCCTAGGAGCAGCTCAGCCCCATAGAAGTGAATGAGGCTGAGCGCGATACCAAGCACACCCGCTATGCAATGTACGACACAGTGCTTGGTGAGCAAAGAGAAGGCCGTGGCGTTCACAGGAGCGCTGGTGCCTTCTCAAACGGCTGATCGGCAGGGGTCCCGGGTGTCAGACCCCCACCAATCAGATACTGATGACCTATCCAGAGGATAGGAAATCTTGGAAAACCCTTTCAATCTTCAGTTATGCTGAATTTTAGTTAATTTAGCCGATATTGTTCTACTGTAAACCTTTTTCTGTTCCTCTAATTACAAGCACTGTAACTGTCTGCATGGATTCTCCTCTCCAGAGTATGTTATCAGATACTCTACAATCTCCTAATGTCAACTGCATCACAAGCAATACTCCCTTATCAGCCAACGGTGCCATTTATTCCCCCCACCCATGTGCTGACTTAAAGGGGTATTTCCATCTCAGACAATGGGGGCATAGTGCTAGGACATGCCCCCATCGTCTGATAGATGCGGGTCCCGCACCTACACCGAGAGCAGAGCCCTGAAAGTGGTGGAGGGCACACTGCGGTGGCTCGGCTATTTCTGGCGGCTCCATAGAAATGAATTTGAGCGGTGGCCGCACAAGTGCGGTGCGCTCCCATTCACTTCCATGGGGAGAGCGCTTGGTGGTGGCCGGACCCAGGGAAATCCTGGGTCCTCCAGCCACCACCTTCACATAATCCGGACCCGCATCTATTAGACAATGGGGACATATCCTAGCAATATGCCACCATTGTCTCAGATGGGGATGCCCTTTTAACTGTGCCCACTACAATGGAGCTGGCCTTTTGCTAGCTAGGGCTCTATGTAGCATATATTTGCCAGTGGCCATGCATCGATTGCTGTTCCCCCAAGTAAACATGGACTGCAGTCACAAGGCTCTCTATTGCACAGCGACACCCTATAGTAATAACTAGTACGTCATAACTATTTCCTACCAGTTTAACAATATAACTTTATTATATAGAAAAACATATATATTGACATGTATTATTTTATATGCTATATACTCTTATACATTAGTTAATCCGGGCCAGAATATATTAGTTGCAGAGCTTGATTGTACACTGATTCAGTTTATTTAGGCAAAGCTGGCTCTCCACTTTATAGTAAATGTCGGTAGTGACGTTTATTTAATATAAACTGGAGTAAAATTCTGTATTTTATCATATCGAGTTTTATAATATACAGTATGTTAATAGCAGTTCGTTTTTAATACAGAGTGAACATCCAGATACGAGATAAAATTTCATCAGCCTACAGAGAAGAGGAGATCATACGCCCCTAACTCTCTGTAGGATACTCTCAGAAGCAGCAGCAGTATACAGTAGAGCTGTGAACTGTACACTATAGTGAATCCAGCACTGGGATGAGATGGAAAACCTGCTAGAATCAGCTGGAATGTTTCTTTGTGTGCCTCTTTCTCTCTCCAGCAGCTGATCCCTCAACCTGATCCATCAATGAGCTGAGCTGTATTGTCTCTCAAGACAGATTTTAGCTGAGAACTGAGGGTGACTGATCAGTTTAGGAGGTAGAGGTGGCTCAGAAGTGAAGAAAGAGGCATATTCCTGCAATACAATATATTACAAGGTTTCTTATATTCACTTGTACTATTGATTTGTGCAAAGTTTTGTTGAACGTACAGTGGCCATTTAACTCTATGTCTATGCATTTATTTGGTTTCAGATAAACTGAGCTCTAAACCCCATAAAGATATTTTACATTGATCGGCACAGAACGTTTGATCTAAATGATACAATCTGATGTTAAAAGATGGATAGTCTCTTTAAGGCTTTACTACGGACACGTTATTGCTTGTGTAGTCTCCTTACAGAGACATTTCTCCATAAGGACTGTCTTTGAGCAATAACCTTCTTCACTATTTCACAGTGTCTGTGTCACGATCAGTGTGGGGGGAAACTCCACACTAAACACAGGAGGGAAGGGGAACAGTAAAACTAGGGAAGAAACAGGTCACCTCCTAGACAACCCTAATCCGAGCCCTAACTATCTATCAATATGAATAGACCTTGAAGGTAGGAATATTCATATGCAGGATACCTAGCCCTTTATATCCCTATAAGGCCCTGGAAAAGGTTAGGACCAGAGACAACCCATTTTTCCCCAGATGGACAAATGGAAGTCTCTGTCTCAGGCCCAGAAACAAACAACAGGGAATATAACAAACACAACACTTAAAACGTGACACTTAACTTCTGTAAAGACGGACGAGCAGGAACACCAGAGACAAACTCACACCAGCTCAGCCAAACCCAAATGAAGCTATCAACCGCATAGTCAGAAAGATAGGGTCAGACTATAAAGGGTAGAAGTGATGATCACTGAGCAACAGCTGAGAAAAGGGAAGTGGTCATTAACCCTATCAACACTAAATCAAGAGAAATCAAGGAGGCTGTTAGATTCCTCCACGCTCTGCCAATCTCCTTGATTTCCTGACATCAGTCACCCGAGGGACCGTGACAGTCTGGTCACCAAATCTATCGAAGAGTAGTTTGGAATTTGTATGCAGAGAGATAACAGTTGTAGAAATATGATAACAGAGTCATCTCACTCCAGAGATACATCTTCTTCACATATGACAGCCTTTGCCACGTGCCAAATAGACCCGGCCATGTAACTGGTGGCTTTACAGTGGCATCAACATGGAGCCCGTGTCTTTGCCTTCCTATATAATTGGTCTCACAGCTTCCAGTTCAATATATTTGATAGCCATGAATCTATGCTAGGCGGCTATGCCTTGTAAGGAAGCAGCATCTTGGGTTATTCAGCCTCACAAGTGAGTCACTCCCGTCCCTGTAGTATGCAAAAGAATCAATGAAACCCAATGTATTCACTCAACTCGCAACACAGCAGAGCAAGTCAGGAGAGGGCTGTCTGCAAAATGCAGGATGACAGAGCAGCTCTAATGAGCTCCGCCACCGCGCACAAGTTCATGGCTGCAAATTAGTTTCAGTCTTGTTTATAGAGCCGTTTCTGGGAGACATGTGCATTACACTGGGCGCATACTTGCCATGCATCACACAGAGCAGCTCCTTCTTAGAGTAGTGAATAAAGAGGGAGGGCTCATAGCAATGTCAAAATGCCCCCTCTGATGCAGGCTCTGGTCATCCACGCCTTTAGCAACCTCCTAACCTCTCTCCCATAGATACCAAGAGAGAGGGCATGTGGCAGCTGCCATTTTTGCATTAGAAGGCTGGCAACGTTCAGAAGATGCAAATATTCTAGTACATGACAGAAAGCTTACTTATTCATGCCCATTACAGTCCATCCACAGAGCTCACCATAGATTCTATAACGAACTGTCTCCCGATGTGACGGTTCATCCAACAATGAAACAATTTAGGAGATAATTTGGCCAAATGGGGGGGGTGGTCTAATCCAATCCATATGTCTGATGTAATTCTAAGAGTTGCCAAGACATCAAGATCCAACTAAAAATACAGGCCAGATTTACGTGGGTAAAGAGGCGGGGTGGAGTTATGGCTTAAATAGGGTTTTACTTGGCATCAATCAACTCTTCATACTTTGTGTTTTACAGCACTTTCTAAAACTTTTTTCCTGTCATTTTTTAAATTAATGCATTTTACTTTACGCTATATTGTATGCATGTTTGTGTTATACAGTGAGAATTTACACAATATACTGTAGTGCCCACCCACAGTATAATGCCCCCTTATGTGCACCCACATAGTATACTACGGGATGAATGATGTCATTCCACATCTTTGTGTCCTGGAGGGGATGCTGATAAATCTGACTGGCAAGGGGACAGAAGATGTGGCGCCTACATGTCACGGCCACCTGAGCCCTGTGGAGGCTGAACTGGCAAAGGAGGAGGAGGAGGACGGGAAGGAAGACATAAATGCACAGGAATTCTACACAGACTTAGGTGGTTTATCTGCCCAAGCGACAGAAGAGGAGCAGAAGTAGCTAGAGGGCAATGAAGAAGACAACGCAGATGACCCCAACAGACCATGGCAGTATGAAGTGGAGATGGAGGCAGGGAGTCCCTCCAAATCCCTTGCGCAAATGGCTAGATCCATGCTGAGTTGCTTGCGTAGTGACAGCCGCATTATCACCATTCAGGAGTTTGATGACTACTGGCTCGCCACAATGTTAGGCCCTTGCTACCGGTCCAACCCTTGTGCCAGCAGCTCTTTCCCCCTTGTGCCAGCAGCTCTTTCCCCCTTGTGCCAGCAGCTCCCCCCTTGTGCCGGCAGCTCTTTCCCCCTTGTGCCATCAGCTCCCCCACCTTGTGGCAGCAGCCCTCCCCCCTTGTGCCAGAAGCTCCTCCCTTGTGCCAGCAGCTCCCCCCACCTTGTGCCAGCAGCTCTCCCCCTTGTGAAATCTTCTCCCTTCCGCTACTCCTGACACCCGGAGTGCACAGCGTCATTGGTTGCTATGTGGCTGTGTACTCCAGGCGCCCGGCCTTAGTCGCACCAACTTACCTTTCCAGCAGGGGTGCCGCCGAGACTCCATCGTTCTGTGTTGTTCTGCGTCTGACGTCACACAGCACGTCAGGTCACGGCGTGCGTACGTCAGGAGTTCAGTGCAGCGGGACCATGGATGTGCTGTGGAGTGTCCGGAGGCTCCCTGCTGGAAAGGTGAGTATTGCGGGCCAGCGGGAGACCATGGAGCAGGAGTAATAGCAAGCGCTTCACTCCCGCTCCATGGTCACGTGACACAAAAGTAATCTTCGATGCAAAAATTTGCATTGAGGATTTTTTTGTGTCGAGTTACTCAATTCAATCGAGTAATCGTTTCAGCCCTAACTCTTATGGCTCTATGTTGTACTATTTATTTATGATTTTAACTAGAAGTTATGAATTAATTACTAGAAGTCTGCAGTAAGGGTACAGAGGGGTGGTAACCAGTTGCGGGGGTGTACCTGCACAGATTCACTCTATCCAATCAATGCTTCCATTTTCAGACTCTGCAGGTCACACCCTCAACTTGTTACCAACCCTCTGTACCCTTACTGCAGACTGCTAGAAATTCATTCATAACGTCTAGTAGAAATAATAAAGGAATGGCACAACATAGAGTCATAAAAATAGATGTGGGGAATGCATGAAGCTATTAAAACAAGCATTTCAGGAGAGGTGAAAGATCCTTTTTAACACTGCATTCACTTTCATGGAAATTCAGAGCACTGTGAAAGAACTGGAAGCTGCAAAAGTAAAAAGAAAGTGTTGGTGACCTAGAATACAAGTTACTGCTACAGTATACACATAACCCAGCTTTCATAGAACCATGAAATGTAAATCTTTCGAGCTATGGCACTATTAAGGAGTGAGGAGGGGGATTTATCTTGGTAGATTTAGTATTCTGCAGTCTATTACAGTTACTAGCACGTATTATTTAGCAGTTCCTACTACAGTTCCATAATATAATTTATATATATTCTACTCATTTATATAGCACCAATATATTCTGCAGCACTTTACACTCAATATTATCATTGTTACCCTGCTTTTCCATGACCCTGAATAACAAATCTGTCTAGCTGTGCTACAGTATGGAGGATCTGTCACTGGGATTCTTACTCAGGAGTTATGTGTTTTCTGCACAAGATGTTTTCTGAGTCAGAACTGACTGAAAACTTTGCAAGTTGTGATTATCAAACCAGAAGCTGATATTTGGATCTACAAAGCTTCAATATATTGTAGTTGGACAATATGAAATTGCCATTTGTCATGTTTTGAAGGGAAAGGCTCCAAGCATACACCTAGGCCTCAAAAATGGCTCCCAGAATGGCTGCTGATGTAATTAGCTGACCGAGTATTGTCTGGGCTAGATACAACTGTATCTAGTAATGTACCTGATAGTAATGCTAGATATGTACTATGTAAGGGTATTCTCATTCATGGAAAGTAAGAGATCTTTGAAATGGTGAGGAATTAAAACCAAAGTCCCAGATTTACTAATCCTATAGTTAGTTTAGACAGGCTGTCTAGACCAGCAGCAGATTTATCGCAGGGGCTCAGGGATAGGCGCTTTTCACTGACTCTTTACTAAGAGGGCCCCGCCTTTCCCCACACAGTTTCTGCAAAGCTCCGCCCCTATCAAGCATAGAAAAAAGTGTAAAAACCCTAGAGGCACCATAATGTTCCAGTTTTTTAGAAAGATTTTTGGCGCAGGCACATTAATAAATCTGGTGTATTAGAAAAGCACAGAACTTTTGGTTTATAAAGCAATTAAGCTGTACTTACATAAACACGGACAATCCCTTTTCACGGAAAAAAAAGTATAGCGATATCCATATGTTGGTTCCTGTGATGAATAAAGGCCACAACTAATGTCGACTGCCGTAAAGATGGCAGATAAAGGAAACAATCTAAACCTTTACAAATACAAATCTGAGTCCAGTCATACAGTCAACACGGTGCAATGATCCCGATCCCTCCCCCGCTGCCAATGTTACATGTTGGGAATCTACGACTTGACAGAACCACGATAATGCCACCTGTCACTTCAGTCAGATGGCAGCTTTGTGTTCCCTGTAAATCATTCCTGAGCCGCACGCTGATAAATCAGAATCGCACTAATTCAATTTCCCCAGTGAGCATACGATAATGGACGGCCTACCGCTTTTATTAGTATTTTTTCATTTTATTCACAGACACTAAAAGCCGCGAGTTCCTGTTTTCAATTACACCTCACGTTCAGGTTTCTAAATCTTTCAGAGCAGTAATGTGAGCCTGGTGCAGCCTCGTGTCTCATACTGTAGCCGCGCCAGCCACTCAGGAGGACGGTAAAAAATAGTGAGCGCCGTCCTGAAAATGTGACTGCTGCAGATTAAGAGATCTTATCACCCACTGCTGAGAGGAATTAGCAGACCCTCCATGCCCAGCAAAGCACTCTTTATAGACTCATATATGGTTCACTGTATGGGGAATTATATGCAAACTGAAGGACTGGAAAATAGCAGATTAAATGTTATTTATTTTTCAAATAGCATGTATGTATAGCTTTAAAGGTTTGATATTAAAGGGAGTCTGCAACCAGGATATTCACTACCACACCAGCCACAATGCCTTGCAGGGCTAGCTCGGCTGAATGTAATGATACCTATCACTTAGTGATCCATTACTTTTAATCCATACGCAAATGAGCAGTTAAGTGCACTGAGGGCGACCCAAGCCTCTCGGTGCACCCATGCTCCTTCCACTTCCTCTGCCAGCCCCTTGCTCTTCTTCTTGACTGATAGGGTTAGGTTCCTGCATAGTCATCTTGCCTGGCTCTGGCATAGGAAGCAGGAGCAAAGATACACAGGGTGGCCTGGGCCCGCCCACACTGCACTCATTTGCATATGTATTAAAAATATTTTTTATCGCCACAATCAAGGAACAGTTCACTGAGTGAAAGGCATCATTACATTCAGATGAGCTAGCATTGTCCTATTTTTAAAGTGAGTTTCCTAGTGACAGACTCTCTGTAATAATTGTGGCACATTTTGGGCCGTTCATGTGCCAGAACTTAAATCAACTCTAGCCAGGACTTGGAGTAGATTTCAAGTGTAATGTGGGTCAGTTTTCTAGCGTACATATTGTTAAATGTTGTCATTTCACAAAGATCTTACCCATGCCAAAGTGGCAAGAGTGGCAGAAAGGGGGAAAAGTGTCACATTTTAGCTGAAAACAGGACATTTGTGAAAGTTGTGACTTTTCTGTGCCAGTCTGGAATACAAGCATAAAGAGGACCTTTCACCACTCCCGACTTGTCTGTTTTCCTACTTGCATTCCCCATGTAATAACAGTACTGGAACATCTATTCCTTTGACTCTCTGATGTGTCATTCCTTTATTATTACTGCTGGAAGTTACTAGCAGATTGCAATGAAGGTCCAGATGAGTGTTACCAGTTGGGGTGCGGCCATGTTATTACTTGGGGCGTGTAAGTAGCTGCTAATACAGACACGTCAGGAGAGGTGACAGGTCCTCTTTAATAAATGATTTAATAAGGTATAAGGTCTTTTACATTTTGATTCGCTTGCTTGGGTAAAAACTGACACGCCAATGCTTTTAAGTAGCTGGCAACCAGTCTTCCTCGAATAGTTCTAGTATGTCTACATACTATTCTAGGTTTATCTGATATATATGGAACACACTTTTTGATGGTAATGAATCTTCAATTTATTGCCCTAAGCAGAATAAAGGCAGATGTGACGCATTTCGGCTAAACAGCCTTTTTCAAACAAACATAAATGCGTCACATCTGCCTTTATTCTGCTTATGGCAATAAAGTGAACATTTATTAGCATCAAAAAGTGAGTGCTCATCCACTTCTTCTCCTGCAATATATTGGATATGAGCGCCACTTTCTTCCAGAATGCCGACTGATTAATTCTACCTCTGGTGTATATGGACCTCATTTCTGAGAATTTTTTAATATATTCCAATACCCAAAGGGATTGGCCCATCTGGGACACTGATGGCACATCGCTCGGCAATTTTCGAAACTTTCATAGCAGTGACTGAAGAGCATGCCAGACATATGTGGCGCACTCTCCTTCACTTCAAGGCTCCCGATCAGGAGAAAGGAGCAAGTCTCAGAGGCGAGACCCGCACCTATCTGACGTAGATGGCATATCCCAGCAGTATGCCATCAATGACCCAAATGGGAATACCCTTTGAAGGTCCTTTTACACAGACCAATAATCAGGCCAGTTATCGGGGATCAGTGTAGAATGTCTGGAGTGCTCTGCAATAAATGGGGACAACTCTATTTCTTTATTAATACTCTTTTTTTTCAATGTTTCTTTTTGTTCTTTTAGTAACAAGAAGTTTTGATCGATCCCACGTACCTCCTCTAGTGCCTTTGTACTTGCGACACATAGTTCCTGTTTATAAGCCTTTGATTTAACAATTCCATGTTGTTATAAAACATTTTTGGGAGAGATTAATACAAGAAAAATGGTTGCTGCCGCTATTATTACGACTACTGCAGGCAACACTTATAAAACACTTTCTTGTAAGAGGGCTACAATTGATATGCAACCCAACCGCCTATCTGTGAATTGTTGGTAATTGCCACGTTCAGATGATGAAGTGAAGCGCTGTGCTGTCCATTGCACTTTATGTTAATCTCCATATTGCTATATGTGCAGTTTTCAGGTTTTCATTTTGCATACACTGTTAATTTAAAGCAGTTGTGCAAAGTACAAAATGTATCCCCTATGTACAGGATAAGGGATAACTAACTGATCGGTGGGGCCTGACTGCCGGGAACCGCACAATCCTAAGAACTGTGGTCCCATGTTCCTGCCTTAATGAAGTAGCAGGTCGAGAATATGTCCTGCTGCTCTATTTATTCTCTATGGGACCACCGATGACAGCCAAGTGTGGTGGACCAAACATGCCATTTTCACTGATGATTGGTAGGAGATGCCCGGGAATTTTTTTTTACAGCCTAGCAGTGCAAGTGGTAGACAGATAACACATGGAAGGAAAAAAAACAGACACCCAGACCAACAACAGACCATTCATGGACATCTTCATGAATTATACACTGTCTTGTAATGGACGCAGATGTGTGAATACTCTTTAAGTGTGTTGGACCATCCTTTGGGTCCAACAAGGAAAGGAATTCTGCCTCTGCACCAAACTTGCTTTCTGTACTGCCCATGTAACTGTCTAAGATGCCTGTGACGGGCTTTCAGACCAGTTTTCAGCTCGAAATATTTGTGGGTTTGCCATACCCATTGCAGAGGGGAATTTGCTAGTGGTTGCAGACTGCTGCCCAATATATCCTGTATGGGTGAACAAGCCAGACACCAAGTATGAGTCAAGTGTGACTAGCTAAACTGCCCACCTGTGAACCGTTGAGTAAGGTAAAGCTGAGTGATACTGTATACTGAACTATGTCCTACTACCGTGTGCCAGAGTGTACAAAGCCAGTGACAGACCAAGTCCTACTAAGTGGAGTGAGGAGAGAGAGTTATTAGAGACTGCTGCCTGTAAGTGTAACCGCCATGCATAGAGCCTCTGCCCAGAAGTGTAATCAACAAGCATAGTGCCTCTGCCAAGAAGTGTATGCACCAGTGTTATGGCTTGTACATATTGTTGTGGGTGACCATTAAGACTGTTATATCTGTGAAATGGAGACTGTAACTATCATGTTAGTTGTCTCAATACTGACTAAACACCTGCTCCTGTTAGACTTGCTGACTAAGAGTCTGACATTGTTCCATCCTCGCGTGGAGCTTCAAGACCACAAAGACCAATACAACCCATAAGGGATGACTCCCTTAGGACTCATTCACGCAGCAGTGAAAAAAAACGTAGTTACAAATGGATAACCTGTGAGTTTTTTTTATGGCCATTTAGCTTCGGTGTGTGCATCTATTTTGTGGCCATAATACCCAATTGTAACAGCCATTTTGCATCCATTTTTATCAGCCACTAACAACAGATGCATTTCATAGGATTTTTTTTTTAAATCCGAACCTCTCTGTATATATAATGGCCCAATAGTGCACACGATGTCTCTGGTCATAAATGAATGGGGTTGTGCAGTGGAGTAATGCTGATGACCTATCCTCAGGATAGGTGATGAATATCAGATCACTGGGGGCAGGGTCATAGCTAGGCTCATGGGCCCTGGTGCAAGAGTTCAGCTTGGGCTCCCCTTTCTTCAGCGCTTTGTGGCAAGGGGCAGGGAAGCACATAGCCTTCATTCTGCCTGAGGCAAAAATTGAAACAGCCACCCCCACCCCCATGCCAAATTCTTGACCTAACCCCTTTCCTCCAGCCAGAGATGTAACTTGACCAGCATGCATTTTCTATACTATCAGTGTCTTCTTATGTGGCACAAGGGTCTTTGGGCCCCCCTCGGGCTCCTGGGCACAGTAGCGACTGCTACCTCTGCTGAACCACTATATAGCACCCCTGCAGATCAGCTGCTTGAAGGAGTCACAACACTTGTGTGAGCACTAGTGTTAGGCGAGCATGCTGCACAGCCAATAAACGTGCAGGGAAGTACTGGCCAGTGGCGTGGGGGGTTGCGAGGGGGGTGCAGGGGGTGCGGGCCGCACCGGGTGACACCAGTCTGATGGGGTGTCACCCGCCGGCCGCCGGAGCTCTCCTTACTTCTCGCAAGCACGTCTGCCCGGCCGTCACGTGGTGAAGGGGGTGTGACTGCCTGGTGAGTGGCGCCGCGGCGGATGCCCTGCAGGAGCAGCCAGCAGGCCTAGGACTCGAGTCTGGAGCTAATAGATTGGGTGGTGAGTCACGTGACAGCAGTGACTCACTCACACAGCCAGCCAGACCTGCCACTGCCGCGCCTGAGGGAGGAGGAGGTGTGGTGTGTAGCGCAGAGAGTGCATATTGACTTTATATTTAGATGATTTCATTTAATACCCCATTATAGTATTTATTAAATTTAGGGGGGTGGGGGGTTTGGCCTCCTGGTCCAGCCAGGTTAAAGCTTGAACAGAAGGTGGAAATGCACTTTAATGCTCTATGACTCATGGAGCATTAAAGTGCATTTCCTGGAAATGCAGCAAACTACATAATGGAGGGCAGTGTGGGGGCAAATTACTTAGTGGGGGGAGGGGAAATTACAAAATGGAGGGCAGTGTGGGGGCAAATTACTTAGTGGGGGGGTGCAAATTACATAATGGAGGGCAGTGTGGGGGGCAAATTACTTAATGTGAGGCAGTGTGGGGTATTTATATGTATGTGTGTTGGATATATATGGTGTACGTGTCCCGACGCCATGCGCCCGCCGTAGTAAGGAACCTGTTCTCAAAAATTTGAATCCGACCCCCCCCCCCAGTTGTCGATCTGCCTGCTAGCACCCCCAACCCCCCTTCCTGTTGGCAATCTGTCTGCTTAGCCCCCCCCTCTCACGTCAGCGGTCTGTTTACTATCCAAACCCTCCCCCCCGCATTACCGCTTGGGTCAGTCGGCAGGCTCAGTGAAGGACGTAAGGGGTGTCAGGTTTAGTGTTGAAAGGTGTTTTATCTGGCTGCAATATATATTATTAGCGCAACCTGCGCTAAATTACGTGCAATTGTTTGGCCGCTGCTGACAGTGACACAACCTCTGCTACATCTGTTGTGTTACATTTGCGCATCCTAAATATCTGTGACATTCAGGCCAATTGTTTGTCCACTGCTGACAGCAAAATTACCTGCGCTACATCTCCTGTATAACGTTTGCGCATCCTAAATATCTATGACATTCAGTGTAATTTTTCCCTAGCCGCTAGTGACAGCAACATTACCTGCGCTACATCTCATGTATAACGTTTGCGCATCCTAAATATCTGTGACATTCAGTCAAATTTATTTGCGCATACAGGAGAAACACGAAAAATTTGAATATTGTGCAAATGCAAATTTGTGAAAATTAAAAGGAATTGCATTAATGCAGCCTAAAATTAGAATTTAGTGAAAAGGTTCAATATTCTAGGCTTAAAGTATCATACTCTAGTCAGCTAAATAATCCATATTCCCTGAGCAAAGGGTACCTCAAAATTGTGACTTTGGGGTTTCATAAGCTGTAAGCCATAATCATCCAAATTATAACAAATAAAGGCTTGAAATATCTCGCTTTGCATGTAATGAGTCTATCTCATGTGTTAGTTTCACCTTTTAAGTTGCATTACTGAAATAAATTAACTTTGCACGACATTCAAATTTTTTGAGTTTCACCAGTACACTTACAAAACCTGAGCTACTGTATGTGTGACATACTTGCAAGCATACTGTATATACCATTTAATATGCTCAAGGCGAGCAGTAAGGGACGGGGAAGTGGCCCTGGTCGCGGTGAAACTGTGCCTGCTGCAAGAGCACAAGAAACACACTCATCCACGATACCTAGCTTCATGCCCCAGTTTGCAGGGCGGCGCAGGACACTACTCTCAAAATCAGACCAGTGCGACTAGGTGGTCGGTTGGATTGTAGCAAATAATGCTTCAAGTCGGTTAAGCACCACCCTGTCTTCCACAAAGTCCAGTCTCAGTAGCCAGGAGTCTGGTCAACAGAATCCTCACCCTGATCCTCCTTCCTCCCACCATGGAGAGTCTTGCCAAAAAAGTGATCACACACTCGGATATTCCGAGGAGCTCTTTTCATCGCCATTCCTTTATTTGGGCCTTTTGCCAAGCCTGCTTGAAGAGGGACATGAGGAGATCTTGTGCTCTGATTCCCAAACTCTTGAGCATCCACAGTCAGAAGAAGATGACGTTGGGGAACGGCAATTAGTGTTTCACGAGGTGGATGATGATTATAAGACACAGTTGCCAATAAGTCAACGGCAATTAGTGTCTCAAGAGATTGATGATGAGGATGAGACACAGTTGTCAATAAGTGAGGTTCTTGTTAGAACAAGTCAAGAGGATGACCAGAGTGAGGAAGTGGAAGAGGAGGTGGTGGACAATAAAATCACTGACCCAACCTGGGAAGGTGGCAAGCCGAGCAAGGACAGCAGTACAGAGGGGGAGGGATCCGCAGCACCGCAACAGGCTGGAAGAGGCAGTGGGGTGGCAAAAGGGAGAAGGCGGGCCACACCAAAAAGGCCAGCGACTGGTCCCTGAAGCACCCCCTTGTGGCAATCTCCCTTTCCAAGGGGTAGGTGTTCCGCAGTCTGGTGCTTTTTTGAGGAAAGTGTCATTTGCAACCTGTGCTGTACCAAAATTAGCAGGGGTGTGAACACTAGCAACCTCACCACTACCAGCATGATCCGCCACATGGCATCAAAGCATCCTAATCAGTGGGCCGAACGCCTGGGTACACAATCAGTGTCTGTGTGTCACACCACTGCCTCCTCTTCCCCTGTGTTATGTGCTGGCCAATCCCCTGTCCAAGACACAGGCCCGGATGCCTCCCGCCCTGCACCTGGACCTTCGCAAGCGCCATCAGCTAGCACATCCACTTCTGTGTCCCAGCGCAGCGTACAGATGTCCATACCCCAGGCCTTTGAACAAAAGCGCAAATACCCAGCCACTCACCCACAGGCAATAGCACTAAATGCACATCTTTCCAAATTGCTGGCCCTGGAAATGTTCCCATTTAGGCTCGTGGACACTGAGGTTTTCCGCAGCCTGATGGCGGCGGCTGTCCCTCATTACTCAGTCCCCAGCCGCCACTATTTTTCCTGGTGTGCAGTGCTTTTGGCCAGGGATGCTACATTTCCCTGATGGCACACTGGGTGACGGCACACTCCACAATGGAGGCCGGGAGCAAGTCATACCCTGGGATGGCACAGGTGCTACCGACGCCAAGGAGTGCTGGCTCTACTTCAATCAGGATTTACGCCACCACCTACATTTGTGGCTGCAACCCCCCTTCTCCTCCTCCACTTCCACCTCTGAATTCTCATCTTGCAGCACCAGTCAGCCATCAGTCAGAAGCTGGAAGCAGTGTAGCACTGCAGTGGGGAAGCGGCAACATGCCGTGCTGAAACTAATTTGCTTAGGTGACAAACAGCACACCGCCGCAGAGCTGTGGCAGGGTATAAGGGACCAGACTGAACTGTGGCTCTCGCCACTCAACCTACAACCAGGCATGGTAGTGTCTGATAATGGCCGTAACTTAGTGGCGACTTTGTAGCTCGGCAAGCTCACACACATACCATGCCTAGCCCACGTGTTCAACTTAGTGGTTCAGCGGTTTCTCAAACCCTACCCCAATTTGCCTGAGCTACTGGTGAAGGTGTGCCGCAAGTGTGCCCATTTCCAAAAGTCATCTACAGCTGCCGCTAGTCTCGCAACGCTACAGCAATTGCCAGCTCACCGACTCTTGTGCGACATGAGCACGTGCTGGAAATCCACGTTCCAAATGTCGGCCAGGCTTTGTGAGCAGCAGAGGGCAGTAGTGGAATACCAGCTGCAACATGGTCGTCACCTTTCCTGTCAGCTTCCGCTCTTCACAAGCGACGAGTGGGCATGGATGTCTGACCTCTGTGAGGTTTTACGCAACTTTGAGGAATCAACACAGATGGTGAGTGGCGATAACGCTATCAGAGTAACCATCCCAGTTCTGTGTCTACTCAAACACTCGCTGCTCACAATTATGGCGGACGCTTTGCATGTGGAAGAGGTGGAAATGGGGGAAGACAGTACACAGGGTGATAGCCAGACCACCCTCAATTCGTCTTCTCAGCGCAAATTGGATGATGATGAGGAGGAGCAGGAGACGGTTGCCTCCGCTACAGAGGGTAGTACCCATGGCAGGTTTATTCTATCTGTTCAGCGTGGATGGGCCGAAAATGAGGAAGAGGATGAGGAGATTGAGAGTCAACCTCCTGATGAGGACAATGAAGTCTTGTCTGTTTGGACTCTGGAACACATGGCTAACTTTATGTTATGTTGCCTTTCCCGTTGCATTTTGGCCAACACCGATTACTGGTTGTTAACCCTTCTCGACCCCAGCTACAAAGATAACTTCTTATGTCTCGATTCTGTGGTGGAGAGGACGAGCAAAATGGTGCAATACCAGAAGGTCCTTGTGGAAAAATTGCTCAGGCAGAGTACATAGTTCCTTGGGCAACCGAGGAGAAGAGACGAGGGGAACACACAGCAGTTCCAACAGAGGCAGGCCAACACTCTCCAAGGCCTGGGACAGTTTCATGACACCCCGCCAGCCTAGTGTCACAAGGAGGCAAAAGTTTTGGAAGATGGTAAAGGAGTACGTAGAAAACTGTGTCAGCGTCCTCAGTGATCCCTCTGTGCCTTAAAATTATTGGGTGTCCAAGCGGGACACGTGGCACGAACTGGCGCTCTACACCTTGGAGGTGCTGGCCTGCCCTGCCACCAGCGTTTTGTCAGAGCGGGTATTTAGTGCTGCTGGGGGCAAAATAACTGATAAGGGCATCCACCTGTCAAAAATGCTGACAGGTTGACTCTTATCAAAATGAACAAGGCCTGGATTGCCCCTGACTTCTCTACTCCACCAGAGGAAAGCGGCTGAACATAAAGGCACCTGAAATGTGGCTTTTATGGTGTATTGAATACACTGTATTCCCATGCAACCCTTCCACCACAAAAAAGGGTATATGGTTCAATCTTCCTTTTCTCGTCCTCCTCCTCCTCCTCCATCATATCAACATGCTTATTAGGCTGCCCTCGCTCCTAATGTTTTAGATGGTCAGCTCGGCAGCAGGCCCTCGCCCACAAAATGTTTGAGATGGTCAGCTCAGAAGCAGGCCCTCGCCCACAAAATTTTTTTAGATGGTCAGATTGGAACCTGAGCTGAACATAACAACCTGCTGCTGAACATAAAGCGCAACAATTACAAACATTGTTGCAACATGGTCCCAATGCTGTTAACAGCATTGGGACCATGTTGCAACAATGTTTGTAATTGTTGCGCTTTATGTTTTGTGTACTTCTGTTTCTATGGTGATGTGACGTCATTACGTTTGACGCCGATATGGGCGCACTATTTAAATGTGTTTCATGCAGTAATTTACCATGCTTTAAAAAGGCTCGCATTCGAGCCGAAACACATGTCGTATCTGCGCTGTTTCTCCTCTACGCTTGAATAAAGCAAAGATTTGTGACAAGAAGTGAAGTGCCGGTCTTTTGTTCCATATATATATATATATATATATATATATATATAGAAGAATAAACACACCGCAGCACATCCGTATGGTGAAAAATGGTGGAATCCTTTATTCACCCAAGCAGCGACGTTTCGGTCCGCTTGCTGGGACCATTCTCAAGCCCAGGCTTGAGAATGGTCCCAGCAAGCGGACCGAAACGTCGCTGCTTGGGTGAATAAAGGATTCCACCATTTTTCACCATACGGATGTGCTGCGGTGTGTTTATTCTTCTAGCTATTTGATACTTTGGATCGAGTGTCGACACCGCTGGCACCCAACACTTGCTACTAGGTGTGCTGCCCTGAACTTTCATCATTTTCTATATATATATATATATATATATATATATATATAATTTTTTTTGGTAATTACATATTTTTTTGAATTACCCCAAAAAATATATATATATATATAAATAAAATTTTGCCTTTATTTCTGGCGGGATTCAAACTCACAACCTTCTACATTGCAGCCCAGAATGTTAACCACTACACTATAGAGCTGCATGATCAGTTGCTAAAAAAATATGAGACTTCTGCTGTTACTATTTGTAAGTATTCCTATACAGCAGAAGTCTCATATTTATTTATTTTTTTAGTAAGTTGCCATGCAGCTGTATACTGTGGTGGTTAACATTCTTGGCTGTAATGTAGAAGGTTGTGAGTTTGAATCCCGCCAGAAACTTTTCAGAAATAGAGGCTAAGTTAGATTTAAATACACTGACTCGAGTACACGCGATATTCGGCCGAGCATGGTAATGCTCGAGCTGAACTGGTGTTCGGCTGAGCATGCTTGCCCAACACTAGTGTTCACCCTAACCGGCTACAATCTCTGGGGCTTTGCAGGCACTTGAGGATTGGCGTGACACGGTGAGATGGAACTCCACTTAAAAAAAAATCTGGAGCAAGATCCAGCACTGCTGACATTAAAACTGGGTTCTTTATTTTCATGCGAGATACAAGCAGATAAAACATTGGTTTCGGGCTACACTGGCCCTTTGTCAAAAAAAACATTGAAAATAAACAATCTGGTCTTAAAGTCGGCATCGTCTTTTTTGCATTCTCAGTACATGTATTAATTGTATAGCTGCCTTAGTTACAGACAACACTTGTCTACCTGATACTACCTTGCAGGAATGGGAGTTGCTATAGGAGCCCAGATCCTTCTTTAAAGGGAATCAGTCACCAACGACTCCCTATCTTTTGCATAGACACGTAGCTGTACTACACCGGCTTAGAACACTGTTTTTCTTTTGTTGATCCAAGGCTCTGTTCCCAAAATAAGATTATGATTTTCTTTATTAGGTCTTTGGTGCAATGATGGTGTCACCGTTGCTCTATTTGAACCCAATGTCCATTCATTTCTGTGGTCAGTCCCTCCCTAGCTGCTTAGATTGACAGGGCCAGGCAGTGGCAAAGCACTGACCAATATTTTTTGGGTGGCTGTAATACAGCATCTGATTCTGCCCTGACACATACAACATTATTATTTATTAGACCATCAGCATCAAATCTGTGTCTAGACTATTCAAGGTAGTGACATACCTAGAAGAGATGGGGGTGTAGATTAAGGAGCTAGGTTTTGCCACCCAGAATAGAAGATCCGAGTGTTTGCTACCCCTTTCTGTGACCCTTGGGCCAATTCCTTACCCTCTAATTTGCTAACAGTGCCGAATGGTATCCTACCTAGGTTCTTGCTGCCCAGTAACAAAACAGGAGACAGGACCAACCAGAGATGGATCCCCTTTCTCCAAGCAACGCACAGCGCCAAACAGTTAAAGATGGGTAAAGATCTATGACACTATTCAGCAAGGATACCAAGTGGCTTTGAGAAGGGGCCTTAGAGGATTTCCAATTTAATAGCAGGGTTTGACATAAGAAGATGTAATGAGGCCAAGGAGACTGCTCTCTGAGAAGCATATGCCTGAGAGACCTGGATGAAAGTTATGAGACTGTCTTAGTATGTATGAATTTCTGGTTGGAAACCTCAGGTCTTGGGTCATCATATTTTGTCATTGTGACCTACGACCATCACAAGACACTTAAATTTGACAAATCGAAGAAATCAGGTGAGGGACAAATGCTTGTTCACAGCACTTTATATTCTGTGACCTGAATAAAAGGTCTCTGCTGCTGACAACTGTTAGTATGAGTAAGGAATCAAGCTCTACCCATAGGAAATGTACACTTGCTTAGTTTTCCGATCAATCTGAGAGATGTGGGCATAGAGTAAACAGGCTGAGTATGGCGCCCGGTTGGATAGTAATATCGATAACTAGCCTATCAGTTATTGCCAATTATAACAGCCTTTAATGCTCTGTGAAGGAGTTAAATGGAGAAATCAGCAGTCAGCCTAACCTACTTTCTGCTCATTATGTCAATAAGATCTAAGTTGGTGGATGAGAACATTCTGCGCTGGTTTTCTACAGAAGGATTACAAATGCCTGAAAGCGATGGTGCAAAAACGGAGCCGAAAAGCGTCTGTACTCTGCACACAGGATTTCATTACTAATTGAAAACTTCCAGCCGTGTGGTTTTTCCTCTACTCATTTTGCTGGATGTGTCGATATCTTAACTACAGATCCACACATCATAGCGGCTGAGCCCGGGATGAGGGTGCGCACTGCTCAGCAGATCCCATTAAATACGAGCTCTGATTATCTATGATGTGATAAGAGGCTGGCTGAATATAATACAGCGCTGTGTGCCGGGACAAGGCTTTGTTTCCCGTATGAAGTCAAGCCACATGTTCACTAGTAATGCCAAACAATGCCATAAATGGGATACCTAATACTTTTAGATTTTTGGAAATTAAAGAGTAACATAGTTTGTAAGGCTGAAAAAGATATACGTCCATCTAGTTTAGCCTGTTATCTTGCAAAAAAGCCCCATGATGTAGAAGGCAAATTTAATTTTACAGGGAAAAAAACTCCATTTGTGGTCTGACTAGTGATTTGTAAAGTGGCAGGACTATGTTCTCATCACGGGCATCTATGCCCTTTTTGATGCAACCCATTATCTTATTGGCCTTGGCAGCAGCTGCCTGACACTGGTTGCTACAGTTAAAGGGGTTTTTCAACCCCTATAATGACCCCCAAAATGCCTGGGCCCCTCATACTGGTCATACTTACACAGCTCCCCGGCACCGCACGCTGCATCTCCCTGTCACATGGGTCACATCTGGCAACAGGGGGCAGGGGGTTTCTTTTGCAGCCAATAGCAGGCTGAGATGGGAACAAGCCTCCCTAACGTCAGCCGCAATGCTAGGGAGGCTTGTTCCCGTTGCGGCCTGCTATTGGCTGCCCCCCGCAACGCCCCACCGCACCCCCGTCGCCGATGTTTTGTTCCGCATGACGGGGAAATGCAGCGGCAGCCGTGCGGGCATCAAAAGTGACGCGGATGTCGGGGAGCAGGGTAAGTATGACTAGTTTGGGAGGCATATTAGGGGTTGGGTAACCCCTTTAAGTTTATTGTAGTTCTGCATTTTGGACAATCCCTACTTGCTAAAAGGATCTTTTGACAATAAGCAGATGACAGAGTGGCCCCTCGGGATCAGGTGCAACCTGTGGCAGTAAATGTCCAATTTCCCACTGAGTATATAGGTCTATTACTGTATGCAGGAGGTGGACAAGAAAGATAAACAGCAGAGGCCGCTACTAGAGACGAAAATGTAATGTACATAAAACAAACAATATTCTTATTATGTGTATATTGCAATAATACTCCATCTGAAGGGCCCTATTTATTGCACAGTAAAGCTTATATTGGGATAACCCATTTAAATAGCATCTGTCAGCAGATTTGTACGAAACTGGCTGACCTGCAGTGATGGCCAGTTCGCATTGTTCGCCCGCGAACATATGCGGGCTGCCATCTTTTTTCACAAGTCCGGTGAGGCACAGGTAAGCCCTTACCTGTGCCTGTGCCGCGAGCCGGTCTGAAAACAAATGCGGTCGCCGGGAGCAGGCAGTTCCGAGAACAGCCCGATGAAGGCCCCCGGTGGCTGCCTCGCCGGACTTGTGAAAAAAGATGGCAGCCCGCATATGTTCGCGGGTGAACAATGCGAACTGGCCATCACTGCTGACCTGTTACATGTGCACTTGACAGCTGAAAGCATCTGTGTTGGGCCTGCATAGCTGAGAAAAATGAAGCTTTAATATATGCAAATGAGCCTCTAGGAGCAACGGGGGTGTTGCAGTTACACCTAGAGGCTCAGCTCTCTCTGCAACTGCTGCGGCCTCTGCACTTTGATTGACTTTAGGAGAAGTCAGGGCCAGGCATGATCACGTTTACACTGCCTGTCCCTGTCAAACAATGTGCAGAGGGCACGGCAGTTTCAGAGAGAGCTGAGCCTCTAGGAGTAAAGGTAAGCTCCTAGAGGCTCATTTGCATATATTATTTTACTCAAAATAAAAAAAAAATCAGTAATGCCAGCACATATGATCAAGGACCAAAACAGATGCCTTCAGCTGCCAAGCGCACATGTAGCAGGTAGAATTATGCTGACAAATGCCCTTTAAGGGTCCATTCACACATCCGTATGTGTTTTGCGAATCCGCAAAACACGGACACTGGCAATGTGCGTTCCACATAGCCAGCACCCTCATAGAAAATGCCTTTTCTTGTCCGCAATTGCAGACAAGAATAGAACATGTTCAATTTTTTGGCGGAACGGAAGTGTGGATCCGCAAATGCGGATGCGGACAGCACATTCCGGCCCTATTGAAAATGAATGGGCCCGCACCTGTTCCGCTAAATTGCGGAACAGATGCAGACCCATTTTGCGGACGTGTGAATGCACCCTAAGAGATGGAAAACATGTTACCTGGCCAGCGCTCCATTGACTTCTAATCTTTTCCATTTCAGCAGTGACAGGCAAAGGGGCTGGCGTTAAGGCCTCTTGCACACAAACTTTTTTTTTTCCGTTTCCATTTTTTGCGTTCCGTATACGGACCGTATACGGAACCATTCATTTCAATGGATCCACAAAAAAAACGGAAGGTACTCCGTATGCCTTCCGTTTCCGTATTTCCGTTCAAAGATAGAACATGTCCTATTATTGTCCGCATAACGGACAAAGATAGTACTGCTGTTCCGCAAAAAAAGAAATGCACATGGACGTCATCCGTATTTTTTGCGGATCCGTTTTTTGCGGACTGCAAAATACTGAAAAAGCCATACAGTCATGTGCAAGAGGCCTAAAAGACCGGGCTAATCATCGCCCATTGTAAGCAGGGAGGAAGGTTCCTGCTGCAGCAATTTGCCTCCCAGTCAGAGACTGGTTTAATTGAAGTATGCAAGAAGATGGTTCAGACATGGAGGATTCTAACCATTTGTGATATGGGAGAGATATGGATGAAGAAGGGGACGTTATCATTAGGTTCTTGCTCCCATGCATTTTTTGGTTTATTTTTCACATTTCAGGGGGAACTGCATTTTTTTGCTGCTGGTCGAAATCAAAATCTTCATCACAGCACATAAAGAAGTCTTGAAAATATTAATAAGATGATCCATTCATAGAGTTCTTTTGTTTTTGCAGCTTTTGATTGACAGTAGCTCTATATGCGAGATTCCTTATCTATCTACTGTCTTGTTGAAAAAAAAAATCTTATTATGTTTTCCGCAACTTTACAAGTCTCCTTTTGATCATCAATGATTTGATATTTTTTTTATCTTGTCTTGATATTAGCTCCACCTGGGGCCACACAAGCTTCTGAGGAATCGTCAGCGAAGTAACATCTACCATAACCCAGACTCAGGGTTTCTCTTGAACATGTGAGACTAAAGTTCTCGTGTTCTGTTATATTGATATATTTAATGACTAGCTCCAGCAACATACCATAACTCTTTATTGATATGCCAGTTTCTACTTAACTGGCTGAATTTCTATCTGATTTTAATGGGGTATTCATCCTCCTCAAATTGATATTTTTGTTTAAGAGTTGTCAGAGCCCCGTCCCTTCACCGATCTTGGCTTAACGAGGTTGCCTCATTAAATGTCATAGTGTTGCCCACCCAGACCCTTCTCTATTATAAACCGTCATGAAGCTTACTAAGTTCTGGTCTCACGGACCTTTCCAATCAACTTTTTACCAGTTCTGCCATTCCAATGAATGTCACCAAAGGGAAAAGCATTTACAGCTGACAGCAACTCAGATAATCACAAGTGATCACTTGGAGTTTCTGAAGGTGGACAGTGGACACTAGTTGCCAGCAGGTTTCATGAGATAATCACTGGAATCAGTCATCTCGAACACCTGCCGCGGACTTTAGAATAGATCAGTAAGGCTGAGTTCACACTTCAGTTATTTTGTTAGTTATTTTCATTAGTTATTGTGATCCAAAACCAGGTGCGGGTCAAACACAGAACAGGTGCAGATCTCTCCATTATACCTTATCTCTGAGTAGCCTTCACTACTGGTTTTGGCTCACAATAACTGATAGAAATAACTGACCAAATAACTGAAGCGTGAGCCTAATTTGCATAACGATACTCACCCCTATTTCCCTGCTATGCGACTACAAACCAGCTGTAGAATGCATAAAGAAGACTTCTCCAGGAGTCCTCTCCATTATATGAGCATGCACATTACTGATCTGGAGTAAGCGGCAAGTGTTCTATACATGTATTACTGTACTTCCTAGACTTGCAGGAATGACCGATTCCCTTTAAACAGAAAGACATAGAAACATCCCTAAAGCTTGCCATGCATATAAGATACTCACCCGCTACCACGCCAACCATCTTGAGGGACAAATGTTATTATAGTTAAGAGCTGAATTCACAGGGTCAGCCTGTTTCTAGCATAAAATACCTTTTTCAGAAGTTTTTAGCTTCTATGTGATCGCCTTGGTGCTGATGCTTATCCTTGCTGCCGAGAACATTCAGTCTCCTTCCCACTCTGGCAGCTCATAGCATAGTCCCCTTCTTGCTCCCCCTGCAGAAGGAGTCCTCGCAGCTATACTGCCAGGCTACGGCCAAGGCTCTGCTCCTTCTCTGACAAGCAGAGCAAAAGGCTATTTCTATTACTATTCAGAGACCTGGCTGTGGAGAGACTGACCTCAGTAGATGGACATGCTTATTGCTATACTTTTTGAAGACACGGTGTCATCATACTATGTAGGGAAATTTAGCTCTTCACTGGATTGTCTTGTATGTCAAAAATGATTTGATTGTTCAGTTCTATACAATGATTACGATATTTAAATTGTCCTTGTACTTTGAAAAGCACTTGTCAGCATACCAAAGGTTTTGATTGGTGGGGATCAGAGTGCCGAGACTCCCATTAAATGTTAGAAGGACAGAGATCTCTCTCCCCTCTACATGAGACAAAGAGAGAGAATGTGCTATGTGGGTACTTCTCTCTCCTCGTTCTAGTGATCGGTGGAGGTATCAGCATTCAGATTTCCACCAATCAAAACATCTGATATAACGCTATGACATATGAAAAGTTATTTCAAACTACAGGGACGCTTTAATGGTAAGACAACCTCATTAAGGCATTATGTCATTCACTTCATCTGTCAGTGGATTTAATAGTATGGCTGATCAGTGCAGTACAATGGCTCTTTATAGTGGAAATAGAGACATTCATATTTTTGGTGTTAAAATGGTTATTCAGTGAGGTAATCTGAACAAAAATGGGATTGAAGAGGACAAAAATAACAAAAAGGGAGTATTTAGCCTACCGATCCCACAATACTGCTGTTCAGTGCTGCTCTGGTCCCACTCCTCTCCATTGTCTCTCCTCGGGCTCCAAAGGCTGGAGACAGCTTCGACTGCCCTCTTAAAGGAAATGTGTCACCAAAAATTTCACCAAAAAAAAAACCAAATAGTAAGATATTTTCTAATCTGTTTTTATTTTCTCATTGTAGATTTTTTATTTTATTTTATTTCCTGAACATTATAATGGGGGCGGCCATCTTTCCTGAGCTGTTCTTAACAGCATTTACAAGGCATTAAAAAATGATTGCTTTACGGCAGCCCCATGGTCCATAGACACAATGGTCAGGAGGGGACCCTATTGACTTCTATGGGAGAGTTTTCTAGGCATGCTCTGTGCCCTGTGCACAGGAAAGAATAGATAAGCTCTGACAATCACTTATTGTGAATGGAGGATCCTGTCTTATCTGTAAACAGAGGTGATATCATTACAGGCAGGATTAGAATGCGTTAACTGCAGTAAAGTGATCTGTACAAACCAAGACGTGGCGCCAATTATTAGATATAGTGGCCAGTGCGAAAACTGCAGCATTTTTGGTTTTAGTTTAAATATAAAAAGTGACATGGAAAATTAAAAAATAACATAATCAAAAATAATTTAGATTCCCTTTAACTAATCCCAAGCTGAGGTAGGTCACCACCCTCTCTGACCCCATTTGTACTTATAATTATTTCACTGGAATGCCCCATTAAAGGGTCACATTGGAGGAAAGTAGAAACTATCGCACATATTCGCATGCGGAAACTCAATACCAGGAGGATGAAGAAATGCACAGCATTCACAAAGTGCATGCAGATGTCATAGCGGACATATTGTCAGTCCTGACCTGGCAGTGTACTAAAGTCTTTCTCAAGACATATCCATACCTTCTATTATGGCAATAGTATGAAATATTGGTTAATGGTTAGCACTGGTGCCTTGCAGCAATTGGGGTCTTAGGCCGACCAAGGACAACATCTGCATGGAGTTTGTAGGTTCCCCCTGTGGGTTTCCTCTAGGTACTCTGTTTCCTTCCATGCTCCAAAGACATACTGATAGGGAACTTAGATTGTGAGCTCCATTGGGGACAGCAAGCAATGATAATGTCTGTAAAGTGCTAGGTAAGTAAAATAAAGTTATAATAAAAAGCTTTCATTTTTTGCAGCACTATCAGAGCCATAGACAACACAGGGAAATATGGCTAATTGAATATTGACCAGAAAAGTACCAGTCCATTAGGTGTTCAATGAACACAGTGCACACTGTTCTGCACAGTCAATATACGGCAGTACGAAGGGCTCTGGCAGTGAAGTCAAGCACATTAGCAGAACTAACAGGAAATTATCAATAAAAAGAAATTTCATCCACAAGGTGACACAGCATATTACTTTAAAGGGGTTCTGCACTTTGTTTTAACTGATGATCTATCCTCTGGATAGATCATCAGCTTCTGATCGGCGGGGGTCCGACACCTGGGACCCCCGCCAATCAGCTGTTTGAGAAGGCAGAGGCGCTCCAGTAGTGCTGCGGCCTTCTCACTGTTTACCGCCGGGCCACTGACGTCACAACTGGTATCAACTAGCGTGGGCGAGGCTAAGCTCCATTCAAGTGAACAGAGCTTAGCCCCGCCCACGCTAGTTGATACTAGTTGTGATGTCAGAGGATAGATCATCAGTTAAAACAAAGTGCAGAACCCCTTAATTACAAGAGAACTCTTGAGTTGGGGGGTCTCAGAGGTCAGATTTCCACTTATCTAGCACTGATCATCTATCTAATGAATATGACATAAATAATAAAATGATGAAATATTGCTCCCATAGAGAAGCTGGACACCTTGGAAACACTTTTGGGCACTGATCGATTCCAGCATTGGCTGCAGTGGCAGAAGTGACCCCTGTCCACTCCAAAAGTTCAGAAGCAGAGAACTAAAGCATAGCAGACTGAAGGATCCAGAACTGAGCAGGTAAGTGTGCTTCCCTTCACAGGTTCAGCAGGGAAGGAAGAAGGGGGCTACCCAGAGTGTTTCAAACCTGGACAACGCCTTTAAGATCCTCTCTTGAAATAAAATATACTAGCATTTTCTAGTACTAGTCATAAAGGTGGGGCTGTGACAACTACTGAATTCTTTCCCACTGTCAGAAAATTACCCAGTTATCAAACTGGTGTAAAGTAGAACTGGCTTAGTTGCCCATAGCAACCAATCCAATTCTACCTTTCATTTTTGACAGCTCCTTTGGAAAATGAAAGGTGGAATCTGATTGGTTGCTAGGGGCAACTAAGCCAGTTCTACTTTACACCAGTTTGATAAATTACCCCATTTGAATGGCTGTGCTGTAGGGTTGCCATGCCAACCAACCAAGCCCCGCTGGTGGACCTATCAGATCAGGTTTTTGGCTCAGCATCCAATCCCACAACTAGGTGGGAGGGTTTGTTTCTACGCTGGCTCTTGCGCCCTGTGTTACTCATTACTACTGCATTTGAACTCTGGTAATCTGATTGTGGCTTGATTTCAAGATGAACATCTCCTGATTTGTCTTCTACTGGTATTCTAACTGTGGTTGGTTTCTGGATTAAACCCATGTCTGCTGTTTTGGCACATGTCTCTCCTTGTTTTGACCCTGTTTGTCTACTACTCTTTGCACTCCATCCTGTTATTTTGGTAGGTCTGGTTCAACAGAGCTTGCACCAGTTTTCTGCTAACTTACCCTACAGATGTAACCTGGGCACCTAGCAGCCATGTCCATCCGGCCTTGTGGAGTGCCCTGGTGAAGAACATAGGGGTAGCTTTAGCTTCCTACTAACCAGAGTGGAAACAGTTTTTCAGTTTGCTGGCTGTGGTTTTAGACAGTGAACATACAATTTAGTAAGAAATAGGAATTTTCCATTCTTAAGCAATGAATCTTGGCTTTATGTATAGTATATGGGGACTTCATTTTGCCTAATGTACAACAAAAGAGTTTATTTTACAAGTAGGATTCTGGATAGGGACCTTTAAGTGTTAATTCACTTTAATGATGTGAGATTTCAATAATGTGGTGTTATTATGAAAAAGTTATATTCACCAAAAACAAGGTCAATCTGAGTCTTGATCTGGAACATTAAGAAACAACTGGCATTTCCACATAAAATGCAGCATCTACTGTCCCTACTTTAGGCCTGAAATGTCAGTTTGCAATATATTCAGGGCCGGACTGGCCTACCGGGATACCGGGAAAATTCCCGTTAGGCCGGAAGCCTTGACCAGCGCCCTTACTACTGTGTCACAACTTACACGCTTCTCATTTACAAGATTCAAATCCAACGAATCCCAGGCTTAGTCATCTGTATTGCCGTCCTCAGGACAGCGATACAGATGCCTTGCCTGTGCTGTAGCAGGAGAGGGAGAGATGTGTCTGCTGGGATTCAAACCCACGACCTTCTGTAGCAGAGGCAAAGCACTTACCCACACAGCTATAAGAGCTGAATAGCCACTGATTGAAAAAATATGAGACTTCTACTGTAGACTCTGTTATAGCTGTTATAGCCAGTGTACATCTATACACATGACAGCTGCCCCAACACACCCAGCTCTGCTATATCTCTATATGACAGCTGCCCCAGCAGATTCAGCTCTGCTATATCTCTATATATGATAGCTGCCCCAGCACACCCAGCTCTGCTACATCTATACACATGACAGCTGCCCCTGCACACTCAGCTCTGCTATATCTATATATCTCTAAGTATTACTATACAGTAGATAGATGTATAGAGATATAGCAGAGCTGAGTGTCCTGGGGCAGCTGTCATGTGTATAGATGTTTGGATCACTTTGTTTCTTACACCTTTCACACAATTCTTATGTGTAGGATTCGAGTTTCGAAAAAAATTGGATTCGTCCCACCTCTACTTTAAAGTAAAGTTCTTTGATTATTCTTAGTTCTGATCCAATTGGATGGGATAATGGTCTACTCTAGTGTTTCCCTACCAGGATGCCTCCAGCTGTTGCAAAACTACATTTCCCAACATGCCCTGACAGCCAAACGCTGTCTGGACATGCTGAGATTTGTAGTTTTGCAACAGCTGGAGGCATCCTGGTTGGGAAAAGCGGGTCTACTGTGATAATATGAACAATGGGGGTTCTACAAAAGAGCTATTGTGGGGCAAAGTTCATATTCGTGTTTACACACGTGTTTTAAAATGAATGCTTTCCCCTTTTATAAACAAGTAAATAATGACGCAATGCTGTGGGGCTGGTATGCAACTTTTTCCAGGGCTGGTTTTTATCCCCAGTCCGGCCCTGAATATATTAAGAGTTGGCAACACAAGAAATCATAGGTTCTGATGCCTGAAGGGTCCCTAAGCCCCCTCTGGCACTTGATACGTCATCTGTATTATAAAGTGGGAGCTTTGTTACAGATTTTGCATTTGGGCCAAGAAGCTTCAAGTTAATCCCCTGGGCCATTCCTAAAAGTTGGCCTCAGCCATCGTTAGAGGGAAACTCCAGTTAAAACAATAATTTCTCACGTGATTTCTTCCCTGTAATCCTGGTGTCTCATGTGACTGCTGACGGTTTTTGGATAATAAAATATAATAGATGTCTACAAATCTCCTTAACCCTGTGTATTCTTCTCTTGTCACTGAATCTCCTAGCTGCTTTCAGTAGATGATGTAAGTAAGGTTCTTGGAAACCAACCATCTCTTCCCTCCCTTAAGTTAGCTGTAGTCTCCGAAATGCCTGTGACATGACTGCTGCTGCACAGAGCACAGCCTCCAACTTCTCCTATGCCTCTTCAGCATAAGGTAATATAGTACTTCTAAAAGTACATACCCACAGAAACAGTGCTAAAAAGCCATCAAAGAAATAAATAAAATATATATCTTTATCAGCACATACAGACTATCCCGCCAAAAAGCTAATGGGGGTGGACACCATTAGCATGTTGTGCGATTTTCTATGGGGTGGTAACTCCTTGACATGTTTCATAAGGTTTCTTAAGTAAAGCACTAGGCACTTTACTATGGCATAATTCTAGGGCTCATGTCAGCACAGTGTCATTTTACTGATTTTTGTTTACTAGTGACACCTCTATGCCATCCTGGTCTTTATTATATCTTAAGAAATATGCTAATAAAGATATATGATTTAACCCTTTGAATGCTTTCTAGCTCTGTTTTTATAAGTACTTAATGTTCTGCTATGCACAGTGCTAAGATTAACTGTAGATTTCATAGGTGGTCCAGATCGCACACACATATATTGCTTGTAATGCTTCTGGTAACTGTAGATCTGGCCACATCTCTCTATGTTCTGCCCAAGTAAGGCTTCATGAGACTTGTAACTTTAAGAACTACTGACTGGAGAGAATCGAAATTGCAGACACAAGATGGATTGTTTTCTTTTAAAGGGTTTCTGTCACCCCACAAAACTCTTTTTTTTTTTTTTTGGATAGTTAGATTCCTTATAGGGCGATATAGGAGAATATAATAGTCTTACTTACTTTCATGCGGCCGATTCTTTATAAAACGAAGTTTTATAATATGTAAATGAGGGCTCTACCAGCAAGTAGGGCGTCTACTTGCTGGTAGCCGCAGCAGCAATCCGCCCCCTCGCCGTGTTGATTGACAGGGCCAGCCGGGATCTCCTCCTCCGGCCGGCCCTGTCAGTATTTCAAAAATCGCGCGCCTCTGGTCATTCGGCGCAGGCGCTCTGAGATGAGGAGGCTCGTCTCCCCAGTGCGCCTGCGCCGATGACATCACCGAAAGAGAAGACGTCATCGGCGCAGGCGCACTGAGGGAGTGCTGAGGAGACGAGCCTCCTCATCTCAGAGCGCCTGCGCCGAATGACCAGAGGCGCGCGATTTTTGAAATACTGACAGGGCCGGCCGGAGGAGGAGATCCCGGCTGGCCCTGTCAATCAACACGGCGAGGGGGCGGATTGCTGCTGCGGCTACCAGCAAGTAGACGCCCTACTTGCTGGTAGAGCCCTCATTTACATATTATAAAACTTCGTTTTATAAAGAATCGGCCGCATGAAAGTAAGTAAGAGCATTATATTCTGCTATATCGCACTATGAGGAATCTAACTATCCAAAAAAAAAAAAATGAGTTTTGTGGGGTGACAGAAACCCTTTAAAAAGTCGAGGTTGCATGCACGACATAGGCAAATGTTGATATAATATGGCTGAGGTCAAGGGTAGAAGGAATAGTTTAATGTGTCTGCTGAATCCAGTGTGTTCCCCTTTAGGTGCCAGATATTAATGACCTATACTAATTAAAGGGGTTGGCTACTTTCTGGCTACTGTTGACCTATGTGTTTGTGAGATGATTATATGGCACTTACTAATATAGCCTTTGTAGAAATTCTAAACCATTTTCTATATTTCATAAGGTATGCCCCCTTTTGTGCTGTCCACACAGAGGTTCTGTCCATAAAATGGCCGCTGATGGCAAATCACTTACATGTGATGCCGCCTCCATTCAAACACACTGTACCTGCCATCTGCACTCATTCTGTTGGGAGTTTAGTGCAGGAAGACTCATCACATGGGGGTGATCTGTGTGGTCACATGACCTTCCATCAGCAGCCATTTTATGGACAGAACCTCTGTGTGGACAGCACAAAAGACATTGTAAACAACAGAGCATAGCTTATGAAATATAGAAAATAGTGCAGAATTTCTAAAAATAAATACATAAAATATCAGTAAGTGTCATATAGACATCTTACAAACTCATTGGTCAACAGTAACCAAAAAGTGGCCAACCCCTTTAATCATAGGTCATCAATATCAGGGTGTCCGACAACTGGCATCTTGACCGATCAGCTGCTGTCGGCAGGCACTGGAAATAATACAGTAACTGAAGACAGAGGCCGAGAGCACCATCCGTTGTGTAGGGGCCGTGCCGGGATGCTGCAGCCCGGCCCCCATTCGATTGGACGGGAACCATTGTGGATGGAGTGAGAACCATGCAAGTGATTTTCTTGGATTAAAAAGATTTGCTACTTTTTCCAGAAACAGTATCACCCCTGTCCATGGGTTGTATAAGGTAATAGGGCTCCGCCGCAATACCTACAGCCCATGGACAAGAATGGTGCTCTGTCTTTTTTAATCCGATACAAGGTATTAAAAGCATAGTCTTCAAGGTTTCCCTCTTTTACTGTTAGAATCGGCAGAGCTAGTGCTGGCACATCTACATACTTACAGCCTTTATTGTGGAAGTTACCCATTAATATGCACTCAGCGTGCTGGCAAGAAGGAAAAATTGAAGAGTCCATGAGACGTTGGCACAAATTCTAAGATTATGTATCAATTTATATGCATGTTACATTTTTAATTCACTTTATATTCATTGCTTCCACCAATAATTACATATTGTGCCTAATTTTTTTCCACTTGTCCTTGAACTCTGAAACAAGGTAATAAGAAATAACAGACTGACTGTAACTTTTAAAACTCCTAATACAACCTACCACCAGCGGGTCGGCAGCCCAGGGCCCAATGTAAATGAGGGGCCCATCGCTGTCCCAAACGCCCATGTGCCATTACATAATAATATATTCACATTTTTATATGTACTGTATATGCAGCATTGGCGCCCCGGGTGGAAGAAACAGGGGAAAGGAGAGTGACCGAGAGGGACTCACGTCGCTGCACACCTCCTCCAATCAGGTGACAGCTAAGTTCCTGCCATGCCGTCGCACTTTTTTTCATCTTCAATGGAATATTCATCCCAGTGCCAGCTTACTCTTCACCTTGTGGCGTGCTGACTGCAACGGCAGCCGGAAAGAGAGTGCGGCCAGCGGCCACTGCGATGTCAGGCAAAGCCAAAGCTCCAAACAGAGCGCCTCTTCAGACACTGATAGTGAGATTCAATCTACACTGTCACTACATTACTAGTCTGTGTCAGAGTGAGACAGCCAGACCAGCCCCCAGGTGCATTCAGCTCTGTGTCCCTCATTTGTTGGTGGCCCTGGCAGGCAGTGGAAGTTGGAGCATCACCTGCTGAGCCTGCTGTTCAGTGCCCTCTCTGGGGTCTGAGCCTCAGTCATATGTAGCCTATGGACATTTGAAGAAGATATTACATAATTTTTTCATTCTTCTGATCCATCAGAAGAATAGAAAAATAAATAAAAAAAAGATCCTGTAAAAAAAAAAAAAAAAAAGGATCCTGTGCATCAGTTGCACATTTGGCCTATGTTTGAGCTATTTTCTGATATCAGTTTTTTTAGATGGGGAAAAAAGTCCTGCACAGATGGAAATGGCTGAAACAGAGGCCTAATGTGCATAACTGTTGATCTGTTCTTTTTTCTTTATTTTTCTGTTCTTCTGATGGATCAGAAGAATGGAAAAATAATGGTCGTGTGAACTCTCCCTTAAAGGGGTTCTCCAGGATTTTGATATTGATGGCTGTACTCAGGATAAGTCATCTCAATATGAGATCAGTGGGGATCCGACTCCCAACACCTCACCGATCAGTTGCCCATTGAATAGCGACTGTGCCTGTGCTTGGCATCACAGCTCCATTGACTTAACCCCTTAAGGACCTGGCTCATTATCCCCTTTTTGCAAATCTGACCAGTGTCACTTTATGTTGCGATAACTTTAAAACGCTTTACTTATTCAAGCCATTCTAAGATAGTTTTTTCATTACATATTGTACTTCATGACACTGGTAAAATGGAATCAAAAAAATTCATTTTTATTTATAAAAAAAATACCAAATTTACCAAAAATTTAGAAAAATTTGCAAATTTCCAAGTTTCAATTTCTCTACTTCTATAATACATAGTAATACCTACAAAAATAGTTATTACTTTACATTCCCCATATGTCTACTTCATGTTTGGATCATTATGGGAATGACATTTTATTTTTAGGGGGCGTTACAAGGCTTAGAAGTTTAGAAGCAAATCTTGAAATTTTTCAGAAATTTTCAAAAACCCACTTTTTAGGACCAGTTCAGGTCTGAAGTCACTTTGTGAGGCTTACATAATAGAAACCACCCAAAAATGACCCCATTCTAGAAACTACACCCCTCAAGGTATTTAAAACTGATTTTACAAATGTCGTTAACCCTTTAGGTGTTCCACAAGAGTTATTGGCAAATGTAGATGAAATTTGAGAATTTAAATTTTTGGGCAAATTTTCCATTTTAATCCATTTTTTCCAGTAACAAAGCAAGGGTTAACAGCCAAACAAAACTCAACATTTATTGCCCTGATTCTGTAGTTTGCAGAAACACCCCATATGTGGTCGTAAACTACTGTACGGGCACACGGTAGGGCGTAGAGGGAAAGGAGCGCCGTGTGGTTTTTGGAAGGCAGATTTTGCTGGACTGGTATATTTACACCATGTCCCATTCGAAGCCCCGCTGATGCACCCCTAGAGTAGAAACTCCATAAAAGTGACCCCATTTTGGAAACTACAGAATAAGGTGGCAGTTTTGTTGGGACTATTTTTAGGGTACATATGATTTTTGGTTGCTCTATATTACATTTTAGTGAGGCAAGGTTACCAAAAATAGAAATTATGAAATTTCATCTCCATTTGCCATAAACTGTTGAGGAACACCTAAAATCAGTTTTACCTTGAGGGGTGTAGTTTCTTAGATGGGGTCACTTTTATGGAGTTTCTACTCTAGGCTTCAAATGGAACATGGTGCCAACAAAAGGCCATCAAAATCTGCCTTTCAGAAACCATATGGCGTTTGTTTCCTTCTGCGCCCTGCCGTTTGGTCATACAGCAGTTTGCGACCACATATGGGGTGTTTCTGTAAACTGCAGAATCAGAGTAATAAATATTAAGTTTTGTTTGGCTGTTAACCCTTGCTTTGTTACTGGAAAAAACAGATTAAAATGGAAAATTTGCCAAAAAATTGCTGTTTTGGCACCGTTTTTTTTGGTTTTTTTTACCGTGTTCATCTGAGGGGTTAGGTCATGGGGTATTTTTATAGAGAAGATTCTTACAGACGCAGCGATACCTAATATGTCAACTTTTTTATTTATTTTAGTTTTACAAAATAATAAAAAAAAAGAAAAAAAAGGTTTTTGTTTTAGTGTCTCAAGTCTGAGAACCATAGTTTTTTTTCGATTGTCAGTGGCTAAATGGAATTAAAATTGGGGAACGGGATTATAAATTTAGTACTCCATGGAAGTGTGGTACTCCCTGAAGCAACCGTCAATGCAGAGGCCCGGATTATCGGGGCACGTGTCACACTGAGTGGTAGTGTCCTTCCGTATCCCCCTCCTGTTACACACTCTGCACTTTTTTCTGGACCGCTCCTTATTTCCATTATGGGGAACCGGGCGCCTCCAGTTCCCAAGGTACTCCGGCCTGCTCTTTCCCGGTCAGAAAAGATCAGGGCCTTGAGGACTGCCTCATAGAACTGGAGGAATTTCCCTGTGTTGCCAGCGCTCTGGGAAAGCACAAAAGAGTTGTACAAGGCAACCTGTATCAAGTAGACCGCAACTTTTTTGTACCATGCCCGGGTTTTGCGCATGGCATTATATGGCTTGAGGACTTGAATAGAGATCAACTCCTCCCATATACCGATTGTAGTCAACGATACAATCGGGCTTGAGGACCGTTGCCGCGGTACCTGGCACAGGGACAGGAGTGATGCAGTTACCGTGAATTGTGGACAGTACAAGGACATCCCGCTTGTCCTTATATCTGACCAGAAAAAGTTTTCCACTGGTAAGGGTACAGGTCTCACCCCTGGGGATAGGTACCTGGAGGGGGTGGGTAGGGAGGCCGCATTGATTTTTCCGCACGGTCCCACAAGCGGAAGTGGATCTGACGGCGAGGGACTGGAACAAGGGAATACTAGTATAAAAGTTATCCATGTACAGGTGGTAACCTTTATCTAGCAGTGGGTGCATAAGGTCCCACACAAGTTTTCCGCTAACACCCAGTGTGGGGGGACATTCTGGGGGTTGAATACGGGAATCTTGCCCCTCGTACACACAAAACTTGTAAGTGTACCCTGAGGTACTCTTACAAAGTTTGTACAGCTTCACGCCATACCTCGCCCGCTTAGAGGGAACATACTGGCGGAAAATGAGTCTCCCCTTGAAAGCAATAAGAAACTCATCAACCGGGACCTCCCTTCCAGGTACATAGGCCTCCAAAAATTTGGCCCCAAAGTGATCGATGACCAGCCTGATTTTGTACAGGTGGTCATAGGCAGGATCACCTTGGGGAGGACATGCTGCATAACCCAGTAATGCCTGACACTGGGTTTTTTGACTAGGCCCATGTGCAGCACGAGGCCCCAAAACTTCCTCATCTCGGCTGCACTGACCGGAGTCCAGTCACCGGCCCTAGTCACAAAGGAGCCCGGGTGTTGAGCAATGAACTGTTGGGCGTACAGGTTCGTTGCTCTCCACCATCAGATTCACAAAGTGGTCACTGAAAAAAAAAAAAAAAATAGTCATATTCAGTGAAGCCCACTGTGGGAATCTGGATTCCTGCTTGGCCAACAAAATCAGGAATCACAGGCTCAAAATGCTCTGGGGTACACCAGACAAGTTCACCGGTAGGGGGCTCAGGTGGACTTATCTGGTGGGCCAGAAAACTAGTACGAGCCCCAGAGCTGCTCGTACTAGTGTGGGCCACAGGGTCCCTGGCATGGCGGTCCCCTTGCTCCGCCTGGAGGCGTCTCCGCTGCCTTGGGGGCTCATCATCATCGCTAGAGGATGAGGAGGACGCGGATGACAAGAGGAAAGTGGGGTCATCCTCGTCCTCACTGGGACTCTCGGATTCGGAGGCAAGCAAGGCGTATGCCTCCTGTGGTTTGCTGTGATCGCCGACACGGGGGGGGGTCACAGGACCCCCCTGGGCATTGTACCAAGGTGCCTGCTCAATGATTTGAGCAGGGACCTTGTTCCGATCACCGCATGCCGCGCGGCGGTGATCGGAAATACAAAGGCCTGTGTCCTTAAGTACCAGGACATCAGGGCGTACCTGTACGCCCTGTGTCCGTAACAGGCTAAAGGCTATGTACAACTTTGGGGACAATTTTATAAAAGATTGCATTGTACTCATTTTGAGTTAAAAATCTTTTTTTCAATTGGTCTTTATTAAAATTATGGAACCCTTTTTTCTGTGCATAGCTAAGTGAACTTTCACACTTGCGTTTTGGCTTTCCGTTTGTGAGATCCGTTCAGGGCTCTCACAAGCAGTCCAAAACGGATCAGTGTGCATTCTAATGCATTCTTAATGGAAAAGGATCCGCTCAGAATGCATCAGTTTGCATCAGTTCAGTCTCCATTCCGCTTTGGATATGGTATCACATACCGGCACTACCAATTCCTCAGTTTCTTTGTCATCAAGGATGGAGGCACTGAGGATTCTGGGGTCCTTATCAGACTCTTCATCTTCTGGCATTCCCTCCAGAGGGTCACCCAGGATATTGTTCCCCATTCGTGTAGCCTCTAGGAAAGCCATCTCACAGTAGTAGACAACATCTGCATGCTGGTTGTCTGTCTCCTCATATTTCTTCCCCAGCAGACCGCTGGCTTTCTGGAAGACATTGACTGCAAAGGGAATGTCTTTCATGACCAGGTCCTGGCTACTCACTACCACGAGTATCTTGGATTCAGCTTCCATATCAGCCACATTACCTGGCTCCACAGAACCATCTTCCATCTTCTCTGCCTCGGCCAGCACCACAGCGCCACCATCTAAGCTCTGGCTTAGACTTCTTGGCATCTTTCAGAGGACTCTCCTCTTCAGGTTTCTCATTTTCCTTTGATTGAGCCAACCTGTCATCTCGAGAAGCTCTTGCCTCTAATTCTTTAAGTTTAGTCCTCATTTATTCCACCTACTGCTCGAGGGAACGCTTAAACTTCTCCAGCTCATAGACGTTCTTCCATCTCTGCTCTGGGCTGCCTGTTCAGCCTCTCAAATTCATCTCGCTCCTCAAGTGCTTCTTCAAGGGCTCTAGCCAAGGAGAGGGCCTTGGTCTCCTTTTCCCGAGCATCAGTCTCCGCTCGGTCACATTTTTGTGGCATACCGGGCCGAGGTGTTTTTCTCTTCAGCCAGGAGCTGATCAACCTTCTTCTGTTTCTTCTCCAACTTAGACACAATTTGTCAGTGGTGGTCCAGGTCCACCATCCGATCACGCAACTCTTGATCAAGTTGAGCAATCCATTCCTGACTTCCAAATGTCTTTTCTCCTCCAAGAGAGCAGATTTTCCCGAGAAGCTGTTTGAGACCTCATAAGCCAGCTCATCTCTTTCCTGCTCCGCATGATGTCTGGATCGCTCAGAAGCTGCAAGTTCCTTTTGAAGTTGGAGAATTTCCGCTTCTATTTGTGCCTCTAGATCCTTTAGTTCATTCATCTCTTTCTGAGTCTCCTCCTTTGATCTTCTGGAGCTTTCTCCAGTTGCTCTGCGAGAACAGCTAGTCCCTTCTCTAGTGTATCTAGGGACCGTGTGGAGCCTGCGAAAACATTTTCAAGTTTGCAGCCTACTGACCTGCCAAACCCAGCTGGTAGTGAGTCTCTGCCAGCAGTCGTCCATGCTCTTCTAAACGCTCTTTTTGGTTGGTCAGACCTGCCAGGAAGTCTTCCACTGCTTGGGTATAATCCTCTGACCCTATGCTGACGTCTCCCCACTTATCTCTCGTCACGTCAGGTATAACTGTTGTCTGGTCGCTGCTAGCAACTACCTTAATTTCGCAAGACCATGACATGGTAACTTCCCTTTCTGAGTTGCTATTGGTCACAGCACATACGTCATATATACCGCTCGGGTCATTACTAATCCTGACCTCTAGGGGCACCGATGAGCCAAACCCCCCATTGGACATTTCCTTATCAACCATAGAACACTGGAGAGACTGCACATTCTCCTCTGGTACGTGTGGTACATACTCTAGACCTGACACATTTCCTAGCACATTTTCCACAGTGAGTTCCCTCAGCTGGGAACTTTCAAAATCAATCAGCATTTCTATACCATACACATTTTTACCAACAGGGGGAGCTTCTTTCCCAGTCACAGCCTGCAAAGAAAATGTGTTGACATCCTCAGACATTTCACAGGAATCGACATTACTTATATGCAATTCTTCAGACCTCCTAAACAAGTCATAAAGTTCTTCTTGAAAAATACCAGATGCAGAAAATAAACCTTCATCATCACTGCATATTTTACATAACTTCACACCTTCATCAGGAAATGCATTTAACTTGACATCTTCCCTTAAAGGGACAGGTATAACTTCTGCAGGAGTTGCATCACTGACTGCAGAAGTGTCTCCATTTCCTGACAACTCCCAAAGCGAGGGGAAAGCACCGCCCAATTTCATATCCTGCATGAACGTATCGGCAACCCTCAGCTCATAATTCCCAGTTCGCACTGGTGTCTCACACTCACTGAGAGCCACCGGAATAGTGCTTCCTATCCGCACAATTGTCCCGCACATCGTCCCCAGTTACACAATCAATAATACGAACAGTCTTACCCATAATCACGGGTTCGTCAGGCTCAAGAGGTGAGGGGTCTCCAGTAACATCCCCACCGAGGTCATCATCCTTCCCCTGTATAATAGGTACCTCCCACCTTTGATTCGTGGTCGTATGACTCTTGACCATAGGACAATAAGGTGCACACTTTCCGAACTGATAGCATCTCCAGCAGCACTCTCTCTGATGCGGGACAGCTGCATGCTGTCGTGGTGGGTTGCTCCCAGCAACGGCCTTATGGCACCACCGGACATCATCTCTAAGAATCTATATACACTTGCAGGGAACACTCGAACTCCTGAGAGCCGAACTGCTCTCCCTCTCTTTTTCATCCTGACGGTTGCCCTTGACAACGGCATATATTTGCTTTTTCTTCGATACTCCCAGCACACCACTGGCCT
Organism: Bufo bufo; assembly: GCF_905171765.1. Classification (NCBI taxonomy): domain Eukaryota; kingdom Metazoa; phylum Chordata; class Amphibia; order Anura; family Bufonidae; genus Bufo; species Bufo bufo. The sequence goes on along the minus strand of NC_053389.1, from coordinate 148,386,341 downwards.
CTTGAAATTTTGCAAAGTGTCCATATAGCGTTGAGGATCCTCTCTTCAGGGGCAACTGCATCCTCTCTTCAGGGGCTCTAAAGCCTCTCGCTCTGCATCGAATTTCGCCAACTCACTTTAGGAGTAACCTATCGCTGTGGCCATTTCTTCTCCCTGCTGTATGCCCCGCAACCACCAGGCGTGTTCCTCCATGAGACCCATGGCAGCAGGAAAAATTTTCAGCAAAAAGTCCACTTTGCTGGGCTACTGGCCCTTTAATTCACCACACACTTTTACTTGCAAACACAGTAGAAATGTCCAGCATAACCCGAGCAGCACTTGCTCCACCAGACAAACAGGCTTATGGCCCTATGGTTACCACCGGGCCCTGTACAGAGAGATGCTATATCAGGCTGTCAGGGCATGCCGGGAGTTAACACAACCCTCCCCCACATGCACAAATTTTTTAGACTCTAGAAAAGTAAAAAGTACAATAATAAAAATCCTCTCAGTGCATCTGTCCAAATGACGAAGAGGGTTTTAGGGTTTGTCAAAGACTCCCCTGATTGCATTCACTATACAATTATTTTTACTGTAGAGGCGAGAAATAACCAGAGAACTGTAGAGAACTAGTCGGCATATGATGGTAGTTTTTGTTTTCCTTCTGTTGCTGAACTGGGAATAAAGTAAAAGTGTCTTCTATAACATATCATTCCCTATTTGTCACTTTATCATGTTACCTGAGCAGCTGCCTATAAATGTAATCTGGAGGAATTCTATAATTCCATGTAATGCTGACACCCGCCCGTTCAGTAAAAAGAATAGTCACTGCGCGACATCAGAGCCGCACACAGAGTCCCTATAGTCCCAACCCCCATACTATGGATTATCCCATATCATATTATGGAAGTGTTCTCACATAAAAACATTGCTGTACAGAACAGTAACATGGTCATGTGCATCTACCATTAGATTATATTCCAATTGCGCAATTGCACGTGACCTTTTATAGCTTCTTTTTGGACACAATTTTCCTTTCTCTAATCTAAATAAATTCAAAGTTAATATATCTATGTATTTATATCTATATAGAGATTGTTGCTCCAGTTTGGTTCCAAAAAGTATCCCCTATATACCGTAGATATAGATCTAAACAAAAAATATGTGTAACGGGCAGTGGGTGTGGACCCACCAGGACAATTAACAGGTTTGACTTTAGGTTAGACCTACAGTAAGGGCATTATTCTTTAAAAACCTGGTTTTCAGACTTTAACCACTATACATGGATCTGACCCTTCCTGCAGTGGAGCCGTCAGGCTGCTACCTCTTAGACTAGTTCCGGTGTAGTTGGCAGCTGACCCATGTGGTCAGAGACACCGATGCAAAGCACCAAAGGAACAGGCAATATTCATAGTCAAGAAAAAGGCTGAGGTCAGGGTTGGCAGAGTTCATGCATATATGTAAAACAAGTCCAAGGTTAGTGTAGGCAGCTGAGAGTCAATGCAGTATAAAAGAGTCCAAGGGGCTGTACTTATTGCCAAAGGAGCCTAGCTGCACCCAATAGAGTAGAGCCCCACTCCTACCCTCCTCTTCTTCTCTCCACCTCCTACCCTCCTCAACGTCATCATGCCTCACACATGTGTACATCTCCTTGTCTCCCCTGTGGCCAGTGACTTCATCCACTGAACTGCACATGCACTGGAAGGATTTGAAGTTCAGTGGATGAAGCTGCTGGCTACAGAAGGGCCCGTAAGGCGCAGGCGCAGACAAAAAGGAGATGTGTGCTTGCACAAGGCATGATGATGTTGAGGAGGGTTGGAAGTGGAGAGAAGTAGAGGAGGGTAGGAGAGGGGTTCCGTTCTAATGGGCATAGCTGCGCCCCATGAGCTCTGTTATCCTCATTTTCATATCTATAAAAAACTTTTTTTCTGGGCCAAAAGTAGAGGAATCATAAAAAGGTATATTTGAAAATGACATTAAGAGAGCTATGGTGTGATGCAAACAGTTAAAAATGGTCTGCTGTGGTGACAGACTCCATTTAATGAGGTTTTTCAGGACTTAGATAATGATGACCTATCCTCAGAATAAATGATTAATATCAGACTGGTGGGGTTCCAACACCTGGCACTCCCACCAATCAGCTGAATCAGGCAGGTGTTGGGCGTGTGGTTAGGATTAATAGCATCCTCAGTGCTGAGAAATACAGGCAGATAAGACCTGTTTCACATCTACGTTATTCAGATCCAGAAGTCTATTCCCGGGCACTGATGGAATTCCATCCGGCCCAATTCACTATAATGGGGACCAGTGGAGATCTGGCTGATGGAGATCCGGTTTTTCGTCCGGCCGATTCTCGGCATGTTTGCCGGGTTGCGGCCGGATCTCTGCCAGTCCCCATTTTAGTGCAGGGCTTGACAAATTTCCTTGCAATCTAGGAGCCAGCTAAAAAAGTTAGGAGCCAGGCGGAGCCGCGTCATAAAATCTATATTGCGATATAATTTTAAGCATGTGTGATAGGCGATATATATCGCGATATATTGTTTTCTATATTTGGGGGGGGTTTAAACTTTTTTTTTTTTTTTACTTTTTATTTAATAACTATTAGCCTCCTTAAGGGCTATAACCCTTGTCATATTCACCCTAATAGAGCTCTATTAGGGTGAATAGGACTTTACACTCTCCCTGCTGCCCTGTGCATAGTACACACAGCAGGGAGCTGACCATGGCAGCCAGCCTATCATGTTCCCCTCCAGCCTCTGATCAGCCCCTCCAGCCTCTGATCAGCCCCCCCCTCTGATCAGCCCCCCCCTCTGATCAGCCCCCCCCTCTGATCAGCCCCTCCAGCCTCTGATCAGCCCCCCCCCCCCCCTTCTGATCAGCCCCTCCAGCCTCTCCCTCTTATCAGCCCCCTCTGGTAACAAACCCACCCCCCCTCCCTCCCCAGTATTAATCATTGGTGGCAGTGGCCACAGGGTCCCCCTCCTCCTCCCCCCCCCATAATTGGTGGCAGTGGGCAGTTCCGATTGGAGTCCCAGCAGTGTAATGCTGGGGCTCCGATCGGTTACCATGGCAGCCAGGAGTCACGCTACTGAAGTCCTGGCTGCGATGGTATGTTAGTGAGCAGCATTATACTCACGTGCGCCATGATCGCCGGGAGCTCCTTCTTCTCATAGGTTTGTGCGGCGCATTGCTAATGCTATAAGCATTAGCAATGAGCCGCACAGACAGAAGAAGGAGCGCCCGGCGGCCACGGCGCACGTGAGTATAATGCTGCTCACTAACATACCATCGCAGCCAGGACTTCAGTAGCGTGACTCCTGGCTGCCATGGTAACCGATCAGAGCCCCAGCATTACACTGCTGGGACTCCGATGGGAACTGCCCACTGCCACCAATGCAGACAAACATTCCCGGCACCCGACCTCTGACAGGACGCTGTGATCCGCGCAATTAACCCCTCAACTGAGGGGTTAATCGCGCGGATCACAGCGTGCAGTCATAGGGGCCGGGATATGGCCGGCACATTGGTATTCAGGCATTCATTGGTTGCCACAGTCCCTCCCCTCCTCCTCCTACTCTGTTCTCATTGGTGGTCAGCGGCAGCCGCGCACAGCGGGGAGGGAGGGACTCCGTCTCCTCTCCTTCTCCACTGTGCCGGCTCAGGAAACCATGGTGCGCGCCGAGAGCGCATCGTTGAAAACGGGCTGACAAATACCCAAGCGCCAGGACCAAATTCCTGGTCGCCATGGCGACCTGGCGCCTGGGATTTGTCAAGCCCTGTTTTAGTGAATGGGGCCGGTGAGTGCCAGATCCAGACATCTTCGGCAGGCTGCTCCCTGGAGGAATAGCCTGACAAAGATTCCTAATGCTAGTGTGAACTAATTATCCATCATGCAATACCATCAGGGAGGTGTATGACTTCCTCCAAATGTATTTTGCAGTAGGAGAACGATCCCAAACATACAGCCAATGCCTTTAAGAACAATCTGCAGCATAAAGAACAACAAGGAGTTCTGGAAGTGAAGATATGGCCACCACAGAGCCCCGATCTCAACATCATTCAGTCTGTTTGGGATTACATGAAGAGACAGAAGGATTTGAGCACGGCTACCTCCACAAGATCTGTTTTTCCTTCAAACAACCTCCCTGCCAAGTTCCTTCAAAAACGGTGTGCAAGTGTACCTAGAAGAATTCATGGTGTTTTGAAGGCAAAGAGCGTTCACACCAAATATTGATTGGATTTAGATTTCTCTTTTGTTTATTCACTTTGCATTTTGTTAATTGATAAAAAAAAAAAACTATCTATTACCACTTCTATTTTTGTTTTTACTTTGCAGCATTTTTTCCACAACTGGCTGAAACTAAGACCATAAGACATAGAAGACTTGTGCTTGGGGGTGTTAGAACTACTGACACTTGAGGAACTAGAAAAACTGAACACCTAAATTTGGATGCAGAACAATGGCACTATGATACAGAGCCTCTGAGAAAGATGGCATGATGCCACTTGATAACACAATCAACACTGAACAACGCCATGAATATGCTGAAGATGATGGATCTTATCATAGTCATTTCTGAGTCTGCCTTATTTCCCTACACACAAACGTGATGCTGTTTCTAAAAATTTCTAAAAAAAAATAAAAATAAAAAACCCCTGCAAATTACAGAATCCATTTCTCTGTCATCATTGATTCCCAAAGCAGAAAACTGAATGTAAATAGCTTGTATGACCCCAGCACAGATTCATTTACATTAGAAAAGCTATAACGAGCGAAGTGATGCAGATTCCAACCTTGAAAGTAGATATTGCAGCATCCGTCCTGGCGACCTTGTACAATCAGTCCTCATGGTACTCGCCTCGTACATAAGTAAATATCACTGTGAAAGCATTCCCCGATCCTCACTCTATTATCAGCATGACAATAAGTCGTGTACGACCTGTCAATCATCAGGAGCAGCCACTGGCATCAAAGTTTTGCTACCCATATAAATCGACGTTCATGCTGTGCAGAATAGATTAACCATTAAATGCCTGCACAAAAGAGATCTCAGCCTCCACCATGTGCTTTCAAGGTCTTTTAGATCTGCTGTTACACAGAAACCTGTAACAAGAGGCTATTGACGGATCTGTATTTCTCAATTATGTGTCTTGCTACTGCTTTGAGAGCATAACGGTGCCCTTCTGTGTACGGGCTGAAGTTCTAAGTAAATTATCAGACAGTTACTTTGGATATGCGGTCAGATCTGACAACTATACAAAGCCATGACACCCTTCCCTCCACCGCCTTCTAAAGGCCAAAAGCCACTGTCACTCTCCTGGTAGTTGCTATGCTGACTTATGTTGTCATGGCTTTCAAAGTACTACCTCTCAATTTCCTCAGCTCCCCCTAGTGGCAGCTGCAAGAAGCCAAAATGTTATAATTTAACTACATCTACTACTACTACTGATAAAGTGGAGCTCCAACCACTATGATGTTAGAAATGAATTGTCACAGACTTTTTGGACACTTTTAAGTGAAACAAATAGTGTTAAAAGAGTTTTCCTCTCGCCAGGTCATGAGTATCTGATCGGTGGGGGTCGGACACCCGGGACCCCCACTGAACAGCTGTGAGCTCCCCGGCCTTCTTGCAGCTCAACAAGCACAGTGTCATATATTGTATAGCGGCCGTGCTTGGCATCGAGCTCAGCCCCATTCACTTCTTTGTGGCTGAGCTGTGGCTGGGCCACCTGAGCGATGAACGTGTCACTGGGGAAAGCTGAAAGAAGGCTGCAGTGCTCACAGGAACTCCAGTGCATTCTGAAACGTCTGATCAGCAGAGGTCCCGGGTGTCGGACCCCCACCGTTCAGATACTGATGACCTATCCTAAGGATAGGTCATTGGTATTAAAGTCTCGGAAAATCCCTTTAATGGTTTCAAGACATTCACTGCATAACAAAATATATAATGCTCAAAATGGTGAATCAATTTTCAAACTCTATTTTAAAGGGGTTGTACGTTTTTGTTATATTGATGACCTATCCTCAGGATAGGTCATCAGTAACAGATCGGAGGAGGCCTGATTCCCTACTGCTCAGCCGTTTGAAGAGAATGCAGTGCTTGTACGAGCTCTGTGCTCACTTCACTGTTTACCTGCTCGCTGTCGACATTGCATTGGTGAGCAGGTGTAATTACATCTGCTCCGTCCCCATTTACTTCAATGGGACGGCTTTGTCCTATTCACGTGAACAGGAAGGATCTGTCCCATTGAAGTGAATGGGACGGTGGACTTGTAAATACAAATGCTCACCATCGTCATTGCATAAACATAGAAACGTAGAAGACTGACGTCAGAATGAGACAACCTGGTCCATCTAGTCTGCCTTTACATGACTTCTTTTTATCTGAAGATAGACGTGTGTTTATCCCAGGCATAGTTAAATCCTCTTACTGCAGATTCTAAGCTTCAACCACTGTTTCAGTAAAATAATATTTCCTGACATTGCTCCTGATCTTACCCCCAGCTATTTTCAGATTGTGCCCCCTTTTCTTGTGTTTAGCTTCTTATTGACAACACTTCCCTCCTGAACCTTATTTACGCCTTTAACATATATAAAGGTTTCGATCATGTCCCCTCTTTCCCTTCTTTCCTCAAGGCTATACAGACGAAGCTCTTTAAAGGGAACCTGTCACAGGGATTTTGTGTATAGAGCTGAGGACATGGGTTGCTAGATGGCCGCTAGCACATCCGCAATATCCAGTCCCCATAGCTCTGTGTGCTTTTATTGTGTAAAAAAAACGATTTGATACATATGCAAATTAACCTGAGATGAGTCCTGTCCCTGACTCATCTCACGTACAGGACTCATCTCAGGTTAATTTGCATATCTATCAAATCGGTTTTTTTACACAATAAAAGCACACAGAGCTATGGGGACTGGATATTGCGGAGGATGTGCTAGCGGCCATCTAGCAACCCATGTCCTCAGCTCTATACACAAAATCCCGGTGACAGGTTCCCTTTAAGTCTATCCTGTTTTTTTATGCCCTCCACCATTTTTGTAGCCCGTCTCTGCACAGATGTGGTCTCACTAGCGCTTCCTACTATTTATACCTCTAGCGATACAGCCAGAGCTGCCGATACCATACTCAGACTGAGTGAGGAGAAGGCAGAGCTCGTACGAGCGCTGTGTTCTCTACAAACAGCTGATCATCGGGGGTGCCAGCAGTTAGCCCCCCGCCGACCTGATATTGATGACCTATCCTGAGGAAAGGTCATCAATATAACAAAAGAGGACCTGTCACCTCTCCTGACATGCCTGTTTTAGTAACTACTTGCATTCCCCATGTAATAACCATCCTGGAGCATCCAGTCTTATGACTCTATGTTGTGCCATTCCTTTATTACCCTTGCTAGAAGTTATGAATGAATTGCTAGTGGTTTAAAGTGAAGATCCAGATGGGTATCACCAGTTCAAGGTGTGTCCCTGTACAGTCTGACACTGGCAGGACTGATTGGACAGTGTCAGTCGGTGCAGGGACACATCCCCAAGTGGTAATGTCCACCTGGGCCTTCATTGTAGACCTCTGGCAATTAATTCATAACTTCTAGCAGGAGTAATAGAGGAGTGATATGACACAGAGCCATAAGAATAGATGCTCCCGAATTGTTATTACATGGAAAATGCAACTTGCTCCTATTTTAGGTCATGTGGCAAATGTGCAAATTTAACATTTTGTTACCCTATAGGCCTAAAAAAAAAAATCTGTTTCATCTGTAGAGGTGGCTAAATTGTGAGATGGGGGCGGGCGTGCCTCTGGGCACAGGTACCAGCAAAGCCCACAGTTTCACCATATTAGATACAAAAAGTTATAGCTGATGAGCCAGCAGACTCCAATGGTAAATGAACGCTGGTTGTGAGGGCAGAGACTGTCCAGGCAATGAAGGAGTTAAACACGATTGTTCTTCCTATAAGTGCACCTATGGATGCATCTGCATAGAATTACAGTCTTCTCCGTTATGTGCAGGAGGATGCAGACGGCACAATGAAGCTGGTTTTAAAGGACAAAGGCTTTCATTGCAGTCACCAGGGAGCTGGACAAAGAGTCTGGGCACTTGTATGGCAGGGGATCGGGCATGCCAGGCTGGCTCTGGGAACTTGGTGCTAATTGCAAAGGCTAAAATGTGATTATGAGGGTAATGAGGGAGGGGTAGTCAGAAAATAGACTGGCAGAGCATTAATATGCATGTCACTATGTATAAAAGACTCCAGCTCTGCATCGTCTCCAAGCAAACGAATACACTCTATGGCGGTGTAATAATGAGGTCAAACACTGGATTACACAGGGGAAGTGGGCAGCATGCCCTGACAGGACGGGTCAAAGAGCTCATTCTTACAGGGAGTTTGGGGTGATAGAGGCAGATGGGCGCAGCTAATGGGAGAGATGGATATGAAAAAGGCATTTTATGGCATGTAACTAGATGTCAGTACAATTTGTGATAAACCCATTTTACACAGGCAGCGGATCCACTGCCAGGAAAATACCAGGGCACTGCCAGAGTGGAGTTTCCTACAGTGAGTTACACAGAATGATGACACTGTTCGGATGAGCGTAGATCTGAATACCAGGTGCAGATCGAAACAAATATTATATTCCGAGACATTAAATCCAGTGACGTTAAATCCAAAGACATACTGAGACGTAATCTGGCACATTATGCCCTGAGACATTATATCACAAGACATTATACCCTGAGACATTATATCACAAGACATTATACCCTGAGACATTATACCCTGTGTAAGAAGGTACAAGGAATCATTGTGGATGACAGGTACGTGTCACCGAGGTTCCTGGCCTCGGTGGAGTAAGAGACGGTTTTTATGTGTCGGCAGCAGTTGCTGTTTGACACCTTAATAGTTAGTATGGCTGCATAGCTGATCCGGGACGGCTCTTACTTGGAGTAGTCAAAGTGTTGGGTGGGTGACTACTCCCCATGTTCCAGGCCGGGTTTGGCCAGGCATAAAAACCAGCCAGCACTGCCATGTGAGGGGGATTACCTCAGTCTAAGGCTCCGTTCAGACGTCCGTAGTGCATTGCGGATCCGCAATACACCCGGCCGGCACCTCCATAGAAATGCCTATTCTTGTCCGCAAGTGCGGACAAGAATGGGACATGCTCTATTTTCTTGCAGTGCTGCGGACCGGAAGATCGGGTCTCCGCCCTGGAAATGAGAGCACATAGTGTCCCCATAGAGAATGAATGGGTCCGCACCCGTTCCGCACAATTGCTGAACGCATGCGGACCACACTTGCGGACGTCTGAATGGAGCCTAACAGTGGAGCTGTGTGTGTTGGGATCTGAGGCTTGTGCCGTGCTGGAGGGCTGAGACCCGTCTGTAAGGGAAACAGGCCCCTAAAAGCCTGCTATGGACTGCTGGAGGCAGAACTGCCAGCAAGGTGTGTGAACTAACACCAAGACTGCAAAGTGACGTTCAGTTTTTGCTTTATGTGTGAATAAACATGGAAGTTTGATTTAAGAATCTGTAATTTGCCTCTGTACTGTGTCCGCACACTCTGTCTACCAGAGCGAATCCCTACGCCTTAGACATTATATCACAAGATATTATATCCTAAGACATTATACTCTGAGACATTCTACAGCTATATTACATTGAGACCTATTGTGATATATCCTGAGACATTATATCCTGAGGTATTACACTTAGACATTTTATCCAGAGATGTAATATTGAGACAGACATCCTGGGGCTTTATTCTAATTGTATAATACTCATGGATTCGACTATTCCACTATAAGTATGATGAGCTCTTTATTACTGACCAGGGGTATATGGCTACATGCTATCTATTGGGTTGCAGAACATCTCAGCTCTGGATCTGCCCCTCTATGATACAGTTAGACCCCCCGCCCCATGTGCCATCCATGTGGCTCTGTAGACAATGGAGACTGCACTGCCACAGCTCAAACTTCCAGTGTGCAGCATTACTATCATTATTATCCCGGGTGCTGCCCGGCTCATATACAGAGAGACATTCAATGACAGACATATCACTGCCTCCATCCTCCGCATAGCCACATGAATACAGTATGTACATGTGTGGGTACATTATGTACCTACCTGCATGTAAGTATGAGGTAAATGGGGGACTATCTGAATAGGCTCATCTTCATGTACAATAAATACATAGGAATTATAGGGGGTAAGAATACATCTACTGTATCTGTCTGTACACATTGCACTTATAGTTATTCCCTATACATCCCATCAGCATGAATACTACACCGTCCATACCTACACACATAGTAATCCCCTGTACACACACATAAACAGACTTAGTTATCCCCTATCCTACTACACATACCACTACACCGTCCATACCTACACACTCATATATAAACCTATACAAATAATTATCCAGCTGTATAGCCTCATTTATAGATATACACAATTATGTCAATGCCTTAATACATCATATATACACGTACATACATCTATAAAATGATCCCCTATACCCTCAGACATACACACATCATAATTATCTGCCCTCATACATTACACTTATTCAAATAATTATGTCTTTTACACATACTTCATACCCCCAGACATACACTTCTGCCTGTACATCTTCATGCGTACAGACACTTGTACCTCTGTACCCTCATGCATACACTCATACATACTTATACCTTCATACATACATCTACAAATATAATTATCCCCTAGACTCTCATATATACATTTACACAAAAATCATCTATACCCTCAAGCATTCCCTTATACATATATTTATCCTTTATACCCTCATACATACATGTATACATACCTCTATAAACTCTATACCCTCATGAATATACATACATTATTATACTTACAGCTAACCTCTACACCCTCATACATACTCACAGCCCATATACTCCCCCTACTCACACATGTGATTGCCCCTATACCCTAATACATACATACACACACTTATACATATAATATTCTCTATACCCTCATTATACATTCTTCTACTTACAGCTAGCCTCTTCACCCTCATACATACTCACAGCCCATATACCCTCATACTTACACGTGTCATTGCCCCTATACCCTAATATATATATATATATACACTTATAGATAAAATATCCTTTATATTCTCATACATACACTTACACATATAATATCCATTATACCTTGATACATACACTTATACATATAATATCCTCTATATCCTCATACATACACATACATATAATATCCTCTATATCCTCATACATACACTCACACATATAATATCCTCTATACCTTCATACATACACTAATATATATAATATGCTCTATACCTTCATACATACACTTACACATATAATATCTTCTATATCCTCATACATACACCAATATATATAATATGCTCTATACCTTCATAAATACACTTACACATATAATATCCTCATACATATACTTATACATATAATATCCTTATGCATACACTTATACATATAATATATATATATATATATATATATATATATATATATATATATATATATATATATAATGATCCTGTATAACCTCATACATTCTTCTACTTACAGCTAGCCTCTACACCCTCATACATACTCACAGCCCATATACCCTCCTACTATATATATATGCCCCGGAGGTTAGCCACCACTGCCTAGTACACACACATGCACACACATACACACACATGCACACACTTGCACACACATACACGCACATGCACACACAGGCACACACTTGCACACACACGCACACACTTGCACACACACGCACACACTTGCACACACACGCACACACTTGCACACACTTGCACACACATGCACACACATGCACACACATACACACACATACACACACATGCACACACATGCACACACTTGCACACACATGCACACACATGCACACACATACACACACATGCACACACTTGCACACACACGCACACACTTGCACACACACGCACACACTTGCACACACACGCACACACTTGCACACACATGCACACACTTGCACACACTTGCACACACTTGCACACACATGCACACACTTGCACACACATGCACGCACATGCACGCACATGCACACACATGCACGCACATGCACACACATGCACACACTTGCACACACACGCACACACTTGCACACACATGCACACACATGCACGCACATGCACACACTTGCACACACATGCACACACATGCACACACATACACACACATGCACACACATGCACACACATGCACACACATGCACACACTTGCACACACATGCACACACATGCACACACATGCACACACTTGCACACACATGCACACATATGCACACACATACACACTTGCACCTATAGCTCCCCCCTTTGTCCTCACACATGCACTTATAGTTGCGCTAACTTCCACACATTATCATTCGCTGTCAGCAATGCTGATGACTGGAGACAGCCACCCTATAACAGTGCCCCCGCCCTTACCTTGAGCAGGGTGCTGTGTGGGTGCTGCTGTGGGCTCGTCCCTGCTGGACCTGGTGATAGAGTAGAGCGCCAGCTCCCCGCCTGTGCTGCTCCCGCCTGTGCACTGCTCTCCGGCTGCTATAGGCTTTTATGTGGCGCTCTCCTTTGTTTTGATCTGGGCTCCTACCACTCAGCTGCACGACAGAGGGGGCGAGGCATCCTTCATCCTGGCACCAGTGCCCTCCACAGGGGCAGCCGCCGCGGCCGGGGGGAGCTGTCCGTGGTGCTGAGCAGCCTGCGCCCGGGGGAGCGGCACACTGGGCTCAGGGCGCCGGATCCTGCAGGAGCCAACACCTCCCTGCGCTGCCCGCGCTTGGTACAAGCCCTCGTATATATTCTGCTGGAGAAGAGAGCTGGCACTCACTCCTCAGCTGGCAGGAGAATTGCAGGGCAGCAGGCAGGGGGTCTTACATCACATGAGTCCCCATACCCTGTGTGGGCACAGAGCCCGGGCTGGAGGGGGGGAACGACTGACAGCAATCCGCCAATAAATACAGATGTAGCAGAGCTGAGTCGCTCAGTCCTCTATGTACACACAAAACAATCCCCAGGACATGTGCCAGGCTCTGCTACATCTGTACACAGCTGTCCTACATTCCTGGGTGGCAAAGTAGCTCTCAGGTATGGGCAAGCTGAGTGACAGCTCTCAGAGGGGAGACTAAAGGAGGCCATATTGATTTCCACCCAACTTTCTCAGGAATGAAACTCAAAAACAGATTTATTTTTAAAGAAAAAGCTAAAGATTTATAGGATATCTAAGTAAATATTATTTGTAGCTGTTCTTCAGATCTAATTCAAAGATGCCTTATGACCTCTTTTACAGTCCAGCTTTCCACTTATCCTAAATTACACATACTGTTTGCTACCTGTGTGTCAGTCTTCACTGCACATTTAGCATTGTATGCATAAATCTGGACGATCGATTTGAACCAAGCAATAGGACCTCTAGCGCCTGGCATTCTGTGAGACAGAACAATGTTATCAATTGGAGACCTCAGGATGGTCCAATTATGGGGCATAAGCCTGGCTGGGATATCCCCCCTACCCAAGAAGTACAGTGTAATAGACCATGCAGCACTGATAAAACCTGTGCAGATCTTCCAAACCCATGGAAAGAGGTCTTGGTTGGGGTGCGGGGGTTTAAAAAACACAGGATGGGGGTTCGCATTTTCAATCTATGAACCTATAAAGGGTTTTCCAGGTGTTTAATATTGATGACCTACCCTCTGAAAAGGCCGTTAATACTGTTTGAAAAGGCTGCAGCGCTCCTCGCAGCTTACCAAGCACAGCGCCATCCAATGGATAGTGGCTGTGATTGGTATCGCAGCTCAGACCCATACACTTGAATGGGACTGTTCTCCGCCTAGACCATGTGCCTGATGAACATGACGTTACTGGCCTAGGAATAGGCTGCAGCGCTCTAGTGAGCACAGTGGGCTCCTCGCAGCTTACCAAGCACAGCGCCATCCAATGGATAGTGGCTGTGATTGGTATCGCAGCTCAGACCCATACACTTGAATGGGACTGTTCTCCGCCTAGACCATGTGACTGATGAACATGACGTTACTGGCCTAGGAATAGGCTGCAGCGCTCTAGTGAGCACAGTGGGCTCCTCGCAGCTTACCAAGCACAGCGCCATCCAATGGATAGTGGCTGTGATTGGTATCGCAGCTCAGACCCATACACTTGAATGGGACTGTTCTCCGCCTAGACCATGTGACTGATGAACATGACGTTACTGGCCTAGGAATAGGCTGCAGCGCTCACCCTAGCTGATCGGCGGGGCACCGGGAGTCAGACAAAACCTTGGACAACCCCTTTAAGGTGATACAATCTATAGCTCAGAGTAAAGACAGACTACAAGTAGCAGACACGATTGTTTTTAATGAACACCTCAGAGTATAATTCTTCATTTCACCTGCGGAGGCGCTGCAGGGAATTCGAACACTTGCTGGTAAGTTCCTCCACAGATTACAGCCGATCACTAGGGGTCTCAGCAGCAGGACACCCTGTGGAGAGCTTATTTTGGGCGACCCTTTGAAATGAAAAAGATTGTCTAATGTGGTCTAACCCTCTAAGGGACAGTAAATTAAAGAATTTCTAAAACCGCCCTGATATCAGTACAGAGACGTAGGGAAGGAATGGGTGGCGGGCTCTGCCATCTCCATGCTGCACACATAAATAGTATGGCAGAACTGTCCCTGGATAACTTTTAGCTGCCTGTGTTGCTATGGCTACAGTAGTCTCGATGGTCCGGCTTCTTCTTCAGGTGGTCTCTGAGGGCACCGCGGTGTAGGGCGGTCAGCTCTCCTGATTTCTTAGGACATTGCTTTTGCAGGATTTTCTCTTCTTTGCATGTTTGTGATTCTTCCATTAATTGATGGTCACCAGCCACATCTCCATGTTATATACGGTATATGGATGTCTTTATTTATTTCTGCTTGATGCACTTTGTGAGGAACAGTAAGTGACTCCCTTGTGTATGAGTCAGTCATTTCCACCTCACCCATTAAATACTGGTGGTGGATAAAACCCAGCACATCTCCGTGTGATCCTCATACACAAACATTGGTGGTAGAGTGAGTTGTAGTCAAGATCTTGGTGCTTCTTAACATGGCACCACGGTTGGTCAGCTGTCCTCGCTAGTGCACAAAAAGGAAACTTTGTGGTGGCACCACCATATTTGAGTTCCAGGCTTCTTCTGGAAGTAAGGTCAACCCACTATTCATTATGAGCTTCATGGATTGGGGTCTCCAATGTTGAGAGCCACACATAAGTCTGAGATGGTAGCAAGCACTGGCTGCAGTGGTATGAAGCTGCTGCCATTGGACTGTGGAGCAATGGAAATATGTTCCTCACCATCCCACAGTCTGGCTTTGGTGGATGCCAGGAGATTACTTCTTTCCCAAATGGGTAGAGGAAGGGATAATTGTGAGGGGAGATCATATAATAGAAAATTGTGAACTTTGTGCTAATAGTTTGAGCTTGACCCTTTCCTGGATTCTTCTAGTTTGTGGTGATGGCTGTAATTTGCCAGGTTTGGTGGTGTGAGAAGTTGACTGCATTGAGACAAGTGGATAAGATGTTTGGTTGTCCATATACTCATGGTCCCGTCTTATTTACCGTATACCTCTCTCCCTCTGTATTGCAATACATTTCAGTCAGTACTCCCTCTTTTTGTGAGGACTGTATGAAAATGTGTGGTTATGGTTGGTCATTACCTAGGTCCTATTAAATATTATTTATTATGTAAATCACATTTTTATGTTAAACATACTGTTTTAGAAGTGTTGGTATTTAGTTTTTTATTGTCCATGTCACTATGTATGTTTTTAAAAAATCCTAAAATTCTCCAGTTTTCACACTAGTCCCTGAGCCTTATAATAGACTACCAATTCCTATTCTGAAGAGCTCACTTTTAGAAGTCGTCTCATTATCATCACAGGCAGGATTACACTAACAGTTAACACACATTATCTATCTATCTCATATCTATCTTATAACGTTCTATTTATCTATCTACTTCAGTCCTGATCAAAAGTTTAAGACCACTTGAAAAATGGCAAAAAATCCTATTTAGCAGATGGCTGGATCTTAAGTAGAGCTTCAACATGCAACAAGAAGAAATGGGAGTGAGACAAAACATTTTTTGAGCATTCAATTTAATGAAAACAACGAATAAACTGAAACAGGCTGTTTTTCAGCTGATCAAAAGTTTAGGACCACACCTCCAAAAAAAACGAAAACCCCCAAAAACAGAAATCCAACTTCCAAACATGAACTCAGTAATGAGTAGCTCCGCCGTTATTGTTTATCACTTCAAAAATTCGTTTTGGCATGCTTGATGCAAGCGTTTCCATGAGGTGAGTGGGAACATTTCTCCAAGTGGTGAAGACGGCCGCACGAAGGCCATCTACTGTCTGGAACTGTTGTCCATTTTTGTAAACTTCCCTTGCCATCCATCCCCAAAGGTTCTCAATTGGATTTAGATCAGGGGAACACGCAGGATGGGCCAAAAGAGTGATGTTATTCTCCTGGAAGAAGTCCCTTGTCCTGCGGGCATTGTGTACTGTAGCGTTGTCCTGTTGAAAAACCCAGTCGTTACCACACAGACGAGGGCCCTCAGTCATGAGGAATGCTCTCTGCAACATCTGGACATAGCCAATGGCCGTTTGACGCCCCTGCACTTCCTGAAGCTCCATTGTTCCACTGAAGGAAAAAGCACCCCAGGACCATTATGGCGCCCCCTCCACTGTGGCGCGTAGAAAACATCTCAGGTGGGATCTGCTTGTCATGCCAGTAACGTTGGAAACCATCAGGACCATCAGGACCATCAAGGTAAGAAAAATTCTCATCAGAGAATAAAACTTTCTTCCACCTTTGAATGTCCCATGTTTGGTGCTCTCTTGCAAAGTCCAAACGAGCAGTTCTGTGGCGTTCAAGGAGATGAGGTCTTTGAAGACGTTTTTTGTTTTTGAAGCCCTTCAGTCTCAGATGCCGTCTGATGGTTATGGGGCTGCAGTCAGCACCAGTAAGGGCCTTAATTTGGGTTTAAGAAATTCCAAATGACTGTCTTACTGCGTCCCACCTCAGCAGCGATGGCGCGCTGTGAGAGACCCTGCTTATGCAGTTCAACAACCCGACCACGTTCAAAAAGGGAGAGTTTTTTTGCCTTTGCCATCACAACGTGTGACTACCTGACAGAAAATGACAATGAATCCACATCTTTGCACAGATTTGGCCTTTTAAAGACATGTGGTCCTAAAATTTGGATCAGCTGAAAAACAGCCTTCAGTTTAATCGTTATTTTCAATTAATTGAATGCTCAAAAAATCTTTTGTCTCACTCTCATTCCTTCTTGTTGCATGTTGAAGCTCTACTTGGAACCTTGTTAAAGAGGACCTTTCACCGATTATTACACTATGAACTAACTATACAGACATGTAGAACGGCGCCCAGGGATCTCACTGCACTTACTATTATCCCCGGGCGCCGCTCCGTTCTCCCGTTATGCCCTCCGGTACCTTTGCTCCTTAAGTTATAGTAGGCGGTGTCTTCCCTTGTCCTGTGGGCGTCTCCTTCTCCTAGGCTCCAGCGCTGGCCAATCGCAGTGCACAGCTCACAGCCTGGGAGGTTTTTTTCTCCCAGGCTGTGAGCTCTGCGATGCGATTGGTCAGCGCTACAGCCTAAGAGAAGGAGATGCCCACAGGACAAGGGAAGACACCGCCTACTATAACTTACAGAGCGAAGATACCGGAGGGCATAACGGGAGAACGGAGCGGCGCCCGGGGATAATAGTAAGTGCAGTGAGATCCCTGGGCGCCGTTCTACATGGCAGCATACTCAGTTCACATAGTTTTTACAAGTGAAAGGTCCTCTTTAAGATCCAACTATGTAAAATGTGATTTTTTGCCATTTTTCAAGTGGTCTTAAACTTTTGATCAGGACTGTATATATCTATCTATCTACATCATATCTATTTATCTATCTATTATCTATCTGTCTATCTATCTACCTACATCATATCTATTTATCTATCTATCTATCTATCTATCTATTATCTATCTATTTGTCTATCTATGTGGATTACACTGGATCCACCATTCACTATAGGCAGTGTCAGAGCTACCGCCGTAGCATGTACCGCAGGTTCCGCAGTAGCAGGGGGGTCTGGGTTGTTAGGCCTGGCCTCACCTGCCGGTACACACAGTAATGATTACTGGCAGGCGAGGTCCGGGCCTCAATGTATGTCTGTCATCCATTATGGCGTGGGCCTCATTCCCCAGCAGGCACGATACATTGATATCATTGTGCCTACTGGGCTGAGTAAGAAAGTGCACGGGCACCCAGGCAGACCCCTACCACACTTTAGGTCTGTATTGATATTACTAACTTTTTGTGGGGTGGTGTTTTTCTCTGGATATTAATATCTGTGAATTGTTCTATACAAATACTTAGTATTTTACCATTCTTCTCAGTATTTGGTACGTGGCAGCTTGTATGTGGATTGTGTGTCTGCCTAATATGTATGTATGTTAATGAGTGCACAATTGGTGGCATCATGTCAGAGCTGGTAATCTTGGGTTAGCACCTGCACAGAGTTACAGATTTATTTGTGACGTATGCCCAGTTTGGATAGGGCATCAAACAGAAAATATTAACAAATTTGAAAAAAAGAAGAAAGATATTTATCACTGTCTGGTTTTAAATGTTACAAATGTGGTTTTGAATCTTTAAATGCCCGCTTAAAAGGAGATAATTAAAATAAATACCTTAAAAACATAACACATAAAAGACTCATCCCTTGCTCTATCATCATTCTCTGTGGCACTCCTCCAGTACTTCTGGTTACCTGCTACAAACAGCAGCAATGACATTCTGGAATCTGACAGCTGACCACTGCAGTGATTGGCTGCAGCGCTCAGATGCCATATCCTGGCATGTCACTGCTGCTGCATAGACCTCTATGGCAGAGATTACTGGTGATAGCTGTCGTTCTAATCTTGCCTGTGATGATGAGATGACTGCTGAAAAATTACCTGTACAGAACAATACAGACATATTATTAGGCCTTGTGACCTGTGCAAAAACTGCACAATTTTATTTTATTTTTTAATATAGTGACATAGAAAGTAAAAAAAAATAATAAAATCACACAACATTCTAACAAAATCTGTTTAACTTCAGAATGTGATTTAAACAATCGTTCATTTTCTGATGACATATTGAAAGATCCCTCAGCTTGGTAGTGGTTGGATGTATCTAAAGAGATGCAAGTTATCATAATTAGTCCATCCAGAGCCATCAATGATCTTTAATATGGAAAGGTCTGTATGGCTATAAATGATCTGGTCAGTCAGTAAGCAGAAATATGTTTAACCAATAAAGGGCTCTGCTGCTGACACAGTATTACCCTGTCTGGCCAGCAGAGGGCTCCTGTATATGATGGGAATCTGCCAAATTAAACAACAAAGAGTCTCTAGGGAGAAGAAATCTGACAAAATGTTTTGCATTCCCCTGATGCATCGTGAGACTCGAAGAAGAGTATCCACATACTGCCTACACAGTCAGGAGGACAACAGCAGATGTTTCACCATATGATTACCTTATCATATATCGGGCTGATGAGGGAGCTCTGTTTCGCTCTGAGATGTGTCCATCTTCTTGCCCACAAATTACTTGATGCTCCAGGCCAGCCTTGGTTTTCACAAGCAATATCACTAGGGGCTCAATGTAAAACCTTTGTTCAGTCTTCAGTATCAAGGAGTGTATGAGCAGAGAGGCTGGGGAGTCATTCAGAAGCTAGTTCCTTCTCTGTGGATAGAGGTATGCTAGAATATAACTTACCAACCTAAGATCTACCAAATAATGCTATTATATTGGGCTCTGGTCATGACTTTTTGCTTTTCAGACTTGCTTTCAGACCTTTGGTTGTCTTTTCTTCTTAGCTCATGGACAGATAATTGGCAGGGACAGACTGGGAACTTAAAGTGGCCATGAAAAAAATAAAAAAATAAAAAGTGGTTGCAATTATATAGGTGGATCCAAATTGACTGGGCCAATACAAATTGACAGGGTCAGCAATACAGCAGCACAAAATTCCTCCCCAGAAGCGTGTCCCTCTATTGGCCATTAATAGCTGCTACGTTCTTTCCCCCTCCTCCCTTAATTGTCTATAATTAAGATAGGGAGCAGGGGGCTTAGTAGGTGAGATATAGCCACAGCACCAATCCAACCCTACCTTTAGCATGCTGCCTGAATTTCCTCTAAAAATACCCCCTATAGTGTCCCCAGTAGTATGTACCCTGCCAGCAGCAGCGAGGAGGACTCTGATGGCCCTATAATCATTGGCCCACCAGCAAAATTCCCTGTAATGTCTATGGCCAGTCTACCCCTGGATCATTGGACATTGTCCTTTAGACATTTGGTGCAGCACATAATAAGTAACTGGAAGATTTCATAGTCCCAAGGCATCAGAACACCCATGAGCCATTATTTGGGTGACACCATGCTTGACCAGATCATTATTCCAACCTTGTAAAATGGATGTTAATCATGGGGGGGGGGGTAATATTAGCTTCCTCAGTGCTACTTCCTGTGAATCTTATCTTTGCCCAGTCTTTATGGTTTCCATCAACAGTGGCCTTGGCTGAGGCTAGAGGAGAAGGTTTTCACAATTTAACTTCTATACATGGATATGGACTTTGCTG
The DNA here is from genome assembly GCF_905171765.1 of Bufo bufo. NCBI lineage: Eukaryota > Metazoa > Chordata > Amphibia > Anura > Bufonidae > Bufo > Bufo bufo. Next base: position 148,365,629 of record NC_053389.1, on the reverse strand, counting down.
GTGGAGGTCCCCAGGTCATTGCACCAGGATAACAGGGATTTGCAGGTGTTGAAGAAGTGTCGATATCCAAGACATGGGAAGGTTCTTTCAGCAATGTATACAATTTAAACTTTTATTGTTACACCTTTAAAATCGTCAGATATTCAGCCAAGGACAATCACGCGTTTTGAAAAGCGTGTGCGTCTTTGGCTGAACATCTGATGTTTTTGAAGGTCTGACAATAAAAGTTTGAATTTTATACAGTGCTGGAAGAAAATTCCTATTTCTTCGATATCTGTGCTTTCTTGTTGAATTTCCTTCCATGCACTGTTGAGTCCCGCTATAGAGATTTGAAGCTGACTGCTTCATATTGTTTATTTTGAAGAAGTATAGCCATACACAGAGCCAAAGATCATAACCAGAAGACAGACATCACATCAGAAGATGAGCCTGAAGAGCCTTCATTAACAAGCCAAAACAGGTCCAAATCCCCAGGCTAAGGCCTCATGCACACGACAGTATTTTTTCACGGTCCGCAAAACAGGGTTCCGTTGTTCCGTGATCCGTTTCCGTCTTTGTTTCCGTGTGTCTTCCTTGATTTTTGGAGGATTACCAGACATGAAGGAAAAAGTCGTTTTGGTGTCCGCCTGGCCGTGCGGAGCCAAACGGATCCGTCCTAACTTACAATGCAAGTCAAGGGGGACGGATCCGTTTGACGTTGACAAAATATGGTGCAGTCCCCTATTGACTTTCAATGTAAAGTCAGGAGTCCCTATTAATATACCATCGGATCAGAGTTTTCTCCAATCCGATGGTATATTTTAACTTGAAGCGTCCCCATCACCATGGGAACGCCTCTATGTTAGAATATAACATCGAATTTGAGTTAGATCGTCAAAACACAGATCCGACAGTATATTCTAACACAGAGGCGTTCCCATAGTGATGGGGACGCTTCAAGTTAGAATATACTAAGAACTGTGTACATGACTGCCCCCTGCTGCCTGGCAGCACCCGATCTCTTACAGGGGGCTGTGATCAGCACAATTAACCCCTCAGGTGCCGCAGACCCCCCTCCCTCCCCTGTATTAAATTCATTGGTGGCCAGTGCGGCCACCCCTCCCTCCCCTGTATTTAATTCATTGGTGGCCAGTGCTGCCCCCCTCCCTCCCCTGTATTTAATTCATTGGTGGCCAGTGCGGCCCCCCTCCCTCCCCTGTATTTAATTCATTGGTGGCCAGTGCGGCCCCCCTCCATCCCCTGTATTTAATTAATTGGTGGCCAGTGCGGCCCCCCTCCCTCCCCTGTATTTAATTCATTAGTGGCCAGTGCGGCCCCCCTCCCTTCCCTGTATTTAATTCATTGGTGGCCAGTGCGGCCCCCCTCCATCCCCTGTATTTAATTAATTGGTGGCCAGTGCGGCCCCCCTCCCTCCCTCCCCTGTATTTAATTCATTAGTGGCCAGTGCGGCCCCCCTCCCTTCCCTGTATTTAATTCATTGGTGGCCAGTGCGGTCCCCCTCCCTCCCTCCCCTGTATTTAATTCATTGGTGGCCAGTGCGGCCTCCCCTCCCCCCTCCCCCCCCAAATTAAAATCCCCCCCCATCATTGGTGGCAGCGGAGAGTTCCGATCGGAGTCCCAGTTTAATTGCTGGGGCTCCGATCGGTTACCATGGCAGCCAAGATGCTACTGCAGTCCTAGCTGCCATGGTTACTTAGCAATTTTAGAAGCATTATACTTACCTGCGCTGCCTCTTACCAGTAGGAGGAGCACCCGGCCGGTCACAGACAGCGCAGGTAAGTATAATGCTTCTAAAATTGCTAAGTAACCATGGCAGCCAGGACTGCAGTAGCGTCCTGGTTGCTATGGTAACCGATCGGAGCCCCAGCGATTAAACTGGGACTCCAATCGGAACTCTCCGCTGCCACCAATGATGGGGGGGGGATTTTAATTAGGGGGGGAGGGGAGGCCGCACTGGCCACCAATGAATTAAATACAGGGGAGGGGGGGCCGCACTGGCCACCAATGAATTAAATACAGGGGAGGGAGGGGGCCGCACTGGCCACCAATGAATTTAATACAAGGGAGGGGGGTCTGCACCTGAGGGGTTAATTGTGCGTATCATAGCCCCCTGTAAGAGATCAGGTGCTGCCAGGCAGCAGGGGGCAGTTATGTACACAGTTCTTAGTATATTCTAACTTGAAGCGTGCCCATCACCATGGGAACGCCTCTGTGTTAGAATATACTGTCGGAAACGATGTGAAAACTCTGCAGATCCGTCTGTGCGAAAGTAGCCTACGGACACAGACGCGGATGACAATCTTATGTGCATCCATTTTTTTTCACGGACCCATTGACTTGAATGGGTCCGCGAACCGTTGTCCGTCAAAAAAATAGGACAGGTCATATTTTTTTGACAGACTGGAAACACGGATCACGGACGCGGATGAACAACGGTGCATTTTCCGAGTTTTCAACGGACCCATTGAAAGTCAATGGGTCCGCAGAAAATCACTGAAGACGGAACAACGGACACGGATGCACACAACGGTCGTGTGCATTAGGCCTAAAGAGAGGACAGACCATGCAAAGCCTAGATACACAGGTCATTAGCTGAAGGGGAATCCAGAGGAATGGACAAGCTGGATCATCGAACTACTAGTCACCAAAATAGTAATGCAAATAACAACAAGGTTAGTGAAACTAATAACTAGATTTTTTAAAGGCAATGTACACTATTGGGGGGAAATTTTTCTATGATTACATGTTACTTATTTTGGGCTTAAATAATTTTTTTAAACTTTTTTGAAAATATTCAGCAGCATAAAGGATTAACTTCTGTCTAGTTGTGAGAATCGTACTTTCACTTTCATTTTGTGGCGGTCATCTAATAAACCTTATCTCTAAATTACTAATAGCTCAAAAACACTTATTTAGGCCACATTCTTAACAGTAAGATAAGAAATGAGCTATAATGAGTGTTTATAGGGTCAGAGAGCAGAGATAAGGAGTCTATTAGCCTGAGAGAACACAGTGAATACACAAAGCATGCTACTAGAGAATCTCCATACTGTACAGAGATAGGGGCTCAACATTTTTAATAAAAAGAAAAAAATATTTTAGCTCAAAATGAGTAGAAGGAAATAATAAAAAAATGCCCCCAAAGGTGTCCATAGCCTTTAAATAGAGCAACTAGCAGTCTAATTGGTTGGGCAGTTAGGGTACATAATTAGTTTACTAAAAGGTTGGCTGACTGGTCAGATAGCCAGGGGTTCTCCCCATGCCATCACCTTTTTGCTGCCAAGGACTCTATTGTGGTGGTGGCTGCATGGAGGTGACAATGCTGAAGCATGGGTAGGTAAGTCTGTTGTGATTCACTATTTTTGAAGAGGTCTCGTAGTCACGGGTTTCCAATACAAAGTGGAGTTTGGAAGGGATGACTACAATTATGCCGGACTTTGGTCAAAATAGGGTTAGTTGGTTGAGTAACACATGGAGAATCTACCTGTTCACATAGATGATGTGGGTGGTCAATTCCTTTGATCCTTATCATTTCTTTGACTCTTATAAGACAATGAATGTACCTAAAAGTCACAATATAGAACATATCCTAATATTGACCCGATCACCTACCTAGTTTAGGGTCTTTGTACTGATATTATTATTAATAATTCTTTATCACTTTACCATATTAGTAAATTTATAAAATCAATCCGAGACTGGGACTATATACTGTATTTTTGTTGGTGCACTATGGACTATACCTAGAAAGGTAGGTGAAAGGCCCAACAAGACATTTAAAACTAGCACAAAGCCTGAAGAGAGGGGAGGCATGACATGGATTTAAAGAACAGCAAATCCCTGTGTCATACCTCACCCCCTCTGTAGTTGCACAAGTATAACATAGTGTTGCCCTGGGTGTCCCTTTTAAAGCTGGTTATCTGCTTTATAAAGCCTGTTTTTTAATTACCCTACCTGAACATTTTAAATTAATTGAAGGGGTTTGCCATTGAAGACCCTCCTCTCTTTGCCAGACCAGAGAGTCTCTCGTTCTGGAGGAACTGAATTTACACAGGCAGTCCATTGATTTCAATACGAAACGGTGTAATGCCTCATTTACCCTGTGAGGGGCACTGCGTTGAAATGAAACACTTGCTACTGGGTTCCTCAACTGATGATATCTGATTGCTGAGTATACAGCAACGGAACCTTCTATATAATTTTTTTTACAAATGGATCTGTCAAAAGTGGAGAGAAAACTGGACAGCACATGCACAGTAAAGAAAAAATCATTACTTACACAACAGATCCTGTGACGTCGCCCTAGTTTTCCCAGCAGAGCTCGGCTGCAGCAGTGATGTCAGATGGATAACATGTGACTAGGGTTCGGGTTCGTACCGAACTTTAGGGTTTTTTGTACCCAGACCCGAACATTTTCGTAAAAGTTCGGGTTCGAGTTCGGTGTTCGGCGATTTAATGGCGCTTGTTGAAAGGCTGCAGGGCAGCCAATCAACAAGCATTTAACTCGTGTGCCCTTAGAAGCCATCACAGCCATGCCTTCTAATGGCATGGCTGTGATTGGCCAAGTGCAGCATGTGACCCAGCCTCTATTTAAGCTGGAGTCATGTAGCGCCGAACGTCACTCTGCTCTTACTAGTTGTAAGGATAGGATGCTGCTGCCGTGAGGGAGAGATTAGGAAAGACTCTGATATCTGCACTTGATGTGAAGTCTGCGATCTACAGCGTTTTTTGTTTGGGGGAGCAATGCAACATTTTTGTACCCTGCCCTGAGCCCAGTTAGACCGAAAAATTTGTTTTATTCCTTCTGGGTGGGCATCAGCGGCCATTTTGTGCAACAGCAGTGCACCATCACTGCATATGTGCCAGGGACAATAATTTAATCCTGTTCTTGTAGTTTAGTGGCCGACATATACCCATTTTTAAAGCGCACCTGCACTGCATATGTGCCAGGGGAAGGGAAAATAATACCGTCTGTGAGTTCAGGGACCGATGGGGTGACATATCCCCATTTTTTCTGTAAAGTACCCTTGTGCTGCATTTCTGAGAGTGAAATATAATCAGTTAAATCCATCTGTTCCATTGTGGGGTGACATATTTAAATTTTTTGTTGTAAAGTACCTCTGAGGCGTGCACTGCATATGTGACAGGCAGGCACGTAAATTCAGCAAATCCATCTGTTCCATTATTGGGGTGACATATCCATATTTTTTTATGTAAAAAACCCCTGTGCTTAATTTGTGAGATTGAAATAGAATCTCAGTTAAATCCATCTGTTTCATTTATGGTTAAAGAAACCCTTTTTTTGTCAATAAAGTACCTTTTTGCCCTGTGCTGCATTTATGGCAGTCCAATAAAACCGCCAAATACTGCAGTTACATTTTTTGTTTAAAAATTGAAATATTTGTTGCTAGAAAGTACATTTGCGGCCTACGCTGCGTTCCTGTCAGTCAAATAAAACCAGTAAATACCGCTGTTACATTTTTGGGCTTCAAATTCCCATTTTTGGGTGTAAAGTACCTCTGAGGCCTGCACATGTGACAGGCAGGCACATAAATTCAGCAAATCCATCTGTTTGCGTGTGGGATGACATTTCCACGGTTATCAGGCCAGTCATTCACAAGTGGCTCGGATGGTGGGACAGGTACACAATTGTACAGCCAGGGCACATGTGCAATACACCATTTTTACACCCCTGACACAGAAAGATAATTTATCTGTATGTTTAATCTGTGGCTGACCTTCCTACAGCAATTTTTTGGTCAGTGCAATGCAACATGTAAAATAAATATTAATAATTAAATACTTAATCCGTCAATTAGTTCGGTGGGTGACAAAAAATTTTTTTGTGAAGTACACCTGCACCTGCATATGTGCCAGGGACAATAATATAGTTAATCCGTCTCTGAGTTCAGGGGTTGACATATTTGCATATTTGGCTGTGAAATACCCCTGCTCTACATAGCGGACAAGGAAATAAATTTCAATAATAAGTCTGTTACATTATTGTGTGACATTAAACAATTTTTTTGGGCTGTGATATACCCCTGCTCTACATAGTGGACAGGGAAATAAATTTCACAAATTTGTCTGTTGCATTGTTGGGTGACATTCACCAATTTTTGTCTGTGATATACCCCTGCTCTACATAGCGGACAGGGAAATAAATTTCACTAATTCATCTGTTACATTGATGGGTGACATTAACCAATTTTTGGCTGTGATATACCCCTTCTCTACATAGCGGACAGGGAAATAAATTTCACAAATGCGTCTGTTACATTGTTAGGTGACATTCACAAATTTTTGGCTGTGATATACCCCTGCTCTACCTAGTGCACAGGGAAATACATTTCACTAATTCGTCTGTTACATTGTTTGGTGACAAATTCTCATCTTTTTGCGCTAGAAAGTACATTTGCGGCCTACGCTGCAATTATGACAGTCCAATAAAACCATTAAATACTGATGTTACATTCTTGGTTGAAGAAATAACACTTTTTGTGCTAGATAGTACATTTGCAGCCTGCGCTGCATTTCTGGCAGTCAAATAAAACCAGTAAATACTGCTGTTACATTGCTGTTTGACAAATTCTATTTTTTTTTACAGTGAAGTATTTGTATTAAATTCAACTGTCACACTGTTGTGTGACCTCAAGAAATTTTTTCTCTTTATGACACCAGCACAGCCTTACTGTCAGTAAACTTAATTGTTGACTATTGGCGGTTACATTGTCGCCTGACATAAACCATCTGTTAGTTTTGTGGGTGAACGCAAAGAATGAGGAGAGCGTCAAATAAGGGACGTGGCCCTGGTTGTGGTGCTGCTGGTGTTGGTGGAGCTCCTGTTGTAGGTAGAGGACGTGGTCGATCTGTGCAAGCTACACGGACAAGTGAAACACCTTCCTCAGGTGCGAGTAGGCGACAGAACCTTCAGCGTTATTTGGTAGGCTCGAATGCGGCTCTACGAATGGTGAGGCCAGAACAAGTACAGGCGATAGTAGATTGGGTGGCTGATGGTGCCTCCAGTTCCTTCACATTGTCTCCCACCCAGTCCCCTGCTGAAAGCTCGGAGTTGGCACCTACAGTCGATGTCCATCAGTCTTTCACCTCACCCCCTTGCAAATCAGCCAAGCAGTCTGAGCCCCAAGTCATGCAGCAGCCTCTTATGCTTTTTGATGACTCTGCTGGCAGGGTTTTCTGTGGGCCTGCCCCAGAAGTGGAAGAGATTAAGTGCACTGATGCCCAAACACTTATGTTTCAGGATGAGGACATGGGAAGACCACCGCAGAACATCTCTGATGATGACGAAACACAGGTGCCAACTGCTGCTGCTTTCTGCAGTGTGCAGACCGACAAGGAGGGCAGGGGTGAAGACTGGGTGAAAAATGATTTGGAGGATGATGAGGTACTGTAACGGTCACGTCCACACACACACAGGGGGAAGGATAGTGACCACTGCGCTCCACCCTCACCTCTGGCCCTGCCTACTTGCCTCACGAGTCCTGATGACAGGGGACAACTGGACGACAGTCCCTAACTTAGGATACGTGCAGGGAAGACAGACAAGACAAAATACGGAACATGAACGGACCGGGTCAGAACCAAGAGAGCTACGCAGTACAAAGGGTTAAGCAAAGAATGGTCAGGAGAAGCCGGGGTCAAATACCAGGAGAGTAGAGAAGTACAAGAGGAGTCCTAAAAGAGTAGTCAGGTGGGAGCCGAGGTCACAATACCAGGACGGATGCGCAGTACAGGAGGAGCAGGCAAAGGATCGTCAGGGAACAGAAACAGGTGAGTATTCAGTAGTCCAACAAATAGCCAGGAACCTAGAAATTAACAGGCAACCTGTGGCTAGCAGGCTGCCTGTATTTAAAGTGAGGAGTGAGGGTCATGTGACGTGGCCAGCGTCACATGACCGACAGACCAACCAGTTGAGCACCGAGTGATCAGCTCGGTGCTCAAGGCAGACTTAGGAGCAGGGAGTCACCCAGCAGTAAAGCCGCCCTGGGAATGAGGTCAAACACAGATCCTCATTCCCAAAGCTAAGCAACAGTTCTGCGGGCAATGGGGGACCGAGTGCACCTTCGGAACCCCGTTACAGGTACTAGACCCCACATGGAATCAAGGTCATGCGAGTGACGTGTGCAGTTTGGAGGAAGAGGCGGTGATCGCACAGAGGCACCAGCACAGCAAAAGAGGGAGCAGGGTGCAAAAGCGTCTGTTACATTCTTGGGTGACATTTTACCATTTTTGCCGTAAATAAACCCCTGCTCTGCATAGGTGACAGGGACCTAAATTTTGTAAAATTGTCTGTTCCATTGGTGGGAGACATGAACCCCAAGTTCTGCCGTGAATAAACTCCTGCTCTGCATAGTTGACAGGGACCGAAATTTCTAAAAATCGTCTGTTACATTCTCGGGTGACATTATACCATTTTTGCCGTATACAAACCCCTGCTCTGTATAGGTAACAGGGACCTACATTTTTAAAATTCGTCTGTTAAATTGATGGTTGACATTAACCCATTTTTGCCGGTAAAAAACCTCTGCTCTGCATTGCCGACAGAGAACTAAATTTAGTAAAAACGTCTGTTACTGATCGGAAGATGCGCGACTACCAGCGCACACTGGTAGACGCGCTGCTGATGGCATTCCCACCTGACAGCGGGGGCTCAGTGGAAGCACAAGGCTGAGGAGGAGGAAGAGGTCGCCAATGCAGCTGAGGCACCGCCAGCACCTCAGAAGGCAGGGTTAGCATGGCCGAAATGTGGAAAAGTTTTGTCAGCACGCCACAACAACCAGCACCACCAGCTGATATGGAACGTCTTAGCAGGAGGCAGCATTTGACCAACATGGTGGAGCAGTATGTGTGCACACGCCTACACGTACTGAATGACGGGTCTGCCCCCTTCAACTTCTGGGTCTCCAAATTGGGCACATGGCCTGAGTTTGCCCTTTATGCCTTGGAGGTGCTGGCCTGCCCTGCAGCCAGTGTATTATCTGAACGTGTGTTTAGCACGGCAGGGGGCGTCATCATAGACAAGCGCAGCCCCCTGTCCACAGCCAATGTGGACAAGCTCACGTTCATTAAAATGAACCAGGCATGGATCCCACAGGACTTGTCCGTACCTTGTGCAGAATAGACATGTATACCGGCCTCACCCAGCCATTATTGTACTGCAGCGCACTTTATCTTTGTTTTATTTTTTATATTTCCCGATGTTTTCGGGTCTACCCAAATAAATTTTTTTTAAAAAAAACAGTGTAGGCTAGCTCTTCCTCCTCCACCGCCGCTTCCACCTACATCGCCACATCCACCGCCTCCTCAACCTCCTACTCCATATGGACCTCCTCCTCCTAGATCAAGATTATTATTTTGTATTTTTATGTATTTTATGTTATTTTAAGTCATTTCCCTATCCAGATTTGTTTGCAGAGCACTTGCCATGCTCTTAGCCACATTTTGCTGCCTTTTGCAGCCCTCTAGCCCTTTCCATGACTTTTTTAGAGCCATTTTAGTGCTCCAAAGTTCAGGTCTCCCTTTACTTCAATGGGGTTCGGGTTCGGGGTCAAGTTCGCATCCCGAACTCGAACCCGTCAAACCAGAACTTCCAGGTGTCTGCTCAACTCTACATGTGACCACTGCAGCCAATCACTGACATCTTCAGTGCACTGCTGAGCCCAGTGATTGGCTACAGCAGTCACATGTAGTCGACGTGATGTCACCGCTGAAGCCAGGTAAATAGAGCCCTACTGGGGGAACCAGAGTGTCAGCGTGGGAGCTGTCAGGTAAGTAACTTTCTATTCTGATTGCAGGTGGAGATCCTAATGAAACTGGACAAGTCCTTTAAAACTATTCAAGCTGCAACAAAATAAGTGCACTTGTTGATGTCCATACTGGTACTTGTGGTTCCACATCACTCCCGAATTCAGTCTGTGATATTCTGCTTGCTAGAGGAATGTAATTGAAAAGGAATCTAAAACAAATAAGCAGGAAATCATTGTAGGGACAATTTCATTAGGAGATGTGGTTATCGGTTGAAGGTCTTCATTACACACTGCTTATCATCCATTTAGGAGGACTTTGTTTTGCGGAGAGAATCCCTCTTTTCAGACAGACGTGCAGCATATAATGATTTGTTTGTGTCAGCTGCGGCTGGCGACAGCTGTTTAAGGAATTGTACATCAATTTGAAATAGATAAGCGGTGCTGAACGGCAGTGGGAGGAGGAAGAGGACAGATTTGAAGCAAGTCCTATCACTATGGATGAACAGCTATATACAGTAGTCACGATTCTAGTTCTAACATATCTGGCTAAGAAAGGGTTAAAGGGGCTCCTGCAGTTTTGTAAATGAAGCTCAACCATTGCACAATGTAAAGTTGTAAGGTTTTGCATCCTTGTAATAAACGTTTTTTATTTATTTTTTAATTTCCAAGATCTCGGCTTTCTGTGAGTGGGGGAAAACATTCACATTTACATCTAAAAACTCACCTATCCTGATAGTTTGCTACAGTGTATCAGCACAGTTGAAATTAGCTCACAGTGGATCGTCTAGATTGGATACAATGGTAACAAACTCTCACATGTAAGGCCTCATGCACACGGCCGTTGCTCAGCCGATCCTGAATTGTGGCCTGCAGATAGCGGGTCCGCAATATACGGGCACCGGCCATGTGCTCACTGCATCACGGATGCGGACCCATTCACTACGGAGTGCTTCCATGAGGTTTCTCTCCATGCTTTCGCACCGCAAAAAAAATAGAACTTGTTCTATCTTTTTGCAGTGTGGACAGATCACTGACTCATTGAAGTCTGCGGCAGCCGCACGGATGTTGCCCGTACATTGGGGACCACAAATTGCAGTCCCCAATGCACGGAACGGCTGAGCAATGGCCGTGTGCATGAGGACTAAGAAGTATTAGACCAGGACTAAAGTTTAGCCTCTAGATGTGAACATTAATGTAATCATTCACTGGTCGCAAGCAGAGATCTTAAAGCGTACCTGAGTTTTGGTTTGTTTTTTCTTAAAGTTTGCATAACGGTTATGCTTATTTGTACAATCATAACTGTGATGGGACAGTTATGTTGGGCTTCCCTAAAGTCTCTTTCAGCTATATTATTCCCTGTTTCAGCTGCACAGCTAGATGCATTTCTGTCACAAGCAGGGGGTGTCTTTCTTCTGCCAGTAACAAAAATATTCCATTTGGCAAGAAAATTATTCTCCCATCAGGGATAATTTAAGTGCCACATTGTTTCATGAGAGTTTGTGAGACACAACATTGATGGTCTACCCGTATGATAAGCCTTCAATGTGTGATTGCCATTCTTCAGCAAAACCAAGGTCATGTGTTGCAGTACCAGGCACAGCCACACATAAGGAGGCACTGTTGTGTCAGTATATATATTGAAAAGTCTCAGCAAGCCTCCTCTATTCTGCTGATATGCGGGGTCCAGGGACTCTAACTCCGATTACACAATGGTGGCCAGCAACGTCATATTCCAATTAAGCTACTGTAACATGATAGATTCCCCTCCCCCACCCAAACACAATATACATATTACCTAACCAGCTTGAATATCCACATAACTAGAACGCTACAATATCCTCCATCGGGGAGCGTCAGGGAAAAGTAAAGAAATATTGAAATGTAAAATGCCCTGGAAACATCACAATCCCGTCATCACTGGGGACCTCAGCTGCGCAGAACTCAGAGATGTTTCCATTCATCTGCATTTTTATTTCATTTAGGATTTTTAGATACTTGTGGATACATATCTCACCAGAGGCAGAGAATATATTAGTTTGTGCTATAAAAAATACGACGTGTAATGTGTGCTCAACCTGTTGTATTTGGATGCAGCCGGCGTTATCATTAAGTGGATCTGCTCATCATTATGCATTGAAAGCAGATGAAGGATTTTCTTCTATGTTAAATTTGGGTAGCAGCAGAGATGAGCGAATCGATTCAGCATGAATCAAATTTGTTAGGAATTTCACCTAAAAGCCACCATTTTACAGATCAGAAGACATGGTTACCACAAGCTACTAGTCGTTTATCCATAGCCATACATGTCACTGTCACTTTGACATTACTAATGCTGTCTTGGTGTTAAAGGGCTTGCATACTCCTAGGAGACCCCCAGAGTGTCATACATGACTTTTCATACTTTTCATGATAATTGGGTCATATTTGATTTGGGTCAAATTTGAACCAAATAAATTCTGCCGACTGATTCAATCTAATCAGACCCGAAACAACTTTGGGAAAATTCGCTCAGCTCCAGGTATAATGGTCTTCAAAGGTCTGTAGTTCTTCACTACAACAGTAACTCCTAGCATGTCCTGAGAGCCACATGTTTGGAGTTGTATTACAACAGCTAGAGAGACTCATCATGAATACCTCTGGATTAGCCTACATGCACCCTCAAGTCAGTGGTGGGGAGGAGGTCTCCCTAAAACTAGACTTGCGACAGATTTCAAGGTGTGCGTTTCAGATTCAGAATACATAACCACCCTATCTCCTAGAAGTTTGAATGGACAATCATTCATGCAATTGAGCTAAAGGGGAGCTGTGAACACCAGCAACTCCGTGACGTTCTAGGTGGCCATCTTCTATACCTACTAGTGTTGAGCAAATCAAAGATAGGAAGTGGAATCCGATCCGAATTTCAGAAAAAATTTGCCATTGGAATTTCGTGGTAATGAATCAATTTTTCCTGAACTGGTGGTAAAAAAACAAAACAAAACATACTCACCTCATCCATTTGATCTCAGAGAGGCGCTGACATGTGACATCACCACGCTGGGTGGGCGCAGTGATGATGTCACTGTTCCCGCCCAGCATGATGATGAGAGAATTGACAAGTTTTCTTCAATCAAGATGGACGCGGCGGCCTCTCCTTAATCAAATGGATGAGGTGAGTATCTACAGTACAGACCAAAAGTTTGGACACACCTTCTCATTCAAAGAGTTTTCTTTATTTTCATGACTATGAAGGCATCAAAACTATGAATTAACACATGTGGAATTATATACATAACAAACAAGTGTGAAACAACTGAAAATATGTCATATTCTAGGTTCTTCAAAGTAGCCACCTTTTGCTTTGATTACTGCTTTGCACACTCTTGGCATTCTCTTGATGAGCTTCAAGAGGTAGTCCCCTGAAATGGTCTTCCAACAGTCTTGAAGGAGTTCCCAGAGATGCTTAGCACTTGTTGGCCCTTTTGCCTTCACTCTGCGGTCCAGCTCACCCCAAACCATCTCGATTGGGTTCAGGTCCGGTGACTGTTGAGGCCAGGTCATCTGGCACAGCACCCCATCACTCTCCTTCATGGTCAAATAGCCCTTACTTTCAAAGTTTTCCCAATTTTTGGGCTGACTGACTGACCTTCGTTTCTTAAAGTAATGATAGTCACTCATTTTTCTTTACTTAGCTACTTTTTTCTTGCCATAATACAAATTCTAACAGTCTATTCACTAGGACTATCAGCTGTGTATCCACCTGACTTCTCCTCAACGCAACTGATGGTCCCAACCCCATTTATAAGGCAAGAAATCCCACTTATTAAACCTGACAGGGCACACCTGTGAAGTGAAAACCATTTCAGGGGACTCCCTCTTGAAGCTCATCAAGAGAATGCCAACAGTGTGCAAAGCAGTAATCAAAGCAAAAGGTGGCTACTTTGAAGAACCTAGAATATGACATATTTTCAGTTGTTTCACACTTGTTTGTTATGTATATCATTCCACATGTGTTAATTCATAGTTTTGATGCCTACAGTGTGAATCTACAATTTTCATAGTCATGAAAATAAAGAAAACTCTTTGAATGAGAAGGTGTGTCCAAACTTTTGGTCTGTACTGTATATTTTTTTGGTTTTAACTAGGGATGAGCGAACCCGAACTGTATAGTTCGGGTTCGTACCGAATTTTGGGGTGTCCGTGACACGGACCCGAACCCGAACATTTTCGTAAAAGTCCGGGTTCGGGTTCGGTGTTCGGCGCTTTCTTGGCGCTTTTTGAAAGGCTGCAAAGCAGCCAATCAACAAGCGTCATACTACTTGGCCCAAGAGGCCATCACAGCCATGCCTACTATTGGCATGGCTGTGATTGGCCAGTGCACCATGTGACCCAGCCTCTATTTAAGCTGGAGTCACGTAGCGCCGCACGTCACTCTGCTATGATCAGTATAGGGAGAGGTTGCAGCTGCGACGTTAGGGCGAGATTAGGCAGATTAACTCCTCCAAAAGACTTCATTCTGTGATCGATCTGCAGCTGTGGATCATTGAAGTGCTATTATTGACTTGCTCACTTTTTTGAGGCTGCCCAGAGCGTTTTTAGATCACTTTTTTTCTGGGGTGATCGGCGGCCATTTTGTGACTTGTGGTGCGCCAGCACGAGCTATCACCAAGTGTATTTAACCATCGATAGTGTGGTTATTTTGTGCTATATCCTACATCAGCTGCAGGCTGAGCCTGTGTCACCGAAGTGCATTTAACCATCAACAGTCTGGTTATTTTTTGGCCATATACTACATCAGCTGCAGGCTGAGCCTGTTTCACCCAAGTGCATTTAACCATCAACAGTCTGATTATTTTTTGGCCATATACTACATCAGCTGCAGGCTGAGCCTGTGTCACCCAAGTGCATTTAACCATCAACAGTGTGGTTATTTTTTGGCCATATATTACATCAGGGGCAAGTTGAGCCTGTCACCCAGCGCCTAAAAAATAGACCTGACATTTCTATTCAACCAAATCTGCACAGTTTTAGCTGGTCAAGTTATTTGTAGTGACCGTCAAAGCAGACTTTTTGTTCTGGGTTGAAAAAGCATTCCCAAATTTGCCATTCTAAAAATAACTAGTTTGTGGTATTTGAGGCCTACTTGAAATCTATCCCAAAAAGAAAATCTTACATTGAAGTTATTGATAGTGTCATTCAGAAAAACCTACAGTAAGACACACGCTAGCGTGCTGATAGAAGTGTCATTCTGTGATTAAACCTATAACTGTCACACAGCGCAAAAAAAAACAGGTCTCACATCTCAATTCAACCAAATCTGCACAGTTTTAGCTGGTCAAGGTATTTGTAGTGACCCTCAAAGCAGACTTTTTGTTCTGGGTTGAAAAAGCATTCCCAAATTTGCCATTCTGAAAATAACTAGTTTGTGGTATTTCAGGCCTACTTGAAATCTATCCCAAAAAGAAAATCTTACATTGAAGTTATTGATAGTATCATTCAGAAAAATCTAAGACACACGCTAGCGTGCTGATAGAAGTGTCGTTCTGTGATTAAACCTATAACTGTCACACAGCGCAAAAAAAAACAGGTCTCACATCTCTATTCAACCAAATCTGCACAGTTTTAGCTGGTCAAGTTATTTGTAGTGACCGTCAAAGCAGACTTTTTGTTCTGGGTTGAAAAAGCATTCCCAAATTTGCCATTCTGAAAATAACTAGTTTGTGGTATTTCAGGCCTACTTGAAATCTATCCCAAAAAGAAAATCTTACATTGAAGTTATTGATAGTATCATTCAGAAAAACCTAAGACACACGCTAGCGTGCTGATAGAAGTGTCGTTCTGTGATTAAACCTATAACTGTCACACAGCGCAAAAAAAAAACAGGTCTCACATCTCTATTCAACCAAATCTGCACAGTTTTAGCTGGTCAAGTTATTTGTAGTGACCGTCAAAGCAGACTTTTTGTTCTGGGTTGAAAAAGCATTCCCAAATTTGCCATTCTGAAAATAACTAGTTTGTGGTATTTCAGGCCTACTTGAAATCTATCCCAAAAAGAAAATCTTACATTGAAGTTATTGATAGTATCATTCAGAAAAACCTAAGACACACGCTAGCGTGCTGATAGAAGTGTCATTCTGTGATTAAACCTATAACTGTCACACAGCGCAAAAAAAAACAGGTCTCACATCTTTATTCAACCAAATCTGCACCGTTTTAGCTGGTCAAGTTATTTGTAGTGACCATCAAAGCAGACTTTTTGTTCTGGGTTGAAAAAGCATTCCCAAATTTGCCATTCTGAAAATAACTAGTTTGTGGTATTTCAGGCCTACTTGAAATCTATCCCAAAAATGAAAATCTTACATTGAAGTTATTGATAGTATCATTCAGAAAAACCTAAGACACACGCTAGCGTGCTGATAGAAGTGTCATTCTGTGATTAAACCTATAACTGTCACACAGCGCAAAAAAAAACAGATCTCACATCTCTATTCAACCAAATCTGCACAGTTTTAGCTGGTCAAGTTATTTGTAGTGACCGTCAAAGCAGACTTTTTGTTCTGGGTTGAAAAAGCATTCCCAAATTTGCCATTCTGAAAATAACTAGTTTGTGGTATTTCAGGCCTACTTGAAATCTATCCCAAAAAGAAAATCTTACATTGAAGTTATTGATAGTATCATTCAGAAAAACCTAAGACACACGCTAGCGTGCTGATAGAAGTGTCATTCTGTGATTAAACCTATAACTGTCACACAGCGCAAAAAAAAACAGGTCTCACATCTCTATTCAACCAAATCTGCACAGTTTTAGCTGGTCAAGTTATTTGTAGTGACCGTCAAAGCAGACTTTTTGTTCTGGGTTGAAAAAGCATTCCCAAATTTGCCATTCTGAAAATAACTAGTTTGTGGTATTTCAGGCCTACTTGAAATCTATCCCAAAAAGAAAATCTTACATTGAAGTTATTGATAGTGTCATTCAGAAAAACCTAAGACACACGCTAGCGTGCTGATAGAAGTGTCATTCTGTGATTAAACCTATAACTGTCACACAGCGCAAAAAAAAACAGGTCTCACATCTCTATTCAACCAAATCTGCACAGTTTTAGCTGGTCAAGTTATTTGTAGTGACCGTAAAAGCAGACTTTTTGTTCTGGGTTGAAAAAGCATTCCCAAATTTGCCATTCTCAAAATAACTAGTTTCTGGTATTTGAGGCCTACTTGAAATCTATCCCAAAAAGGATATCTTACATTGAAGGTACTGATAGTGTCATTCAGAAAAACCTAAGACACACGCTACCGTGCAGATAGAAGTCTGATTCTGTGATTAAACCTTAACCTGTCACACAGTGCAAAAAAAAAACAGGTCTCACATTTCTATTCAATGGTCTGCCGGGTGTTCACTCCAAGGTCATGGAAGTCACGCCTGCGGCCACCCCGTTCTCCGAGGGATATGTCCTGAAATCCAGCTGAAAGCTGCAGAACATCAGTCGGAGGTCTCTCCACTACTGGCGGGCCTCTCTGGCGCCCTCTTCCCACAAGCAAAGGCTCGGCTGGTGGCTGCTGGGGTCTTTCAATGCGTCTAGGTTCTTGAGCCTCTTGCTCCTGTCCAGGCTGTCCTTGGCTGGGCTGCCCCCTGGCACGTGCTCTTCCGCGGGCTCTGGCTCGTCCACTCATCTTCTATTCCTGAGAGGATATAAACCGCTAATAAGGTCAATCTGCCGCCTAGCAGCTCCGCCGTGGCACAATCACCTCAGAACTCGCACACTGGTGACTTTAGGTATCTTCACTGGTCACTTTGAGCAGAATGATGACATCCGAGTCACGGCACCAAATGTAACCCTCTTTTCCTTGCACCATCTGCGACACCTCCAGCTTTCACACTCACTCGGTCACCAGCTCCTCCAGGCATAAACTCTAAGTGGACTCTAAGGGACGACACTCAGGTCTTCTGTGGTTTAAAGCTTTATTGAGGTGTAGTGCACTTGGCTGGAGCCTGTAATACAACAGGGAAACACTGCCACTATGTGGTATACAGCCAGCTCACCAGCCCACCTATATTATAACAGGCAGTCATTATATTACATTCCCACATACATGTTACAGGATATAACAAAGCATACAGAAAAATGAACAAGAGAAAATCATTTACAAAGATATTGCAGCAGGGTGACCTGGAATACAGCATGTCTTGCAGCCATTTTAGGAAGAACACATGTCTCTTTAACTGTACATCATCTACTCAGCCTAGCATGTGCTGCAGGGTTTAAAGGCTGCTAAAAAACATACAGTCACCTCTTTACATTCTACAGAACTATTCTGGGTATATATTATAACTTTTTACAATAGATAAATGAACTTTAGCTTTAGAGAACTTAGACAGAGATCCTACCTCCTTCACAGTAAATGTCTGCACTGAGGAGACCAAACCAAGTAGCAGAATACACAGGGGGCTTTCTGGAAGAGTCCACTGTAAAGACTCTGTCTGTTAAAACTTTCCTCAGTTATCTAATAGCACATTTGAAGAGGTTTATTTAGCATGTCCTGACTCTCTGCTAACAGCTTATGAATATATGGAACTATATTTAACAAGTGATCATTGCTGCAGCTCCTGTATATTGGTATGACCCTATTGCAAACCTGCAGACTGGATATTTGGTGAAACTTCATGTGGTTCATATCGACTGTACTACACCACTGACTTGGTGCCTGGGCCTAAATATGTGACAGTGGCCTGTTCCAGTGGTGGGTGACGTGATGCCTGATTCTCTGCTATGACATGAAGACAGATTCTGTGCTGACATAAGGCCAGATTCTCTGTTACGGGACCTCTCTCCTCTCCCTGGGTGCCTGGGCCTAAATGTGTGACAGTGGCCTGTTCCAGTGGTGGGTGACGTGAAGCCTGATTCTCTGCTATGACATGAAGACAGATTCTGTGCTGACATAAGGCCAGATTCTCTGTTACGGGACCTCTCTCCTCTGCCTGGGTGCCTGGGCCTAAATGTGTGACAGTGGCCTGTTCCAGTGGTGGGTGACGTGAAGCCTGATTCTCTGCTATGACATGAAGACAGATTCTGCGCTGACATAAGGCCAGATTCTCTGTTACGGGACCTCTCTCCTCTGCCTGGGTGCCTGGGCCTAAATGTGTGACAGTGGCCTGTTCCAGTGGTGGGTGACGTGATGCCTGATTCTCTGCTATGACATGAAGACAGATTCTGTGCTGACATAAGGCCAGATTCTCTGTTACAGGACCTCTCTCCTCTGCCTGGGTGCCTGGGCCTAAATGTGTGACAGTGGCCTGTTCCAGTGGTGGGTGACGTGAAGCCTGATTCTCTGCTATGACATGAAGACAGATTCTGTGCTGACATAAGGCCAGATTCTCTGTTACGGGACCTCTCTCCTCTGCCTGGGTGCCTGGGCCTAAATGTGTGACAGTGGCCTGTTCCAGTGGTGGGTGACGTGAAGCCTGATTCTCTGCTATGACATGAAGACAGATTCTGTGCTGACATAAGGCCAGATTCTCTGTTACGGGACCTCTCTCCTCTGCTTGGGTGCCTGGGCCTAAATGTGTGACAGTGGCCTGTTCCAGTGGTGGGTGACGTGAAGCCTGATTCTCTGCTATGACATGAAGACAGATTCTGTGCTGACATAAGGCCAGATTCTCTGTTACGGGACCTCTCTCCTCTGCCTGGGTGCCTGGGCCTAAATGTGTGACAGTGGCCTGTTCCAGTGGTGGGTGACGTGATGCCTGATTCTCTGCTATGACATGAAGACAGATTCTGTGCTGACATAAGGCCAGATTCTCTGTTACAGGACCTCTCTCCTCTGCCTGGGTGCCTGGGCCTAAATGTGTGACAGTGGCCTGTTCCAGTGGTGGGTGACGTGAAGCCTGATTCTCTGCTATGACATGAAGACAGATTCTGTGCTGACATAAGGCCAGATTCTCTGTTACGGGACCTCTCTCCTCTGCCTGGGTGCCTGGGCCTAAATGTGTGACAGTGGCCTGTTCCAGTGGTGGGTGACGTGATGCCTGATTCTCTGCTATGACATGAAGACAGATTCTGCGCTGACATAAGGCCAGATTCTCTGTTACGGGACCTCTCTCCTCTGCCTTGGTGCCTGGGCCTAAATGTGTGACAGTGGCCTGTTCCAGTGGTGGGTGACGTGAAGCCTGATTCTCTGCTATGACATGAAGACAGATTCTGTGCTGACATAAGGCCAGATTCTCTGCTACGGGACCTCTCTCCTCTGCCTGGGTGCCTGGGCCTAAATGTGGGACAGTGGCCTGTTCCAGTGGTGGGTGACGTGAAGCCTGATTCTCTGCTATGACATGAAGACAGATTCTGTGCTGACATAAGGCCAGATTCTCTGTTACGGGACCTCTCTCCTCTGCCTGGGTGCCTGGGCCTAAATGTGTGACAGTGGCCTGTTCCAGTGGTGGGTGACGTGAAGCCTGATTCTCTGCTATGACATGAAGACAGATTCTGTGCTGACATAAGGCCAGATTCTCTGTTACGGGACCTCTCTCCTCTGCCTGGGTGCCTGGGCCTAAATGTGTGACAGTGGCCTGTTCCAGTGGTGGGTGACGTGATGCCTGATTCTCTGCTATGACATGAAGACAGATTCTGCGCTGACATAAGGCCAGATTCTCTGTTACGGGACCTCTCTCCTCTGCCTGGGTGCCTGGGCCTAAATGTGTGACAGTGGCCTGTTCCAGTGGTGGGTGACGTGAAGCCTGATTCTCTGCTATGACATGAAGACAGATTCTGTGCTGACATAAGGCCAGATTCTCTGTTACGGGACCTCTCTCCTCTGCCTGGGTGCCTGGGCCTAAATGTGTGACAGTGGCCTGTTCCAGTGGTGGGTGACGTGATGCCTGATTCTCTGCTATGACATGAAGACAGATTCTGCGCTGACATAAGGCCAGATTCTCTGTTACGGGACCTCTCTCCTCTGCCTGGGTGCCTGGGCCTAAATGTGTGACAGTGGCCTGTTCCAGTGGTGGGTGACGTGATGCCTGATTCTCTGCTATGACATGAAGACAGATTCTGTGCTGACATAAGGCCAGATTCTCTGTTACGGGACCTCTCTCCTCTGCCTGGGTGCCTGGGCCTAAATGTGTGACAGTGGCCTGTTCCAGTGGTGGGTGACGTGAAGCCTGATTCTCTGCTATGACAAGACAGATTCTGTGCTGACATAAGGCCAGATTCTCTGTTACGGGACCTCTCTCCTCTGCCTGGGTGCCGGGGCCTAAATGTGTGACAGTGGCCTGTTCCAGTGGTGGGTGACGTGATGCCTGATTCTCTGCTATGACATGAAGACAGATTCTGCGCTGACATAAGGCCAGATTCTCTGTTACGGGACCTCTCTCCTCTGCCTGGGTGCCTGGGCCTAAATGTGTGACAGTGGCCTGTTCCAGTGGTGGGTGACGTGAAGCCTGATTCTCTGCTATGACATGAAGACAGATTCTGTGCTGACATAAGGCCAGATTCTCTGTTACGGGACCTCTCTCCTCTGCCTGGGTGCCTGGGCCTAAATGTGTGACAGTGGCCTGTTCCAGTGGTGGGTGACGTGAAGCCTGATTCTCTGCTATGACAAGACAGATTCTGTGCTGACATAAGGCCAGATTCTCTGTTACGGGACCTCTCTCCTCTGCCTGGGTGCCGGGGCCTAAATGTGTGACAGTGGCCTGTTCCAGTGGTGGGTGACGTGATGCCTGATTCTCTGCTATGACATGAAGACAGATTCTGCGCTGACATAAGGCCAGATTCTCTGTTACGGGACCTCTCTCCTCTGCCTGGGTGCCTGGGCCTAAATGTGTGACAGTGGCCTGTTCCAGTGGTGGGTGACGTGAAGCCTGATTCTCTGCTATGACATGAAGACAGATTCTGTGCTGACATAAGGCCAGATTCTCTGTTACGGGACCTCTCTCCTCTGCCTGGGTGCCGGGGCCTAAATGTGTGACAGTGGCCTGTTCTAGTGGTGGGTGACGTGAAGCCTGATTCTCTGCTATGACATGAATACAGATTCTGCGCTGACATAAGGCCAGATTCTCTGTTACGGGACCTCTCTCCTCTGCCTGGGTGCCTGGGCCTAAATGTGTGACAGTGGCCTGTTCCAGTGGTGGGTGACGTGAAGCCTGATTCTCTGCTATGACATGAATACAGATTCTGCGCTGACATAAGGCCAGATTCTCTGTTACGGGACCTCTCTCCTCTGCCTGGGTGCCTGGGCCTAAATGTGTGACAGTGGCCTGTTCCAGTGGTGGGTGACGTGAAGCCTGATTCTCTGCTATGACATGAAGACAGATTCTGCGCTGACATAAGGCCATATTCTCTGTTACGGGACCTCTCTCCTCTGTCTGGGTGCCGGGGCCTAAATGTGTGACAGTGGCCTGTTCCAGTGGTGGGTGACGTGAAGCCTGATTCTCTGCTATGACATGAATACAGATTCTGTGCTGACATAAGGCCAGATTCTCTGTTACGGGACCTCTCTCCTCTGCCTGGGTGCCTGGGCCTAAATGTGTGACAGTGGCCTGTTCCAGTGGTGGGTGACGTGATGCCTGATTCTCTGCTATGACATGAAGACAGATTCTGCGCTGACATAAGGCCAGATTCTCTGTTACGGGACCTCTCTCCTCTGCCTGGGTGCCTGGGCCTAAATGTGTGACAGTGGCCTGTTCCAGTGGTGGGTGACGTGAAGCCTGATTCTCTGCTATGACATGAAGACAGATTCTGTGCTGACATAAGGCCAGATTCTCTGTTACGGGACCTCTCTCCTCTGCCTGGGTGCCGGGGCCTAAATGTGTGACAGTGGCCTGTTCCAGTGGTGGGTGACGTGAAGCCTGATTCTCTGCTATGACATGAATACAGATTCTGCGCTGACATAAGGCCAGATTCTCTGTTACGGGACCTCTCTCCTCTGCCTGGGTGCCTGGGCCTAAATGTGTGACAGTGGCCTGTTCCAGTGGTGGGTGACGTGATGCCTGATTCTCTGCTATGACATGAATACAGATTCTGCGCTGACATAAGGCCAGATTCTCTGTTACGGGACCTCTCTCCTCTGCCTGGGTGCCTGGGCCTAAATGTGTGACAGTGGCCTGTTCCAGTGGTGGGTGACGTGAAGCCTGATTCTCTGCTATGACATGAATACAGATTCTGCGCTGACATAAGGCCAGATTCTCTGTTACGGGACCTCTCTCCTCTGCCTGGGTGCCTGGGCCTAAATGTGTGACAGTGGCCTGTTCCAGTGGTGGGTGACGTGATGCCTGATTCTCTGCTATGACATGAAGACAGATTCTGCGCTGACATAAGGCCAGATTCTCTGTTACGGGACCGCTCTCCTCTGTCTGGGTGCCGGGGCCTAAATGTGTGACAGTGGCCTGTTCCAGTGGTGGCTGACGTGAAGCCTGATTCTCTGCTATGACATGAAGACAGATTCTGCGCTGACATAAGGCCAGATTCTCTGTTACGGGACCGCTCTCCTCTGTCTGGGTGCTGGGGCCTAAATGTGTGACAGTGGCCTGTTCCAGTGGTGGGTGACGTGAAGCCTGATTCTCTGCTATGACATGAAGACTGATTCTGCGCTGACATGAAGCCAGATTCTCTGCTATGGCATGAAGAGACTGATTCTCTGCTGACATGAAGCCAGATTCTTTGCTATGGCATGAAGAGACTGATTCTCTGCTGACGTGAAGCCAGATTCTCTGCTATGGGACCTCTGTCCAATTGATATTGGTTCATTTTTATTTTTTTAATTTTAATTTTAATTCATTTCCCTATCCACATTTGTTTGCAGGGGATTTACCTACATGTTGCTGCCTTTTGCAGCCCTCTAGCTCTTTCCTGGGCTGTTTTACAGCCTTTTTCGTGCCCAAAAGTTCGGGTCCCCATTGACTTCAATGGGGTTCGGGTTCGGGACGAAGTTCGGGTCGGGTTCGGATCCCGAACCCGAACATTTCCGGGAAGTTCGGCCGAACTTCTCGAACCCGAACATCCAGGTGTTCGCTCAACCCCCCTGATAGGCTGAATGTGACTCTCAGATGCTGTGATCAGTGTTGAACATGGCGTCTGTGGAATTAAATAATGGGGGGGTGGGGGGGGGGGGCATGATCACTACCGTTCCTTATAATGGAATATGATTCATTACAAAGTAATTCATAATAAATCAAATTTCCTGTCGAAGTTTGACGAAGCAGCCGAATTTAATTTTTGAAAACTTTGCTCATCACTTTAGCCAACCCCTCATCCTGGCCTCCCATAAGATTTCCCATAAAGAAACATAGAAACATAGAATGTGTCAGCAGATAAGAACCATTTGGCCCATCTAGTCTGCCCAATATACTGAATTCTATGAATAGCCCTTGGCCCTATCTTATATGAAGGATAGCCTTATGCCTATCCCATGCATGCTTAAACTCCTTCACTGTATTTGCAGCTAACACTTCTGCAGGAAGGCTATTCCATGCATCCACTACTCTCTCAGTAAAGTAATACTTCCTGATATTACTTTTAAACCTTTGCCCCTCTAATTTAAAACTATGTCCTCTTGTAGCAGTTTTTCTTCTTTTAAATATTCTCTCCTCTTTTACCTTGTTGATTCCCTTTATGTATTTAAAAGTTTCTATCATATCCCCTCTGTCTCGTCTTTCTTCCAAGCTATACATGTTAAGGTCCTTTAATCTTTCCTGGTAAGTTCTATCCTGCAATCCATGTACCAGTTTAGTAGCTCTTCTCTGAACTCTCTCCAAAGTATTAATATCCTTCTTTAGATATGGTCTCCAGTACTGAGCACAATACTCCAAATGAGGTCGTACTAGTGCTCTGTAGAGCGGCATGAGCACCTCCCTCTTTCTACTGGTAATTCCTCTCCCTATACACCCAAGCATTCTGCTAGCATTTCCTGCTGCTCTATGACATTGTCTGCCTACCTTTAAGTCTTCTGAAATAATGACCCCTAAATCCCTTTCCTCAGATACTGAGGTTAGGACTGTATCACTGATTTTATATTCTGCTCTTGGGTTTTTACGCCCCAGGTGCATTATCTTGCACTTATCAACATTAAATTTTAGTTGCCAGATTTTTGACCATTCCTCTAGTTTTCCTAAATCCTTTTCTATTTGGTGTATCCCTCCAGGAACATCAACCCTGTTACAAATCTTTGTGTCATCAGCAAAAAGACACACCTTACCATCGAGGCCTTCTGCAATTTCGCTGATAAAGATATTAAACAATATGGGTCCCAGAACAGATCCCTGAGGTACCCCACTGGTAACAAGACCTTGGTTTGAATATACTCCATTGACTACAACCCTCTGTTGCCTGTCCCTCAGCCACTGCCTAATCCATTCAACAATATGGGAGTCCAAGCCCAAAGACTGCAATTTATTGATAAGCCTTCTGTGTGGGACAGTATCAAAAGCCTTACTGAAGTCTAGATAAGCGATGTCTACTGCACCTCCTCCATCTATTATTTTAGTCACCCAATCAAAAAAATCTATAAGATTAGTTTGACATGATCTCCCTGAAGTAAATCCATGCTGTTTTTCATCTTTCAATCCATGGGATTTTAGATGTTCCACAATCCTCTCCTTAAGTATGGTTTCCATTAATTTCCCCACTATTGATGTCAGGCTTACTGGCCTATAGTTGCCCGATTCCTCCCTACTACCTTTCTTGTGAATGGGCACAACATTTGCTAATTTCCAATCTTCTGGGACGACTCCTGTTGCCATTGATTGGTTAAATAAATCTGTTAATGGTTTTGCTAGTTCACCGCTGAGCTCTTTTAGTAGCTTTGGGTGTATCCAATCAGGCCCCTGTGACTTATTTGTATTGATTTTAGACAGCTGACTTAGAACCTCTTCCTCTGTAAAGACACATGCATCAAAAGATTCATTAGTCTTCTTTCCTAACTGAGGTCCATTTCCTTCATTTTCCTTTGTAAAGACTGAACAGAAGTATTCATTGAGGCAGTCAGCTAGTTCTTTATCTTCTTCCATATACCTTCCTTCTTTTGTTTTTAATTTTGTAATTCCTTGTTTTAGTTTCCTTTTTTCATTTATGTATCTGAAGAATGCCTTATTGCCTTTTTTCCCTGACTGAGCTAATTTCTCTTCTGCCTGTGCTTTAGAAGCTCTTATAACTTGTTTGGCCTCTCTCTGCCTAATCTTATAAATTTGCCTGTCATCCTCGTTTTTTTTTTTTTTTTATAATTCCTAAATGCTATCTTTTTATTGCTATTTGTTTTTAATGATTTTGGCCACTTCTGCTGAGTACCACAGTGGTCTCTTCCTTTTTTTGCTTTTACTGACAAGCCTAATGCAATTTTCTGTTGCCTTCAATAGTGCCTCTTTTAAGTAGTCCCATTTCTCCTGGACTCCAATGAAACTGTTCCAATCTGATAGGGACTCGTATACCACTAATCTAATTTTAGAAAAGTCAGTTTTTCTAAAATCTAAAACTTTTGTTTTTGTGTGGTGTGACTCTGTACTTATAGTAAATCACACTGACTTGTGATCACTAGATCCCAAGCTTTCCCCTACAGTAATATCATATACCAAATTCCCATTTGTGAATACTAAATCTAAAATGGCCTCCTTCCGGGTTGGCTCCTCAACTACTTGCTGTAGAGATAATCCCAGTAGGGAATTTAGAATAGACATTTATGAGTTGCACTGGTTTCTGTCAGACCCAGACCCCGTTACTGAAACATTCAAGGATACCTTAATGTACACCTTTGGAGGCAATTTTTTTATGATTGCATGTTACTCATTTTTGGATAAAAATATATTTTTTTAATTGGCCTTTATTGAAAATATTGAGCTGCTCTGTCACAATGGGTTAACTGTTTTTCTAGCTGTGCAACTGGTACTTTCACTTTGTTCCGATCATCTAAATAGGCTGCTTTCACATTCGCGTTTTGGCTTTCCGTTTGTGAGATCCGTCATGGGCTCTCAGGAAAACTGATCCAAAACGGATCAGTTTTCCCTTCATGCATTCTGAATGGAAATGGATCCGCTCAGAATGTATTAGTTTGCCTCCGATCAGTCACCATTCCGCTCTGGAGGCGGACACCAAATCGCTGCCTGCAGCGTTTTGCTGTCCGCTTGATGAAGCAGAGCCAAACGGATCCGTCCTGGCACACAATGTAAGTCAATGGGGACGGATCTGTTTTCTCTGACACAATCTGGCACAATAGAAAACGGATCCGACCCCCATTGACTTTAATTGGAGTTCATGACGGATCCTTCTTGGCTATGTTACAGATAATACAAACGGATCCGTTCATGACGGATGCATGCAGTTGTATTATTAAAAAGAAAAAACACACCTTGTCCCCTGAAGAAGCTAACGCGAAACGTGCGTTGGGGTCATCCAGTTCACCACTCAGGTATTTTATGTCATTAGTTTTTATACGGATGTTTTATTAATCTGATTCATGTACTTGCACTTTGGCACTTTGCACTTTATCTACTCTTGTACTGTTTTTTGGATTTTGCATCCGGATATACTATCCATGACTTTGCCTGCATTATAGACATTCATATACTATTTTGTATCTATACGATTTCATCAGTCTTGATATTTATTGACATTTATACATATCTTTCATTTATGTTTATTACCAGTGGTGTTGGTTTTTTCTTCCTGTGTGTCTCTCATTCATCACAGTATTGTATTTTATCTGAATTTTTACCTCTGGTCCTGGTTTGAGACCATAATAAAGATATATTGTATATTCATTTTTGTGCTGGCCTTTTTTCTTTGGTGTTTCATCTTACGTGCAGGCTTGGCACGAGTACTCACTTTTGTGAGTCATATATTGGTGTATATATGCAGTTGTATTATTGTAACGGAAGCGTTTTTGCAGATCCATGACGGATCCGCAAAAAACGCTAGTGTGAAAGTAGCCTTACCCTTATCTCTACTACTAAGAGGTCATAAACATGTATTTAAGCCACATTCTTATCAGTAAGATAAGAACTGAGCTATAAGGAGTCTTTATAAGGTCAGAGAGCAGAGATAAGGAGTCTATCTGCTACTGGTCTGACGGAAAAGACAGAAAATCCAAAGGGTGCCACTAGAGCATGTCAGCTCTGTACAGAAAAAAGGATGCCATATTTGTAATAAAAATTATTTTTAGCTCAAAATGAGTACAATGCACTGCCCCCAAAGGTGTACATAGCCTTTAAGTAATTCTGTGATAGATCTGAGGTTACCCTATTACAAATCTGGTATATGGACCCAGAAACCTCAAGATTCAGTACACCTGTGGATATCTAGAATTGAGATTTCTGCCACCTGTTAAAAACAATTAAAATCCTCTTTTCCAACTAATGAAAATCTGCAGTGGATACTTTAGATTGTGCTGGGATTTCTTGCTGCGAGCAAGGCAGGAAGGGCTGTTGTAACCTCTGGGCTCTGATATCTTTACCTGACAATTACAAAGACCAGACAGAATGAATTGCTGGCGGGATAAAGACAAACCTCATGACCTGGATAGGGCTTTTGTGCACACAGTTTTTTTTTTTTTTTTTACTTTTGGGAAGGGGATGTGAGACTTCAACTCGTGTTTTTACAACCCCTTTAATGATGACAAATTGACATTTTGCTTCAAGTAAATACTATTAACTTACAATAAGGGTAGAGGAATTGAAACAACTATAAATTCAGTGTAATGTAGGCAAGCCTTAATGTGACTTTGCTACACTACCCTGCTCTATACTAAAGTCTGGGCCAATGATTTCATGGTCTGCAGATTTCGAGATGTATTCTAGCCTTGGAGATTGCAGAAGACTTGGACAAGGTCATTTTACTCTACTACTGCACACGAGCTGGACTTTTTATACATTATAACCCTTAATGTGTTACTTAGAGATTTTGGAAAGTGATTTTCAGCTAAAAAATTATTTTTAAGGGCCTTTCATCGTAAGTAAGTCAAAATGTACAGATAGTATCAACAATATAAAAGAAATGGAAGTGTCCTGGAGTTTCACTTAAGATGAACACTTTTCCTTTCTCAGTGGTAGTCTCTCCATCTTTGAAGACAGGGACAGAGAGACTGCCACTAGAACAGAATACTCCAGCTTCACTGGACTATTACTCCCAGGGGATGCTGAGAGTTGAATGAGAAAGGGAAAGTGAAGCTGCAGGGCACTCTGATTTGTTAGTTGTTTGTTGTAGCATCCGGCAGGAGGTTGTCATCCTGTCCTGGCTTCTGAGCATACATCGGCTCTGTTCATCATCTTTGATTATTATAGTAATAAAAATTGAGATTTGTAAGACTCTTCCTGGGGGTTTTATTCCTCTACAGGCAAGTTATCTATAGTTTTGTATAATCAGAATGTTTAATAATCTGGAATTTGCCATGTACCATTGATGTACCACAAAATTAAAGGAATTTTATTGTATTCGAAATGTAAACCAATATAAGTAACTTCTGTAACGGAAGCCACCATTTTGATTTAATGTTAGGTTTCCATTTCATGGCTAAAGAGGACCAACTCTAAAAACTCTATTGAGCCCTTTCTCAGTTATATCTGTTCCTTGGAAAGCTGAGTGAGAACTGTCACAGTTCTCTCCCAGACTGTCATTGATCAGGGTCTGCCTTGATTACAGCCAGAGTAAGAGAAAAAAAAGAGAAAAGTTAGGGACTGTAGAGTACTACGAAGCTTAGTTGACTATTGGATAGCTACAATAACTGCAGCTGTTGTAATCTAGCACAATATGGCTGTTGTAACTTATCAAAATATGGTAGTTGAACCAGTTTCAAGACACAGAAAGAAAAAAAGCAGAACAAAAAGACACAATAAGAAGAGAATCTCAATAGAAACCAAGGCCCTGGTTTATCAAGACTGTAATGTGCCAGTCTTGATGGGCCCTATGCCTCGTCATAAATGAAATGCTTCCTCCTGCAGTCTGTGCACCAGACGGAAATCTTCCCCAGGCATCATTTACAACAGTTGCTGGCACAAATTATGATAAATGTGCCGGGCCTGACCATACACCGCCCTTTTAGTAAACTTCTGAAGGAGGCTTTAGTCTGTTAGGGTTTTCTAACTTTTTAGCACCGAAAAGGAGTACCGTAGGTTGATTTCTTTGGTTTTACTATAGACCAGAATAAAAAAAATGCCAAAATGAAGACATTAATGTTAACATTAATGAATAATTTATATAGGATCTAAATGTACTCCGAGTAAGAAAGGAAATAGTCTCCAGCCGTTGGGTGTAGACCTCTCCAATACAGATGCATATGTTACCATGGTTACAGACTATATGATGTAGGAGATAGAAGAGGAGAAGTATAACTTCAGGGCCAGACTGCCCTGTAATCACAGGGACACATAGCTCTGCACAGGTGTTGTTGGCACAAAACAGTAGGCTTTTAATCCAGACGTTTTGCAAATTTGCCCCACTTTTGTATTGTACATGAATTGTGAAAATGAACATATCCTAATTTATTGTGCTTTAAAGGGTTTGTGCCACTTCAGGAAATTACATTTATTATGTAGAGGAAGTTAATACAAGGCACTTACTAATGTATTGTGATTGTCCATATTGCATCCTTTGCTGGCGTGATTCATTTTTCCATCACATTATACACTGCCCGTTTCCATGGTTACGACCACCCTGCAATTCATCAGCAGTGGCCGTGCTTGTACACTATAGGAAAAAGCGCCAGCCTATGTGAGCTTCCACGGGCTGCTGGATTGCAGGGTGGTTGTAACCATGGAAACGAGCAGTGTATAATATAATGGAAAAATGAATCCAGCCAGCAAAGTCAGCAATATGGATAATAATATATTAGTAAGTGGCTAGTATTAACTTCCTCTACATAATAAATGCCACTTGCTGAAGTGACACGACCCCTTTAATACTTAAAGGGGTTGTCTCATCAGTTAAATCCCTTTCCTCATGATTTATCATATAGAGGTGCAAACTGCATGGAACCCCTTCATTAGCCAGAGTAGAAAGCTGCTGACACCTGCTCGGGCAGACCCGACCCATCCAGACCATGTATAAAATGGCATGTATAACATAGTTGGCCATTGGCTGGCCTGTGGTACTACAATGGATCACCAGGGCTTTTTAAAATTGGCATCACTGGGTAACTTCAGTCTGAAAAACATGCTGTCACGGTTTTGTTGCTGTACGCCGTGACACGTTAGCCGTGCATGCTGTTGCTAGGGGCAACATATCGGTATGTCTGTATGTGTGTGCACTGCCCCTCATATCTTAGTTCCTTCCCTGTCTGATGCTGGAGGGGTTAACTTCCTGGCTGGGTGTGGCCTCTTGGTGTTTATATTGCCTGTGGCTGGCAGGCTAGAGTCAGTTGTCCTCCAGCCTTGGTGTGTGCTGGAGCTTGCTCTTGTCCAGTTTATTCCATCTGCCCAGTGTTGAGGGCCACCTTGTGGAATATCAAGGTCTCTACAATATCATCCTGGTGTCACCTTCCCTTCACTACCCTTTTATATGTGTGGTGTTGTTTGTATGGGTCGGTGTTATGTCTGGTTGTTGTTACATGTCTGGTGGTGTTTGGTGTCCAGCATGTTTGCTAGACATTCCCCTGTCTTTCGTTGTTTCCTCCGGAAGGATGTGTCAGGGTTCCCTGGAGGGGGAACTACAAGTCTGGATGCTGCTCTGCCTGGGGCCGCCATGCGTTTGTTTTGCATGGGGGTTTCCAGGCAGTAACTGGTGTGCTGGATACCTGGGTGTTACGGCATACAAGCAGGGGCGTAGTTTAAGGCTCATGGGCCCTGGTGCAAGAGTTCAGCTTGGGCCCCTCTTCCCTCAGTGCTTTGTGGCAAGGGACAGGGAAACACATAGCCTTCGTGCCACCTGAGGCAAAAATTGAAACGGCACCCCCTCAATCCAAATTCTTGACCTAACCCGTTCCCTTCAGCCAGAGGTGTAACTTGACCAGCATGTACTTTCAATAATACCAGTGTCCTCTTATATGGCACAAGGGTCTTTGGGCCCCCTCAGGCTCCTGGGCCCGGTAGCGACTGCTACCTCTGCACCCCCTATAGCTACGCCCCTGCATACAAGGGAATGCTCCAAACTCCCGAACGGGGCTTCGCGAATAGCTGCTAGCAGACGAATAGGAAACGCACCCAAGCGGCTTACACTCCTAGCAATCAGTCTCTAACAGCATACAGTGAATACCCCCAAGAATGAGACGAGGCTCTGTGTTGAGGGTCAAGCAGTGGACAGCCAGAGCTGTGGGTTTATTGTTCTAATATAACATTGTTACACATTTGTACCACCCACAGGGTTTTGTAAAACAACCAATAAACACGTACAATACACTCAGACACTCCCACACAAAATCCTCCCCTCTGCCTGTGATACAATTACTTTACACAATGGATTAATGTAATTATCACAGGCAGGAGAATACACAATGTCTTCTGTCCTGGAGACAACCGAGGAGTAATTCAATTATCTCTCAGGACAAAGGGAAATCGCCAATACACACGTGGGGACAATAGGACAGAAATCACTATTCAAATATACAATGTCACAACCATTACAATAAACATAGACATTTAACATATCCAAAAATGGAACGAATTAGACCAGGGGTTCAAAAGTTAGTAAAAGTCCTTTGTGAACAAAGGAAGCATGGCTTTTCTGCCCAAAACCAGTTTTTACAGAGTTATGCCTCATTCACACGTCAGTGTTCGGTCAGTGATTTCCATCAGTGATTGTGAGCCAAAACCAGGCGCGGCTCTAAACACAGAACAGGTGCAGATCTTTCCCTTCTACCTTATGTCTATGGAGGCTTCAATCCTGGTTTTGGCTCATAATCACTGATGGAAATCACTGACCGAACACTGACTGTGTGAATGAGGCATTAGGCTGTGTGAGATAATTAGCTTAACTGGGTGTGGTAAGCCAACTAGGTACAGAAAATTCCTCTATTCACAACAGCAAAACTACACAAAACTCCTATCAAACTGAACAGAACCCCCACATTCAACTTATCCCCAGATGGCTTGGATCTGAGCGCTCAATATATCCGAACAGCGCTCGGATGCCACAAACACAGTCAAATCGCCATGGGGTATAAGTTTAGCATGGGCTGATGAGAGGGCCCATAATCCTGGGGCAAGAGGCTGGCAACCGGGCTTCTCCAGCACCCAGTGGCGAGGTTGGTTTCCCCACACTGGGTGTGGTTGTTTGTACTGTGTCCTGTATGGTGTGTGGGCACCAGTACTCATTCTAGGGTTCCAGTCGGTGTTGCTGCCGTCGGTAAGTGTGTTGTTGTCACGCCTTGCCTCCTGTAGAAGTGCGGAGATCTGTCAGACTGGCTGCACATGTCTGACTTCTTTGTTTGTTTTGATTTGAGTTTGAGCTGGATCCACCTTCCCTCAGGTGTACTGGGTTTCATTTCTAGTGAGGCTATTTATCCCTCCTTCCCCCAGTGGCCTGTGTGGGTTATAGTTCTTTCCTGGCAGTTCTTGGTTTGTGGTGGATCGACTGCTCTAGCTCTGCTCAAGATAAGTCCTCTCCTTCATTTCCCTTTATGTGTTTTATCTAGACCTCTAGGGAGACTCTTGCTTCCTCCTGGTTTAAAGAATCAGGTTGCCTCTTCCCTTTTCCCTGCTGCTTAGGGTTTGCCCAGGGTGTTTAGGTTTAGGCACGCGGGCATGTGCATATCCACCCTAAGGGTATGCACATGGGCACAGCAGTTTAGGGAAAGCTTTTAGGGATCACTAGGAAGTGACCCTTTTCTCCCTAGCTTTTTGTTCTAGTCGTTTGTTCTGTTTGATTTCCTATGTTTGGTTACTTCCCCGCTTACCTACCTAGTTTTATGGTGTGCTTACCTGCCGATCCAGTTACTGTATTCAGTCTTCACTGTTTCCTTGCAGCTAGGCCGGTGGAGACTCCTGTTCATCCGTGTCTGGGATGAACAGGTCATCTCTGCCCTTTCATTATTTGAGGGATTATCAGGGCAACTCAGGGTCTTAGGTTTCCTGGGTATGAGCCATCCTAGCATTCAGGTCCGCTCATACGATGAGGAGTTAGGGCGAGGATTAGGGATGCAATAGGAGTTGACCTGCTCCATTATCCTAGCCCTTGGCCTAGTTTTTTTTTCACCGGGTCCACATTGTACGGTGGGGAGTTTCCCCTACTCCCCACCGTGACACATGCTTCCAGAAACTATACCACACCTGTCCATGAGTTGTATCTAGTATTACAGCTCAACTCCATTGAAGTAAATGGGGTTGGTTGAGCTGCAGTACCTGGCACATACTTTGGGTAGTCGTGGCACTATTTCTGGAAGAAAGCAGCCATGTTTTTCTAATGCTGGACCACTCCATTAGCCTTTCAGAAAAACTCTGTATAAAGTCATGGGATGATGGAAGGAGAGAACAATTGCTACTTGCATGACTTGTAGTTACACTTTACATTATTTTATTAATTGTCTTTTTTTTTCTATTTCTGTTTCAGGATCAGACAATGGAGATTGCAGCAAATTACAGTTTATATTTAGCTACAGCATGAAATGAAATCTGAAATTATTAGAATTTTCCATGTGTTTTAGAGGCAGCTGCATGTTTAGAATCTCTGCCAGAGAAAGAGAAAAATGGAACAGGAAGAGAGATAGAACAATTAACTCCTTTCAGTAAAAGTCACTGAGCCCCAGCTGAGAGTCTGCTCTGCCAATGGCCAAGGCCGCACAGAAAACACTTTCCAGCACAAATCCATTGTTCTCCGCTACCCAGAACCATTCAAAGTATCTGCAGAAATAAAGTTTCCAAATAAAAAAATATTTTTGAAAAATATTCATGTAATATTTTTCTTGTAATGTACAGTATTTGAGACAGTAACATTAATAATGTACATAATAGGAACATTTTTCATTTTTGGGGAAAAAAATCTGACATATATTCTGTTATTGAGTCTAAAATGCAAATAAATAGTATATTTAAAGAAGCTTCCTGACCCCTAAAAATTCTAATATCCTTACCCTAAGGCCTCCTGCACACAAACATGTGCGCCCCGTGGCCGTGCTGTGGGCCGCAATGCACAAACACCGACCGTGGGGCAGCCGCAGCGGATCGCGGACCCATTCAATTTATTGGGTCCGTGACCCGCCCGTTCCGCAAAAAGATAGGACATGGTCTATCTTTTTGCAGAACGGAAATACGGGACGAAACCTCACAGTAGCACTCTGTAGCGCTTCCGTAGGGTTCCGTTCCGTGCTTCCGTTCACCACCATTCCGCATCTCCAGATTTGGGGACCCATTGAAGTGAATGGGTCCGCATCCATAATGCGGAATGCCCACGGAATGGCGCCCGTGTATTGCAGATCTGCATATGCGGTCCGCAGCACAGGCCCGGGACACCTACATCTGTCACCGATTTTGACCATATAAAACCGTTAACATAGCAATGTGCAATAAAGTACCTTCATTCCAGCATGTGTCCTCTTTCTTTTATTCAACTTTTCATTTAGATGAAAAAGCAATTTTTCTGATATGCAAATGAAGTCTCAAGGTGCCCAGAGGGGAGTTATTACTCTGCTCTAGTGCCCAGTAACGCCCCCCCCCTGCAGTGCCCAGCCCGCCTTTCTTCCAAGCCCAGCACGCCTCCTAAGAAATAAATGTACTCCTACATCCTTGCCGAACGGCGCCGCCCCCTCCACTACGTCATTTAATTTATTCACTGCACCATCCTTGCTTCCTACACTCTTGGCCTCCGAAATCCCGCGCAGGCGCAGTATCGCTGAGTGCCTGTGCCTGTACGATACTCCTGCTCCTGAGGGCAACAGCCTCTATAGTGTCACTGGGCATGCGCTGAGCCCAGTGACGTAATCAGAGCGCTGTTGCCTTTTGGAGCAGGAGTATCGTACAGGCGCAGGCACTCAGCGATACTGCGCCTGCGTGGGATTTCGGAGGCCAAGAGAGGAGGAAGCAAGGACGGTGCAGTGAATAAATTAAATGACGTAGTGGAGGGGGCGGCGCCGTTCGGCAAGGATGTAGGAGTACATTTATTTCTTAGGAGGCGTGCTGGGCTTGGAAGAAAGGTGGGCTGGGCACTGCAGGGGGGGCGTTACTGGGCACTAGAGCAGAGTAATAACACCCCTCTGGGCACCTTGAGACTTCATTTGCATATCAGAAAAATAGCTTTTTCATCTGAATGAAAAGTTGAATAAAAGAAAGAGGACACATGCTGGAATGAAGGTACTTTATTGCACATTGCTATGTTAACGGTTTTATATGGTCAAAATAGGTGACAGATTCCCTTTACAAAATCTGTTATTGTGTAAAACTTACATAAATAAAAAAAAAGTATACAAATTATGTATCGCCGCATCCATATCGACCGGCTCTATAAAAATATCACATGACCTAACCCCTCAGATGAACACCGTAAAAAATAAAAACTGTGCTAAATAAACCATTTTTTGGCACCTTACATCACAAAAAGTGTAATAGCAAGCGATCAAAAAGTCATATGCACCCCAAAATAGTGCCAATCAAACCATCATCTCATCCCGCAATTAATAAGACCCTAGCTAAGATAATCGCCCAAAAACTGAAAGAACTATGGCTCTCAGAATATGGAGACACTAAAACATGATTTTATTTTTGTTTCAAAAATGATATTATTGTGTAAAACTTACATAAATAAAAAAAGTATACATATTAGGTACCGTCACGTCCGTATCAATCGGCTCTATAAAAATATCACATGACCTAACCCCTCAGATGAACACCGTAAAAAATAAAAACTGTGCTAAATAAACAATTTTTTGTCACCTTACAGCCCCTTTTCACACGAGATTTCCGCGCGGGTGCAATGCGTGAGGTGGACGCATTGCACCTGCACTGAATCCGGACCCATTCATTTCTATGGGGCTGTGCACATGAGTGGTGATTTTTCACGCATCACTTGTGCGTTGCGTGAAAATCGCAGCATGCTCCTCTTTGTGCGTTTTTCACGTAACGCGGGCCCCATAAAAATGAATGGGGTTGTGTGAAAATTGCAAGCATCCGCAAGCAAGTGTAGATGCGGTGCGACTTTCACGCACGGCTGCTAGGTGAAGATCGGGATTGGGACCAGATCATTATTATTTCCCCTTATAACATGGTTATAAGGGAAAATAATAGCATTTTGAATACAGAATGCATAGTAAAATAGGGCTGGAGGGGTTAAAAAAATAATAATTATTATTTAACTTGCCTTAATCCAATTGTTCGCGTAGCCGGCATCTCTTCTGTCTTCATCTGTGAGGAATAGAACCTTTGATGACGTCACTACGCTCATCACATGGTCCATCACATGATCCATCACCATGGTGATGGATCATGTTATGGACCATGTGATGAACGCCATATTAGGTATCGCCGCGTCCGTGACAACCTGGTCTATAAAAATACCACATGATCTAACCTGTCAGATGAATGTTGCAAATAACAAAAAATAAAAACTGTGCCAAAACAGCTATTTCTTGTTACCTTGCCTCACAAAAAGTGTAATATAGAGCAACCAAAAATCTGTACCCCAGAATAGTACCAGCAAAACTGCCACCCTATCCCTTAGTTTCTAAAATAGGGTCACTTTTTAGAAGTTTCTACTCTAGGGGTGCATTAGGGGGGCTTCAAATGGGACATGGTGTCAAAAAAACAGTCCAGCAAAATCTGCTTTCCAAAAACCGTACGGCATTCCTTTCCTTCTGCGCCCTGCCGTGTGCCTGTACAGTGGTTTACGACCACATATGGGGTGTTTCTGTAAACTACAGAATCAGAGCCATAAATATTGAGTTTTGTTTGGCTGTTAACCCTTGCTTTGTAACTGGAAAAAAATTATTAAAATGGAAAATCTGTCAAAAAAGTGAAATTTTGAAACTGTATCTCTATTTTCCATTAATTCTTGTGGAACACCTAAAGGGTTAACAAAGTTTGTAAGATCAGTTTTGAATACCTTGAGGGGTGTAGTTTCTAGAATGGGGTCACTTTTTGGAGTTTCTACTCTAGGGGTGCAACAGGGGGGCTTCAAATGGGACACGGTGTCAAAAAACCAGTCCAACAAAATCTGCCTTCCAAAAACAGTATGGCATTCCTTTCCTTCTGCGCCCTGCCGTGTGCCCATACAGCGGTTTATGACCACATATGGGGTGTTTCTGTAAACTAAAGAATCAGAGCCATAAATATTGAGTTTTGTTTGGCTGTTAACTCTTGCTTTGTAACTGGAAAAAAAAAAAAATCATGGAAAATCTGCCAAAAAAGTAAAATTTTTTAATTGTATCTCTATTTTCCATAAATTCTTGTGGAACACCTAAAGGGTTAACAAAGTTTGAAAAATCAGTTTTGAATACCTTGAGGGGCGTAGTTTCTAGAATGGGGTCATTTTTGGGTGGTTTCTATTATGTAAGCCTCACAAAGTGACTTCAAAACTGGTCCTTGAAAAGTGGGTTTTTGAAAATTTCAGAAAAATTTCAAGATTTGCTTCTAAACTTCTAAACCTTGTAACATCCCCAAAAAATAAAATGTCATTCTCAAAATGATCCAAACATGAAGTAGACATATGGGGAATGTAAAGTAATAACTATTTTTGTAGGTATTACTATGTATTATAGAAG
This sequence comes from Bufo bufo, assembly GCF_905171765.1. Classification (NCBI taxonomy): domain Eukaryota; kingdom Metazoa; phylum Chordata; class Amphibia; order Anura; family Bufonidae; genus Bufo; species Bufo bufo. Next base: position 148,327,293 of record NC_053389.1, on the reverse strand, counting down.
TAGAGTAATTGAAAATTTTTAGTAGAAAAAATTGGTAAATTTGGTATTTTTTTTATAAATAAAAATTATTTTTTTTACTTCATTTTACCAGTGTCATGAAGTACAATATGTGACGAAAAACCAATCTCAGAATGACCTGGATAAGTCAAAGTGTTTTAAGGTTATCACCACTTAAAGTGACACTGGTCAGATTTGCAAAAAATGACCTGGTCCTTAAAGGGAACCTGTCACCTGGATTTTGTGTATAGAGCGGAGGACATGGGTTGCTAGATGGCCACTAGCACATCCGCAATATCCAGTCCCCATTGCTCTGTGTGCTTTTATTGTGAAAAAAAAACCAGTTTGATACATATGCAAATAAACCTGAGATGAGTCCTGTCCCTGACTCATCTCACATACAGGACTCATCTCAGGTTAATTTGCATATGTATCAAATCGGGTTTTTTTTTCAAAATAAAAGCACACAGAGCTATGGTGACTGGGTATTGCGGATGTGCTAGAGGCCATATAGCAACCCATGTCCTCAGCTCTATACCCAAAATCCAGGTGACAGGTTCCCTTTAAGGTGAAAATGAGCCCGGTCTCTAAGGGGTTAATAACTGGTTGAACCTCCTTTGGCAGCAATAACTTCAACCAAACGTTTCCTGTAGTTGCAGATCAGACGTGCATAACGGTCAGGAGTAATTCTTGACCATTCCTCTTTAAAGAACTGTTTCAATTCAGCAATATTCTTGGGATGTCTGGTGTGAATCACTTTCTTGAGGTAATGCCACAGCATCTCAATCGGGTTGAGGTCAGGACTCTGATTGGGCCACTCCAGAAGGCGTATTTTCTTCTGTTTAAGCCATTCTCTTGTTGAGTTACTTCTATGCTTCGGGTCGTTGTCCTTTTGCAACACCCATCTTCTGTTGAGCTTCAGCTGGTGGACAGATGGCCTTAAGTTCTCCTGCAAAATGTCTTGATAAACTTGGGAATTCATTTTTCCTTTGATGATAGCAATCCGTCCAGGCCCTGATGCAGCAAAGCAGCCCCAAACCATGATGCCCCCACCACCATACTTCACAGTTGGTATGAGGTTTTGATGTTGGTGTGCTGTGCCTCTTTTTCTCCACACATAGTGTTGTGTGTTTCTTCCAAACAACTCAACTTTGGTTTCATCTGTCCACAGAATATTTTGCCAGTACTGCTGTGGAACATCCAGGTGCTCTTGTGCAAACTGTAAACGTGCAGCAATGTTTTTTTTGGACAGCAGTGGCTTCCTCTGTGGTATCCTCCCATGAAATCCATTATTGTTTAGTGTTTTACATATCATAGATTCTCTAACAGGGATGTTAGCATATGTCAGAGACTTTTGTAAGTCTTTAGCTGACACTCGAGGATTCTTCTTCACCTCATTGAGCAGTCTGCGCTGTGCTCTTGCAGTCATCTTTACAGGACGGCCACTCCTAGGGAGAGTAGCAGCAGTGCTGAACTTTCTCCATTTATAGACAATTTGTCTTACCGTGGACTGAAAAACAGCAAGGCTTTTGGAGATACTTTTATAACCCTTTCTAGCTTTATGCAAGTCAACAATTCTTAATCGTAGGTCTTCTGAGAGCTCTTTTGTGCGAGGCATCATTCACATCAGGCAATGCTTCTTGTGAAAAGCAAACCCAGAACTGGTGTGTGTTTTTTATAGGGCAGGGCAGCCGTAACCAACACCTCCAATCTCATCTCATTGATTGGACTCCAGTTGGCTGACACCTCACTCCAATTAGCTCTTGGAGATGTCATTAGTCTAGGGGTTCACATACTTTATCCACCTGCACTGTGAATGTTTACATGGTGTGTTCAATAAAAACATGGTAACATTTAATTCTTTGTGTGTTATTAGTTTAAGCAGACTGTGATTGTCTATTGTTGTGACTTAGATGAAGATCAGATCACATTTTATGACCAATTTGTGCAGAAATCCATATCATTCCAAAGGGTTCACATACTTTTTCTTGCAACTGTATATAAATTTGGTATCGCCATAACCCTATCAACCCACAGAATATTATATAACATATACTGCATGAGGAACCCCGTAAAAAATAAAAAACACTGGCAAAATTTCAATTTTTGCCCACCTCGCCTACTAAATGGCATATAAAGCCATCAAAAAGTCATTTGTAGTCCAAAATGGTACATAAAAAAATAACTAGAGCTAGTCCTGCAACAAACAAAACCTCACACAGTTCAGTTAACAAACAAATAAAAATGTTATGGCCCCTAAAAACAATTTCAGCAAATTCCATGTAAAAAAAATCCTTCCCTCCTGAATGCTGCCGTGTCCCCAAACAGCAGTTTATGACAGCTGTATTCAGGAAAAATTGCATAACAAATTGTGGTGTGCATTTTCTCCTGTTGCCTTGTGAAAATGAAAAAAATTGGGGCTAAAGCTACATTTTATTGGAAATAAAATGTAATTTTTCTTATTTACAGCCAAGTGTTTCTAAATTCCATGAAACTTGGCTTTTTGGGCCAAAGCACTCACTTATGAATTCCGCCTCATCTTTAGTGACTATCCCCAATCTTTTCCCTTTCACTATTAGTTTGTTTAGATCTTGTTTGAATTGTTGTGTTGGGTTGGATTTAAGTAATTTATAGGTTTTATTGTCCCCCAACATTCGAATGGATTCAGTGTAGTATTAGAAGAATTGTCAAACGCCATTGGGATATTTTAAAACAGGATAAAGTTATAGGGAATAAAATCCCCCAATACCCGTGTTTCCTATTTAAAAAGGCACAGAATTTGGGTAATTTGGTGACCCCCTCTGTCAAAATCCAAAGAAATAAGAATTCAGAAATCAGAAAGAAAAAAAGGTTTTTTTTCCCTTGTAAAATTTGCAAAGCTTGCCAACATGTTAAACATAGTGGACCAAGATCCCACATACCTCCATATTGAAATCACTCAGGTAGTGGGAGAAATGATAAGGCTGTAGGCGACACCTATAACAGGCCATGTGACACAGGCTACCTGTCACGGATGATGTTGCAGATAGCTGGAAGTTATGGATAAACATCCGACTGGCTTGATCCCAAACTAAGGAGCATAAAGGTGACCCCTATAAAACCCTAAGAGCTCACCCTGACTGCTAAGCACATACAAGGGTCTCAGAGGTAGACGATTGCATGCCCTCGTACCTAGACTGTGTGACACCTGAAAACCCTATAATAGTGAGGGGACATGACCACCGGCTCCCTGCACTTAATACGGAGGGAGTCAGGGTCACCTAGAATCAAGCCAGCAAGGAAACACAATACATGAAAGGACTTATCTGAACAAGCAGTAACTGGAGTCTCCAGCAGTGAACATTTCAATCCAGGAAGTAGTATAAACCGCAAAGTGAGGCAGTATGGGAGGGAATATAAAGGGAGGCAATTAGTGTAAATAGGTGACAGCTGGGAGAAGGAAAGGAGATGACAAAGTGAAACCAAAACAAAGAACATCATGCAAGAGGTACAGAAGAACGTCTGCCAGACCTTCTCAGAGAGCTGACGGTGACACTACTAGGTGCAACAGAATGCTACCAGCAGTACGCAATGGCACATTCTAAACATATCAAGAAAAATAACTGAAATAAAGTGGCCTAAATGGGAGAAAATGCTCAATAACCCCAAACACTGAGGTGGGTTTATAACCGGGGGAGCAATTCCTTCACTTGTGATCCGTTGCTAACGGCAATCCCCAGCAAAAATGCATACAATGGCCTGTTATAAGTGGGGCTTACAGCCTTATCATCTATCCCACTACATGAGTGATTTCACTATGGAGGTATGTGGGAGCTTGGCTGTAAGTTGTATCTTAGCACCTCTCAGACCGTGTTCACACACCGTAGGTAGTCTAGTGGTAGGAACCCATGCCACACTGAGATACCTTGACGGTGGTGCAAAAGGGCTCTGATGTGTTCTTGACAGGAGTACATTGGCTAAAGTCTCAGTTCTTAACATCAGCTTGAGGGATTAGCCAGTGTTGTCAGTTGCATATCATTGTGGTGCACCTTTCGCAGTGATTTATGTATTTTTATATTTGCATCCACACATTATTCCATCTAGTATAGGATGCTTTTGTGGTGCATGTGGTCCGCTGCCGACATCCTCCATTGTATGCATTTTTGCTGGGGATTGCCGTTAGCAACGGATCACATGCGGAAGAATTGCTCCCCCGGTTATAAACACGCCACAGTGTTTCGGGTTTTTGAGCATTTCCTCCCATTTAGGCCACTTTATTTCAGTTATGGTTTCTAAAATAGGGTCATTTATGGGTGGTTTATATTATGAAATCCCCACAAAGTGACTTCAAAACTGAATTGGTCCTTTAAAAAATGGGTTTTGGAAATTTTCGTAAACATTTTAAAAGTTGCTTCTAAATTTGTAAACCATATAATGTCCTAAAAATATAAAATGACATTGAAAAAATTATGCCAACATAAATTAGACATATGGGGAATGTTAAGTAGTAACTATTTTATGAGGTATTACAATCCGTCTTAAAAGCAGAGAATTTAAAATTTAGTAAAAAGCAAATGTTTCCAAATTTTAGGTAAATTTGTGATTTTTTAATAAATAAAGGAAAAAATTATTGACTGAAAATTACCACTAACATGAAGTATGAGGTGTCATGAGAAAAAAAAGTCTCAGATTTGGTTGGATAAGTAAAAGCGTTCCAATTACCACATAAAGTGACACATGTCAGATTTACTTAGAAAATCCTGCAAAAAATGTATTCTCTGACCTGCTAGAAAGGTACATGATGGAATCTGTGGTGAATGTAATCTTCTTACCAGTATTTGTGAGCTATCCCCTCACTTCTGATCCTCAGCTGTGTCATGTGACCAGCAATCAGACTTTCCAAATAACACAGAATCTTATGTGTGGACAGGAAGTTTTTCTATGTTTTTCTATGGAAGCCTTAATGTCAGTCTAAGGCCTCATGCACACGACCATTGTGTGCATCCGTGGCCGTTGTTCCATTTTCCGTGATTTTCTGCGGACCCATTGACTTTCAATGGGTCCGTTGAAAACTCGGAAAATGCACCGTTGTTCATCCGCGGCCGTGATCCGTGTTTGCTGTCCGTCAAAAAAATAAGACTTGTCCTATTTTTTTGACGGACAACGGTTCAGAATCACGGACCCATTCAAGTCAATGGGTCCGTGAAAAAACACGGATGCACACAAGATTGGTATCCGCGTCCGTGATCCGTGGCCGTAGGCTACTTTCACACATAAAAGCCGAGCCTCTAAAAGCTTTTTCAGAGCTGAGTTTTCACTTCGTGAAAACTCAGATCCGACAGTATATTCTAACACAGAGGCGTTCCCATAGTGATGGGGACGCATCAAGTTAGAATATACTACGAACTGTGTACATGACTGCCCCCTGCTGCCTGGCAGCACCCGATCTCTTACAGGGGGCTATGATCCGCACAATTAACCCCTCAGGTGCTGGACCTGAGGGGTTAATTTTGCGTATCATAGCCCCCTGTAAGAGATCAGGTGCTGCCAGACAGGAGGGGGCACACCCCCCTCCCTCCCCAGTTTTAAATTCATTGGTGGCCAGTGTGCCCCCCCTCCCTGCCTCCCCTGTATTTAATTCATTGGTGGCCAGTGCGGCCCCCCTCCCTCCCCTGTATTACTGTACATTCATTGGTGGCCAGTGTGCCCCCCCTCCCTCCCTCCCCTGTATTTAACTCATTGGGGGCCAGTGCGGCCCCCCTCCCTCCCCTGTATTACTGTACATTCATTGGTGGCCAGTGGGCCCCCCTCCCTCCCCCTCCTAATTAAAATCCCCCCCCTATCATTGGTGGCAGCGGAGAGTTCCGATCGGAGTCCCAGTTCCTACTGGTAAGTGACAGGTCTGTGCTATGAGCAATGCGCCGCACAGATCTTTCACTTACCAGTAGGAGGAGCGCCCGGCCGGTCACAGACAGCGAAGGTAAGTATAATGCGTCTAAAATTGCTAAGTAACCATGGCAACCAGGACTGCAGTAGCGTCCTGGTTGCCATGGTTACCGATCGGAGTCCCAGCGATTAAACTGGGACTCCGATCGGAACTCTCCGCTGCCACCAATGATGGGGGGGGGGGATTTTAATTAGGAGGGGGAGGGAGGGGGGGGCCGCACTGGCCACCAATGAATGTACAGTAATACAGGGGAGGGAGGGGGGCCCACTGGCCACCAATGAATATACAGTAATACAAGGGAGGGAGGGGGGCCCACTGGCCACCAATGAGTTAAATACAGTTGAGGGAGGGGGCACACTGGCCACCAATGAATGTACAGTAATACAGGGGAGGGAGGGGGGCCCACTGGCCACCAATGAATGTACAGTAATACAGGGGAGGGAGGGGGGACCGCACTGGCCACCAATGAATTTAAAACTGGGGAGGGAGGGGGGTGTGCCCCCTCCTGCCTGGCAGCACCTGATCTCTTACAGGGGGCTATGATACGCACAATTAACCCCTCAGGTATGGCATCTGAGGGGTTAATTGTGCGGATCATAGCCCCCTGTAAGAGATCGGGTGCTGCCAGGCAGCAGGGGGCAGTCATGTACACAGTTTGTAGTATATTCTAACTTGAAGCGTCCCCATCATTATGGGAACGCCTCTGTGTTAGAATATACTGTCGGATCTGAGTTTTCACGATCGAACTCAAATTCGATGGTATATTCTAACATAGAGGCGTTCCCATGGTGATGGGGACGCTTCAAGTTAAAATATACCATCGGATTGGAGAAAACTCAGATCCGATGGTATAATAGGGACTCCTGACTTTACATTGAAAGTCAATGGGGACGGATCCGTTTGCAATTGCACCATATTGTGTCAACGTCAAACGTTTGGCTCCGCACGGCCAGGCGGACACCAAAACGGCTTTTTTTTCATGTCCGTGGATCCTCCAAAAAATCAAGGAAGACCCACGAACGAAAAAACGGTCACGGATCACGGAACAACGGAAATCCGTTTTGCGGACCGCAAAAAAAAACGTCCGTGTGCATGAGGCCTAATAGGAATGAACAAAGAAGTAACTGAGTTCCTGTCCCGTGTCAGTTGGACATCAGAGAGTTGGTCATATGACACAGCTAAAAATTAGAAGGGAGGTTATAACTCACAAATACAGTCACTGATGAGAAGATTACCTTCACTATAGATCACATTATGCACTTTTCTAGCAGGTCAGAATTTTTTTTTTTTTGCAGGATTTCTTCATTAACCCCTTAAGGACCTCCGCCGTACATGTAAGGCGCTGGTGGATGTGACTTAAGGACCAGATCCGTACATGTACGGCAGGCTAATCAGGCGGGTGCAGGAGCTGATCGGACCCGGCAGTCACTGACAGCCGGGCCCCTGCTGCATATGCCGGCATCGGTGAAGACACCGATGCCGGTGTATTACCCCCTTGTATGCCTCGGTCAAAGCTGACCGCGGCATGCAGAGGGTTCGCGTGCCCTTCGCATCTCCATTGGGTCCCCGTGCTGCAGTAGAGGGGACCCAATGGCAGAGAAGGCAAGCCCGATGCCTTCCATAGGCATCAGGGCTTGCCTTCTACGGAAGCCTGTGAGATCCAGCCCTTAGGCTATAAAGTTTCAAATAAAAAAAAAGCCCCTTTCCCAAAATTAAACACACAAAATTAAAAATAGTAAAAATAGAAAAACAGACATATTGGGTATTGCTGTGTCCATAACGACCGGCTCTATAAAAATATCACATGATCCACCCCCTCACCTGAATTGAGTAAAAACAAAAAATAAAAACGGTGCTAAAACACAAAAAGTGCAACACCAAGTGATCAAAAAGGCGTATGCCCCCCTAAATAGTACCAATCAAACCGTCACCTCATCCCACAATAAATAAGTCCCTACATAAAACAATTGGGCAAAAAAAAATTCAAAAAACTATGGCTCTCAGAATATGGAGGAACCAATACATGATTTTTTTTTGTTTCAAAAATGCTTTTATTATGTTAAAAGTAAAAAAAAAAAAAAAAAGGTTGACATATTAGGTATCGCCATGTCCGTAGCAACCAGGTCTATTAAAATCTCAAATTATCTAACCCCCCAGGTGAGCACTGTAAAAAAAAAAAAAAGGGTGTCAAAAAAGCAAATTTTTTGTCACCCTACTTCACAAAAAGTGTAATACCAAGCGATCAATAAGTCATACGTACCCCAAAATAGTACCAGTTAAATCGTCATCTAATCCCGCTAAAAATGAGCCTCTACCTTAAGACAATCGCCCATAAAAAGAGAAAAAAAATAATGGCTCTCAGAATATGGAGACACTAAAGCATGATTTATTTATTTTTTGTTTTAAAAATGCTTTTATTGTGTAAAACTCAAATAAATAAAAAAAAGTATACATATTAGGTATCACCACGTCCGTAATAGACGTAGCTGTATAAAAATATCACATAATCTAACCCTTCAGGTGAACACCGTAAAGATAAAAAAATAAAAACTGTTAAAAAAGCCATTTTTTGTCACCTTACATCACAAAAAGTGTAATATCAAGCAATCAAAAAGTCATATGCATCCTACAATAGCACCACTCAAACCGTCATCTTATACTGAAAAAAATGTGCCCCTACATAAGACATATGTGCCCCTACATGGTTATAACGGAAAATAATAGTATTAGCTTTTTCAGATCTGAGTTTTCACGATCGTGAAAACTCAGATCCGACAGTATATTCTAACACAGAGGCGTTCCCATGTTAATGGGGACGCTTCAAGTTAGAATATACTAATAACTGTGTACATAACTGCCCCCGGCTGCCTGGCAGCACCCGATCTCTTACAGGGGGCTGTGATCCGCACAATTAACCCCTCAGGTGCCGCAGACCCCCCTCCCTCCCCAGTATTAAAATCATTGGTGGCCAGTGCGCCCCCCCCTATTAAAATTATTGGTGGTTAGTGCGGCCTCCCCTCCCCCCCCTAATTAAAATCATTGGTTAACAACCCCCCCCATCATTGGTGGCAGCAGAGCGGCAGTTCTGATCGGAGTCCTAGTTTAATCGCTGGGGCTCCGATCGGTTACCATGGCAGCCAGGACACTGGCGGGCCGCACTAGCCACAAAAGATTTTAATAGGGAGGGGGTGGGAGGGCCGCACTGGCCACCAATGATTTTAATACAGGGGAGGAAGGAGGGCCGCACTGGCCACCAATGATTTTAATACTGAGGAGGGAGGGTAGTCTGGCCCCCTGCTGCCTGGCAGCACCTGATCTCTTACAGGGGGCTGTGATCCGCACAATTAACCCCTCAGGTGCGGCACCTGAGGGGTTAATTGTGCGGATCACAGCCCCCTGTAAGAGATCAGGTGCTGCCAGGCAGCAGGGGGCCGTTATGTCCACAGTTCTCAGTATATTCTAACTTGAAGTGTCCCCATCACTATGGGAACGCCTCTGTGTTAGAATAAACTGTCAGATCTGAGTTTTCACGATCTAACTCAAATCCGATGGTATATTCTAACATAGAGGCGTTCCCATGGTGATGGGGACACTTCAAGTTAAAATATACCATCGGATTGGAGAAAACTCCGATCCGATGGTATATTAATATTACCCGAACACCGAACCCTACTTGTTACGACTAGCAGTGACAAATATCGAACTTGACATTGACCATCTCATTAGCCAAAAGCAGGCCCAAAGTTCCCATTAATATACTGTTAAGTTTGTTGATTTAACTTTACTTGTTCTTCATTTAAATATTGTATTTGTTCCCGTTTTGTTTTTTCACTTCAAAATAAGATATGTGCAGTTTGCATAGGAATTTGTTCATAGTTTTGTTTTAAACTATAGTCCGGCCCTCCAACGGTCTGAGGGCCAGTGAACTTTAAAAAGTTTGAGGACCCCTGTTCTAAGCCTTCAAACGTCCCAAAAAAAGAAAATGTAATTTATAAAATGATTCAAACATGAAGTAGACATATGGGAAATGTAAAGTAATAACTATTTTAGGAGGTATCACTATCACTGTGAATTGTTCTGAATTTTTGGTAAATTTAGTATTTTTTTATAAATAAAAATGAAATTTTTTGACTCAAATTTACCACTGTCATGAAAAAACAATATGTGACGATAAAACAGTCTCAAAATGACTCGCATAAGTAAAGTGCTTTAAAATTATAACCGCATTTTAACCTAATTTCTCTGTATCCAGGGATCCAGGAAGGCTGGCGGGCCACCCATGTTTGAGCTATAATAGTGACCATATATGATAGACCGTCATAAAGACTGATATTCTTCAGTCTTTTATTATTATTATTATTATTATTATTATTATTTTTATTATTTATTTATTTTTTGTATAATTTTTATTTAATTCTTTATTGTTTTATTATTTTTATTTTTGATTGTGTTTTAATGTTTATTATTTTATCAACATTATACTTTTTATTTATTATTTACGGATTTTATTATTATTTTAATATCTTATTTTGTATTTTTATTCTTGTATTATTTATCTTTACTTTTTATAATATATTTTATATTTTCATTATTTTATTATTTTTAAGCATTTGTTATATTTTTTATTTACTTTTTTGTTGTTTTATTGTTTATCATTTTGATTGATTTATACTTTTTTCACATTTATTTATGTATTTCATTTTTGTTATGTATGATTTTGTTATTTTGAATGTTTGCATTATATTGTATTATTTATTTATCTTAATTTTTTTTATCATAATGCATGTTTTAATTTAGTGCTTTTTTGACATTTTTGTGTGATTGTCTCTCTTTTTTACAGGATGCTTGCTTATTCTGTCAGATTCATGCAGGATACAGTATTGGTAAAGTGCACAGATGGGTTTCTGAGCGTTCATGCGTGTCTTTTGTTTGCCGTGGTATCATGACTTTCTTGACTTATTTCAGTAAAGTAAAGGTTTTTATAAAGAATTCTCGTGGTGGCTGTTTCTTCTGGATGAAGGATCCCTGAGTACTGAGCTACTTTACTTGTCAAGTTAAGGGTTTTGTTCATGTTTCACTGACAATCACTGACATGGCAGAGCTGGAGGTCTCCCCCAGAGAACAGAGCAGGTAAGGACAATTCTCTGCTCTTCTAGGAAACTCTGCAGAAACCCTCCATCTGGGAGATGTTTACAGCTGTGTTCATCCGGAGTCTTATCAGAAACAACCTCTTTCAGAATTTGGGTGCCTTGATGGTTCATAAAACTAAGAGACAAAGACAGGTAGCCACTTCATTTCTTGGACATTTTCGGTGAACACATCATAAGCAATGACTGTCAATCCAGCTGACCAGAAAAAGGCAAGTGCAGCCAATAAAAGTGGTACAACACTTTCATTAAACTGCCTTCATAATGCAGCACATAATACAAGATGTAACTCAGGATCAGCACAGGATTAAGTAATCCAGTGACTCCATGAGCAGGATAGTGAGTACAGCTCTGGTGTATAATACAGGAGGTTATTCAGGATCAGTACAGGATAAGTAATGTATGTACACAGTGACCAGTGGCGGAATATAATTGGGGCGTTTGGGTCTGTAGCCCTGGGCCCGGCCTCGCAGGGGGGCCCAACACCGACCCGAATGCCCACATACTGCGGCGGGGCACAGGAGCACATAGTTCCTTGCCCCACTGCCTATCACCGACATAAGCTTCAGGCCTATGCAGTGGTAAAAGCGCGGCGTGCATGGTGAAGTCATTGCGCAGCGTGCGTGATGATGTCATCGCGCGCCTGTATAGTGTCGCTCTCAGGGCTTTGATGACTTCATCGCGCGCCTGCCTCACCATTCCGGACACAGGTAAGTATAGTATTAGCCTTTTTTTAGTGTGTGTGTGTGTGCCAACTTTGGGGGGGCTGAGGGGGACATATTACTGTAGGGAAAGTGGGGTCAAATGTTTCCATGGGGGCAAATTACTTAATAGATGGCAGTGTGGGGGAAAATTACTTAATGAAGGGCAGTGTGGGGGGAAATTACTTTGTGGGGGCAAACTACTACATGGGGAACAGTGTGAGGGAAATTACTATATGGGTCAGTGTGGGGGAAATTACTATATGGGTCAGTGTGGGGGAAATTACTATATGGGGCAGTGTGGGGGAAATTACTATATGAGGGAAATGTGGGGGAAATTACTGTGTGAGGGCAATGTGGGGGAAATTACTGTGTGAGGGCAATGTGGGGGAAATTACGGTGTGGGGGCAATGTGGGGGAAATTACGGTGTGGGGGCAATGTGGGGGAAATTACGGTGTGGGGGCAATGTGGGGGAAATTACTGTGTGGGGGCAATGTGGGGGAAATTACTGTGTGGGGGCAATGTGGGGGAAATTACTGTGTGGGGGCAATGTGGGGGAAATTACTGTGTGGGGGCAATGTGGGGGAAATTACTGTGTGGGGGCAATGTGGGGGAAATTACTGTGTGGGGGCAATGTGGGGGAAATTACTATATGGGGCGGTGTGGGGGCGTTCTTATTATGGCACTTTTTGGGGGGAGACTATACAGGCCTTATTACCTGGCGCAAAATATACAGTGTTATTATTACTGGGGGCACCCTAGGGGACATTATAACTGCTTTAGACACTATAGGGACCTTTGGAACAATTGATCAAACTGGTGTAAAGTAGAACTAGCTTAGTAGCCCATAGCAACCAGATTCCACCTTTCATTTTTGAAAGCTCCTCTGTAAAATGAAAGGAGGAAACTGATTGGCTGCTATTGGCAACTAAGCCAGTTGTACTTTACACCAGTTTGATAAATGACCCCAATTATGAGAAATCTAACATGTCTGTGTAACAAACTCTGTAGAGCGAGATGCAGCTGAAAAAAATTGTCATGGTGGTCTGGGTCAAACGGAGGAGAAGAGGAAAGAGAAGGTCTACATGACAGGAAAAATCACTGGATGTAAGAGGTATTTGGTGCTGTATTCCCCTATATGTAGAGCTGGCTCACTACTGTGACCCGCGTCTCATCTTCTCCTCCAAGTCTTTTTTATCATAATCGTATGTATTTTAAATTTGACAACTAAACTTTCAATTTGTCACCTGCAGTCCTATGTAACCTCCCAGAGAACATAATAACTTTCTGTGTGCAGATAATGTAGTAGATGTTCCATGCAGTCCTATGTAACACCCCACATAACACAATAGTTCACTGTGTTATGTGGGGTGTTACATAGGACTGCAGGTAACATCTATGACATCTCTACTCAGAGAGTTATGAGTTGATGGGGGTCAGACTCCTGGCACCCCCACCAATCAGCTGTTTGAGGAGACCGCGATGTTCCAGTGAGCACCGCAGCCTATTTTCTCCTTACCAAGCACAGCGCTGTCCATTTGATAGCACTGTGCTTGGTATTGCAGATCAGCCCCAATCACTCAGATGGGACAGAGCTGCACCTAGGCCACGTGACCGATGAATGTGATGTCATATGGCCTAGGATGAGACTGTGGCGCTCACGATGCACCGCAGCCTCTTCATACAGAAAAAAAAAATTAAATTAAAATGGAGGCGGGGCCCTGAGTTCGGTAGACAGCCCCGGGCCTATCGTGCATTTAATCCGTCACTGACAGTGACTCAAACAGCAGAATAGTGAGTGCAGCTCTGGAGTATAAAACAGGATGTAACTCAGGATTAAGTAATCCAGTGACTCCACAAGCAGGATAGTGAGTACAGCTCAATCCACTTTCCAGGAAACTGTTCATCTAGGAATGCTCGGACCTGACACCCATAATGTGGTGGTGCACCATCTTGCTGGAAAAACTCAAGGAACGTGCCAGCTAGATGAACAGTTTCCTGGAAAGTGGATTGGTCGTCGTGGGCCAGTTGAATGGCCCCCAAGGTCTCCCGATCTGACCCCCTTAGACTTTTATCTTTGGGGTCATCTGAAGGCAATTGTCTATGCTGTGAAGATACGAGATGTGCAGCACCTGAAACTACGGATACTGGAAGCCTGTGCTAACATTTCTCCTGCAGTGTTGCTATCAGTGTGTGAAGAGTGGGAGAAGAGGGTTGCATTGACAATCCAACACAATGGGCAGCACATTGAACACATTTTATAAGTGGTCAGAAACTTGTAAATAACTCATGAAAGAATACAGTTATGTTAAAACCAAGCACACCATTGTTTTTCTTGTGAAATTCCCAATAAGTTTGATGTGTCATATGACCCTCTTCCTATTGAAAAAACAAAAGTTGGATTCAAAATGGCCGACTTCAAAATGGCCGCCATGGTCACCACCCATCTTGAAAAGTTTCCCCCCTCACATATACTAATGTGCCACAAACAGGAAGTTAATATCACCAACCATTCCCCTTTTATTAAGGTGTATCCATATAAATGGCCCACCCTGTAGAATAAGTTATGTATCTACATAGTGACTTAAAGAGGTTGTCCCACGAAAAAATATTCTATAGTTTTCAAACCAGAACCTGGATTTGAAATCTTTTGTAATTACATGTAATTATTAATTTAGCATAGCCACTGAGATATTCAATAAAATGTATCTGCTGTTTGTTTTTTTCTTATTTCTTTGACCTGCTCACTGAGATGGCCGCACATGCTCAGTTTCATCCTTCAACTGCCTTCTGAATTGTGATAGGGAGAGAATGGACACGCCCCCTTACCTGCAGCAGAAAAGAAAATCCCCTAGAGCTGTCGGCTTGATATAAAACATGGCAGTGGAGGTGGCTCGTATGCTTCGTAATAGTGAGATCACAGACGTCCATGCAAGCACTGTGCGACGTGCATTACACAAGCCTGGAATGGTGGCCTGAAAAAGGTGAAGAAGCCTGGACTCCAATGTCTTCATAAGAAGCGTCAGGTCGAGTTTGCAAAAAAGTATGAACAGTGGACAGTAGAAGATTGGAAACAGGTGATTTGGAACGATGAGACGAAAGTCAATAGACTTGGGATCTAATGAGTGCAAATGTGTCTGGAAGAAACAAGGGAAAAGGGGGCTAACAGAGAAATTGAAGGAACTGGCAAGTTCGGTGGAGGAAGCCTGATGATATGGGGTTATTTCACAGCCAAAGGCATTGGATCCTTGACCAGGATCGATGGTGGTCTATATGCTGAGCTGTACTGTATGTGAGTAACCTACAAGATGAGTTATTACTTGAATACTATGGGTATGAAAAGGACGACATAGTGTTCCAGCAGGACAATGACCCGAAGCATACGTCGAGATTGGCGAAGAAATGGTTCAATGACAATGAAGTAGAGCTGCTGGATTGGCCCTCACAGTCGCCGGACCTCAACCCAATTGAACACTGGTGGGTAGAGTTGAAGAGAAAGCTGTATTCGTACCCAAATGAGTCGACCAGTATGCACCAAACTTGGGAACATGTAGAAGAGACCTGGGAACAGATTTCAGTTGAGACATGCTTCAATCTGATAGAGAGCATGCCCAGAAGGATTCAGGCAGTGCTGAAAGCCAAAGGTGGATTTACAAAATACCAACGAAATAATAAAAAGAAACAATGTACTTAAATGACAAGAATCTGCATAACTAATCATATGCTAAATAGTTTTAAGTCCAATTTATGTATGAGATAGCCAAGATCAATGCTTACTAGTGTTGATCGAGCATTTTCGGCTGAATACCGCATGTGCTCAAACGCAATGCTTGAGTCTCCTCCCCGCACGTTTGTTGGCTGCAGGTAAGTACTGCCCTTCACTGTAATGCCGTAGCCATGTTGGTTACTGGCATTACAGTGATTGGCTGGTCGGAACGCGTCATCGGATGCTATATAGCACCCGATGACACGTGTTCGGCTGAGTGTTAGTCAGGGAGAGCTGTGCTGAAGAAGGGAAAGATAGTGTAGGGAGTGAAATTTAGTTTTTTTTTAAGTTGAAAAACTTGTCAGAGACCCAAAAGTCCTTTTAAGGACAATTGTTGGGTGTGGCAGCAGGAATATATATTTTTAGCGCAACCTGCGCTGAATTGCTAAAACTTTACAGACCCAAAAGTTCTTTTAAGGACTATTGGGTGTGGCGGCAATATCTATTTTTAGCGCATCCAGCGCTAAATAGAGTGCAATAGTTAGGTCACTGCAGACAGCGACATTATCTGCGCTACATCTCCTGTGTAACATGTTTGCATCCCAAAAATACCTGTGACATCCAGTGTCCTTTTTCCGTAGACGGTGTCCGCTGCAGACAGTGACATTACCTGGGGTATATCTTCTGTGTAACGTTTCCACATCCCAAATACCTGTAACATTCCCTGTAATTTTTTATTAGCCGCTGGTGACATCAGCAACATTATCTGCGGTATTTCTCCTGTGTAATGTTTCCATATCCCAAATACCTGTGACATTTCCTGTCATTTTTTATTAGCTGCTGGTGACATCAGTGACATTATCTGTGGTATTTCTCCTGTTTAACATTTCCAGATCCAAAATACCTGTGACATTCCCTGTAATTTTATATTAGACGCTGCTGACATCAGCGACATTATCTGCGGTATTTCTCCTGTTTAACGTGTTCTCCTGTGTAACCGTCCTTCCGGCCTGCGCAGACCGGTAAAAATTTGAAAAAAGATACAAGACGGATCCGTCTGTCCGCATGACAAGCGGAGAGACGGATCCGTCCTTGCAATGCATTTGTGAGACGGATCCGCATCCGGATCTGTCTCACAAATGCTTTCAGTCAGCGGCAGATTGGCGGATCCGGCGGCCAGTTCCGACGACGGAACTGCCCGCCGGATCACACTGCCGCAAGTGTGAAAGTAGCCTAATTTTATATTAGCCGCTGCTGACATCAGCGACATTATCTGCGGTATGTCTCCTGTGTAACGTTTATACATCCCAAATACCCGTGACATTCCCTGTAATTTTTTATTAGCCGCTGGTGACAGCATTGATATTATCTGCGGTATATATCCTGTGTGACGTTTCCACATCCCAAATACCTGTGACATCAGTGCCATCTTAAGAGCATTATAGGCCCCCGGGCAATACAGTGCACTGGGGCCCTGTCTACACAATCACGCACTAGAATAAAAATGCAAATTATCAATAAGGCGATATTTATTGGTACTTTCAACAAAATCAGTGTTTAATATAGGAATAATATATAGGGGGGGCACAAAGATACCACAGTCAAAAATGGGGGGGCAAAAACAAAATAAGTATATATAAATAAGATTACAAAATATGAGAGAATTGCGGTATGCAGGGATACATTTATAATAAAACTATTTACTTACAAAAGAAGCTGTTCAGTCGTCTGCTGTGCCGTCCTCTGCTTGCTTCCGTGGATTCTTTCCCCTTCTTTCTGTCTCTCGTCAGTGCGCAGGCGCACTGTTATGGTGGATCTGTGGAAGACACACTGTTATGGGGGCATCTGTGGATGACAGTGTTATTATGCCTCTCATTAGCCCCCATATGCTGCCTCTCATCATTAGCCCCCATATGCTGCCTCTCATCATTAGCCCCCATATGCCTCATCATTAGCCCCCATATGCCTCATCATTAGCCCCCATATGCCTCTCATCATTAGCCCCCATATGCCTCTCCATTAGCCCCCATATGCCTCTCCATTAGCCCCCATATGCCTCTCCATTAGCCCCCATATGCCTCATTAGCCCCCATATGCCTCTCCATTAGCCCCCATATGCCTCATTAGCCCCCATATGCCTCTCCATTAGCCCCCATATGCCTCTCCATTAGCCCCCATATGCCTCTCCATTAGCCCCCATATGCCTCTCCATTAGCCCCCATATGCCTCTCCATTAGCCCCCATATGCCTCTCCATTAGCCCCCATATGCCTCTCCATTAGCCCCCATATGCCTCATTAGCCCCCATATGCCTCTCCATTAGCCCCCATATGCCTCTCCATTAGCCCCCATATGCCTCATTAGCCCCCATATGCCTCTCCATTAGCCCCCATATGCCTCTCCATTAGCCCCCATATGCCTCATTAGCCCCCATATGCCTCTCCATTAGCCCCCATATGCCTCATTAGCCCCCATATGCCTCTCCATTAGCCCCCATATGCCTCTCCATTAGCCCCCATATGCCTCATTAGCCCCCATATGCCTCTCCATTAGCCCCCATATGCCTCTCCATTAGCCCCCATATGCCTCATTAGCCCCCATATGCCTCTCCATTAGCCCCCATATGCCTCTCCATTAGCCCCCATATGCCTCTCCATTAGCCCCCATATGCCTCTCCATTAGCCCCCATATGCCTCTCCATTAGCCCCCATATGCCTCATTAGCCCCCATATGCCTCTCCATTAGCCCCCATATGCCTCATTAGCCCCCATATGCCTCTCCATTAGCCCCCATATGCCTCTCCATTAGCCCCCATATGCCTCATTAGCCCCCATATGCCTCTCCATTAGCCCCCATATGCCTCTCCATTAGCCCCCATATGCCTCATTAGCCCCCATATGCCTCTCCATTAGCCCCCATATGCCTCTCCATTAGCCCCCATATGCCTCATTAGCCCCCATATGCCTCTCCATTAGCCCCCATATGCCTCTCCATTAGCCCCCATATGCCTCATTAGCCCCCATATGCCTCTCCATTAGCCCCCATATGCCTCTCCATTAGCCCCCATATGCCTCATTAGCCCCCATATGCCTCTCCATTAGCCCCCATATGCCTCTCCATTAGCCCCCATATGCCTCATTAGCCCCCATATGCCTCTCCATTAGCCCCCATATGCCTCTCCATTAGCCCCCATATGCCTCATTAGCCCCCATATGCCTCTCCATTAGCCCCCATATGCCTCTCCATTAGCCCCCCATATGCCTCTCTCCATTAGCCCCCCATATGCCTCTCTCCATTAGCCCCCCATATGCCTCTCCATTAGCCCCCCATATGCCTCTCCATTAGCCCCCATATGCCTCTCCATTAGCCCCCATATGCCTCTCCATTAGCCCCCTTATGCCCCCAGCAGCCACATTTTCTTATAAAATAAAAAATCACTTACCTCTCCTGCTCCTGGACGCCGCCTGCCTCTCCTCAGTCGACTCTGTGCTCTGAACTGGCGCGCACAGCGTGAGGTCACAGAGCGCCCTCACGCTGTGCGCAGCCCTGCACAGCCGACAGCCGAGGACCAGGAAGTGGTGAGTACAGAGCGTTCACCACTTCCTGGTCTCTCGGTTCTAATGAGCGCTTCCATAATGGAAGCGCTCATTAGTATTCAACTGGGGGGGCAACCTGTGTGTGTTAGGCGGCCGTTCCCGCGGGTGGTGGGTTCACTGGGCAGGCGGGCCCCCAGGCAAGTGGGGCCCCCGGGCAACTGCCCAGCGTGCCCATTGGAAAAGACGGCCCTGTGTGACATTCCCTGTAATTTTTTATTAGCCGCTGGTAACATCAGCGAGATTATCTGCGGTATTTCTCTTGTGTAACATTTCCACATCCCAAATACCTGTGACATTCCCTGTAATTTTTTATTAGCCACTGGTGACAGCATTGATATTATCTGCAGTATATCTCCTATGTGACGTTTCCACATCCCAGATACCTGTGACATTCCCTGTAATTTTTTATTAGCCGCTGGTGACATCAGCAACATTTTCTGCGGTATATCTCCTGTGTGACGTTTCCACATTCCAAAAACCTTTTTAAATTATTTTTGCGCATACACTTACAAATCCTACGCTACTGTACGTGTGACATACTTTCAAGCATATATAACATTTAATATGAAGAAGGCGAGCAATAAGGGACAGGGAAGTAGGCGTGATGCTGATGGTGCACGCAGAGGCCGTGGCCTTGGGGGCGTTGAAACTGTGCCTGCTGCCAGAGCACAAGAAAAACAATCATCCACGATACCTAGCTTCATGTCCCAGTTTGCAGGGCGGAGCAGAACAACGCTCTCGAAGTCAGACCAGTGCGACCAGGTGGTCGGTTGGATTGCAGCAGATAATGCTTCCAGTCGGTTAAGCACCACCCTGTCTTCCACCAAGTCCAGTCTCAGTAGCCAAGAGTCTGGTCAACACAATCCTCACCCTGATCCTCCATCTTACCACCATGGAGAGTCTTGCCAAACAAGTGATCCCACACTCGGATATTCCGAGGATCTCTTTAGCTCCATTCCTTCATTTGGGCCTCTCGACAAGCCCGCTTGAAGAGGGACATGAGATCTTGTGCCCTGATTCCCAAACTATTGAGCATCCACAGTCACCAGAGGATGACGGTTGGGAACAGCAATTAGTGTTTCATGAGGTGGATGTTGAGGATGAGACACAGTTGTCAATAACTGAGGTTGTTGTTAGGTCAACAAGTCCGGAGGATGAGCAGAGTGAGGAAGTGGAAGACGATGAAGTCACTGACCCAACCTGGGAAGGTGGCAAGCCGAGCGAGGACAGCAGTACAGAGTGGGAGGGATCCTCAGCACCGCAACAAGCTGGAAGAGGCAGTGGGGTAGCAAAAGGGAGAAGGAGGGCCACACCAAACATGCCCGCAACTGTTCCCCAGCATACCCTTGCGAAAATCTCCCTTGCCAAAGGGTAGGTATTCCGCAGTCTGGCGCTTTTTTAAGGAAAGTGCAGGCGACAAAAGAATTGTATTTTGCAACCTGTACCATACAAAAATGAGCAGGGGCATGAACACTAGCAACCTCACCACCACCGCCATGATCCGCCACATGGCATTAAAGCACCGTAATAGGTGGCCCGAACGCCTGGGTCCACAATGTGTCTGTAGGTCACACTACTGCCTCCTCTTCCCCTGTGTTACGTGCTGGCCAATCCCCTGTCGAAGGTGCAGGTCCGGATGCCTCCCGCCCTGCACCTGGACCTTCGCAAGCACCATCAGCGACCACATCCACTTCCGTGTCCCAGCACAGCGTACAAATGTCCTTACCCCAGGCATTTGAACGCAAGCGCAAATCCCCAGCCACCTACCCACAGGCCATAGCATTAAATGCACAACTTTCCAAATGACTGGCCCTGGAAATGATGCCATTTAGGCTTGTGGACACTGAGGCCTTCCGCAGCCTGATGTCGGCGGTTGTCATTTGTTATGCAGTCCCCAGCCGCCACTATTTTTCACGGTGTGCCGTGCCCACCTTACACCAGCATGTGTCCTGTAACATCACCTGTGCCCTGACCAACACAGTTACTGGGAAGGTCCACTTAACCACTGACACATGGAAGAGTGCTTTCGGCCAGGGACGCTACATTTCCCTGACGGCACACTGGGTGAACGTAGTGGAGGCCGGGAGTGAGTCGTACCCTAGTCTGGCACAGGTGCTACCGACGCCAAGGATTGCAGACCCTAATTCCATCAGGGTTTCCGCCACCACCTATGTTAGTGGCTTCAACCTCCACTTCTCCTCCTCCTCCACTTCCACCTCAGAATTATCTTCTTGCAGCACCAGTCAGCCATCAGTCGTAGCTGGAAGCCGTGTAGCACTTCAGTGGGGAAGCATCAACAGGCCGTGCTTAAGCTGATCTGCTTAGGTGACAAACAGCACACCGCCACAGAGGTGTGGCAGGGGATAAGAGACCAGACTGAGCTGTGTCTCTCACCACTCAACCTAGAACCAGGCATGGTTGTGTCTGATAATGGCCGTAACTTGGTGGCAGCATTGAAGCTCGACAAGCTCACACACATCCCATGCCTAGCCCACGTCTTCAAATTAGTGGTTCAGCGGTTTCTCAAAACCTACCTTAATTTGCCTGAGCTACTGGTGAAAGTGTGCCGCGTGTGTGCCCATTTCCGCAAGTCATCGACTGCTTCCGCTGGTCTGTCAACGCTGCAGCAGCGCTTGCAATTGCCAGCTCACTGATTATTGTGCGACTTGACCACACTCTGGAACTCGACATTCCACATGTTGGCTAGGCTTTGTGAGCAGCAAAGGGCAGTAGTGGAATACCAGCTGCAACACGGTCATCGCCTTTCTAGTTAGCTTCCGCTCTTCACAAGCGAGGAGTGGGCATGGATGTCTGACCTCTGTGAGGTTTTAAGAAACTTTGAGGAGTCAACACATATTGTGAGCGTCGATAACGCTATTATCAGCGTCACTATCCCACTTCTGTGTCTACTCAAACGCTCGTTCCTCACAATTAAGGCCAACGCTTTGCACGTGGAAGAGGTGGAAATGGGGGAACACAGGGTGATAGCCAGACCACCCTCAGTTCGTCTTCTCAGCGCAAATTGGATGATGATGAGGAGGAGGAGGAGGAGCAGGAGCAGGAGACGGTTGCCTCCGCTACAGAGGGTAGTACCCATGGAAGTTGAATCCATCTGTTCAGCGATGGGCAGAAGAGGAGGAAGAGGATGAGGAGATTGAGAGGCATCCTCCTGATGACGACAGCAAAGTCTTGCTTGTTGGGACTCTTTGTTAGGCTGCCTTTCCCGTGTCCCACACGGTTTACGCATTTTTGACAACACCGATGTCATGGCGGTGTCAAAGGGTAAAAGGGCATCATCCTGGCCAAAAGGAGTAATAAGGGAGCAGGTTACCTCCTACAACATCCCTAATCCTCTCCCTGACTCCTCACCGTATGAGCGGACCCAGATGGTAGGACGACTCATACTCAGGATTCCTAGAGACCCTAAGTCGCCCTGGTAATCCCTCACCAAGGAGCAGGGAAGAGACGACCTGTTCATCCCAGTCATGGAGGAACAGTAGTCTCTATCTGAGGCCAGGCTGCAAGGAGAGGGGAACACATACAGCATATAGAGATGGCAGGTAAGCAACACCCATAACACACTTACCTGCCACAGACATAACGACTGGAACCCGTGCACAAGTGCTGGTGTCCACACCAACATAAAAGGACACAGCACACACCACAAACCACACAGGGACCCAGGATACCCATAGCTGCTATAACATGAGACAGGGGAATATCTAGTAATCATGCTGGACACCAAACACCACCAGACATGTAACACCAAACTAGACATACAAACACCCTGAACATTACTCACTCCATACAAATAAGGACAGGAAGGGAAGGAGACACCAGGATAACATTGATGACCACAACGGTGGCCCTCACTGGACAGATGGTCAAAGCCAGGAACAGACAACCACCAGCATACACCAAGGCTGGAGGAACCCCCAGCTTCAGGCATCCAGCAGAGGCTAAATAGCCCAAGCAACCACACCCACACACACAAACCCAGTGTTCACAAAACACTAGGAAGGGAGTTAACCCTTCCAACACCAGACAGAGGAAGGAAGCCACTTAAAGGGGAAGTGCACACACAAGCATGCTAAACCACGTAACCACCAGCAACAGCATGCGTGGCAACCATGTCACGGCAATCACCCAGAAGGCCGAGACACTGCCACCGCATGCTCTCACAGCAACACGTTGCCGCGGGCAACCGCAAGTTTGGCAACAGTGTCACAGCGCAAACCAAAGGCCGTGACAACCGATTACTGTTTTTTCACCCTTCTCGACCCCCGCTAAAAAGAGAACTTATCATCTCTCATTCCTGTGGTGGAGAGGACGAGCAAAATGTGCAATACCAGATGGTCCTTGTGGAAAAATTGCTCTAAAAATGTCCAGCTGACAACTCTGGCAGCAGAGTACATAGTTCCTTGGGCAACCGAGGAGAGGAGACGAGGGGAACGCACAGCAGTTCCAACAGAGGCAGGGAAACACTCTCCAAAGCCTGGGACAGTTTCATGACACCCCGCCAGCACCCTCACCCTGATGTGCGGCCTAGTGTCACAAGGAGGGAAACATTTTGGAAGATGGTGAAGGAGTACGTAGCAGACCGTGTCAGTGTCCTCAATGATTCCTCTGTGCCTTACAACTACTGGGTGTCCAAGCTGGACACGTGGCACGAACTGGCGCTCTACGCCTTGGAGGTGCTAGTCTGCCCTGCCGCCAGCGTTTTGTCAGAGCGGGTAGTTAGTGCTGCTGGGGGCATAATAACTGATAAGCGCATCCGCCTGTCAACTGAAAATGCTGACAGGTTGATTCTTATCAAAATGAACAAGGCCTGGATTGCCCCGGACTTCTATACTCCACCAGAGGAAAGCGGCTGAACATAAAGTCACTTTAAAAGTGTTTTTTTTTTATGTACTGAATACATTCCCATGCACCCCTTCCACCACAAAAAAGGGTATATGGTTAAATCTTCCTTTTCTCGTCCTCCTCCTCTTCCATCATACCAACATACTTATTAGTCTGCCCTCACTCCTAATGTTGTAAAGGGTCAGCTCACCTGCAGGCCCTCGCATATAATGTTTTAGAGGGTCAGCTCACCTACAATCTTTTAGAGGGTCAGCTCACCTGCAGGCCCTTGCATATAATGTTTTAGAGGGTCAGTTCACAAGCAGGCCCTCACCTACAATCTTTTAGAGGGTCAGCTCACCTGCAGGCCCTTTTTAAGGGTCAGCTCACCAGCAGGTCCTCAACCATAATGTTTTACAGGGCCAACTCACCAGCAGGCCCTCACCTATAATCTTTGAGAGGGTCAGCTCACTAGCAGGCCCTCGCATATAATGTTTTTGAGGGTCAGCTCACCAGCAGGCCTTCAAGCATAATGTTTTACAGGGTCAGCTCACCAGCAGGCCCTCGCCCATAATTTTTTCAATGGTTAGTAAGCAGCAGGCACTCGCCCATAATTTTTTCAATGCTCAGATCAGCAGCAGGCACTTGCCCCTAATTTTTTAGAGGGTCACCAGCAAGCCCTTGCTCCTAATGTTTTTGAGGGTCACCAGCAGGCCATCAATCATAATTTTTCAAGGGTGTATGATGCCCTCCTTTATGTGTAATAAAGGGTGTATTGGAGTGCCGGTTCCTTGTAATTTTTGGAAGCCCTTTCACTTAGTGCATAGGCTTTATGAGTGTAGGAGTCCCACTACCTGAACAATTGTACCACAATGTTAATGAGGCCCTCCATTATGTGATATACAGGTTGTATCGGAGTGCCACTTCCTGGTAATTTTTGGCAGCACTTGCACTTTATATACAAGTAAATATACGGGAAAGAATGTTTGTTAACAATTTTTCCTCTAAAATGGATTTTATCTTCGGTTTTGAGCGTATTATTGTCAGTCTGTAAAAGTGGCGTACTACTCGGACAAGATCTTGCCAAGCAGCGACCTGGGAGTACAAGATGCATCCAGATATCCTCCCTATGCTGTTCCCGAACCATTTCAGTGGTGTTTCTCGTTAATTTCTAACGATAATTTGTTTTCCCTTAGTCCTAACAGCAGCACAGATGGGGTTAACTGCCCCCCGTGGACTGGTAGGACCGGCGGAATTTTTAATGAGCCCAAGAGTAACCAATGAAAGAACTCCAGCTCCCCTAAAGGGAGGGGTTTGCCCCCCAGCCCACTGTGTCTATAGCAAGAAAGTACTTAGGGTGGGAAAATTTGTGTGCTGCTGTTAGGACTAAGGGAAAACAAATTATCGTTAGAAATTAACGATTCCCTTACGTCCTACCAGCAGCACAGATGGGGAGATAGCAAGAAGAATCCCCTAGGGAGGGTCCTCATGCCTGGCAGAAGTAAGAACTGTCTGCCCAAAGGCCGAAAACTCTGCTACCTTAGCATCTATTCTATAATGAGAGATGAAGGTTGATTCAGAGCTCCAGGAAGCCGCCTTACAGATCAACTCTAGGGGGAGAAGACTTCTCTCCGCGACAGAGGTAGGTACGGCCCTAGTAGAATGGGCCCTCACAAACTCCGGAGGATCTAAGGATTGGGAGGCGAAAGCTTCCCTAATGGCTTCCTTGACCCAGCGACTAATAGTAGTTTTAGACGCCTTACGGCCTTTAGACTTACCGGCAAACAGGATGAAGAGGTTCTCATCTATCCTGAATTCTCTGGATCTATCCACATAGATCTGGAGGCATCTCGATATGTCCAGTGGATGTCTAACTGTAACATCAGAGGAGGAGGAGGAGAATAATACAGGTAGAGAAATTACCTGATTAATATTTTGAAAGGTTGGAACCTTAGGTCTAAAATAAGGTAGAAATTTTAGAAGGACTCTGTCCTGTAGAAAAATGATGTATGGGTGCAAAGCGGAGAAAGCTTGCAGTTCAGAAATTCTTTTGGCTGAAGTAATAGCCAGAAGAAAAACCACCTTAAGAGTTAAAAACTTAAAGCTTGCCTCCTCCAAAGATTCAAAAGGGGGGGATGCTAACCCCTTGAGAACTACTGACAAGTCCCATTGGGGAACGGGTTTCAGTATCGTAGGCTTCAATCTTTCTGCTCCCTTAAGGAAGCGTTTGATGAGCGGGTCCCGAGAATATGGTCTGTTGAGACAGGCCGAGATGGCAAAAACTTGAACCTTCAGGGTAGATGGGGAGAGACCTCTGTCTAACCCATCCTGGAGGAATTGTAAGATCGCAGAGAGGGGCGGATCTTCAGACGCCACCTGGTTGGAACTATACCATGAGGTGAAGATCCTCATGATCCGGGAGTAGGCCTTCTTGGTAGACTCTGCTCTGGAATGCGACAGGGTTCTCAGGACCGACTCAGAGAGCCCATCCACTCTGGGAAGGGACTGATCAACCTCCAGGCTGTCAGGTTGAATCTGTGCAGATGTGGGCAGAGATGAGTGTCCCACGACACCAGGGTCTGCTCTAGGGGGAGTCTCCAATATTGTCCCCGACTCATCTGAATGAGCTGGGTAAACTAGGATCTCCTGGGCCAAAATGGTATGATGGCTATTACCGAGGCCTGATCCTGACGGATTTTCATCAACGCCCTCGGAATCATGGAAAAGGGAGGGAAGATGTAAGTCAACCTGAACCTCCACGGTATTGTCAGAGCATCTATCGCCAGGGGTTTGTCCTCCCTGTATAGGGAACAAAACCTCTGAACCTTGGCGTTGAACCTGGTTGCCATGAGATTCACCTCTGGCATACCCCATCTGAGGACTAGCTGTCTGAAGATCTCTGGATGTAGTGACCACTCCATGGTCGGTAAGCCGCGACTTAGGCGATCCGCAATGATGTTGAGGGAGCCTCGGATGTGAGTGGCAGCTAGATGGGATAGGTTCAGCTCTGCCCACCACAGAATTACCCCAATCTCTGAAAGAAGGGGTAAGGATCTTGTGCCTCCCTGTTTGTTTATGTAAAGCATGGCAGTCATGTTGTCTGACTGGACTTTCTGCTTTGCCCCGAATCTGAGGGGCGAAGTGAAGGAGGGCTAGCCGGATAGCACGCATCTCACGGAGATTTGAAGAAAGATGCCGCTCCTGAGGAGACCAAGACCCCCGAACTGGGGATCCGTCTAAATGGGCGCCCCAGCCTACAAGGGACGCGTCTGTAGTCAATATGAGCCAAACTAGTTGGGTCATAGACTTCCCTGCTGGAAGATGGAACCACCATCTGAGGGAATTCCGGGTTTGGTTGGACAGGGAGCACAGGGAATCTAGCCCCATAGGGCTGCCGTTCCATTTGTCTAAGACCTCCGACTGAAGAGGTCGGAGGTGCCATAAAGCCCAAGGGACTGCATCCGCAGCCGCTGACATGAGCCCCAACATCTTCATGAGAGTCCGGATGGAGACTCGTCGTGGTACGGAAAGGAACCTTGCCAGGTCCTGAATCCGCGCTCCTCTTTCTGGCGTCAACTGGAGGGACATCTCCAGAGAGTCGACTATGAATCCTAGAGATTCCGAAGGGGAGGGCGGCAAATTGAAAATGCCTGCGCACTCCTGAAATCTGGACCACGATCCTGAGAAATCTTCGAGAGGAAGGATGAATCGGGATGTGGAGGTAAGCATCCTTGAGGTCCAGAGTAGCCATCACATCCACAGGGCTGAGGAGGTGGCTGACTGACCTTATGGTTTCCATCCGGAACCTGGTTCTCCTTACGAAACGATTGAGGAATCTCAAATCTATGATCATCCGGAGATCTCCTGTCTTCTTGGGTACCAGGAATACTGGAGAATAAATCCCTAGACCCCTCTCCCCTGCCGGTACCTCCTCCAGGGCTCCCTTGGAAATGTAGTCCTGGATATAGGACTTTAAGATTTTTTGTCTGGCCGGCAAAAAACTGCGCGTGGGGATGAATCTTTCTGGGGGGAGAGAAACGAGGTCTATTAGATAGCCCGAAGCTACTATGCTTTGGACCCAGGGATCTGAGATTTACTGGGCCTATACGTGTTTGAAAAAAGAAAGACGACCCCCTACAGGGAGGTGAGGGAAGGGTACGCGAAAATCCAGAGGCGTAACGACAGGGGAAGCAGGGTTTATCCAAGAGCCTCTGAGAGGCCCATAGTCAGGAGGGTTTTGACTCCTTGGTGGGTTTACGGGAGCGTCTAGAAAATCTTCTAGACTGCCCCCCCCCCCAATCTCTACATCTAGCCTGCTGTCCGGATCTGCCTCCATGATCTTGTCTGCCTCGGGTCCGAAAGGGCTATTGGGGGAGACTCTTTCCCTTTTTATCGGAGAGTCCCTCCATGATGGTGTCTAGTCCCGAACCGAATAAGCGGTCCGGTTCGAAGGGGAGCCCACAGAGATTATACTTAGAAGCGTTATCCGCATTCCAGGGCTTTAGCCATAGAGGTCTCCTGGCAGCTGACACTAGAGCCATTGTTTTGGCTGTCAATTTCAGCTGTAATTGGGATGTGTCACAAAGGAAATCCATGGCCAGATTTACGGATTTAAACGCGGCCAGGATATCGTCCCGGGAGACACTTTGGTCGACATCGGTCTGAATATGATTCAGTCTGGACCGTAGGAAGGAAGTGACCTCTGTGGCTGCGATAGAAGTTGAGGGCCGAAGCTGCGGCCGCCGAGTATCTCCTTCTCAGGGTGAACTCTGCCCTTCTATCTAGAGGGTCCTGCAGGCTAGACCCATCGTCTGCTGAAACCAGAGTGCGCCTGGACAACTTGGCTATAGCCATGTCCACCTTAGGAATGGAACCCCATGATTCCACTAAGGGTTTAGCCATCGGAAACATCTGTTTGAACCTCCGGGTGAGGACTGGACCTTTCTCCGTTTTTTTACATTCTGTGCGCATCACAGAAAGAAGGGTCTCATCCGCCTTAAAGACTCGCTGAGTCCGACAGGCGGGATCGGAGGAGTCCCCTATGTCAACATCACGGTCCCCCGACCTGATGGACTTCAATAGCTTCTGTGTTTTTTCGGGCGGGAAAAAACATGAAGTAGATTCTTCCTCATCAGAGGAAGATGACCCCACAGAGTGGGAGATGGGTCTGTCAGTAGGGGCGGCAACTTCCATAGGAGTCTGGGAGGGGCCAGGTAGCCTCTCACTCAGCAGGCGTACGACCCCCTTGATGGAATCATCAACATATGTCTTCGCCCACTGGTACATGTCCTGCATCGTGGGTTCCGTAGTGGAGCCGGAACGGCAACTGTCGCACCTGGAAAAGGGGCAAGAATCGTCTAATGGCGTGTTGCAATCATAGCAGGCCAGGTGTTTCCTCTTGGCCGCAGACTTCCGCTGCTGGTCTGATTCTCTAGGAGAAGCCATAGCTGAAACGAAAGAAAGGATTAAAACATCCCTAAAAACCCAAGGGAGTTTAAAACATATGTAACGGCACGAACCAGAGGAGTAAAGACAGGCAATTGAAATATTAGAATCTGAAAATTCAGTAGATAGCAGAAATTCTTAGCTAAGCACAAGGAGACTCTGGAGCTAGCTTGTTAAAGCAGCGCAGCCAGAGACCGACTGAAGGAATTTACGGAGCTTAAATAGAGAAGCTCCTCCTAGGTGTCACGGCTGAGGATGGGGGAAATCCTCAACCGTGCGATGCCAGATGATGTTATGGCTGCTCGGCCAGGACAACAGGATTAGGGAGCAGGTCACCTCCTAAAGCGTCCCTAACGCTGACCCTGTCTCCTACCTGCATGGGCCGACCTTGATTGTAGGAGGACCCATGCGCAGGAACCTCGGATCCCTGACTTACCCTCCGACCGGTCCCTGGGCTAGGAGTCAAGGTAAGACGGCCTGTTCCTACTGGACACGGAGGAACAGGGGTCTCACTGGCCAAGCTGCAGGGAAAAGGGGAACACAAACAGACTTACGGATATGGCAAGTGAACTATCCGAGTTCGACCTACCTGCCACAGCCTTGCTGACTGGATCCCTGTGCAAACAGGAATCCAGATCCATAAGCTGCACTAAACAACATAGGAAAATCCCAACAGACCATCACATAGACATCACACATAAAGATGAACATAAACTTAATGTGACATTATATTTATGAACCACAAGGGTGGCTCTCACTGGCAGTTGGTAAACACAGGAGGCTGCTCCAGCTAAGCATGGCTGAAGCAACCCACAGACATATACTAACAGTGAGGCTTTATAGGCCAAGAAGCCACACCCAGCAGTCAGACACACCCAGTGAGTCACACTCACACTGGGAAGGGAGTTAACCCTTCCAGCACCAGGGAAGGGAAACACAAACTCAAACAGACAGTGTCCAACTGAAGAACACACTGTGGCTGTTGCCGCAGGCAACGACATGCGTGGCAAGCATGTCCTGGGAGTCAGCCCGAAGGCCGGGACACTGCCACCACATGTAAACACTACAACCAAACGTTGCCACGGGCAACCACAGTGAAGGGAAGATAAAAGTGCAGACCACACATAAGACAGAGTGCACACAGACATACATATCACACGAAACCGCATGCATAACATAGCAAGCTTCCACGTACATACTGTTGCCAGCGGCAACCACAGGTGAGGCAAATACCACAGCCCTCACCTGTGATTGACAACCAAACTAAACCGCTGACAACCGCATGCGGTTCAGGAGTCACGGTCATAGCCATGGCCGTGACACTAGGGGAGTGGTCTCCTGTGACAACCCCTCCTCCTAAACAACACTGCTACAGCTATCCTGTTTTTAAAAACATATACTTAGGTGAGAAGAGAACCCTCTCACCACATCCCCCCTGTGGGAAAAAAACCCGGCTGGCATCCTCAGTTTGTTTGACCGAGGACGCCGACGGCCGGGCCGAGAGACCGGAAGTGATGCTGCGGCAGGCTGCGCGTCACTTCCGGTCATGGCGGCGCCCATGCCACGCCGGGAACGGAGCACCGCAGAGTCGCACAGCAGGAGTGGAGCGCAGCATCAGATGAGGCAAGCATACCCCCAGGTACCGCTAATCTCAGCGAGTTCAATGGGGGAAAAGATACTATAAAATAAAGCACAAATATAAGCGCTACTTTGCTAAAAAGGAGACAAAAAGGAAAAACTCGATAGAGCTAGAAGCGTCTCCAAACTCCCATAGAGGGAGAGGAAAACTCACCAGTCAACCTGTACAAAGGACAGAAAAAAACACGGTGGGCTGGGGGGCGAACCCCTCCCTTTAGGGGAGCTGGAGTTCTTTCATTGGTTACTCTTGGGCTCATTAAAAATTCCGCCGGTCCTACCAGTCCATGGGGGGCAGTTAACCCCATCTGTGCTGCTGGTAGGACGTAAGGGAATATCAATTTCTGACCTTTTCCCATGAACCAGACACCCTCCCCTCTTCAGAGCAGCGGGTGCCTGGTTTCATGCTCGGGTTTTCCCATTGACTTCCATACCGAGCACTCGAGCATCCCGAGGTGTTCGACCCGAGCACTTGAACACTTTGGTGCTCTATCAACACTATTGCCTATAAAATGATGATACTCTCACATTCAAAGCTGTAGTGGATGGTGAGATATGGAGCCTGAAAGTCAAAAGTTCAAAACAT
The DNA here is from genome assembly GCF_905171765.1 of Bufo bufo. Lineage (NCBI taxonomy): Eukaryota > Metazoa > Chordata > Amphibia > Anura > Bufonidae > Bufo > Bufo bufo. The sequence continues at coordinate 148,295,712 of NC_053389.1, read as the reverse complement.
TGTTACCCTTTTGCTCGTCAGTGTATATGATGTCTGATTTTCATTTGTTTTATTGGTCATGGGATAACCCCTTTAATATTTTATGAAGATGGTATCTGTATATAACCTATATCATGGGGTGTAGGGGTATGTAGGATTTAGAAGTTTTACAATCTGTACTGAATTGGTGAAGGGCAGCAGATCCTTGGTGCATGGGATTGGACTACCTGTTTGTGATATTCTGCAGTTACAACTTGTACTTAGATATCACCAGATGAACTATTTATGCAGGTCTTGATGAAACAAACAGAACCTAACAATTTCACATCTTTGAAACAAGAGCCTCCAGCAGCCATAGATCTGTGTCAGCTTGTAAATAATGGATCCATTTCATGTGCTCAAGAATATAAAACATACAGCACCCCCCCCCCCCCCCACACACACACACACAGTGTTCTCCAGTACTGTAGATGCGTTTATACTGGGTGCAATCCAATGGTCAGTGCGTACTAAACATGAGAAGTAGTACTATGCAGTTGTCTTCATACAGGATGAGCATCATATGTATTGAAGTAGGTAAGAGTAACTGTCAAGCAATGGACAGTCATCTGCATAGAGAGGAAACTAAATTCCAAACATCTGGTGATAAAGGAGAAATTGTACTAACCAGGGATGCAATTACAGATATGCACTTAAGTAGCAGTGAAGCTAGGAAATGGACCCATTATGTAGAATACAAGAGGATAACCTGTGTAGTTGTCTACAGTGTAATAACTGGTGATGCTAATGAAATTCAATATATAGGAGTAGTACTACAGGAATGAATTAGTACATCCATTATGTAGAGAAGTTGTACTGCACCCTCCCCTACACCTAGTCTCTTTTGTTCTCTTTCTGTGGTAGTATTATTTAGAGGTTTAATCCAGAGACCCATCACATATTTATGTCCCAAACCATAGAGGGAAGTGGGTCCTACAGGTGAAATATGTGATGTAATTGGGTTCTTCCTCTGGCTGTCACAGAAGTCTCTTTTATTCTCTCTCTGTGCCTCTCTCTCTCAGTTTTTTTGTCTATCTCTTTTAATCTCCCTCTTCCTGTCTCTCCGTATGGCCTTATGCACACGACCGTATTTTGTTTCCTTGTCCATTCCGTTTTTGTTTGCTAATTCCGGTCCGCAATGCACGGGCACCGACTGTGGGCCAGACGCATGCGGATCGCGGACCTATTCACTTGAATGGGTCTGCGATCCGTCCGTTCCGCAAAAAGATAGAGCAAGTTCTATCTTTTTGCGGTGCGGAGGCACGGAACGGAACCCCAGGAAGCACTCCATAGTGCTTCCATGGGGTTCCGTTTCGTGCTTCCATTCTGTTCCGCACTGCATCTCCGGATTTGCGGACCCATTTAAGTGAATGGGTACGCATCCGTGATGGGGAATGCACACGGCCGGTGCCCCGTGTATTGCTGACCAGTCGTGTGAACGAGCTCTTGCACAGTTGAACTGACTTTTATATCTTGGTCATTTGTACTGACTTGTGGAAAGGGTTAATGCAGAAACAGTTCACACTAAGAGACTTTGGGAATTTCCAGTCTGTGTACTGAGAAGCTAGTAAATTTCAACTGCTGTCATAAGGACTATGTCGTTTTGGAGGGAAAAGCCAGACAGACATAGAGGGTGAGATTTATCAAAACTGGTGTAAAGGAAAACTGGCTTAGTTGCTTACACCAACCAATCAGATTCCATCTTTCATTTTTTCAGAGCTCCTTTAACCTGTTTGGGACAAATGACGTACCGGTACGGCATGTTGTCCTGGTACTTAACGACACATGACGTACCGGTACTTCATGTGTATTTCTGATCACCGCTGCGCGGCAGGCGGTGATCGGAACAAGGTGCCTGCTCAAATCATTGAGCAGGCACCTTGGCTAAATGCGTGGGGGTGTCCCGTAACCCTACCGTGTCGGCGATCAATTCAGACCTGCGGTTTGCAGCTTTTTATGGTGCGGCGGTGAGCACAGGTGCTATCGGATCCCCGTGGGGCTGTAGGGAGGACCCGATGGCATGGAAGGCAGCGCGATGCTGTGACGAGCCTGTGAGATCTAGCCCCCTGGATCTCACAGGCCGGAAGCTGTATGAGTAATACACACAGTATTACTCATACAGCCAATGCATTCCAATACAGAAGTATTGGAATGAATTGTAAAGGATCCGAAAGTGTGACAAAAAATAAAGCGAAAAAAAAGTTGAAAAAATAAAGTTTCCCCCCCAAAGTAAAAATAAACAAAAACTTCATTTTCCCCCCAAAAAAGTTAAAAAAAATTGGTAAAAAATAGGGGAAAAAAAAGTTATATTAGGTATTGCCGCGTCCGTATAGACCAGCTCTATAAACATATCACATGACCTAACCCCTCAGATGAACACCGTAAAAATAAAAAATAAAAAATGTGCTAAATAAACCATTTTTTTGCCACCTTACATCACAAAAAGTACAACAGCAAGCGATCAAAAAGGTGTATGCCCACCAAAATAGTACCAATCTAACCGTCACCTCATCCCGCAAAAAATTAGCCCCTACCTGAGACAATCTCCCAAAAAATAAAATAATTTTTTTGTTTTAAAAAACCTGTTATTGTGTAAAGCTTACATAAATAAAAAAAAAGTATACATATTAGGTATCGCCGCGTCCATATCGACCGGCTATATAAAAATATCACATGACCCAATCCCTCAGATGAATACTGTAAAAAAATAAAAATAAAGACGATGCAAAAAAAGCCATTTTTTGTCACCTTACATCACAAAAAGTGTAATAGCGAGGGATCAAAAAATCATACGCCCCCCAAAATAGTACCAATCAAACCGTCATCTCATCCCGCAAAAATCATACCCTACCCAAGATAATCGCCCAAAAACTGAAAAAACTATGGCTCTCAGACAATGGAAACACTAAAACATGATTTTTTTTGTTTCAAAAATGAAATCATTGTGTAAAACTTACATAAATAAAAAAAAGTATACATATTAGGTATCGCCGCGTCCGTGACAACCTGGTATATAAAAATACCACTTGATCTAACCTGTCAGATGAATGTTGTAAATAACAAAAAATAAAAACTGTGCCAAAACAGCTATTTCTTGTTACCTTGCTTCACAAAAAGTGTAATATAGAGCAACCAAAAATCATATGTACCCTAAAATAGTACCAAAAAAACTGCCACCCTATCCCGTAGTTTCTAAAATGGGGTCACTTTTTTGGAGTTTCTACTCTAGGGGTGCATCAGGGGGGCTTAAAATGGGACATGGTGTCAAAAAACCAGTCCAGCAAAATCTGCCTTCCAAAAACCGTATGGCATTTCTTTCCTTCTGCCCCCTGCTGTGTGCCCGTACAGCGGTTTACGACCACATATGTGGTGTTTCTGTAAACTACAGAATCAGAGCCATAAATATTGAGTTTTGTTTGGCTGTTAACCCTTGCTTTGTAACTGGAAAAATTATTAAAATGGAAAATCTGCCAAAAAAGTGAAATTTTGAAATTGTATCTCTATTTTCCATTAATTCTTGTGGAGTTTTGAATACCTTGAGGGGTGTAGTTTCTAGAATGGGGTAATTTTTGGGTGGTTTCTATAATGAAAGCCTCACAAAGTGACTTCACACCTGAACTGGTCCTTGAAAAGTGGGTTTTTGAAAATTTCTGAAAAAAGTCAAGATTTGCTTCTAAACTTCTAAGCATTGTAACATCCCCCAAAAATAAAATGTCATTCCCAAAATGATCCAAACATGAAGTAGACATATGGGGAATGTAAAGTAATAACTATTTTTGTAGGTATTACTATGTATTATAGAAGTAGAGAAATTGAAACTTGGAAATTTGCTAATTTTTTTCAAACTTTTTGGCAAATTTGGTATTTGGTAAAATGAATTTTTTTGCCTCCATTTTACCAGTGTCATGAAGTACAATATGTGACGAAAAAAACATTTCAGAATGGCCTGGATAAGTCAAAGCGCTTTAGAGTTATTCACACATAAAGTGACACTGGTCAGATTTGCAAAAAATGGCCTGGTCCTTAAGGTGAAAATGAGCCCGATCCCTAAGGGGTTAAAGAGATTCTGTCACCAGGATTTCACTTACTGAGCTGTTAACATCACCACATCAGTCTCCATGATTTATATTACAATATTCTAGTATTACTACCCTGTGTCTTGTAATTTGTCTATAAAATCACTTTTATTAATATGCAAATTACCTAAATAAGGAGCCCAAGAGGGGGGGATATGATTGGTGGCTATGTGCACACTTCGCTTCATCCAACCCCTAATGCCCCCCAAACTGCCCGTGGGGGGGTGGTATGACAGGCAGGAGGGGCGATGTGTATGCAGGCCCTTGCCCTGCACTCGCTCAGCTGTGCTCGCATACATATCGTGCCCTGTGTCCACTGTCCTGTGCCCACTCTGCTAAAGCCCAGCTATGCCCTGCTTTACCAAAGCAGACAGGCAGGAGCCATGTGGTGATCATATTTATTGTATGTATGTGTGTATGTCCATCCCTGTGTGTGTGTGTGACTGTCCGTCCCTGTGTGTGTGTCCGTCCCTGTGTGTGTGTGTCCGTCCCTGTGTGTGACTGTCCGTCCCTGTGTGTGTGTGTGTGTGTCCGTCCCTGTGTGTGTGTGTCCGTCCCTGTGTGTGTGTGTGTCCGGCCCTGTGTGTGTGTGTCCCCGTCCCTGAGTGTGTGTGTCTGTCCCTGTGTGTGTGTGTCCGTCCCTGTGTGTGTGACTGTCCGTCCCTGTGTGTGTGTGTCTGTCCCTGTGTGTGTGTGTCCGTCCCTTTGTGTGTGTGTCCGTCCCTGTGTGTGTGTGTGACTGTCCGTCCCTGTGTGTGTGTGTGTGTGTCCGTCCCTGTGTGTGTGTGTCCGTCCCTGTGTGTGTGTCCGTCCCTTTGTGTGTGTGTGTCTGTCCCTTTGTGTGTGTGTGTCCGTCCCTGTGTGAGTGTGTGACTGTCCGTCCCTGTGTGTGTGTGTCCGTCCCTGTGTGTGTGTGTGTGTCCGTCCCTTTGTGTGTGTGTCTCTCCCTGTGTGTATCGCCATGCCCACAGTGTTCCTATGTCTTGACGCAGCTGCTTCAGAACGTTCTGTGCGGGGCAAGAAGAAGAAGATGGAAGAGGAGGCAGCGCCAGCATGGAGTCCGTGCGATAGACACAGGGAGGCACACTAAGGACAAAGGTAACACTTCCACATGATCTACACTAGTGTTATCTGTGGTTTTACATAGGACTGCAGGTAACACTATTACATTATTCAGCACTAGTGTTATCTGTGGTTTTAAATAGGACTGCAGGTAACACTACCACAAGGTTAGCTCGCACAGGGCACCTGAACACCTAAGGCCGGCCCTGGCTGTGCACCCCAGCGCCACCCCTCCCCCCACCCACCACATCCGGCGCTTTCCCTCAATATGACTGCAGGAGCTCAGGAGCGCTACCAAAAGTCACGTGACTGTCAGAGCTTCCGGTGTGCAGAGCAACGGCTCTCAGCTAGAAGAGAAGGAAGATGGCGTCAGTGGCTGCCAAGCAGATAGCGGCGGAGCAGGTACCTCTTCCCTTGTACATATAGATATATATACTGTATGGAGACCAACCCCGCAGCCCGCTCATTTCCCAGGGCTCCGCCCTCTAAACAGTTTGTCTGTGTCAGGCACATGTCTGATGTCTCACCCTGCAGCTTTATAATCTCCTGTGTCATACAATAGAACGAACTGTAATCTGTAACCTCATATAGAGGGATGACGTCACTGATGTAATATGCCTCTTATATGTGGAGAGCGGTGATGTCACAGATGTAATATATCACCTATATGTGGACAGCGGTGATGTCACTGATTTAATATATTACTTATAAGTGATATATTACATCAGTGACATCACCACTCTCCACATATAAGTAATATATTACATCAGTGACATCATTGCTGTCCACATATATGTGGAGAGTGGTGATGTCACTGATGTAATATATCGCCTATATGTGGACAGCGGTGATGTCACTGATGTAATATATCACTTATATGTGGAGAGCAGTGATGTCACTGATGTACTATATCATTATATGTGGAGAGCGGTGATGTCACTGATGTAATATAACATTATATGTGGAGAGCAGTGATGTCACTGATGTACTATATCATTATATGTGGAGAGCGGTGATGTCACTGATGTAATATAACATTATATGTGGAGAGCAGTGATGTCACTGATGTACTATATCATTATATGTGGAGAGTGTTCATGTCACTGATGCAATACAGCGCTCCAGATGGCGACCAAAATGGTCGCCAATGCGCCTTAAAATTTGCAGATGGCGACAAGACTTGTCATAGGCTACAGGCCTGAGGTCTATTTGGAAGTGAAATCCCAGCGCAGGCAGGCGTGATGATGTCAGGACGCGGTGAGGTGTGCGCGTCTGTGTTGCACCATCCCTCGCCGTACCAGCAGCTAGTGAGCGCCAGTGAAAGGACACAGGTGAGTATAAGATTTTCTCTTTTTTTTAGGGTGTGGGAAGGCGGGATCCAGGGGGCCCAAGTAAATTCTTGCCCAGGGTCCAATCAATATTAAAGACGGCCCTGTACAATGCCCTGCTGTAGGCTGTTTGGGCATGCTGGGAGTTGTAGTTTTGCAACAGCTGGAGTGCCGCAGTTTGAGCATGCCTGTTCTAGAGTCTCCAAACCAGTTATAAGCTGTATTAAAGTGAAGCAGTCAGAGCCTCTATTTGTTTGCACATAGGGACCAGTGTTCACTAGGAGAGATTGTGTCAGGCTGACCAGAAGAAGATACTGAGATGGGGATACTCTGCCATAGACTCTGGGTCACCAGCCCTTTGACCAGAGAGCCAGTCGGATGACTGAGCCACAGACCCTGGATCACCAGCCCTTTGGCCAGGGTACCAGCTTTCTTAGAAAGAGAGGGGCAGCTAGCGAGAGTAACAGCACGTAGTGAAACCTTTATGGCGTCCGGGGTACCCAACGTAGTGTTGGGGGCCACCTTAAACCCAGCCACGACGCTAATCCCTCTTATCTGCCTACTCTTCTCTCCATGTCACTCCTCTCTGTCTCTCCTCTTTTCTCTCTATCTCTGTTCCTATCTCTTTCCTTGTCTACTCTTCTCTTTCTACTCATCCCTCTCTATTCGCTAATCTCTCTCTGTCTTTGCTTCTCTATGTCTCTCCTATTCTCCCCTTATCTCTCTCAGATTTGTAAAAACAAGCCTGTCAGTGTATGATCTGTTCACCACATCCACTGGACTATACATGCAGTAGGTAATTAATAGAATCCATGTAATTAATTGTCTAGAATAATTAGCAGTGAGGCAATGGCCTTTGGGTAGCACTCCTCCTTACACACGCCAATTAAAGTGGAATATAGATGTATGTCATTAATTCTTGCTAAACCATATTCTCCCCCTTCATGTCAGATTTTTGCGTTTTATGCAGAAAAAGGTCTAACATTTCAATAGCTCATAATTAAGATTTATTCTTGTTACATTTACTAATTCAAGAATGAGGACAGGGCAGAGATCCAGGAAAGTGCTGAATGCGACGCTGTGAATTCTGATGGACGAGTGGCTTGGAGAGGATCCATTATTTCTGTAATCTTCCTACTGAAAGTAAACCAAGGCACAAACACATAATAGACACAAGAGATGCTTATCATTCAGTATTTACACGGCATAGCTATAAGTGCTGCAAAGTAAACAGTTGTGCCCAGGACCTGCTGTCTGAAGGATCCAAATAATCCTCCTCCATAAAAATGCAAAAGAATTATAAATGGCACATGGTAGGTGTGGTCCCTGATAGAGATTTTGCATTGGGGCCCAGAAACATCAAATTACAACTCTCCTATCCACAGAATAGCTATCTCCAGTAATCCCATAGACTTTGAATGGAGTGGTAGATCTTCGTGCTCGACCTAATACTCCATTCAAACGGGGGACATAGGAACCAAGGTCTCGTTATCTGTGGATGTCCAAACAGTTGGACACAACAATTTAATAGTTTTCCCCTATCCACTGGAATACCTCTTTAAAGTGTAACTTGAAGCACCTAGGCAAAATATCTAGCAAGGTCCCACCTAGCACACTTAATTTATAGTACTGGTCTTATCATACAGAGTTGGGGGGAATTGATCCCCTTCAGATTTAAAACCCTGGTTCCCATGATGGGAACTCTATCTTTAAGCAGTATATTATGTCTAGGCTCACATAAGTGCAGGGCCGGTTTTAGACAAAATGTGGCCCTGGGCAGAATTTAAAGCGGGACCCCAAATTCTGAAGTACTGTCACATTTATTCACTTGACGCAAGGGGAGAAGTCACTGCCGTGGCCCACGATTGGTTGCAGGCAGCGTCAAAATGGATGATGACATCCAGGGACCTGAGCAGAGGTCGGAGAGCACCGGAGCTGAGAGCCAGTGTCAGCAAGCAGGTAAGGCCCAGTTCACACTTCAGTTATTTGGTCAGCTATTTCCATCAGTTATTGTGAGCCCAAACCAGTAGTGAAAGCTACTCAGAGATAAGGTAGAATGGAAGGATTTCCTCCTATTCTATGTTTTTGACCCGCACCTGGTTTTGGCTCACTATAACTGATGTAAATAACTGGTGTGAACTCAGCCTAAGGGCTCATGCAGACGGCCGTTGCTCGTTTGCAATATATGGGCACCGACCGTGTGCTCACCATATCACAAATGCGGACCCATTGACTTGAATGGGTCCGCATTCCTGGAGGAGCATGTGGAACGGAGGCACGGAACCCCACGAAAGCACTGTGGAGTACTTCCATGGGGTTTCTCTCTGTGCCCCCGCACCGCAAAAAAATAGAACATGTTCTATTTTTTTGGCGGTGCAGACGGATCACGGACCCATTCAAGTTGATGGTGCCCGTGCAATAGGGACTGCAAACTGCGGTCCCCAATGCACGTAACGGCCGGGACACATTTGTGTGCATGAGCCCTAAGTGTGCTTCTCTTAGCAGGTTTGCCCAGGAGACCTGCTTAAAGCCTCATCCAGACGTCCGTGGAACACGGTCCATGAGATACCGGACTGGCATCCTGCTTAGTGCAGGAGCGCACGGCGTCATGGGTTTCTATGACGCTGTGTGCTTTGTGCCGCCGCAGTAGAGTAAGGGCTCTTTCACACTTGCGTTCTTTTCTTCCGGCATAGAGTTCCGTCGTTGGGGCTCTATGCCGGAAGAATCCTGATCAGGATTATCCCAATGCATTCTGAATGGAGAGAAATCCGTTCAGGATGCATCAGGATGTCTTCAGTTCCGGAACGGAACGTTTTTTGGCCAGAGAAAATACCGCAGCATGCTGCGCTTTTTGCTCCGGTCAAACATCCTGAACACTTGCCGCAAGGCCGGATCCGGAATTAATGCCCATTGAAAGGCATTAATCCGGATACGGCCTTAAGCTAAACGTCGTTTCGGCGCATTGCCGGATCCGACGTTTAGCTTTTTCAGAGTGGTTACCATGGCTGCCGGGAAGCTAAAGTCCTGGCAGCCATGGTAAAGTGTAGTGGGGAGCGGGGGAGCAGTATACTTACCGTCCGTGCGGCTCCCGGGGCGCTCCAGAGTGACGTCAGAGCGCCTCATGCGCATGGATGACGTGATCCATGTGATCACGTGATCCATGCGCATGGGGCGCTCTGACGTCATTCTGGAGCGCCCCGGGAGCCGCACGGACTGTAAGTATACTGCTCCCCCGCTCCCCACTACTACTATGGCAGCCAGGACTTTAATAGCGTCCTGGCTGCCATAGTAACACTGAACGCATTTTGAAGACGTATCCGTCTTCAAATGCTTTCAGTTCACTTGCGTTTTTCCGGATCCGGCGGGCACCTCCGGCAAATGGAGTACACGCCGGATCCGGACAACGCAAGTGTGAAAGAGCCCTAATACACTCGTATAGATCATACCAGTATTACTGTACTGCGGCGGCGGCATGAAGTGCACAGCGTCATAGCAACCAATGATGCCGTGCGCTCCTGCACTAAGCAGGATGCCAGTCCGGTATCTCATGGACCGTGTTCCACGGACGTCTGGATGAGGCTTAACCCTGTTAAATAATCAGAAAACACCTGAAAATAGTCACTGTTACCAGTGCTCTGTATATAGAGACAGCGGGGACATGTAAATAATTTGTTCTCTGCATTCAAAGTAAAAAAGTAAATAACGAATAGAAAGAAATCTGAAAAAAAAAAAAATGCAAGTAAGAATGTAAATAAATAAATAAATATGGATTTCTTTATGGCATTGAGTGTTGGGTGAATAAAGGAATCCACTTGTTTTGCTGAAGTCAGAATGTTGCCTTTCTTCCATAATTTTAGATAGATAGAGAGATAGATAGATAGGTAGATAGATAGAGAGGTATGTAGATAGATAGATAGATAGATAGATAGATAGATAGAGAGGTATGTAGATAGATAGATAGATAGATAAATAGAGAGATAGATAGAGAGGTAGGTAGATAGATAAATAGAGAGGTAGATAGATAGATAGATAATAGATAGATAGATAGATAGATAGATAGATAGATATGACAACTGTGTTCCAATTCAGGCAGCAAATAGTAAAAAAAAAAAAAAAGTGGGGGAGAGGACAGGTCCTGTATATTCTCTGCAGGCTTTCTCCCCTCCTGTTAGTCCAGGGTCTGGACTGTCCAGCTGTACCTATCAGGGCACATCCGCTAACAAGCAGAGAGGAGAGAGCACAGAGAGAGGAGAGAGGGGTCGGCAGCACATATGTCAGGTCATTAGAGGGTGACATTCTGAACTCACCAGTACTCCTCGGGAGCAGGTTAGAGGAGGCTACTACATTCACAGTGGAGGGCCTCGGGCGAGAGAGAGAGAGAGACAGGAAGGGGACGGGGCCAAGGTCTGCCTGACTGCAGTGGAGCCGGTGTTCTGTCAGAAAACCTTACCTCGTCAGATTCCCTTACCCCACGTGACTTCCGGGGGTGTGCGCCTCCGCGAAAGCTAAGTACCACGGCACGGCACCTCCGCGCAAGCGCAGTACCAGGGCATGGGTAAGTGAGCGTTGACTCGTGGACGCGCGCATGAACACTGCACGTTCGCCCAACCGCTCTCAGGGGTAAGGAGATCTGACGGTCTTTTGTCTTGTTAAATCTCCTTACCCTCACACTGCACACGCGCAGATTGTAAAATTGTGTAGTGAGGGTAAGGAGATTTTACAATCCGCGTGTGCGCAATGTGAGGGTAAGGAGATTTAACAAGACAAAAGACCATCAGATCTCCTTACCACTGAGAGCGGTTGGGCGCACGTGCGGTGTCCGTGCGCGCATCTATGAGTCAACGCTCACTGTAATTTTACCTTACCCATGCCCTGGTACTGCGCTTGTGCGGAGGCGCCCTGCCATGGTACTGCGCTTGTGCGGAGGGGCACACCCCCAGAAGTCACGTGCGGTAAGGGAATCTGACGAGGTAAGGTTTTTTGACAGAACACCGGTGCTATGGATGCAGCACCCAGCTCCTCACTACAGCATCAGGACCCTGTGGGCTACAGCGGGCGCGAGACCAGGAACCTGCGCCCCTTGCTGTGCTGTCTGTGCTCTTCTCAGGTGCAGCCACCAGCTCTCTTACACATCTGTAAGGGAAGCTCAGCAGGGGGCCCCATTTAGGGATGGGGGCCCTGGACAATTGCCCTGTTTGCCCCTCCCCCCCTAACGCGGGCCCTGCATAAGTGCCTAGTGATGGCGACACAACATGTAGGTTTGTATGAAATGACAGATTCCATACAAAGTAGTCATTCATATGATCTGTCTATTCATCTTTAAAATGTTATAGCATAATGTAGGGGTGCTTTTTGGATCTGGATATATTTATACATAGTGGGGTGAAGACAGGAGACATCACTATACCTGACATTCAGCTAATTAACAAGCTGTGTGTATACAGCAGTGGAGTCCCTTCTTTGGGGTTCCCAACTGTCGGGAGAACAAGAGTCCATCAACGCTCCCTCCCCTCAACCTTTCCGATGTGGCAGCTACATCTGCATAGCTCACTCCACTCAAGTCTATAGCAGGTGCAGAGGTAGCAGTACCCTGGAACTTATATGTTCCCCCAAACAGTGGTTTAAAAAAATACAATTTCTCCTACAAAGATCAAAATAATGAGGTGCAATGATGAAAAAGTCGCAAAATTAGTAAGGACCAAACAGGTTTGATTATCAGAGTTCAGGGTCTTTTCTAGGGGGATGACTCATCAAAGAAATCAGGTGGCTGCATAGATCACAGTAGCCTCTTATGAAAGGCATTGCTTACATAATAGGACATGGCTAATGTACTGTTTAAAGGGGTTTTCCGAGATTCTGATATTGATGACCTATCCTCAGGATCATAGGCGTGCGCACGAGGTGTGCCGGTTGTGCCTGGGCACACCCTAATCAAGCCTGGTGGCCGGTGAATACTAATGAATCGCTTCCATTTTGGAAGCGCTCATTAGTACCAGAGAACCAGGAAGCGGTGAACGCTCTGTACTTACCGCTTTCTGGTCCTCGGCTGTCAACTGTGCAGGGCTGCGCACAGTGTGAGGCGCTTTGTGACGTCAAGCTGTGTGCGCCAGTTCAGAGCACAGCCGACAGCAGGAGGAAGAGGATTGCGGGTGGTGAGGAGCGGCGGCGTACAGGAGCAGAGAGGTAATAGTTTTTTATTTTATAAAAAGTGAGGCTGCTGGGGGCATAATGGGGGCTAATGAGAGGCATAATGGGGACTAATGAGGCATAAGGGCTGATGATGGGGGCTAATGAGAGGCACAATGGGGGCTAATGAGAGGCACAATGGGGACTGAGGCATAAGGCCTGATAATGGGGGCTAATGAGGCATAAGGGCTGATGATGGGGGCTAATGAGGCATAAGGGCTGATGATGGGGGCTAATGAGAGGCATAATGGGGGCTAATGAGAGGCATAATGGCTGATAATGGGGGCTAATGGCATAAAGGATATATATATATACATATGTGTGTGTGTTTGTGCTTTAGGGTGAACACCCTAATGCAATAGGCTGCGCACGCCTATGCTCAGGATAGGTCATCAATATCAGATCAATGGGGGTCCAACACCCGGGATCCCCGCTGTTCAACTGTTCGAGGATAAATACAGCTCCAGAACCAAGCTTATTTCATGAATACAGCACCAGAACCAAGCTCAGGATGTAAATGGAGGACTGTTCATTTTAGTTCCATCATATCCTCCAGTAGTACTGGTGGCTTACTTTTTATTCTAGCCCTTATGGTCACATTACATAATAGGATTCCTAAAAAAAAAGTAACCATGCTAATGGTCCCATTTTGTGTATGCAGGAGAATTGTGACTTGCTAATTAGGCTTCATTATCATTTAATTCTTGTTCCTCAGCTCAACCTGACGTTCTTCCAACGAGCTGCACTTTGACCCTCCCGAACTGGTGAAAGCGTCAAATGTCAAGGCCACTGTCATGTCCCTGGCTTCATCCTTTGTTGCTGAGCTGCAGACGCAGAGCGCCCGCTGTGTCCTTGATCTGTAACACTGTCAGACGTTGCCTTAAATATCACTTTCCTACTTACTGTAACAACTGAATTATTCAGAGGCAAGAAATTATTTTAACTAGGTTGTTAAATTTTTCAAGGGAAAATCAAGATTTATTTCATAAAGTAATTAGGGTCACATACTTTGCCCACCACAGCTCAGATGGAAAGTGCTTGTAAATTCTTATACTTAGCTCTTATTTATTCAATACTCGACCTGAGAAGAGAGTGATGAAGACCATATAAATTTCACTTCTATGAACCATAACTATAATGCATGGGTTCACCTGTCTTCTTGTCTCTGATATGTTCCTCCACTATTAATAACAATGACAGCATCTTCCATTTCGACCAGCAAGGCCCATTAAATACCAGACTAGGAGATCCCCAGTTATAAACTTATATTGTAATGTGTTTTTTATGACTCTCATGGAAATGCTCTGCATCCATATATATATACAGTACAGACCAAAAGTTTGGACACACCTTCTCATTCAAAGAGTTTTCTTTATTTTCATGACTATGAAGGCATCAAAACTATGAATTAACACATGTGGAATTATATACATAACAAACAAGTGTGAAACAACTGAAAATATGTCATATTCTATGTTCTTCAAAGTAGCCACCTTTTGCTTTGATTATTGCTTTGCACACTCTTGGCATTCTCTTGTTGAGCTTCAAGAGGTAGTCCCCTGAAATGGTCTTCCAACAGTCTTGAAGGAGTTCCCAGAGATGCTTAGCACTTGTTGGCCCTTTTGCCTTCACTCTGCGGTCCAGCTCACCCCAAACCATCTCGATTGGGTTCAGGTCCGGTGACTGTGGAGGCCAGGTCATCTGGCGCAGCACCCCATCACTCTCCTTCATGGTCAAATAGCCCTTACTTTCAACGTTTTCCCAATTTTTCGGCTGACTGACTGACCTTCATTTCTTAAAGTAATGATGGCCACTCGTTTTTCTTTACTTAGCTGCTTTTTTCTTGCCATAATACAAATTCCACCTGACTTCTCCTCAACGCAACTGATGGTCCCAACCCCATTTATAAGGCAAGAAATCCCACTTATTAAACCTGACAGGGCACACCTGTGAAGTGAAAACCATTTCAGGGGACTACCTCTTGAAGCTCATCAAGTGAATGCCAAGAGTGTGCAAAGCAGTAATCAAAGCAAAAGGTGTCTTCTTTGAAGAACCTAGAATATGACATATTTTCAGTTGTTTCACACTTGTTTGTTATGTATATAATTCCACATGTGTTAATTCATAGTTTTGATGCCTTCAGTGTGAATCTACAATTTTCATAGTCATGAAAATAAAGAAAACTCTTTGAATGAGAAGGTGTGTCCAAACTTTTGGTCTGTACTGTATGTGTTCACTTTCTATGTTTGGTGTGCATGGGATTTATGTTATGTGTGCATAAATCCCATGCACACCAAGATTTTAGGAAAAAAAAGATAAACCTCCAAACCAAAGTACCGTAATCCTCAACAAGTAAGGCCAGGCCCAGTAGCCATCAGTATCAGTCTCCTTTAGGGTACAAGCACATGGTCAGGTTTCCTGATGCAGTTTAGGAAGCCAAAAACAGGAGTGGTTCATAAAAGAGGAAAAGTTGTATCTGCCCTTTATAATTTCTCTCATTTTATGATTCACTTCTGATTTTGGCTTTCAAAACTGCATAAAGAAACCTGACCATATTGCCGTACCCTTAAAGGACTATTTCAGTTTTGACACAGTTAGGCAGTGTTCAAATAACCACAAAGTAAGTCTACAAAGGGGTTTTCTGGGACTTAGATATTGATGACCTATCCTCAATATGGATGGAAGTCTGACACCTGTCACCCCCACCAATCATCTGTTTCAGGAAGCCACTAGCACTGGATACTATACAGTGGATCTAAGACTCTATCCACTGTTTCCAGTGGCGGCATACTGGAGATCAGCTCCTATTACACAACAGAAAATGGAAGGAGCTTTCTGCTTCTGGCTCTTTCCACTGTTATGCTTCCGGCACTGGCGGCTGCCCAAAACAGCTGATCAATGGGAGTGGTGGATGCTGGACCCCTACCAATCTGAAATTGATGATCTATCCTGAGGTAATCCCCTTTAATTAGCACCAATACCATGGTCAGGTCATCTTGAGAGTTGTAGCTTTTCAACATAAAAAAAAATCTAAAATGCATTTATCTCGTTATAACTATACAACATGTGGCACTTCAGTTGTTGCGAAACAATAACACTCATCATTTTCTGACCAATGACCACTGCCATGAAGGTTACAGAGGTTACAAAATAAAATACACAAGATTACACCGTATATGATAACCAATACTTTATTAAAGGGGTTCTCCAGGAATTAAGAAAATAAAAATACTTAAATATTACTTCATTATAAATATATTCCCAAATACCTTACATTAGTTATAATGGCTCTTTTTTGTCTAGTGAGCAATGATTAGGAGAAACAAAATGGTCGGCATCCTATTAGTACACACAAAACCTGTCCTAATCCCACAAGTTACTTCACAACACTGAGGTAAAGAGCTGCCTCATCCTCATCTCTGCTCTGCTTGTCAGGGATTCTGATTCTGAATACAGATGATAAGATCTTTCACTGAATCTCTGTAGGAATGGAGTTCATGAGCAGATGTGTCTAAGGGTAAAGTCACACTTGCGTTAGAGGATTCCGGCAGGCAGTTGCCGGAACTGCCTGCTGGATCAAGAAATCCGTATGCAGGCAGTAATGAAGTAATATTTAAGTATTTAAGTATTTTCATTTTCTTAATTCTCGGAGAACCCCTTTAATAGTAATTCAAAGATAAGGCCCCTTGCAGACGAGAGTGTCCGGATTAGGTCCGGATGTGTTGCGTCTGCGATCAGGGAAAATCGTGCGAGTAGGTACGCAATTGCACTCAGTTTTGACTGTGATTGTGTCCCGATGTTCAGTTTTTATCGCGCGGGTGCAATGCGTTTTGCACGCGCATGATGAAAAACTGACTGTGGTACCCAGACCCGAACCCGGACTTCTTCACTGAAGTTCGGGTTTGGGATCGGTGTTCTGTATATTTTTATTATTTTCCATTATAACATGGTTATAATGGAAAATAATAGCATTCTTTAATTCAGAATGCTAAGCAAAAGGTCCTTTGTGGGGTTAAAAATAAAAATAAAACGTAACTCACCTCATCCACTTGATTGCGAAGCTGGGGTCGTCTTTCTTCTTGCAGGACCTGGCTGGAAAAGGACCTTCGGTGACGTCACGTGGTGAGCGCGGTGATGTCAGAGCAACTCATGCTGAATGAAGATAGAAGAACCTTCAATCTTCATTCAGCAGGACCTGCTGAATAAAGGGTAAAAAAATACATGTAGGT